>NC_081849.1:75838616-76501013 GCF_963259705.1 Myotis daubentonii | reverse complement strand
AGAAAGTGTCGATATGGGTGACACGTCTCCCAGATATTTTTTCAAGACTCCGGAAAATGGAATGCCAAATGCCCTACACACTTTGCACACTTTAACCACTCTGAGTTAAACAACCTCTAGCAACTAGTAACTAAACAGAAGTGTGTTCGTTTGTGTGTAAATAACTTTATCATTGATTCCTCGTTTGAGAATATGTCTCTTCGGTTATTTGCTGAGATCTGGTTTCACCTTATGTTACTCATCCTCATCCACAAAGTAAAAGGTTTCGTCTGAGTGGCTTCTCAGGTCCCATTTCCTCTCCGGGAATGGGAGCAAGTGGGGCCTGAGAAGCCATTTAGCCTGTTATGCTATTACAGAGAGGTTGCTTTCGAGAAAGTCTGAAGTCCTCAATGACAATTAGAGCTGCTAAACACTTGAATTGTCCCCCTTGTAAGAAGTGAGTTCCCTGTGGCTGGCTTGGAGGGAAGGTGGCTCAGCACTGACTATGGCCCATCCTGTACCAGCTGAGTGACTGAACCATGTCCCCTCTAAGACCCGATTCAATGCTTGCCCTGGGCCACTGTATTAAGCAATGTCACTTGCTCCTCATTTGGTCCTCTCAACAATCCTGTGAAGGTTAAGTCAGGTTCAAAACCAGGTCTTCCTCACACCCATTTTTTGACAGATGACCATCAAAACCAAAGAATGTGAGCCACCACGGTTTCCTTCAAGTGTACCCGTTCTCAGAACCTGCCAACATTCTGCCAGCCTAGTCAGAAGGCTGCAACTACAATGACCCCAAATTCTTTTCCTGGTTCCTGAACGAAAGCAGGTTTCTAAATAATTCAAAGCCCACAATTCTGCAAGTTTAGTCTGCTTTCCTCTTCCCTAAATGGGTGACATTTCTCACAGAACTGGAGGGTCCCTGCATTGTCCTTGTCCACCTATCCAGTCTTTCAAACGCTTATTCCTTCTGTTTTATCATTTCACTAGCCAAAAGAGCTTACTCCTGCACTCTCAGGAATTTCCTTGTGGACTTATTCTTCCAGATTATCTATAAACATGTTGAATAAAGTGGTCCAGCAGAAATCCCTAGAGGGGCCTCACTGTTTACACGTTTCCATCAACAGCAGGCTCACACATCCTACTTTTTGTTTCCTTTATTAATACCTATGTGTGACAAAATATTCCTTCTAATACCATGGTAACACAATTTGGAATAGCTTTGTTGTGAGACTTCGTAACTGACTGCCTGATAGTCTAAACAAATTACGTTTATTATTGTTGTTTTCCTGGTGCTTTATTTACCTCTTAGAGCAATTCTAGCATGTTATAGAGAACAATACTTTCCTCCACTTATTATACTAAATGGTGAATGATCCTACAACTTTTGGAGTCTAACAATATGAATAAGATTCATCAGGCAATAAACAGTAGGGTCTCCTCATTAGAATGGAAACAAGAGTTGGAATTCACTAATAGTGAAGTGCAATAACCTATTTTGTATGTTTGGTCACGGTTTATTCCCTTGAGTTTCTTCAGAGCCTTATAATGGACTAGAGGCCTGCTGCACAAAATTTGTGCACAGGGGTTGGGGGGGGGGTGTCCCTCAGCCCGTTCTGCATGCTCTCGCAATCTGGGACCCCTCAGGGATGTCTGACTGCTGGTATCGGGCCTAAACAAGCAGTCAGACATCCCTCTCGCAATCCGGGACCGCTAGCTCCTAACTGCTCGCCTGCCTGCCTGCCTGATCGCCCCTAACTGCTTGCCTACCTGCCTGATCACCCCTAACCACCACTGCCTGCCTGCCTAATCGCCCCTAACTACCTCTGCCTCAGCCCCCTCACCCGGGACCCAGGCTCTCCTCCTCTGGCCGGTTGCAGGCACCCAGGACCCAGGCTTTCCTCCTTTTGCCCAGCTGCAGGCACCCAGGACCCCGGGTGACTTCGCCTGGGCCCCGGCTTTGTCAGGAAGGACGTCCAGGAGGACATCTGGAATGACGTCCGGAAGACATCCAGTCTATCCAGTCTAATTAGCATATTACCCTTTTATTAGTATAGATGCCATAAACTTTCAGCAATTTCCTTATATTCAGCATGTCAATCAGGTAGAACATCCTGCTCCCTTATCACTATTTGATCTAACACTACATCTCCAACCTCTTTGCTTCAAAGACATGATGACAGTGGAAACTTCTATGTTTCCAAAAAGACCAAAGCAAAGAATTCATTGAGACTCGAGATCTTTCTTCCCCGTGGGCGCATCTTTTACACCCTGATCATCAAGAGGTCCCACTGATTCTCCAGTTGACCTTCTATCTTTCATGTATTAAAAAAAAAGCTTTCATTTCTGCATTGCAGTCTCTTTTGTGCTGTTTCATGAATTCCTTTATTGTCTGACTGGCTTCTTATTTACACCTGACCTACCACACTTTGACGCCTGCCCTATTCTCACTTGAACAATCTTTTTCCTACTTCTCCCCCTACTTTTGCTTCTTTTTTACTTTATGAGATGGATGTAAAAGTTTTTATATATACTCCTAACCTTTGGTATGTGACATATTTTCCTGCCCTTCCATTAATGTGTTTAAAGCACTTCCAAGTTTCCTACAAATTACAAACTTCTGAAAATATTATTTTCAATTTTAACTTAATACACACATTGATTTGATAATAGCTCCATTCTTTAAAACTCAGCAGTAATGTGATGAGGATTTTTTCTTTTTTGGTCTCTTACTCCCCTTCCAAAGGTTGAATGTAATTGAGTTGTGAGCATTCTACCATAGTCACAGATAATTTCCTGCACCAATCCCAGTCTAATCTTAGACCCAAGTCCAGTGTAAGTTCATTTTTTCCTCAATTCTAAAACTTGCCCTATGAAGCAGAATATGTATGAGATCTTTTAGTCTCTGAATAGGATCTCCCTCATAGCTACTTTTGGGTGTAATTTTCCAGCTTTATCAATAGAATGTCAATATCCTCATCCCATCCAGTTGGTTTCTGGTGGGGTATTGTGCTGGGCTGTCTATCTGGCACTTTGGCCAGATGGGTCATGCTGTGCTGTCTGTTCCTAAAACACATAGATAGGAAGGTACTGACATCAGGCCAGGCCTTGAGATATGGTCTCATGGCCCCTTCCCAGCATGCAGGCCTTCTTTCTCAGAAGGCCTGGAAGTCTCATTCCAAATTTGGGAAACAAAAGACTGGAAAAAGTATAAATGAAGAGAGTTTCCTCCACATTGGGGGCCCAGAATTTGAAAGACACATTTTTCTCTGGGCCTCCACAGAATGTAATAATAAAATGTAACTCCTGTAGTCTGGGCTGCAGTTCAGCCTCTGCTTCGGCAGGGTGCTATAACTGTAGTCAGCTGGCCAGCTTAATAAAGGCTCTTAAATTTGAAGTCTGAGTCGGTGGTCTATCTCGCTGAGTGAACCCATAACAGTATCTTAACCTGGGGTTCAGGGATGGGTGCCAGGAGGTCTGAGAAGCCCCTGAAATCATAGGCAGAGTCATGTATATATATATACTTTTCTGCGAAAGGATTCTAGTTTTCACCAGTTTCTCAAAGAAATTATGAGAGGGGGGAAAAGTTTAAGAGCCACTGGTCCACAGTGTCCCTAAATATATTCTTATTACTGAGCATGCATTTCTCATCTACAGAGAATTTATTTGTCCTGTGTTATTCTGCACATTTTTGTTTACTGTTTTTATTATGCTTATTCTGATTTTATCATTTCTATATATAAAATGATATAATCCTATCAGTTCATCCATCCCTACCACACCTGTATAGATTTTCTAATCCTGTAGTACCAGTTTTCATTGGTTTCTACCAGGTTTCTCCTTCTACCAAACGAAAATAGAATTGGGACTCTTACTTGCTACCCATCATTCTATCCACTCTTTTGCATACTTCTAGAGTTTATACATCCAATATGCATTTAAATACTTGAGTCTTTGCTGTTCTATAAAGCTGTCTATTTTATGTTTATATAGATGGATGATTTTTCACCCCCTCCTTCATCTAACACACGACACAATTCACTTCTCCTTTCACTCCTCCTCCCACTCTCCACCACCATCAACCTCGCAAAGTCTCATGCTTCCCCTGCACGTACCAACTTTCTCTCAATTTTAAGGTTAAATTCTAAACTGCCACTTAACAGATTTGCTACACACAGAGCTCATTTTCTGACCCCCCACATCAACACAACACCTCAATGCACCATTATATTTGCTGAACAAACCTCAGATTCTTTTGCAATCTGCACAGTAACACCATTATAAGTTTTGCTCCCTACCCCCAGCTTCTTTGAACTAGGTCTGAACTTACTGACTTAACTCCTTGCAATGGAAACAAGAATGATGTGGTAGGGGGGAAAAAGAACAATCTATGCCCCATTTTAAGGTTTTTTTGGAACGTATTTTAAACAATTACCAAAAACGTATTAAAATTTACTATGTAAAAACAAAATCCAATGCAGCTTCCAAAAGTCTAGCAAGAAAAATGAGTAGATTTTAAAGATACACCGTGCTCATAATTCTTTAATAGTTTTTATCCTCTTCTATTTGAGGCAGCACACTGTTCCATCAAAATCTCCCTTGTTCTTCATCAGCAGGATGGTATCAAATGAAACCATAGGGCTGCCAACATGGAACTGCAATGATGTACAAGGATGTGTTATAGGACAGGGATGGCGAACCTTTTGAGCTTGGCGTGTCAGCATTTTGAAAACCCTAACTTAACTCTGGTGCCGTGTCACATAGAAATTTTTTGATATTTGCAACCATAGTAAAACAAAGATTTATATTTTTGATATTTATTTTATATATTTAAATGCCATTTAACAAAGAAAAATCAACCAAAAAAATGGGTTCACATGGCACCTCTGACGCGTGTCATAGGTTCGCCATCGCTGTTATAGGACCTAATCGGGTAATGTCCCAGTGGCCCAGGGTATGAATTACAGATATTCAAAGCCTAGATGTCCTCTCTACACCACAAAGGTCATTCCAAAGCCGTAAAGTTGTAAAGAGCAGGCAATCCGGAAAGTAAGTTACAAAAATAATTGGGATTTGGCAGTTTAGGTCTCTGAGTTTGTTTCTCTTTAGAAACAATGTTTAAATTGGCAAATAGGATCATGGGCCAGCCTGTGATATGTCTATACTGACAACGTTAACAGTGCTAACAATTCTATTGGACTTGATCACCATTTTATAACACTGAGGGAAGTTTTCATGGAGAACTCCAGTGTCAGTTGCAAGAACTTCGATCCTTGTCGCAGTCTTGGGACCAACATCCTCCCTACCACTCTACTGTTCTACTAATCTGCTCCCCACCAACCCACCTCATCTTACACAGTTTTCAGGCAGCAGGAAAGGGAGATGCCCTCTTGACTTGGAGCTGTCCTCTTAGAGAAGACGTATAGAAGCAAGGGCTCCTCCAGCAGCTGGAGGACTGGGTTATATCAACTGAGAGCTGGAGATAAGAGCAATAGGTCTGGGGTCTGGGATGTGATAATGGTGATAACAGCTACCATCTGCTGAACATACACTGTATGTGCCTGACTCTATGCCACATATTTTACATGCACTATGCTAACTGATGGTCACGGCCACCAATTTAAAGGCCAACAGGAATCCCCAATTTGGGGTGCAGTGAAGAAGGAAATGTTATTCAGGGCAAACAGTTCTATAGAGCAACAGCGCAGCCATGAAAACAGCAGGGCGTGGAGCAGCTCACTTGTGATACAGCAGGGCTTTCAACCAGCAAAGCTATAGAACGGCTCTGAGGAAAGGGGGCCCCGGAGGGAACAGGCCTCTCTCCAGAGTCAGGTCCACTCCATAACGGTCTGCTTCACTCTGTTCTGGAGAGACATCTTCAGTGCTTCAGCTTCGTCAGGGAGACACAACTTCATTGAAAGTGCATTCTCCAAACCAGGGAGGGGCTGGCTTATATGGACAGAAGTCCTGAGCCCTGGTCCCTGGTCCTTGACTGGTCCATACTTATGCAAATGAGGGCTCTGAACCCTCATGATACGATTGGCACAAAAGCCACTGTCCTGATTGGTCAAAATAGAGCCATTCTGATAGGTCAGAGCTGTGCTACTCTAATTGGATGGGGAAAGTCTCAGTCCTATTGGTTGGAATAGGACTCCGGGATCTCCTTTGTAAGGGCTGTCTCATATGGCAGAATCACAGTGCCCGCAGGCAGTTGAGGACAGAGGCACATAGTCCAGCACAGAGGCAGACTTCTGGGTGAAGTGCAATTTGCATGACAGGCAGCTAGGTTCCTGCTTTTTTTATTTGAGCCACCAAGAGCCCTTCTTAGGTGTCTTTCCCCCACCGGCCTCCCCCCCTACCCCTCAGGGCTCACAACTGTCTTGCTAAATCATCACCAGCACCCATGAGGTAGGTAGTATTATCTCTTTTACAAATGAAAAAACCAGCTCAGTGGAATGAAGCAATTTGCCCAAAGTCTATATGACTCCAAAGGCCGTATTTTTAAATGATGCATCTAAGTATGCTGCTATATCTGGCAGCATCTGGAGCCTGAGCAGCAATCGTTTTTAAAAAAGGGAGGGAAGAAAATTCAACAGTAAAGGGGGTAGTGATGTAAAATCCTATCACTGCAGAAGCAGGAATTGAGACTGTGTCTAGGAATAGAAATGCAAATTTTAGGCTTATTTTCCATAACTTAGGCACTGTTTTTTAAGTGAAACTGATTTTCAGTAAAATGCTTTAAAATTAATTCTGCTCCTTGTCATCAGAATCACATGATAACAAATGGTGTTACAAAAAGGTCTCTAAAGCTTAACAGTAACTACTATGGCCATCTTAATTATTTTGAACAAAAGAAAATTATATGCAAGCTAAAGCCATATTGTTTTTACATAAATAAGAATATTAACTTGACTGGAATCAAATTAAACTTTTTTCATTCATTTAGTGATGCCATAAATTAAATGCTCCCACTCACACCAAAAAAAGGAAATACACACACTCACAAAACACACCCAAGCATACACACAGCTCTACTACTTTTGGGACTTATTTGCTACCCTTATTAACTTAAACAGATTTAAAAAAAATATATCAGACTGAAAAGGAGGAGAGTTTGCAAGATGTTGATTTATTTCAAGAACTAACTTTTCTCAAGCTGGGCAGCTGGGAAAAAAAAAAACCTACATTTTTTTTACCTGTAAAGATTGAAAATTCTAAAGCATACTCCTTAACCTTTTCACCCCCTTTCCTAATATGCAGACCTAACCAGTTGTTAACAGGACTTGTCCTGGGGGCCTCATATATCTCAGAAAGTACATCATCTCCCTGTGGATCTTACTTTACCTGTAAATGTCCCTAATATTCATCTTCATAACTGAAACTAATGCCCGACAAGATTACACCTGGGACACTTTTTTCCCAGCAAAAGTGGACTCGATCTCCTTTGTAAAACCACCCTGGAGACACCCCAAGAATTCAGAAAGGTCAGCACTTCCTCCAACAATCACAGAGGAGGCTGCTGCTTATTTTAGGATACAGTGTTGCTTCCCTTCTGCTCTCAGTCATTTCTACAGAGATCAAACCTGCACATTTATTCTGTGCTGAGCAGGATGCTGTTCATTGGTAAGCCAGTCACTTAGAGCAACTGCAGGGTACTCAGTGCTGAAGTTACATAATAACAGAAGAGCCTGAGCAGCAGGGGGCTGGAAGGAGGGAAAGAGACAAATGCAAGAGTGCTGATTCCACAAAATGAAAATCATTACCAGGAATCTCTCTCCAGGACACTGAACCAAAGAAAACGGTAGTTTTACCTTAAATAAAATATCAGTAGCTCTAAGGATGGGGAGGAAATCATCTAATAATGTGATCATGTTCCCAGAGTCTTCCAAGTCCCCAAAGAAAATTGCCATTCCATTACCAGGTTACAAGAGTGACATCTAGTGGACTCATAATATAATGCCCAAAAGGATTTCACCTGTACCTTAGAGCAGGGCTTCTCAAAATCTAACCTAACAATGAACCCTAGAGATCTTGTTAAGATGCAGATTCTGGTTCAGGAGAATGAACTAGAATCTATTATTTCTAACAAGCTTCCAGGTAGTGCCAAAACTCCTTCTCACTGGACCACGTAGAGTGGGGAAGACCTAGGGCATCTCACACCTGCTTTTATTTCTCAGGGGGAAAAAGGAGGGGTGGGGGGCAGCATGAGAGAATCATTTCCAGGTAAAAATTAAGTCAAAGGCTGGAAGAGGTTAATGGGGGTGAGAGGGAAGGAGGACCTATGTAATACTCTCAATAATAGAGATTAAAAAATAAAATTTAATTAAGTCAAATGATTCTTTAAACTGTCCCTACTTCACTAGCCCCTCTCAGCATGCACACTTACCACCTCCTGTCTGAGCAGACTCCCTATACCGTATTCCTTTTCCTACATTCCAGAAACAAAACTAAGAAGGTAAGGAGCCTACTTCACAGCCACATTTATATGTGGGCACAATTTGCTCAAGTCCCCAATACAGGTTCACTGCAGAACATAACATCTTACAGGTTTCCTTTTACTATTATATTTGCCCAATATTGGGTTACATTATAAAAATGATTTGTGCCATATCAGAACTCAGTTCCACACGCTCCCCCCCACCACCACCCAAGTTAACTTGTACCTGAAAAGGGAGCCCTCATGGGAATGTATAAATACTAAGCACACCTACTCCGAATTTCAGCATTTGCCCTGGGCACCCCTAAGAACAGAAAAGGATATGCAAATACATTTAAACCCAACCGTTTCCAGGTCCAGTCCCATGTGATTTATCTGAGCCGAAGAGCCTTGACCCCCATGCAGACTCACCAGGCAGGACTCTGAGCTGTAAAGTACTGTGTGCACCCCGCCCCAGAGGAGCTCTGTCAGCCCCCCCACAAACTCCCCCTGCCAAGACCTCCAGCCCAGGTAAATGAGACGCTTTCCTTGGTTCGGGGTCACCGTTCTCAGAGCCACCCCACATTGAGAAAAACAAGTCTCCCTTTCCCCGAACACACAAAAATGCACAACGCCCACTTCCTAGTCCAGTAGAATCCTTTAATACAAGTCCACTGTCATTTTCAAGCAGTGGCACGCCTATTTAAAAAAAACAAAAAGTAGCCCCGGCTGGTGTGCTCAGTGGTTAGAGGGCTGGCCTATGCACCAGAGGGTTGTGGATTCGATTGCCGGTTGGGGCACATGCAGGAGGCAGCCAACCAATGTTACTTTCTCACACTAATGTTTCTCTCCTCCTTTCTTCTCTCCCTCTTTCTGCCTCTCTCTCTAGATTCAATGCTGGGGGGAGAGAGCGGGGGATACATGTCCTCAGGTGAAGGATTAAAACAAATGAAAAATAAAACAAAAAGCAGAGCTGTTCTGGTTGAAATGGGTTTGGAAAACTCAGAGATCTGCCTCCTGGATTTCTCCCAAGGCTGTCCCCTACCCCAGGCCCCTGAACATGCCTCGTCATGCCTCAAATATTCCTTCACACCCCAACTTCTGCCCCAGCCTACCAACTTCACAAACTAGAGTTTGAAAACCAGAAACTGTGAGCCTCACAATAGTTAAAACCAAGCCTCCTGGGCATTATTACTCTTTACACAGACTGGAGCAAGAGATATTTCATGTGACTTAATTATAATTCTAATAAAATTTTAGCATATGCAACCAAAGGATTTATTCAAAAGATGTACAATCTGATTTCCTGAAGGAAATTTGCTTTTAAGTAGTAATTAAGGATCTCTGTAATGAGTAAACAACGGAATTGCTCATACCTCTTCAATTGCTCTTGGCAATCCCTAAAGGAAAAATTATGTAGAAGAAAATATCACATCACTCTTCCTCAAAAGTTGGTTGAAGATACAGTGTGGTGATTGTGGGGTTGAGGGGGGGTTGAGGTAGAAGACGGTATAGGGGGAATAAATGGTGATGGGTGGAAATGTTTTAATAAAGAAAAAAATCCACCTTAACCGGTTTGGCTCAGTGGATAGAGCATCGGCCTGAGGACTGCAGGGTCCCAGGTTCGATTCTGGTCAAGGGCATGTACCTTGGTTGCAGACACATCCCCAGTAAGGGGTGTGCAGGAGGCAGCTGATCTGTTTCTCTCTCATCAATGTTCCTAACTCTCTATGCCTCTTCCTCTCCCTTCCTCTCTGTAATAATCAATAAAATATATTTTAAGAAAGAAAGAAAGAAAAAAATCAATTGACCAAAAAAATTGTTGGTCAAAGATAAAAAATGAAACTCAACATGCCAGTTTAAGTAAGTAGCATTGCATGCATCATCTACTCATGTAGTTATATCGTATAGTCTCCCTGCCTCGGTTGGAATCCCAGCTACACCACTTACATGAGATGCTGGCCAAGTTACCTAACCTCTCCACGCCTCTGTTTCCTCATCTGAAAGTAAGGACAAGAGCTATACTTATTTCACAGCATTGCTGTGAAGATTTAATTAATATATTTTAAATATTTAATAATGGCATAATAATATTCATTCAATAAATGTGATCTCTATTAGTATAATAATATTAATATTATTAGTAATAGCATTATTTAACTGAATATTCATAATGGCATTTGAATATTCATTTGGGATCATTTTAGCCAAATTTGATACATAAACACATACAATCCCATGAATACAATGAGAAAATTAAGAATGTAAGAGAAGCTGATAAGATCCTAAAGAAATTCCAGGTTTTTTCCTTAAGATAACTTCCTTTCTTTGTTGAGCATCGACCTATGAACCAGGAGGTCACGGTTCAATTCCCAGTCAGGGCACATGCCTGGGGCTGCAGGCTCAATCCCCAGTAGGGGGCGTGCAGGAGGCAGCCAATCAATGATTCTCATCATTGATGTTTCTATCTCTCTCTCTCCCTCTCCCTTCCTCTCTGAAATCAATAAAAGTATTATTTTTTAATAAGATAGCCCTAACCAGTTTGGCTCGATGGATGGAGAATCGGCCTGTGAACTGAAAGGTCCCAGGTTTGATTCTGGTCAAGGGCATGTACCTTGGTTGCAGGCACATCCCCAGTAGGAGGTGTACAGGAGGCAACTGATCAATGTTTCTCTCTCATCAATGTTTCTAACTCTCTATTCCTCTCCCTCCCTCTCTGTAAAATAATCAATAAAATATATTTTTTTTAAAAATAAAATAAAACAGGCCAATTTGTCAATTGGAGGCAATTCTGATTTTTTTAAAAATAAAACAGGCCAATTTGTCAATTGAAAGCAATTCTGATTTTTTTTACATCACAATGGCCTTTGAACAGTCATAAGTATGTTTATTCTTTGTGCAATATGCTGTCCTTAAACATCATATTGCCTAATTTATTTTAAATTTAGGGATGTTCCTTAAAATCAAAGAAAGCCAAACCTAAGTGAGAAGCCCAGAGGGAGCCTATTATGCCAGGAGCCTAGCATGCCCAATTACCCGTATTCTTAGGACTATGAGAGTCCCAGACACTCCTTTCAAAGTAATCTGGATCTTCAAATAAACGGTTTTGTTTTTGTTTCCACAAGAATCCCAAATTCATAAGGATGAAGGCACACATAAGCTTTAAAGCAAATACTACGTAAAAGCTACCTCACCAAAACCTTTAGAACCGAAGGTGCAGGGGAAATTCAGGCAACTCATGCCTTACTTTACAAAAAAGAAAAAGAAAAACCTTGAATATTATAACTTATCAGTACTAAGTAATAAAAATGTTTACAGAAACCTCTAATGTATTTGCTGTCGCCCACACTTTTGTTCCCGATAAATATCCAGGTATTTCTTACTGGGTTAACATTATCAAAGTACTTTGCAATCTTAAGGATATAAGAATAAATGTTTAAAATGTTCTGTGGTTTTCTCACTTTTTAAAACTGAGAGAGAAATCTCCACAACTGTTGGCTGTCAAAGGGGTGGGCATGTATCTTTCATAGAGATAGGTTCCCCTCTTGGAGGCTTCTCAGAAATCCCTTCTGAAAATCATTTGGTCATGTTTCATTCTGTTAATGAATTTACACTAAAACTACATTAACTAAACACTTCAGTAAACTAGAATCCTTCTCTATTCCCTTTGAAAATTGAGCGGTGTTGCTATATATGATGCTCCTCAAACTGTAATGCTATATTGGGCAATGGCTCAATACTACAATTTCTGAAAAAGATCTGAGAACAGATTTTTAAAACAGAAAAGTACCACAGCATGTTAGATCTTTATTTTCTCTTCCCCTAAGCTGCGATGATGGTTTTTATAAAATTATTCCATAGTTTCCTATAACTATTATACAAAGTTATAATTATGAGTTTACAGAAATAATCATAGGAGCTACCTTTAATTGAACACTTATTAGAGTCAGGTACTACACAAAACACTTGCACACACTATCTAATTTAATTCCTTCATTAAACATAAAAACAACTACCATTATTACCTTTTTGGACAGGAAGCAGCTCACCTTAGGGAGAGTAAAAGACTTGTCCAAGATTTCACAGCGACTATGTGATGGAGGCAAGAGCCTAGGTCTGTCTGACTCCACAGCTCACACACTCCCGGCTGTGCCTCCTATATTATCTCTGAGTTTCTAGAAATCAACAGCCCAGTTCTTCCTCAACTGGAAGCCTTCAGGACATGAAACTCCATTGGGGGCTCAAGAAATGGTTGTTTATTTGATGTATCAGGAGCTCTGCAAAAGCATGAATTGAAAACATAGCAGAGGAAAACCTATAATTGCCCTGCAGCTCAGAATTCATATATACTACTCTAGCAAGGTCACCTGTTAGGTTTGGTACCTTCTAGAATCGTAACAAATAAGTCATTTGTCAAAGAAATGATGAAAACAGGTTAGAAGAACTCTACCATCTGCCAAAGAAATTAAACGGCAGGTATCCACAATGTATCAAAGACCAAAAAAACTACCAGTTTGGAAACAGGAAGAAAACAAGCTTTGAAATCTTAAAACCATCGTTTCAACTCAGGCTCTTTTGACCCTAGGTACGGTCATAAGAAAGTTGCTCAATCACTCCAGGTGTCCCTCTCATCCAAATAAAATGAGAAGTGTGTGTGTGTGTGTGTGTGTGTGTGTGTGTGTGTGTGTGTAAATGTATGTGTATTTATTTATTTAATCCATTACATAGTATATGTTCAATGGAGCCTGCAAGATATTACTGTGACTAACCAATGCATCAATTAAATTAAATATGCAATGCCAACATATACTTGTTTAAACTATACTTTCAAACTTTAGTTTGGATTTATTAGAGTTAAGGTTGGGGTAGAATTTGGGTAGAGGCAAGGATCAGAGCTCAGTTCAGGGTTAGGGTTAAAGTTAGGGTTATATTTTGAGTTAAAATTAGGTTAGGGTTAGGATGAGAGAGTTCAGGTTAAGGTTGAGGTTAACACTGAGTTTGTGATTAGTGTTAGTATTAGGATTTGAGTTAGCACTAAGGTTAGCATATGGTTTTAAATTAGGGGTAGGTTTAGGTTTAGTGTAAGAGCTAGGGCTAGGGTTAAGTTTATGTTTTAGGGTTAGTGTTAGAATTTCATTTTGAGTTAGGTTTTGTGTGAAAGTTAGGGTTAGAGTTGTGGTTAGGGTTGAGTTTATAATTAGGGTTAAGGTTAGAGTAAGAGTTAGATTAGAGTTTATTGTTTGGATTTAAATTAGTGTTAGGTTTAGGTTAAGGGTTAGGTTTAGGGATGCTTAAGGGTTAGGATTAGGGTTGAGTTTATGATTAGGTTCAGGGTTAGTGTTAGAGCAGAGTTAACTTGAAGGTTAGGGTTTGTTTTAAAATTAGATTAGGTCTAGGGTTAGCATTTGATTAAGAGCTAAATTAAAGTTACATTTAGAGTTAGCTTTAGAGTGAGGATTAAGTTTTTACTAAAGTTGGTGTTAAGGTTTGAGTTAGAATTATGGTTAGGATTAGAGTTAGCATTGAGTTTAGGGTTTGTGTTTAAGTTTAGGATTAATGTTAGAGTTAGGATAAGAGCTAAGGTAAGGTTTAGGTTTAGGTTAGGGTTAGGTTTTGAGTTATGTTTAGGTTTAAGGTTAGATTTAAAGTTAGGGTTATGGTGAGGAAAAACTAGTTAATGTGTAGTGTGACTATAATAAAGGAAAAACTCACAAAGAAACAGATAGATGTATAATGTTTACATTTTTACTTACTAAAAACTCCTTAAATAGGTTTTGAAAATAAGGTATGCTCTGATGTAACGGCATTTTGATGTTTTCTAAGGACTGACAGCAAAGTGCTACATCTCTTCAAGCTTGTAATTTACCGCCTGTTCGGGTCTCTGCTTGTGCCAAATTAAATGTACAGTATAAAGTCCCCACCAGAAACAACAGGGCACAGCTTCCTGCTCCGCTCGTTGGTTGAATGGGGCCAACTGAAGAAAGGGAAACTGGGTTTTACTTAATCATCTGAATAACTGTTTTCTTCAATTTCTTAAATTAGAAGCTATTGGTGGGGGGGAGGAAATTAAAAGAAATTCCCCATGTAAATTATCAGGCCATTGGGGAAAATTCCACTTGAAGTTTCTACATTTGAAAGGCTCAAAAAAAAAAAAAAAGATTATTCTTATTAATGAACTGCTCAGAAAGTCAACTTTTCCAAGCACCCAAATTTCTGAGGCCTCAGAGTACTGTAAAATCTCTCTGCCTGAGAGGCACCAATTGTATTGTAGTATAAATGGTGGAGTGCTTCCTTCCAGCAGACACCACCCAAAACTCTTTTGAGGAGTGTTGTAATAGAGAACATGGAGAAATGGGATGAGAGATGGAAAAAGACGTGCCATGGAATCCACAGAAGGTTTCTGGGATTATTTATGGTGAAAGATATGATCACATGTTTATCCACGGACACTGGGTAATGTAAGTGATAGAGGAGATGACGTGCAGGAAAGGGACAATTCATCCATTGTGATAGAAGGGAATGAAATGAACTACTTATGAAGACACATGTAGAAGTTTGGGAGGTACTATAAAGAAAAGATGTAGTAGTTCTCTTCTGATTGCATCACTTTTGAGTGAAATAAGAAGGTAAAGGTGAGGAGAGAGGGGAAAGACTTGAGGAGAGAGGAGGTGTGAAATAGTCATTCCAGAAGTAAATATGTAGGATAGCTGGGTAAAGCTGGGAGAAATTTGAGAGAGGCAGTCATAAATTCTGAGTTAGGTTGTATTTATGTTTTCTTCTACCCATATCTATTGCTTGAGTGCAGGCATAGAATACTTTCCAGACATTTACATTCCATGCATTCAAGGTCTATGATCTTTCAGATAGGATTCAGCAAGAATAGAGGAGAGTGGACTGGGCCTCTTAACTAATTCCTAAGACCACCAGAGTCTTCCATCGTAGACCTTCATATTGAAACTCAGAAAACTCAAACTAGATACAAACAATAATTATTATATAAAATTAATTATAATTATCCTCGCATTCACCCATAAAAATATTTTCCAAATATATTTCTAAAATTGTAAACAGATCAGGTTCTACAAGTGTATCTAGGACCTATCTTGGTATGCTAGTCTCATTTGAGCTACATTTGTATTTGTTCCTTAGTCATAGTGCTGAACTTTACCAAGAGAAAACAAATTAATTCTGGGCTCCTGAGGAAAGACCCTAGCAGATCTCCTCTTCTTACTAATAATAAAGCTGCAACCAACTAGATCAAATAAGCACATTATCCATTTTATGTCACTGGGACAATTCAAGCCGAAGACGTACATTTGTGTCTTCAAAAAACAAAAGCGCGCACATGAGCACACGCGTGCGCACATACACAGACACTTACATCTTTTAACTACAATTACAAAAGCCAAAGATTGTAAATTTCTTTTCACATCACAATGAAGTAATTGAGAAAACAACCAAGATGCCAGAGCTCTGGTACAAACACCAGGGTGGATAACTGAAGTCTTTACAAAACTTTTAAAAAGTACATTCTATTTTTTAAAATAAGTGAAAGATAAACTGTAAACCTTATACTTGAACACATGCATGAACCCCTCGCTATGTAACGTGAGTAGGAACTACACTGTAAAACCTTCCAACTCATAAATGCTTTCTCCATACACATCAAAAAGTGAAGCCAAATGCATATAAGCCAAGCCAATGGACATGGACAACAGGGGGATGAGAGCATTGGGGGGGGGGGGGGGGATGGGAGTTTAATGGGGGGGATGAGGACATATTTGTAATACCTTAACTAATAAAGAATTTTTTTTAAAGAGAAAAAAAAGTGAAGCCGAGACAGACATTATTTGAGATGAATTCCCAAGGGTTCTAGCATTGTCCTCTGTTAAAAATGCCCTTGACAGGGATTTCCATTATTAATGATGAGCATAAATTAATTAGCTGATGAGACCCCTTAGCTAGGAGCCAGTTTGGTGGAGCAGGGGTGGGGTGGAGTAGAAGGAGGAAACTGGAATCACACACTCTCCTATCAAAGGTAGCAGGGTCTGAAAGAAAACTCCACAAGGAGGCACGAGGTCAGAGTTGGAGTCCATCTAACCAATCTAAGTTCAAGATGTCTTACCTGAAAAATGAGAAGGCTGAATTTGACCACCTCTAACTAGTCCAAAAGACCACTTTTGTGACAGGAGGTAGGTTTGGCTAAAAGGGTAGAGCAAACGCAAAAGGCTAAGGAGACGGGAAGCAAAATGTAACCCATGGTGGTCACAAAACCACGTTGGGAGAAAAGAGGGAAGGAACTAAAGAAAACATCTCCACAACTGTAACTCTGCCAAGAGATTAACTAAATGTGCTCAAAAGAGAGAGCGCGGCTCTACAGGAAAATCATAGTGATGTCTCAGGCATAAAGACCATAAACAGAAATAGAGAGAGAATTGTGGAATCATATTGGGTCACCACTTTCTTCAGATCTGTATTAAAAAACTGAAATGAAACTAGTTTTGCCCGAGGAAATACTGTTCTTAAAACTAAAAGGATGATTAGCAGTGTTGATGGGTTTCCCGACAAATGGAAAATGCTGACTTTTATGAGTTCTGTTAAGAACACTAGCACTAAAATGACTATAGCAAAGTTCACTCCCTTATTCAACAGAAATTTTATAATATCTAGTATGTGCTTCTACTAGGTATAAAAAAGGACACCATGAAAAAGACACCTCTACTCCTAAACTTACAACATAATGCGGAGGATATGACAAATACCTTAGCAAATACAATGAGCTATGATACAACTGGGCTAAGCAAAGGTTAGGGGTTTGGAAGAAGAGTTGGAGTTTTTTGTTTTTATTTTTGAAAGATCACAGTTCCTTCCCACTTCATTCACACTAGCCAAAGTCAAGAATTTCTAAGGACAAGTTTAGACACTTAATAAAGAACAGCAGTTCCTGAACCATCTGCTTTGCTCAAAAATGAAGATCTGTCACAGGCAAATTTTCATTTTACTCCAACCCTGTGAGAATATTATTGTCAACCGGGGTAGGTAACATTTGGTTTATAAGTGACATAGTGAACAAACCACACTTTCTCAAATGGATACAATTAGTGCCTCTTTTGGGTGAAAAAAGAAAAAAATAAAGCAAACCATCCTGAGTCCAATAGTTACTCACTTTCAGCAAGTTTCTTTGATCCATTTAAGTGTCCTGTTACTAATCTTCTGATGAAGAAATGTGCAAAACACAGCATTTACAGTGAACAACAGAACCTTGTTATAGTTAGACAAAGATATATGACAGAATATTCTGAATGTTTTTTTTAAGGAAATCATTTCACAAACTCATACCATACAAAATTGCAGGTTATAGTAGCCCAACGCTATATTCTTGTATTCTTACCTGGTAGGGAACAATACTGCCATGAGCTGTGCCCCAACGTTTCGCTTCTTTTTGGCCAATAAGGTAATTAGCAGCTACCTGGGTTAAACATGCCACCTATTAGAAGAAAAAGAAAAAAAAAGCCAGTGTATCTATACTCACTCATTGACAAAAGGTTATAATATGAAAGTTCTGATTTGATTTCACTTAATGTCATTGCAGAAGATGAGAGAGAAAAAAAGAAACTCCCAACAGGTTAGAAAATATGCAGGCATCACCTTTCATCATACAAAGCAAGGAAGAGCAGTGTTATATTAGTGCATGAGTAATGGTCACCTGAGAAGTATAAATACAGAAACACTTAGCTCCTGAAAAGATCACCTGAAGGCAGAAGTTGCCCCAGCAGGTGGAACCTGGTCAAGCTTTTAGCATCAAAGCCTGAGCAAAATAAATCAGCAATCATACATTCCCTTCCCCGCTCCTCCGGCCCTTTTACTTTCCATCAAGATGACACAAAATGAGACTGTGTCATCACTGAGCAGGTGAACCAAAGTCAGGAGGCACATCCCTCTAAACTTGTCATTACAGATATAGATAAAAAACTAACTAACCTCTATTTTGTTTTTAAGTCCGTTTAGTCAAGTTTTCTGTTCCTTGCTGCCTAAAGCATTTTTACTAACACAGAGAATCAGGATTATTTATTGATTTTTATTCAGCGTGAATCACCCTCATTTAAACAAAAAGTACTGTAACTTTCCCAACTTGCTTCTGGCCTCATTATTATACTTATTTCCATGTTCAAGAAGCATAGTTCTATTAAAGGGGTTATCTAAAACTGACTCGTGCAACATTTCATATGCAGGTCTTGAAAACCCACAATAATCCAACTCCATATAAGGATAGCATGAAGATAATAACTTGCTCCCTGAAGATCTGCCACAAGAAACTATGTTCCAGTGAGAAGCCATGCCTTTGAGGGCCCAGAACTATGGAAAGGAGGTGACCTAATAACTTTTCAGTTTCCAGAAAAAAGGAAATCTTGACTTCTAACATCATCAAGACAGAGCATGGGCTTGCTTTTCTCATTATAAATCATCAGATGTGACTAGCAATCTATCAAGCCAGCAAGTCAAATATATTCCACATTGAGGCTGACTCCTGCACAACTCAACGGGTGACTTTTCAAGGCTCGGTGCCACAACCTGTGACTGCCCTCTGCCTGGTGCCTCCTACCAGGGCCATCAATAGGGCTCGGCCTGAATGAATCCCCTTGCAGCGGCAGCCATTCTCCTTTAGCGTATTCTTGGGATTTACACTGACTTTTATGTTCATTTACTGCTCTGTTGAAATTGGAACTGCCTTATGGCAGCTGGTTCGGCTGTACCGCCCAGGTGGCAAAACTAATAAACTTTGAGTCATCCACTTCTGGACCTCCATCTGGTCTTGGGCATTTGAACCATGGAGCATTCCAGGGCTGCCTGGGGCTGCCTAATGTTAATCACCATTTCACAGATCACTTCTGTGTCTTTCAAAATGGGAAACCAAATCAACATTTTGTAGTAAAAATGCACTGGATGGGAAGTCCAGGTTCATGGTTTCTCATTTCAGTCTACCTCTAAATAGTTGTACCACTGTAGGTATATAATTTAACTACTTTGATTTTTCAGGTACATTCTCTGTATCTTTGGCATTTGACCCAAACCAATTTTCAATTTTTAAGCTTTTTATAAAAGAGCAGAACTCCTATATCCAACCACATAATACAGGAAACCCTAATATATACCCCCAAAAATGAATACACACTTTGAATAATTATGAAGGCAGTCTTTATTACAATACATTTCATTTTCCAAATTGAGCATTAGCTGTCAAAGTGGGTATACATTTTTGGGGACACCCTCTATATGCACATAATACCCCCATGTGCTCTGACTGACGCAGAGGCAGACCTGCAATGCCACCCTGCGCAACATGAACACAGAACACAATTTGCAAAATAGTAAATAGTCTTAACTTTGCTTCCAAGTTCTCTACACTTCTGACCCTAGTCTTTTTCTTAAAAGTCTGGCAGATAAAATACAGCAGGGATGCAATAGTAGTAATTTTCCTGTGAAATTGAGGAAATTTTCTCCAGTCTAAGGTCTTTCTATTTTCTTACCTATAAGAAAGGATCTTCGTTAATCTAGCCATGTTGTTGTTGTTGTTGTTGTTGTTGTTGTTTTGGGGGGAGGGGGGATGGGTCAGGGGGAGGTTGTTTCTTTCAAATACATTAGGGTAAAACATCCTCTAAGGTGCTCTACTGCTACTGGAGGCAAAGAATCTATAATAATAAAAGCGTAATATGCTAATTAAACCAGATGTCCTTCTGGATGACCTTCTGGACTAAGCCGGGGCTGCAAGGGAAG
The DNA here is from genome assembly GCF_963259705.1 of Myotis daubentonii. NCBI lineage: Eukaryota > Metazoa > Chordata > Mammalia > Chiroptera > Vespertilionidae > Myotis > Myotis daubentonii. The sequence goes on along the minus strand of NC_081849.1, from coordinate 76,480,840 downwards.
GCCCGGTCCCGGGTGCCAGAGGGAAGCCGATGGTGGCAGCTGGGGGAAGGAAGGCCTACTCTTGCACAAATTTCGTGCATCAGGCCTCTAGTTCACATTAATAAAAGTAATTCTTTGCAAACAATCACAACAGGCTTAGTATTCCCACTTCTCTAATGTCAGGGTCAACTGATAATTAATACATCCACATCAGCAAGGGCTGCATGAGATAGTGGGCTGACTGGATGAGCACAGGTTAGTCTTAAATCCTAGACTGACCCGAGACAACTGCGAGGGGTATGCATGGGGTGGACTGTACCTGGCTATCTTGCCCACTACCTCATTCTTTCTTCTCAATTTTGGCTTCTGTGTTTCTGTCCCCACCTTGATAGCTGTCTTTGACAACTGTTTAATAAAAGCAGCCCCATTTAGAGTTAGTTTGAATAAAGAGTCAGAACTCATCTCACAGACTCTTTCTAAATGGAATACTATATCCATTTTCTCCACACAGTGCTGACTCACGAAAACAGCAAGCATTTCAGAACTAGCGTGCTCCCACTGGGCAAACAGATTAAATAAGATTTGAAGCCAGATGTCATCCAAAAAGAAAGTATGATTTATCAGTAAATACTCAGAGGCAAAGTTGGAGGGAAATGAATTATACTTTGAAAAAAGAGAGCACTGGGCTAAACTTAGTAACCCAATGTTTAAAAGGGGTATTGCCGATCTGAAAGTAATCTACTATTTAGAAGGATTTTTTTAAGTCAGGAGAAGGGGGAGAAAGTCAACAGCTATGATGTGATTATGTATAAAAAAAAAAACAGAGGCTTCCTGGCAATGACAAATTTTGCAAAACTCAAATGAACATAGGATGTGACTTTTTGGTTAATAAGTACATACTGTATATCCATTCTAAATATTGCATTGTATCATTATTTTCATCGTCTAAACTTAGGCTCATTATTTCATCATGTGGATGCTATATAATTTACTCAGAATGTTGCCTTTATGTGGTTTCATCTAAACCAAAAAAAAAAAGCCATCTTTGATTTAATAATAATCATTCTGACAGCAAAACTATTATTTTAGTTAGCATAGTGGATCCTAACATTCTTTGTTTCTGACCAGAAAACCAATGGGGTGGTCAAAGTGGATCTCAAAGGGCAGAGTCCCTAAAGGACTGAGTAAGAAGACACACAATTATTGCCCAAAGCAGCTTCAAGATATCGGTCACCACATGTTTCACTCCTACCAAATGAGGATCAAGCTGCAATAATAGAATCTTCCATCTCCAAAAGGACAACCAAGTATGATAGGCAAATTGGGGAAAACAAGACTAGAACTACGGTCCATTGCATCAAAATGGGTAATTTCACCATCTGCAAACCCCACTCTCTTGCATATATTCTGGCCTCTAACTAAACTGTGGACTAAACCCCAGTCATGCTTCATTTCTGCATTTTCCCATATCTCTATCCAGTTTTCAAAGTCCATTTCAATGTGATCTTATCCATTCAGTTCTCACATCACTGAAGCACAAAAATATTTTCCCTGCCTCTGAACAAATACGGTACAAGACCTTAAGTTGCCTGGCTCCTGCTACACTTTCACAGTCAACCTTGTACTACAATTCGAATTATAACATGGAAAAGCTAGAAAGACCTAGATCAGTGATGGAGAACCTTTTGAGCTCGGCGTGTCAGCATTTTGAAAAACCCTAACTTAACTCTGGTGCCATGTCACATATAGAAGTTTTTTGATATTTGCAACCATCGTAAAACAAAGACTTATAGTTTTGATGTTTATTTTATATATTTAAATGCCATTTAACAAAGAAAAATCAACCAAAAAAATGAGTTCGCGTGTCACCTCTGACACGCGTGTCATAGGTTCGCCATCACTGACCTAGATCAATAGTATCTAAACCTAGTTGTGCCATACAATCACATGGGGAATTCTCTAAATCTGCTGAATCAGACTCTTCAAGGATGGAGCCTGGGAAAAATAATTTAACCAATGTACTATTAACTGTAAACAAGCCTGAGGAAAGTCTAGTCAAATTCCTTAATATTACAGACTAGAGGCCCAGTGCATGAATTCATGCATGGGTGGCGTCTGGCCAGCCCACCCCAATCAGGGCAGTCAGGCCAGGCCGGCTGGGGGAAAGGATGGGGGAAGTTGGCCAGCCAACCCCGCCCCCTGGTCGAACTCCCAGTGGAACTCCCGGACAAGGGGACAATTTGCATATTAGCCTTTTATTATATAGGATAGCTAAATAAAGGAACAGTGCCTTCCTCCATGTTACAATACTATTTAGCATCTTATCCTATCACTCCTTTTAAACTGGGAACTATTTCAGGGTAAAAATTATGTATTATAAAACCTTTGTACCTTCTCACAGCACCTAACATGGAGCTTGCACACTAAGTTTTTAACACATGAATGACTAATTACTGTTGTCTTACTTATTCAACAAATACTAAGTGCTGCTTTGTGTAAGGCATTATGCTAGGTACTGGGTATACATAAGTAAATGCAAAAGACATTATCCTGCCCCCCTAGGACTTATTAAAACTGATATGGGGAAAGGAGCTGGAAGAGAACTTTAAAAACAAAGATAATAACATGTGTGAAAGCCCTAAGGCTGGAAAGTGATTAGCATGAGGGCTGGGGTAGGTGGAGGGGAAAACCTGACAGTAGACCAATGTAACTGAAGCGTTCCAAGAATGAAATAGGGAATGAAATTGGAGAGGCTGACAGAGGCCAGATCATGCCAGCCCTTGCAGATCATGGTAAAATGTGGAGAGCGGCTACAGCGTTTGGACAGGTTCAAGCCTCAGACTAATGAGAGGGCACGGCACGGTCCTCTCATGGCAAAGCCACGTGCAGGCCCCAGCTTGGAGGGCAAAGCCCTCCCAGCACAATTATAGCCAAAGGCTATGGTTGTTAGCTTGACATTATGGTCTGAACCTGTGGTCCCAAGTGGCTGACTGATGTAGGCTGTGGGAGGTGCAGCAAGTGCTGCCAAAACAAAGCTTAATAGAGTCCTTAGGTGCATGTAATCAAGTAGATTCAAAACTCACGAGAACATTGTAAACATCTTGACCATGCCCTTGCTTTGCCTCGTGGATCTGACTATAAAATAAAGACTCGGCTTACACCTGGCCCCAACTGTATTCTCTTGTCTGTTTTCTTTAATCCTTCGCCACCCCCCCTTAGGTTCACCACTGGCAGATTTCTGGCTGAATATCGGGTAAGCTATTAAGCCATTAACAGAAAAGAACCAAGATGGAGGCATAGGTAAACACCTGAACTTGCTGCCTCACACAACCACATCAAACTACAACTAAAAGACAAAACAATTATCATCCAGAACCACGGGGAGGCTGGCTGAGTGGAAGCCCGACAACTAGAGGGAAAGAGAAAAGCACAACTAGACTGGTAGGAGGTGCAGAGGTGCAGAAGAGCGGAGGTACGTTGACACGTGAAATGGGCTGGCAACTGGGTACGCTGTGGTCTTTTTCAATCGGGAGGGAGATACAAACTCCTGACTGCTCTGATTACCAGTTCCGGGCAAGACTCTGGGGACCCAGACTCACATGAGGAGAAACTGGACTGTCTGGCATTGGGCCGGAAAACAAGGGTGGCTTTTCCTCAGAGGTACTCGCAGCGTTCATTGCTCCCACGGGACACAGAAACATGCGGACCTATCTGGGGCAGGGCCGATAGGCAACCATTGCTGTTTGCACCACCCTGTGATTCCCTGAGACCCCACCCCACCCAATTTACAACCCAACCCAAGCGGTGCACAGAGGCTTTTGCATATGAATGGCCTGGCCTTTTGCAATCTAAAACCTAACAAACTGCAGCTGGGTCAAAGAACCCCAGAGCTTCCAAAAGAAGGCCTAAGGCTCCTCAGCAGCCTGCATTGCTTCACAGCTGTGCCTCAGCTGGGCACCTCCAAACCCCAAACAAAGAGGAGGAATCTGCAGATCTCTCTGTAGCTCCTGCTGGGTGGCCTCAGGCAGTGGCTTACTTTGCACCTCCTTGGAGATCCAAGAGCCAGTGTACCCAGGGGTCAGAATGAGACCACACCAGATTACAACTCTTCAGATCCATAAGAGATACACTCAGGGGACAGACTCAGTGAACACCAAAGCCCCACTGAAGCAAGTCCTGCCCCATAAGAGTGTCTCCAACACAGAAGTTCTCCCATTGTAGACACAACTGGTCCTCACAGCCAGTTGACCTGGAGGTCAATTCCTCCCAGTGATACAAACAGCAATCAAGGCTTAACTACAACAAGACTGTGCACACAGCCCACAAAGGGGTGCTCCAAGAGCGTCCACCTCAGGGGACTGGGGAGGCTGAGCCACTGGGCCCTATAGGACACCTAGCACACAAAGCCACTCTATCAACACAGGGAAGCAGCCAAAATGCAGAGACAAAGAAACATGTCCCAAATGATGTTTTCTCTCTCCTCTCTCCTCTCTCCTCTTCTCTCTCTCTTTCTGTCTCTCTCTCTCTCTCCTCTCCTCTCTCTCTCTTCCCCCCCACCATGCCCCTCCCCTTCCCTACCTTCCTCTCTCTCTAAATTCAATAAAAACATATTTTTAAACTGTTAATGATTATAATCCAGATGTTCAGATTTCCTTAGTTTTTACTTGATGTCCTTTTTCTGTTCCACAATACCATCCAGGATAACTAATACATTATATGTAGTTATTGGCTCCTTAGCCTCCTGTGGCTGTAACAGTTTATCATGCATTCCTTGTTTTTGATGACCTTGACAGTTTTGAGGAGTAGTAATGAGGTATTTTGCAGAAAGTTCCTCAACTGGGAATTTTTAAATGTTTTTCCCATAATTAGACTGGGATTATGGGGTTTTGGAATGAAGACCACAAAAGTAAGCACCATTTTCAACACATCATATCAAAGGCATAGACTATCGACATGATTTATCACTTTTGGTGTTGAACTTGATCACCTGGGTGAGGCCGTGTTTATCAGGTTTCTCCCCTGTAAACTTACTCTTTTTTTCTCCTCTTAAGAGGTGGGTGACTATGATCCTCCTTCTAGAGCAGGGGTCCTCAAACTTTTAAAACAGGGGGCCAGTTCACTGTCCCTCAGACCGTTGGAGGGCCGGACTATAGTTTAAAAAAAAAACTATGAACAAATTCCTATGCACACTGCACATATCTTATTTTGAAGTAAAAAAACAAAACGGGAACAAATACAATATTTGTATTTGCATGTGGCCCGCGGGCCGTAGTTTGAGGGCCCCTGTTCTAGAGGGTCAGTGTCTATATAAATTATTTAGAATTCTGCACAGGAAATCTGTCCCTTCTCCCCTGTTTATTCAATCATTTACTTATATCAGCACAGACTTATTTATTTTATACTTTGGATTATAATGCAATACTACTTTATTTTGTTGCTCAAATCATTCCAGATTTGGACATTGGGAGCTCTTTCAGTTGGTTCCTGTGTCCCCTGACATCCTCCCCATCACTGTCATGTATTTTTTGTGTCTTGACTTGTCTTTTTTTTTTTTTCTTTTAGCACTCTCTTCTTTGTGGCACTACAGGATGCTCCAGGCTCATCCTTAGATGCCTTATTCCATTCTTACGGGAAAGCATAAAAAGAATAGGAGTCGTAGGGTAAGGAAAGGGACCTACCATTTATTTTAATGTCAACTAGCACCTCATTGGTTCACTCATTTATTCAAAAATCTTTACATCACACCTACTATGTACCAGGAACTATTCTAGGTACAAGTGATAGAGCAGAAAACAAGATAGATATGGTTGCATTCTCATGAAGCTTACATTCTAGTGTAAGGTACATTCAGATATACACAAAGAAGAAAATATCAAGAAATTATAAGTGATATGAAGAAACTGAAATCAAATCACAGAAAGGGCTCTTCTAGTCTAGCTGGTTAGGAAGACCTCTTTGAAAATGTAACATTGAACCTGAGACATAGAAAAGATGTGAAAATCTAGAGAAAATCTTCCTAGGTGACAAGATCAACTAATTAAAAGACTTTATTGTGGTAAAAAGCTTACCATACGCAAGAAGAGAAAGAAGGCCACTGGAGCTGCAACATAGTAAGTAAAAGAGGGATTGGTACAAGGTAAGGCCAGAAAGGTATGCAAAGGCCAGATCACATGGGTTCCTATAGGCTTGGGTAAGTAAGGATCTGGGATATTATTCTAAGGGTCATGGGAAGCCATTGATTTATATAATTAGATTACCTGGATTTTATATGAGGTTTCAAGAGGCAATGAATACAACCAAATTACCTCACATGAGGTAGGTGTTACAACTCCCACTTTTCAAATGAGAAAACTAAGCCCATGTAGATTAAGTATCTCCTCTGGATCTCACAGTTGGTGGATGGTAAAGCTATGACTAACACTCAGGTCACTCTATGCTCTAAGCCAGTGATGGCGAACCTTTTGAGCTCGGCGTGCCAGCATTTTGAAAAACCCTAACTTAACTCTGGTGCCGTGTCACATATAGAAATTTTTTGATATTTGCTGCTGGGGTCCAACCCCAGCAGGTCCAGGGGTCCCCAAAGATGTGGACGGAGTCGGCGAAGAAGGAATGACACGGAGACAGCGTTCAGTTGATCAGCAGCCTAGCCAGGATCTCTAGCCAAGTTCTGGTCAGGATCTCCAGCAAAGTTCTGGTTAGGATCTCCAGCCAGGTTCTGTAGCCATGTTCCCTCGCTAGGTTCTCCAGCCAGGTTCTGTCCAGGTTCTCCAGCCAGGTTCTCTCGCTAGGTTCTGTCTCTAGGTTCTGTGGCCAGTTTCTGTCCAGGATCTTTTGCCATGTTCAGTCTCTAGGTTCTGTCTCTAGGTTCTGTGTAGGTTCTGTGTCTAGGTTCTGTGTCCTGTTGTCTTGTTACATCTGTATTTATACCAGTTGATTCCAATCCTATCAATCTCTATTCCAAAGGTTAGGGCGTTTCTTATCTCCATTCCAGGGAGTAAAGATTATGTAGCTTAAGCATGATTGTTCATAGTTAAAGTGATTAATTACCCGCCTGGCACTTAGTTAAGGGGTTTTATTCCTTCCCTAACTTCAGGGGAAAACCCCTACCTGGGGAAACAACCTTTCTCAGAGAGGTGACCTTGGTTAAAACACATAGTGCCAAGAAGGTGAGCAAACATATTAAGAACAGTATGCCATATATGCCAGGTCCCTTGAAACAGCAAGCATGGACCGGCTCCCGGCAATTTGCAACCATAGTAAAACAAAGACATATTTTTGATATTTATTTTATACATTTAAATGCCATTTAACAAAGAAAAATCAACCAAAAAAATGAGTTCGCGTGTCACCTCTGACACGCGTGTCATAGGTTCGCCATCACTGCTCTAAGCCATCCCTACACACTACAGTACCTGCTTCTGCTCAAGCTCTCTGCTCCCAGTCCCTCTCACCCTAGTAGCACTTGACTTTATATATATCTAGGTTATATCCTGGAGTTCACATTTTATACTCCCTGCAAGTCCCCCCAAAAAAATACTGGAGTAACTGGAACCCCTCCATGATCACTCAACTGTCCTCTGCATTTGCTTAGAAAGCACATCATTAACTGAATCGATAATTCTTCTCATGGTCTTCTACTCAACCTCATTCATTTGCCAACTATAAAGCATTTTCAGGGAAAAATACTGGAAGATAAATGAAAAACATCTTTCAAAAAGGGAAATTTATCCTCCCATCAGAAAAACATGTTGAGATCCTGATAGCTCTCTTTTTCATTACTTTGCATGTCAAGATTCCTGTGCAATTTAATCCGCTACACTTTGTCCCTCACACCATAAAGTAAACTAATTCCTTCAGAATCACTAGGGCCAAGGAGAAAAACATTCAGGGGTAGGGAAGTTATTCTGACTACCTCAAGTTGAAAGAAGAATAAGAATTCTACCTATTCATACTACATTTGTCATTAAGTTTTGGTATTTACTGATGATAAAAGCTAAAACTTATTAATCACCTATTGTGCCCTGTTCTAAGCATTTGATATGAGCTATCTCATTTAATCATCATGACAACTGTATGAAAAAGGGACTTCTATTAACTCATTTTAGGTACAAATGGCACAGAGCAGTTTAGTGATCTGCCCAAGGATATACCTATATATCAAGCCAGTACTTGAATTCAGCTAGTCTAGATTCTGGCAATCTATACCAAATTATATACATAATCAGATTACTGAAGATTTCTGAATGACTTTGGTCATGGAAAAGTTTTATTGGACTGTCCTACTTGGTAAAGAAAAAAACAGTGATTAAACATCCTTTTCAATTAGGTAAACTTTCTGCAGTTAAGTTTGACTTTAATTATTATATAATATTTAATGTAGTACTCATTCACAGTTTTCTGCTTTGCTGCAACTGTGTTTTGGCTTCTATTCCAATGTAACTTGAAATAAATTTCAATCTATAAACATTTTACCTGTAAACACTAAAAAACCAGTAGAGCTGTTATATTAACTTTAAAATCTCTACATTTATTTACTTAGCAAAGAGAAAACATTATCATATCCTCTTCATAACAATTTTTAACTTAATGAAAAGAACACACACATTTCACATTCCTCTGAATTATCACTAATGATAGTCAAATAATATTTATGTTTATTTTATATAATAAACTCTAAATGAAGACATAGTTGCATTATACTCAGAATAATTTTTCCAATCCATCTTAGTCAAAATCAGATATATAAGGAAATTGGATATCAAATGCCAGAGGTATGACCAGACAGCAAAGAGAGACAGAATTTCAAAAGCATGTTTAAGATAATACATCAAACATATTTCTTACCATGAACCAGTGACCCAATCAATCATTATTCTCAAAAAGTAGTTATTAACAACTAAAAAATGTGATGAGTAAGTGGAAATGTAGAAAAGTAACATTTAATGACATTATTTATTTATCTCTGTGATTCCATTTGTTCAATTTCAAAAGTCTTCTTCAAATATGGTCTTACATTTCAAATAACTTAGTTCTTTAAGATGTCTGTTTTTAGAATAAAATAGTGCTTTGTTCTGCAACACTAGGTTTAAAAAGAAGTTCTAAGAACAAGATGAAAGTTACTTTTGTTTATTGCTTCCTTCCTGCATTTAGCAGATAATTAATAAGCACTTATTATATGCAAGGCACTCTGTCAGGTGTCCTGGAAGGTCCCAAAATCAATAAAACAGAGTTTCTCAAGGTTAAAATCCAAAAGAAAAATAACAGTGCCATCAAGTAGGGATAAAAAGTGCCATTTGAGCTGACCCTTTGATAACGAGAATTTAGTCATGTTAAAAAAAAAAAAAAAAAGGAAAGGGCCTCCCATTTGAAAGCAAAATTGTGAACAAAGTCACAGCAGAGATAGAAAAGTATTGGGTATTTTTGAACAAATTAGTTAATGATTGGAAATAAAAACTGAAACAAGGCATTAGATGTAATGACCAGAAGATCACAGATGATCACTAAGATGCAATATCAATAAAGCAGCAGGGACAAGAGCCAGATTAAAGGGGTCTGAGGAATGAATGAAAAGGATGTGGGAGCTGCAAAAATATTTTCTGGAGAGCATTATGCTAAGTGAAATAAGCTAGTCAATGAAGGAAAAATACCACATGATCTCACTCATTCAGGGATAATAAAGACCATTATAAACTTATGAACAATAATAGATACAGAGGCAGAGCTGCCTCAAACTGATTGTCAAACTGCCGCGGGAAGGCCGGGGAGGGTTGGGGGGCAGGAGGGAGGGGGGTAAGAGATCAACCGAAGGACTTGTATGCATGCATATGAGCATAACCAATGGACATAAGACACTGGGGGATAGGGGAGGCCAGGGGATTGTCAAGGGTGGGGGGAATAAAAAGGACACATATGTTATACCCTTTGTAATACTTTAAGCAATAAAACAATTTTTTTAAAAAAAAGACTTTTTATTGATTTCTTTTATTTATTTTTTTTTTAGAGAAAGAGGAAGGGAGAAGGAGAGAAACATTATGTGAAAGTGAAACATCGATCAGTCACCCCTCTCCCCCCTCCCCCCACTAGGGACTGAGCCTGCAACTGGGAATCGACCCAGCGACCCTCTGTGCACAGGATGACACCCAACCAACTGAGCCACACTGGCCTGTATTTTAGAGGCTGTGTAAAGGGGGAAGGAGAGAGACTGGACAGTAGTTCAAGCAGGTAAGGAGGAAGATAAAAGTTTTATTTTTGAGGATGAAAAAAAATCCTAAAGTTCATTTAAATATACTAGAAAAAAGAATTAATTGAAGGTGTGGAGTCTTAAGCAAGACAGAAGAGAATAAGTAAGAAAGTGCGAGTGAAGGATTAAGGGGAAAAAATGTCATCTCTCAGTGAAGTCTTCCCTAACTCGCTGAGATGAAGTCGCTTCCTCTTCTGTCTCTCTGTCCACTAGAACGGAAGATTAGGGAGGGAAAGAATGTGTCTGATTTGTTTGTTGCTCTCTGTCAAGTGGCAGGAACACTACCTGAGACATACTGTAGGCACTCGGCAATTATTAACCAGTAAATAATGAATGAATGACACAGTTTTTCTCTAATTTGGGAGGAGAAGCTCAATGAAGAAAAAGAAATAGTTCAAGTGAGAAAGAGAAAAGGTGGATGCAATCCCTACAGAAAAGCAGAATAGGAAAAGGCATCTTCATAGAATAAAAATAGGCTGATATTTGCCTCTCTCTTTCTAAACCCTGGCTTTGGCCACTAGAGTCACAAAGAACAAGACCACTCATTCTTTTACCATATGCCGACTGGGTAAACAAAAATAGAGGCTGAGTTAGATAACAATGCCAGGCCCTGTGGCCTCATATTCAGGGTGAGAAAAGCAACAAAGGTGACTTAAGAAATAATAAGGGAATCTTCAGGGGCCTAAAAGTGAGTATATGGTGATGCTAAAAATTCATGGATGAGTTCAGAGATGAAATAACAACTCTTCCTTTTAGTCATAACAGGGGATTGGGTGAGGCTGTAACAGGGATCCAAAAGGTCTTAAAAGGGAAGGTAGGCAGTTCAAAGGTTAAGAAGTTGAATAAAGGCTTATACCCACTGACCCCTGCAGATCTCCTTCATTGTTCCATGGAGCCCAGAGCTGTTTCTTCTACGCGTGCACGCGCACACACACACACACACACACAAACACACACACACACACACACAAACACACACACACACGGTTGTGGTTCATTTTGGGAAGAACTGCATACACTTGTTCAATTATGCTAATTCAGGGTACCTTCTACAATTCTCTATTTGCCACTGTTTACCTTTATTTCTGATCACCTCTGTCTGCCTTTATGCCCTAGGGACCTCTACTCAAAAGGGAGATTTGTTGGGTGGGCCTGATCTAATCCAAAGAATCTTAAAAGAAGGTGAAGCTCAGAGAGACATGCTTCCCCTGGCCTCGAAGATGCAGCCTCCAAGAACGCTACAGACACAGGAGCTGTATTCTGCCAACAGCCTGAATGAGTTCGGGAGAGGACCATGAGATGCAACCCAGTAGACACTCTGATTGCAGCCTTTTAAGACCCAAGCACAGGATCCAGCCTTTCCTGGACTCCTCGCCCATGGAAACTATGAGATAATGACTTTTTGCTATTTTTAAGTTACATTTGTGTAATTTATTATGCAGCAATAGAAAACTAATACAGGGTTGAAACCATTAAAGTGGATGACTAGACTAGGTAATTAGAGAGAAAGCAGAGGACAAGGGCAGGGCACTGGAGTCAAACGAGTAAGTGACCAAAAAAAAAAGAATAGGTTGTAAAGGTAAGAAGAATAACAGACAAGGGTGGGGTCTGGAGGCCAACAGAGGAGCATGTTAAAAGAAATAGTGTTGAATGCATGTCAAATAGCCAAGTGAGGTCAAGGAGGATGAGAGTGAGAATCTTGGAACCAATGAAAAAAATTAGCCTTTGCTGTGGCTCAGTGGTTGAGCATCAACCTATGAACCAGGAGGTCACGGTTCGATTCCCAGTCAAGACACACATGCCCAGGTTGCGGGCTAGATCCCCAGTAGGGGGCGTACAGGAGGCAGCCAATCAATGTTTCTCATTGATGTTACTATCTCTCCCTCTCCCTTCTTCTCGGAAATCAATAAAAATATTTTTTACAAAGAAATTAGCCTTTAACAACAATATCAATAGAGGAATTGGAGTAGACATCGTTAACACAAGGGGTTAGAGAAGTAGGTAGGAAGCAGAAACCTCAAATACAAATATTTTAAATTCAGCAATGAAAGGAGGAAAGAGGTAGAACAATAGCTGGAATGCATGGCCCAATTGCCAAAAATGGTGTCAAGTAAAGATTGCTCATGATGTTTCCTTTTCCAGTATATACAGATTTTAATAGAAAATTAATGAAGACCCAAAGCCTTGGAGCTAAAGGAATGAATCTCTCCTAGTGAAATTTTAGGCCTTTTTCCAAGTTTATAATCATGGTAGTTTCCTAGAGCCTTTACGTCACAGAACCATATAAAACAGCCCTGCATACAACAACAGGTTATAAACCAGGCCTGGAATGAGAAAGAAATAAATTAACTTGCACACTCTGCCTATAGCTGATCATTCTGAATGACTGACACCTAAGAATGTAAAGGTGAATCTGATGATGATTTTTGTCTGGCCATGTCACACTGAGCTGCTCGCTGAGCTTCTGTGGAACAGTTCCCAGAATACCAGGGGAGACTCACTGAATGCAGTCCATGATTGAGTTCTTTAGTGGTGACTCTTTTTAGTGAGTCCTCGTGGGAGTTCTGGGGAAAGGCGTAAAGCCAGGTGTGGATTAGGACAAGAAATCACGATGTCAGTGACCAAATGATTCAGCAGGTAAAACATGTGTCATGTCATTACACTTCAAGCAAAAATTCATACAATGAATACGCATCCACCAGTGCCAAGAACTGCTGTGCCAATTAACAAAAACCAACTCCGTGATGAAAAACAAAAAACAACTCTAAGAACACCAAGAGAGAGAAAACACATTCTATATTTTTATATGCTAATTCTATTTAAAAGTCTTAAAAATACTGCATTTACATTTCATTGTTTTCACTCAGCAAATACTTACTGATCGATTACTTCGTTCAGTCAGCGTGTGAGGTGCTAGAAAGATAGTGGCAAAAAGTGATGGAGTCTCTGCCCTCATGGAACAGTCTAGTGAGAAGACACACGTTACACATGCTAAAGCCTGCCCAGTGGCACGAGTAGTCTGTGGGCAGCAATCTGATTGGAAGAGGCTTAGGCGCGTGGTCAGCAAACCGCGGCTCGTGAGCCACATGCGGCTCTTGGCCCCTTGAGTGTGGCTCTTCCACAGAATACCACGTGGGGGCGAGCACGTACAGTGCGATTGAAACTTTGTGGCCCAAGTGCAGAAGTTGGTATTTTGTGGAAGAGCCACACTCGAGGGGTCAAAGAGCCGCATGTGACTCGCGAGCCGCGGTTTGCCAAGCCGCAGTTTGCCGACCACTGGTAGGGAATTCAGCTCAAAGTTAAGTTTGTATGACAAACACGTTCTTTTCACACTTCCCTGCCCCCTCCTCCCACCAACACACACAAAATGCATTGGGCAAATATAAAGGCCATCTTGACTAATTTGGGAGTCACTTCACAGAAAGAGAAACAATGAGAATATTCACTATATATAAACACCTGGTCTATCTCGCCTGTTTAATACATCTCACCAGCGATTAAAATCAAGTAAACTGATTTGAGAACATCACTAACTTTTATCACATTCAGAACTCATCAGCAACTGGCCACATGGCACAACCTGGACAGGTTTTAAGATCTAAGCTGCAAATTATAGACGTGTGGGGCTTTTCAACATCACCTCTAAGAGACCTCAAAGGTACACCCACATAACCAGCCTTTGATGATACAATGTATCATATATCCAAATTCTCATATGTCCTTAATTTGGCACATTTGCATATGATCTGCATTCTAACATATCCACAAATATGTTTTCATATGCTAGAAGACTGTAATATGATAGAACCCTTAAGAAGCCACTCTGCTTTGTTCTGTCAATTCTCCTATTCATCAGACAATGACCATTCTCTTAGCCACATCCTCCACCTACTCCTTAACCACAATTGGAGGGCTAGACAGTTCTAAAGAGGGCATAATCTTTGAATCTTTTTGACATCCTCAGCAGTGTGGTGGAGAGAAATGTGGATCCTGAGACAACAGGCCTGAATCCCAGCCTCAGCTTAGACACTCACTACAAAGTTCTGAACCCTGAGTCAAGTTTGCAAAGCATCACCAACCTCCTCCTAGCCCTGAGAGTAGGACTACAGAATAACATTATAAAAGTGCTTTGAAAATACTCCAAAGTAAGAATCAAAAGTATCATTTAAAAAAAGAAAAACATATTATCCAAGCCAATACAGACCAAAAAGCTAAGATAGGCTTTTACTATAGAGCAATTTACAACTTCTATATATTAGATTGGTGTTTTCTATCTTTCACTGTTACAAATAATCTTAATAATAAAAGCATAATATGCTCATTAGACCGGACGTCCTTCCAGACGACCTTCCAGATGAAGCCAGGGCCGCAAGGGAAGCCCGGGTCCTGGGTGCCTGCCAGCAGCTGGAGGGAAGCCCAGGTCCCAGGTGCCAGAGGGAAGCCAGTGCCAGCAGCAGGGGGAAGGAAGGCCTACGCTTGCACGAATTTCGTGCATCGGGCCTCTAGTCCATTTATAAAAAACAACTGCCGCAGATGGCAAATCTAGCTAATCAGCTTTAGAAATTCCAAGTATATTTATTGCTTTTATTATCAAAGACAAATTTCTGAACTGTACATTTTTTACCTGTTACAAATATTAAACACACATTGAAAAACTGTTAGTTTAGAAAAATACCAGTGGAACTACTGCTTAAACATCTGCAGTTTAACTATAAAGTAGCAAAAATTGATTTCTAATAAGATTTCTAAGACAAGTATTATCTGTTTATCTCCAGAGGTTGTAAACTGGCAGCTTGTGAGTATGATTCAGTTTATTAATGTATTTTGTTCAGCCTACACAGTATTTCAAAAATTGAAAAGTTTTATAAAAATTCAGATTTCTTGCTTCAAAATTGAAATTCTGGCTACACTGGGCTAGGGGTGTAGGGAGCTAGCTTATACTGGCTCATAAAAGCCATTGTTAGCCCTGACCAGTTTGGCTCAGTGGATAGAGCGTCGGCCTGCGGACTCAAGGGTCCCAGGTTCGATTCCGGTCAAGGGCATGTACCTTGGTTGCGGGCACATCCCCAGTAGGGGGTGTGCAGGAGGCAGCTGATCAATGTTTCTCTCTCATCCGTGTTTCTAACTCTCTATCCCTCTCCCTTCCTCTCTGTAAAAAAATCAATAAAATATATATTTATTTTTATTAAAACGCCATTGTTAATATCTCTTCCAAACATGTTTAGTGACAATCACATTTGAAGCTTGAAATTAGCAATATGGAAATATTTACACCACGAGAATTGGTAAATGCTACAACTGGCTTACAGTCATACTCTATTTTTAAAAACTCTTGAATAATAATAAATTTAAAAAGCCAAGTCAATGTGCTTGCTTGATACTTAAAAAAAAAAGACCAGGCTTAAATTCAACACTATTGGACAAATCAAAATACCGCCTTTAGATTCCTTTTTCTCCCCTTTCTAACTATTGTGTTATTTAAGCAAAAAATAACATTGTAATAGATTTTAAGTCTGAAACTGAGCAGTTAGCAAAAAATGGGTATTTTTTTTAAGTTAGGACTATTAACTGCATATTCTTAAAAAACAAAATATGAAAAACTGAGAATTTTTATTTCTAGGTGCAAAATAGCCATTGCTTCTCAAAACTATGAAGGCTTCAAGGGGGAAAAAAGGAGACATATGTAATACTCTTTGTAATACTTTAAGCAATAAAACAAAATTTAAAAAAAAATGCTTATTGAACATAAAAAAAAAAACTATGAAGGTTTTTGGTTTACCTACAGACCATATATGGATATTTGATGGAGATCTTGAAAACCCGGGCAGAAAAATTCCTACAGAAGAAAAACCTCTGATTAAATGACTCTATCAATAAGAATGTCTGAACATGAAACTGGATATGACAGTAGTGAGCAATACTCCCTTTCATGTCACAGTGTGTGATTTTTGCTAAGACAATAACACTTTCATTTATCACTTCCTCCTTTGGGGCATGAGCTTCATAGACCTGCTAGACAAAAAGCATTTTCCACAAACCACTCCCAAGGTCCCAAGAGCAAAGACAAAAGACAGAAGGAAAAATTTGCGAAAGGACACAGACCCACAGAAATTCCTAAAACAGTTCACATCAAAGATTTGTATCTCTAGATACTGTCCTGGCAGTAAGCATGACCACGCCACAAGGAAGGAGCCACATGAGCATTTGTCAGGAGTGTCTACCTCAATGCACCACTTTTAAATTCCATCTTCCCTCCTCTACCTCCCACCAGATTTTTTTTCAGTCTCAGACCTACTTTAGCATGGTTACTGGTCTTTTCTTTTTTTTCAAAATGCTCAAAAATAACAAGTATTTGAAATTCTACCATAGCCCCAAAACTATAACAAGGTCAATTTTACTGTAGTAAGGAAACAAGGAAATTAAAGAAACAGGAAGAAAGGAAAAAGGAAGGGAGGGGGAAAAAGAACATCAAGCATGGTCCCTGTACATGGGACATTCCAGAGAGGTGGTTCTCAACCTTCCTAATGCCGTGACCCTTTAGTACAGTTCCTCATGTTGTGGTGACCCCCGATTTCATTGTTACAAATTGGACATAATTAAAGCGTAGTGATTAATCACAAAATAATATGTAATTACATATGTCTTTTCCGATGGTCTTAGGCGACCCCTGTGAAAGGGTCGTTTGGCCCCCAAAGGGGTCGCGAACCACAGGTTGAGAACCGCTGTTCTAGAGTGTACATGGGAGAACTCAGAAAAAGATACACTAAAGTCAAGAGAAGTTTGTCAATATTCCACAAAACAAAGAAAAACAACAGCAAAAAGTACAAGAGTTTACCTGTATTCAGTAATATGTACCAGCTTCACTAATTGATGTTGAACTTTGTTCACTGTGTTGATTTTCACTAAACTAATGCTAAAGGCGTGGACCTGTTACTTCAAGAGTAACAGCTCTTTTAGTGAAAGAGTTCAAAGTCAGCCAGAGTACCTTCACTGCAGCTGACTAGCAAATAAGTATTTCCAGGACTTACAACAAGATATCACCGGCCTCACATGCATATTTACAATAAGCAATAAATATGTCATCAGTATTTTTAACTTAATTTTGACTGAGGCATTTGAACATGCACATTCTCTCGACTTAAAAAGCAGTAGCAAAGTAAGACTATTTTTAATGTTTATATTCTAAATAATTGCTGCAACCCATGTACTCCTAGGTCAGTACATGCAGGATTAAGGGATGTAGTAATAGGGTGAGAGTGTGCTAAAGAGGGGTGAGAGCAAAGGGAACAATACAGGAGAAACTAAGGTGGAGACAATGGTAACAGTCATAGTTAATATTATAATGACTATATTAGTATATGTAATTATTATATTATAATTAATATAAAATTAATAATAATAAAAGCTAACACTGACTTAGTGCTTACTATGTAATGGGCACTGTTGCAAGCACTTTACATATATAAACGAATTTTAATCCTCCCAGGAAATTTAAGAGACAAACACTGTTATTATCCCCATTTAATGAATGAGAAAACTGAGGTATAGAGCCATTTTAAGACTTGCCCAAGGGCCTCAAATAAAGGGTGTCCCAAAATTCACGCAAGAAGTAATTTTGATAGAAAACACAGGTTTATAATTAAAAATTGTAAATTTTTTATTGATTCATAAAGTACACAGTATAGGGTTATGTATGGAATAGATAGCATATCGGGTAAATGGCCTCCATGGCTTTACTGGCACATACGCACTCTTTTGTTGAAATTTTCCATGACCGTTTTGCATAAATGTGGCTGACTTTCGATGAGGCTCATTTTCATCTTCATGGCTTGGTTAATCGACAAAATTGCCGCATTCGGGGTTCAGAAAATCCACGAGTGATTGTTGGGAAACAAGTGCATCCACAACGTGTCGCTGTTTGGTGCGGATTTGGGGCTGGAGGCATCATCAGACCATGCTTCTTCGAAAACGCGGCTGCTCAGGCAATAACAAAAGAGTGCGTGTGTGCCAGCAAAGCCGTGGAGGCCGTTTACCCGATATGCTATTCCATACATAACCCTATACTGTATACTTTATGAATCAATAAAAAATTTACGATTTTTAATTATAAACCTGTGTTTTCTATCAACATTACTTCCTGCGTGAATTCTGGGACACCCTTTACTTAGTAGCATATTGAGGGCTTAAATCTCAGTAGTCTAGCCCCAGAGTCCATGTTCCTAACCACTTCCCCATAAGCCTGAATAAGATTACCAAATGGAAAGAAGTTAACTCAACAATAACCTTAAAATTAAGTTTGTGGGTGTGTGTTTTAAAAAAAAAAAACCAAAAACTGAAGTCTTTTTCCTTTAAAGGAAAAAAATATATTTTGCATGCATATTAAAATGTCCTACTTAATATACACAATGTAAATTGCAATGTGGACTTGGAAGCGGGTACCAAGTACAACTGCAAATATTAGAAATGAATATATCCCCAGAAAGATGGAGCACAATATTTTATCCACCCAAGGCCGCATATTTCAAGTGCAGCTCATGGACCCACAGTGCCATCCAGTGATAAAGTAGGTGAATCACGTGTACATCCTCTTCTGCAAGTTACCACATCTTTTCTATAACCAATCTGGAATTTTCACATAAAAAATGAAACAAATATTAGTAGTACCCTACCTTTTATTTTACGATGATTTTTACCAAATTACCCTAACTGTTAAATCTCCCCCAATATTTCTTTTTTAAAAAAAAAAAAACACGAGTTTGATAAGACCAATCCAAACTATTAACTTCAGGGATAGGAGAGGTTGCTGGTATTTATTAGACTACTTCATTTTCCTCAATAAGTCATTCTATTTACTAATAGCATTTTAGTCACGCAGTGAGGACATAATATTGTCACCACATAGGGTAGTTCAGTGCTTCCCAGTATAGCCTTTCAGTCAGTGGACTGTGGAAGTCAGAAGCAGTCAATGAGGAGGGCTGGAACACCTGCTCTAAACAGCAAAGCAAGTATCCCCATCACAGTACCTGCACTATGGAACCTCCAAAAGGAAACAGATGCAGCAATTAAGCATATGGTGGAGGAGATACATGGTGTAGGAAGGAGAGCTGGGCAAGCATCAAACAAGGCAAAATTTACCTGTAGACCTAAATAGATGGGCAATTACTTTTTTAAAAATTCTCATATAAGGAATGTAACTTAACTGAATTTTAAAGTTTAGTTTTCATCCAAAACCATAATATTATAGCTAATTATATCACTAAAACAAAATAATTATATATGTCCCTGGAAGGAATTCAAAAAGATCTATCAGAGAGTTCTTTAAATAAGATTTTTTTTATGAAACAGTCATCAAACTTTTAATAGTAATTATTGCTAAAGAGTAGAATTACACACAAAAAAATAGTTTCTAAGGTATATATTTGTATTTTTTGGCACGTTCTCCCTGAACATGTATTTCTTTTGTTAAAAGTGTAAAAAAGTCCTGTGCTCCACTCCATTAAAGTCGGTAGGAAGAAACACAGGGGTAAAGTCTCTGTTTTCTATACATACCTTACACATTTCAATTGTTTTGCAACTGATGTTTTAACATACACAAGTAAAACACAACTTTTGCTTAAATAAACAAATGCCTTTTTACCACAAAACTAATTCCAAATCCAATTATTTTTTAAATATATTTTCCAGTTAGTAGCTAAGCCAGCTTTTAAATTCTTTCATTTTTAAAATGCCATGATTGAGAACAAGCCTATGGGAGTAAATCTGATTAAAAAGACAAATATGCGAACTCTGGTCACCAATATGTGAGAAGGGGAGTCAAACTCGAGGTTCGTGTCTGCGGCCACTGGAATGTCTCTCTCCACAGCTGTTTCCCTTCAAGACAAGGGTTCATCTGAAGAGTTCCCACACTCCTCGAGACTGCAAATCACACTGACCACTCAGCTGCTGATCCTCTGTTAGTCCATATCATCAGCATTGCCTAAAGTTAGGTGTACCATCTATAATAATAAAAGCATAATATGCTCATTAGACCAGACATCCTTCCAGAAAACCTTCCGGACGAAGCCGGGCTGTGAGGGAAGCCTGGGTCCCAGGTGCCAGAGGGGAGCCGGTGCCGGCAGCCGGGGGAAGGAAGGCCTATTCTTGCATGAATTTGGTGCATCGGGCCTCTAGTACAGTCATAAAACTTTAAGGTTCTTTCTAACCACTCTATGTTTTTGTTTTCATTTCCTGCCCAGCTAAAAGTCCCATGGCGTTTCAGTAGAGCCAAGGCCTAAAGTACACTTTGATGTCCATAACTAAACCCACAGGCCAGCCAAAAAACTTGCTACTTGTATGATTGAGTCTTGATTAAAAATTATTTGGGGGAACTTTAATGCCATTTAATTTTGAGAGTATGAAGATAATACGTGGAAGAGATATGTTGCAGGTGTACTCTAAGACACATCTTTTTAAATTATGACCCACAGATCTCCTATATCAAAGTCACCTTGGTGCTGCTCCAAAAATGCAGGCTCCAGAGTCCTGTCCCAGGCCCACTGGACCTGATGAATAATAGTGGGAAGTTAGAGAATCTGTTGTCTGCTATTTTTTTTAATCTCCCTATTAGAATAACCAAAATTCAAAACACTGACAATACCAAGTTTGGGAAAGCATGTGGAGCACCAAGAACTCTCATTCATTGCTGGGGGGAATGCAAATCACTATGGAAGGTAGTTTGCCCACTTCCTACAAAACTAAATGTAATCGTACCACATGATCCAGCAATCGCACGCCTTGGTATTTACTGAAAGAGTTGAAGACATGCATCCACTCAGAAACCTGCATGTGAATGTTTATAATACCTTTATTCATAACCGCCAAAACAGCTTTACTATAATTGCAAAAACTTTGGTTATTCATAATTACCAAAAATGTGGTACATACAGGTAAGAGAATATTACTCAGCGCCAAAAAGGAATGCAGTACCAAGCCATGAAAAGACATGAAGAAAACATAAATGCCTATTACTAAGTGAAAAAAGAGCCAACCTGAAAAGGCTACGTACTGCATGACTCCATCCTAGAAATGGCAAAACTATGGAGACAATGAAAAGATCAGTGGTTGTGGGGCAGTATGGGGAGTGGGGAATGAATAGGCAAACACAGAGGATTTTTAGGGCAGAGAAAATACTCTATGATATTATAATAATAGAAATAAATCAATATACTTTTATCCAAACCCACAGACGGTATAACATCAAAAGTGAACCCTAAGCCGAAACCGGTTTGGCTCAGTGGATAGAGCATCGGACTGCGGACTGAAAGGTCCCAGGTTCGATTCCGGTCAAGGACATGTACCTGGGTTGCGGGCACATCCCCAGTAGGAGATGTGCAGGAGGCAGCTGATCGATGTTCCTCTCTCATCGATGTTTCTAACTCTCTATCTCTCTCCCTTCCTCTCTGTAAAAAATCAATAAAATATATTTTAAAAAAAGTGAACCCTAAGTTAAACTATTAACTTTGGAGGTGTCAGTGTAGACTCATCCTTGGTAAAAATGTACCCTTCTGATGAGTGCTGTTGATAATGGGGTAGGAGCAGGGACTATATGAGAAATCTCTGTACCTGCTCTCAATTTTGTTGTAAACTTAAAACTGCTCTAAACAGTAAGTTAAAACAAAAGCCCCTAGTGATTTTCATACATCATAATTTTGGGAAACATTTTGTGGAACAGCAGTTCCCATACACTGCTGGGCATTCGAATCATCCGGAGAGCGTTTACAAATCCCAATGCCCAGGCCAGACCTCATACCAGTTAGATCAGAATCTGGGGACGGGACACAGGCAGTTTTTTGAAACTTCCCCAATGATTTCAATGTATAACCAATTTTGACTCAATGTACAGCTCAGAGACGAAATACAGCCTTTCTGGGTGTCAGGGCAAACTCAACTTGAGATTTTTAACAATGACAACAAAAAATTTTTAATACCCAGTTAGTCAGTCATGGTGGCAACAATTAAGACCTAATAAGCTGCCATGAAAAGAATTGTTCATCACAATTTAAACATAGAAAAATTCTCCTTACTGATATGGCAACATACCAAGGGGCGGGATAACTGTTTATCTGAATCAAACAAAAAGGAAACATATTAAGTACAACCTTCAATGACAGAAAACATATGCTTTAAATACTGAAAATCAGATTCATTACATAATTTGATGGAGGAAGTGACCAATATTGTACTTTTTTTTCAAACTGTTACAAATCTAAGTGTAACCATTTGAGGATATTTAGAAGATGCAGAAGCAGAATGTGTATCAAAACAAATTAGATTTTCAGTAAGGTATCAATGTCAAAGAAATTAAATGATTCAGTAAGCTTCTTTCTTATATCTTTTGGTCTTCCCTCGGTGGCTTACACAACAGTATGCTATTCAACTGGAGACAACATATATGAACACAGTGAACCAAAACTATAGTCACAGAATTTAAAAAGCATGACTTTACTCAAAGAAGTACAAATTTCAGACTCAAACTGGAACTATAGATTGAGCAGAAGACAAAAGGAGAATGTACTCATTTTACTCATTTGTGGTCTGGCTTCAGTTCAATAGAATCCAAAATATAAAAGAATTACAGAGCTATTTGGTGGAAAGGAAGTCATCATTTCAAATAAGACTCAATGATTTACATGATTTCAAATCATGTTTTAAGTTTCTGCAGCTTCCTTTAGAGAAAACCTCAGAATGTATCTGTATTACCATCTAATTCTATAAGTGTGGCTCAGTTTCAGGAAGAACTGATTGAACTGAAAAGAAACTATGCCACCAAGAAGACACAGTGTTCCTGGAATTTTAGAGCTACCCTGAAATTTCTGGCAATTGTTTCTCAGCAATGTTTTAGTCCTCTGCCTCTATGTAAATCCATCTTAAAATATAAAATTGCTAACATTAAAAATGAGTACCGCCCTGGCGGGTTTGGCTCAATGGATAGAGCGTCGGCGCACAGACTGAAGGTTCCAGGGTTCAATTCCTGTCAAGGGCATGTACCTCGGTTGCAGGCTCAATCCCCAGCCAGCCCCCGTAGGGGCCTGTGCAAAAGGCAACCAATTGATGTGTTTCTCTCCCTCTTTCCCCCTTCCTTCTACGCTCTAAAAACAAATGGAAAAATATTCTTGGGTGAGAATTAAAAATAATAACAATAATAATAAGTACCTTAATCAGTGATGTAAACCTTGAATCAGAATCATTATAGCTCTTCACTTGCATGGAACATGAGTTCTTTTACACTGACATAAATCCTATCTAATAAAGCGGTAATATGCAAATTGACCATCACTCCAACACACAAGATGGCCGCCCCCATGTGGTCAAAGATAGCTACCACAAGATGTCCAGCAGGGGAGGACAATTGGGGCAGGGGAACCCAGGCCTGCAGGGGAGGGCAGTTGGAGGTGACCAGGCCAGCAGGGGAGAGCAGTTAAGGGTAGCCAGGCTGGCAAGGGAGGGAAGTTAGGAGTGACCAGGCCAGCAGGGGAGAGCAGTTAGGGGCGACCAGGCCAGCAGGGGAAGGCAGTTAGGGGTGACCAGGCTGGCAAGGGAGGGAAGTTAGGGGTGACTGGGCCAGCAGGGGAGGGCAGTTGGGGGCAACCAGGCCTGCAGGGGAGGACAGTTAGGGGCGAATAGGCTGGCAGGGGAGAAAGTTAGGCATTGATCAAGCTGGCAGGGGAGTAGTTAGGGGGTGATCAGGCTGGCAGGCAGAAGCAGTTAAGAGCAATCAGGCAGACAGGTAGGCGAGCGGTTGGGAGCCAGCAGTCCTGGATGTTGAGAGGGATGTCTGACTGCCCATTTAGGCCCCATCCCACCAGGATCCCTCAAGGGGTCCCAGATTGAAGAGGGTGCAGGCTGGGACACACCTCCCCCCCATGCACGAATTTCGTGCATCAGGACTCTAGTTTACATATAAAACCAAACTTTCCATAGCCACTTCTGACCACTAAGGTGGTGTAGCAGTTTCCGATTGCTGCTGTTACATAATACCCCCAAATTTAGTTACATATTCTTTTACAGTCCTGGAGGTCAGAAGTCTAAACTCCCTCTCACTGGGCTAATGTCAAGGGGTCAGCAAGGCTGGTTCATTCTGGAGACTCTCAGGTGAGAACCTGTTACCTATACCCTACTCCTTACAGCAGTGGTTCTCGCCCTTTAAATACAGTTCCTCATGTTGTGACCCAACCATAAAATTATTTTTGTTGCTACTTCATAACTGTAATGTTGCTACTGTTATGAATCGTAATGTAAATATCTAATATGCAGGATGGTCTTAGGTGACCCCTGTGAAAGGGTCGTTCGACTGCAAAAGGGGTCGCGACCCACAGGTTGAGAACCGCTGCCTTACAGCTTCCAGAGGCCGTCAGCATTCCTTCAGTGCATGGTCTTTTCCTCACTCACTCCACCTTCTTGCAACCGTTGTTACATCTCAAACTAGTGACTCTGATCTTCCTGCCTCTCTCTTTAAAAGACCTTTGTATTTACATTAGGTCACCCCCATCCAGGGGAATCCTCCCATCTCAACATCCTGAACTTAGTTCCCTTTGTCATAAAAGGCAGCATATGCATAGATTCTGAGGATGAGGACATGGACTCATCTGGGACCATTATTTGGTTTAGCACAGATAGTAACAAGAAAGGAATAGGACTGGACATCATCATGGTTTAACATTACTTTTCCTTTTCAACACAAGTGGGGAGGAAAGAGAGGAAACACTGGGATTTCAATGCACCTCCCCTTCTCTGTGTTCAAAGGCTGTTCTGGTCATTGCAATAGCCACTAACCACATGTGACTAATAAGCCCTGATGAGGATATGCCAAATTAAGATGTGCTGAAGGTACAAAGTACATGTTAAATGGGAAAGACACTGTAGGAAAAATGTAAAATATCTCCTTATTAATTTTACATCCATTCTCTAACTTCCACTCAAGATGGCAGAGTAGGTAAACAATGTGGCTTGCCTCCTCCCATGGCCACATCAAAATGACAACTAAATTATAGAACACCACCCTTGAGAACCACATGAAGACGAGTGGAACAGAAGTCCTATAACTAAGGTTATAAAGAGGAAGTCAAGACTAGAAAGAGGGGCAGAGACTCAGAACCAGCAGGTCCCACACCCACATGTGGCAGTTAAGAATCTAGAGGGAAATCTTGGCTCCCCAGCCCAGAGCACCAGTGAGGGAAAGAGGAGTCCTCACAGCATCTGGCTGTGAAAACGGACAGGACTCCGTCCTAGTGGGATGGAGAGCAGCTGTAAGACCCAGGTGTCCTCGTAGAGGGCCCGAGCACAGACTCCCTCCCTCCCTCACAGTCACTAAGCTCCAGCAAAGGGACAGAAGCTCAAAAAACATCAAGGACATAAAGAGTTCAAGGAACTAAAATGTCTGGCTTCAGGGTGAGGGCTGAAAAGGCAGCTCTCTTGGGACAGACCTGCTACCGGGCACCATAGTTCTTTGTTGACACCTTCCCCCACCCGGCCAGCAGGCGTAAGTGTTGGCAGGAGCCATGGTTCCTTTGTTGAGCCCTCCTCCTACACAGCCAGCAGAAGCAGGAAGTTGCCTAGTGTGAGTCTCCAACAACCTGCTGGCACTGCTCATTCCACCCTGGCGATTACCTGAGGCTCCACCCCCCCACCCCCCCACCCCCCGCCCCTAACTCACACATAGGCCAAACCCCTCTCAGTGGCTGCTGTTCAGAAGCAAATGGCCTTGGCCGGCACTGAGGACTTACCTAAATTCTCTCAAAGGTCCACAAACACCAAATAAGCAGCAGCTGACCTCAGTGTGTCCTGTACCTCTTGCTAAGTGGCACCAAGCCTGACACCAGTGGCAGGCGGCCTGGGTTACCAGCGTCACGTTCCCCAGCATCTTCAAGCCCAGCTTAGGCAGCCACCAAACACAGATCATTTTGTATGTCCTACCAGGTGGCTCCAGTCAGAGCACAGGCAGCAACTGATCTTAATCTGTGCTTCAGCCCTGCCCCCAAGGTCCTGGAAACAACACACCTGGCGGCCAGCTACAGGCTACACCAGAGCACCACGCAACTAGCTCCACAAATGAAACACCCAAAGAGTGGAGTCCATGGATAACAGAGCCCTGCTGACGCAAACCCTACTTTGTAGGTTGAGCCTCCACACAAGGCCCCGCCACTATAGTCCCAGCCCATCCTCATAGCAAGTCAATCAGAGGGTCAGTTCTACCCACGGACAAGCCAACAGAAACCAAGACACGCAATCCACACAACAAGCACACCTGGAACACATAGCTCAGGTGAAAAATGAGGCTGCACCACTGGGCACAACAAGACACGTACTACATAAGGCCACTCTGCCAAGTGGGAGAGATGTTGCAGAGCTAACTAATACCTAGAAACAAACACAGGGAGGCAGCCAAAATGAAAAGAAAAAGAACCATGTCCCAAATGACAAATCAGAACAAAACTCCAGAAGAAGAGCTAAACAAAATGGAGGCAAGCAATCTACCAAATACAAGATTTCAATACCCTGGTTATAAAGATGTTCCATGAACGTATGGGAAGAATAAACAAACTCAGTGAGAACTTAAAGAGACTGACACCATAAAATATAAGTAGTTAGAAATAAAGAATACAGAAGAAAACTTAGAGTCAACGGTGAAAGTCAAAACCTCCGCCATGTCCTCCATCCGCTTCGTTTGCCATTTCTGCCGTGGTCCCCTGAACCTGACGTGTTCCACGGAGACTTTGGGCCTTGACCTCAGCCAAGAGCCTGCACCTTTGAAACTCCCCTTAGCTCAGGGGGCGCCAGGAGCAACTCCAGAGGAAGGCTCTCCCTCCAGGATGGAGATACTAGTAGACCTTGAAGAGCTTCAGCATAGTGCCTCTGGCTGGACCATCCTTGGTGATAACAAGATTTCTGGGGACGGTCCCAGCAACTTCACCCTGCTCAGGAAGTTGGGCTCTGGGAGGACTCTCAGTAGCATCCAGAGAGCCACGAGGGGTGTTTTTGACATCCAACTGGTGAAGAAGAGCTGGACCACTCCCTGTGGGAGGGCTGTACTGATAGTCTTCGGGAGCAGCTGGACACCCCAGCTCAGGATCTCAGAATCTGACAGTCAGAACTAAAAATGCTGTTTGGAGACCAGCGATGGATGAAGTGGGATGCAAGGGAGGCACTGCAGGAGGAGCTGAAGGTCGTGGAGCTGGAGGAAGTGAGGCTGGTCCAGGAGCTGGAGGAGGTGGAGAAGAACCGAGAAAGGGCAGCTATGGCTCTGGAGGTAGCACGGGCAGAGATGGAGACGCTGGAGCAGCAGGAAAGGCAGTACTATCGGGACCTCAGTGAACTGCAATGGCAACAACTGGAATTGCAGGATGAGCTGTGGAGCGTGGAGGAACAGCTGCTATACGCCCAGACCCAGCTCACCTGGCTGAAGAAAACCAATGCCCTCAAGGCCCTATTTGAGATCTGTTGTGATGGCCCCTTGGCTATCATCAATAGCTTCACGTTGGGCTGCATCCCCACTGTCCCCGAGAGCTGCAGTGAGATCAACACAGCCTGGGGCACACGGCCTTGCTGCTCCTGGCCCTGTCTAACACAGTCAGTCTGCAGTTTCAGAAGTACCGGCTCTTCCCTGTGGAGACCACTGCTATCTGAAGTCATTAATAGACGACCCCATGGAGCTGCCCATGTTCTGCACTTGGGGGTAGAGTGCTCTCTTGGGTAACAAGTTTGACGAGGCAATGGTGGCCTTCCTGGACTGCATGCAGCAGTTCAAGGAGGAAGCGGAGAAGAGCGAGGTGGCTCTCTGCATGCCCTACACCATCCACATAGGGAAGGGTCTGATGGAAGACCCAGGAGTTAGTGAATTCTACTCCATCAGAACCCACCTGAACAAGGAGGAGCAGCGGACAAATGCACTCAAGCTCATGCTTATAAATTTTAAGTGGAGTCTCGCTTGGGTCTCCTTAAGGTATCACCATAAATAACCTAATTTGAACATTATGCCAGTGAAATATGCCAGTTAGAGAAAGAACAAACTATAGAAACAGACTCAGAGAACAGGCAGATAGCTCTGATGGGGGGTGAGGAGGTTAGTGGGGGAAAGGGATGGAAGAATTTGATAAGGGGGACCTATAATTTGATAGATAAAGAAGCTGAATTAATCTAAAAAATAATCATATTATTTTAAATTTTAGAGCACATATACTAATGTGAATAGGGGTTACGTTTTTCCAAAGTTTCCTTTTTAAGGCCTGTGTAAAGTGAATAAGGAGGTGACTCAGCTGTGAATCCAGCAAACAGAACTGATAAACAGGGTCAGACCAACCCACCAGGAGTCACAACATCTCATCAACATCATCTCATCACCTGATGAGTAAAGAATAATAGCTGACATCTGCGGACCTCCAGGGCTGCCCCACCCTAGTCCCTTCCCTTTATAATCCTGTCTCCTACACCTTACTGTGAAGACAGAATTTGAATGCTTGTAAGCACCCTTTCTTCTTGATTAGCTGGCCTTCTCAATAAACGCCTTATATCAGTGGTTCTCAACCTTCTGGCCCTTTAAATACAGTTCCTCATGTTGTGACCCAACCATAAAATTATTTTTGTTGCTACTTCATAACTGTAATGTTGCTACTGTTATGAATTGTAATGTAAATATCTGATATGCAGCATGGTCTTAGGCGACCCCTGTGAAAGGGTCGTTCAACCACCAAAGACAGGGGTCCTCAAACTACGGCCCGCGGGCCACATGCGGCCCGCCGAAAACATTTATCCGGCCCGCCAGATGTTTTTGCTGCCGCTGCCTGTTGCTGAATTTGTTCATAGTTGTTTTTTTTAACTATAATCCAGCCCTCCAACGGTCTGAGGGACAGTGAACTGGCCCCCTGTTTAAAAAGTTTGAGGATCCCTGACCAAAGGGGTCGCGACCCACAGGTTGAGAACCGCTGCCTTATATGATTCAACCCTGCCTTCATTACTGGACATAGCGACAGGCAGCTCAAACCCAATCGGGGGTTTCCCAGTAACAGATTAAGCAAGAAAAGATAATTCATGGACACAGCCAACAGTGTGGTGATTGCATGTGAGGGAGGTGTAGGTGTAAGAGGGTATGGGGGAATAAATGATGATGGAAAATAAAATAAAGGGAAAAAATAACTTTAAAAAAAGAAATAAAGAATACAATAACTGAAATTAAGAATATATTGGATTAAACCAACAGCAGACTAGATAAAACAAAAATTTGGAAAATAAAATAGCAGAAAAAACTAATCAGTACAGCAAAAAGAGAAAAGAATAAAAGATGAGGATAGTTTAAGGGACCTCTAGGAAAGTATCAAGTGTAACAATATTCACATAATAGGGGTACCAAAAATAGAAGAGAAAAAAAGCACAAGACTGAAAATGTATCAGAAGAAATATGACAAAAAAACTTCCCTAACCTGGCCAGGGAAATAAACATACATGTCCAGGAAGCACAGAGTCTGAAAGGAGCTGAACCCAAGGAGGCCCACACCAAGACACAATATAATTAAAATGCCACACATTAAGTAAAAAGAGAATCTTAATATTAGCAAGAGAAAAGGAATTAGTTCCCTACAACGGCTGTCAGCTGACTTCTCAACAGAAACATTGTAGATCAGAAGAGATTGGCATGGAATACTCAAAGTGATGAGAAGCAAGAACCCACAACAAAAACTACTCTACCAGCAAGGCTATCATTTAGAATCAAAGGAGAGATAAAGCCAGACATGCAAAAGCTAAAGGAGTTTGTCACCAATAAACCAGTATTACAAGAAGAGTTAAAGGGTCTTCTTTAAGAAGAAGAAAAAAAAGATAAAAAATATCCTACATAATAAAAGCCTAATATGCAAATCGACCGAACAGGGGAACAACTGGTTGCTATGATGCACACTGACCACCAGGGGGCAGACACTCAATGCAGGAGCTGCCCCCTGGTGGTCAGTGCGCTCCCATTAGGGGGAGCGCTGCTCAGCCAGAAGCCAGGCGGGCAATAAGGAGCAAGGGGTCCTGGACTGTGAGAGGGCACAGGCCAGGCTGAGGGACAGCCCCCCCAGTGCACAAATCTTGTGCACTGGGCCTCTAGTGAATAATAAAATAGTAATAAGTACATATCTATCAACAATTACCTAAATGAAAATTGATTAAATATTCTAATCAAAAGATATAGGGTAGGTGAATGGACAACATAACAAAACCCAAATATATGCTGACTATAAGGAACCCACAATAGGTATAAAGACAAACACAGACTCAAAGTAAAGGGATGCAAAAAGATATTTCATGCTAATGGAAACAAAAACAAAAAGAGCTGAGGTAGTAATACTTATATCCGATAAAATGCACTTTAAAACAAAGGTTATAAAAAATATAAAGAAGGATATTTCATAATAATAAAGTTATCAATCAAGCAAGAGAATATGACCCTTGTAAACATTTATGCACCCAACATACAAGAACCTAAATATGTAAAGTAAATATAGACAAATATAAAGGAAGAGAATGAAGGCAATACAGTAATGGTAGAGGACGTTAACAACCCATTAACAACAATAGATAATCCAGACAGAAAATCAACAAGAAAACAGCAGCCTTAAAAGACACATCAGAATAGATGAATTTAATTGACTATGTTTAAGACATTTCACGACAAAACAATAGAATATACATTCTTGTTTTTAAATATATTTTTATTTATTTCAGAGAGGAAGGGAAAGGGAGAGAGAGGTAGAAAAATCAATGATGAGAGAAAGTCATCAACCGGCTGCCTCCTGTACACCTTGATACTGGGGATAGAGCCCACAATTCGGGCATGTACCCCAACTGAGAATTGAACTGTGACCTCCTGGTTCATAGGTCAATGCTCAACCACGCTGGCCGGGCAGAATATACATTCTTTTTAAGCACACATGGAACATTTTCCAAAATAAACGGAATATTATGAAACCAAAAAAGTCTCAATTGACTTACTTAAGAGGACTGAATTCATATCAAATATAGTTTCCAAACAAAATTATATGTAACTAAAAATTAATTAGAAGAACAAAACAAAAACATGGAGGCTATTAGGGAGGGAGAAAATGACAGCTGAATAGACAGACCTGTCGTGCACCTCGTCCCAGGGCCAGATTGGAAATATAACTAAACTGAAGAACATTCACCAGGAATTACCCACTGAAGTGCAGCTGAGGAGACCTATCAAGGAAGAACGGAAAACACCTGGAGACAGCGCCGCCACAATAGCTCACATAAAGTGGTCAGGGGTGAGCCACATAATCAATCAGTCTGAGGGGAGACTTCATCCACGAATGGGACAATAACATTCAAGACCCAACTACAACAGGAGAACTCAAACAACTCAAGTAAGGGGCTTTCCTAGTGCCGGAAGCCAGTCCATCCTTGCTGCTTG
The DNA here is from genome assembly GCF_963259705.1 of Myotis daubentonii. Taxonomy (NCBI): domain Eukaryota; kingdom Metazoa; phylum Chordata; class Mammalia; order Chiroptera; family Vespertilionidae; genus Myotis; species Myotis daubentonii. The sequence continues at coordinate 76,449,182 of NC_081849.1, read as the reverse complement.
ACACAGTCGCTGCAGGGAAGAAACATCTGCACAGCATATGTTTCAAGGGACCTGGCATATATGGCATACTGTTCTTAATATGTTTGCTCCCCTTCTTAGCTCTATGTGTTTTAACCAAGGTCACCTCTCCGAGAAAGGTTGTTTCCCCAGGTGGGGATTTTTCCCTGGAGTTAGGGATTAACACGACTAAGGAAGGGAATAAATCAGTAAAACCCCTTAACTAAGTGCCAGGCGGGTAGTTAATCACTTTAACTACGAACAATCACGCTTAAGCTACATAATTTTTACGTAGAATAATCTCCATCAGTTACTTCCTTGTAGCTTAACAGAACAATAGAGTAGTGACCTTGGAATGGAGATAACAAACGCCCTAACCTTTGGAATAGAATGGATAGGATTAAAATCAAATGGTATAAATACAGATGTAACAGGAGAATAAAGAGAGAACCTGGCTGGAGAACCTGATTAGAGAACCTGGCTAGAGAACCTCCTCGCTATGCTGATCAACTGAACGCTGTCTCCTTGTCATTCCTTCTTCGCCGACTCCGTCCACACCTTTGGGAACCCCTGACCTGCTGGGGCTGGACCCCAACATCCTAGAGCACCCAACACAGGAGATCCCACTGGGTCTCACAAAACACCTGCTATATAAGACCAGCCCACAAAGTCTGGGAGGCATAACAGTTTGATTTAATACATAGAAACAAAAACAAAGAGACAGCAAACATGGGGAGACAAAAAACACCCCCAAATTAAAGAAAAGGAGGGATCACCATAAAAAATAACTAAATGAACTGGGGGCAAGCAATTTGTCAAATAAAGAATTCAGAGTAACGGTAATAAGGGTGCTCAAACAATTCAGTGAGAACCACAAGCAACTTAGTGAGAATTATAAGGAAATTAGTGAAAATTATAAGGGACTTAATGGGAGCTACACCAACTTGAAAAGAGAGGTTGAAACATTAAATAAAAATCAATTGGAAATGAGGAATGACATATTTGAAATAAAGAACACCCTATAAGGACTCGAGAATAGACTATAAGAAGCTGAGAACCAAATCAATGAATTAGAAGACAAGGTAGAAAAAATATCCAGTCAGAGTAGCAAATAGACAAAAAAATTAAAAGCAGGAGAGTCTAATGAAGCTTTGGGACAACATGAAACATGACAACATTTGCATTAAAGGGGTATCAGAAGGAGCAGAATCTGAGAAAGGAGCAGAGAATCTATTTGAAGAAATAATGGCAGAAAATTTCCCCAACCTGGTGAGGCAACCTGGTCACTCAAGTTCGGAAAACACAAAGAGTCCCAGCCAAGATAAACCCCAAAAGACCCATACCTAAGCACATGTTAATTAAAATGGCAAACATTAAAGACAAAAAAAAATCTTAAAGGCTAAAAGAGAGAGACAGAAAGTTATCTACAAGAGAGCTCCCATTAGACTGTAGGCTGACTTCTCAACAGAAACACTTCAGGCCAAAGGGAATAGCATGAAGTATACAAAGAAATGAAAACCAAGGGTCTAAAACCCAAGACTACTCTATCCAGCAAGGCTATCTTTCAAAATTGAAGTTGAAATAAAGAGCTTCACAGACAAAAAAAAAAAAAAAGGCTAAAAAAGTTTATTACCACAAAGCCATCACTGCAAGAAATGCTAAAAGGACAGTTTTAAGAAGAAATAGAGAGAAAGAGAAGAACACAGGCATAAAGAATAAGAATGGCAATAAATAATTACCTATCAATAATAACTTTAAATGTAAATGGCTTATATGCTCCAAACAACATACAGTAGCCGAATGGATAAGGAAACATGACCCATATATATGCTATCTACAAGAGACTTACCACAGAACAAAGGACTCACACAGAGAAATGAAAAAAAAAAAAAAGCTGGATAGCAACACTTTTATCTGACAAAGTAGACTTCAAAGTGAAGGCCATAACAAGAGATAACAAAGGACAGTGCATAATACTAAAGGGAACAATGAAACAAGAGGATATAACTCTGGTAAACATATATGCACCCAATACAGAAGCATCCAGATATATTTTAGAAGTTCTGGAGGATTTTAAGGGAGAGCTCAAAAGCAACACAATCATAGTAGGGAAGTTTAACACCCCATTGATATCACTGGATAGATCTTCTAGACCAGTGATGGCAAACCTTTTGAGCTCGCGTGTCAGCATTTTGAAAAAATCTAACTTAACTCTGGTGCCGTGTCACATATAGAAATTTTTTGATATTTGCAACCATCGTAAAACAAAGATTTATATTTTTGGTATTTATTTTATATATTTAAATGACATTTAACAAAGAAAAATCAACCAAAAAAATGAGTTCACGTGTCACCTCTGACACGCATGTCAGAGGTTCGCCATCACTGTTCTGGACTCTAGTGAAAAACTTAATGTTTTGTCCTGAAATCAGGAAACAGAAAACAGTATCTGCTCTTTCTACTTTTTTCAACACTAGAGCCCCAATTCATGAAATTCATGCACAAGTGGATTCAGGGCCGATCAGGTTCCCCGCCTCCCCACCTCCCCGCCTCCTCCTTCCCTCGCTGCCAGTGTCCGCCACCACCCACCCCTGGTTACCCATCCCAGCCCAGGGCCCAGCCCTGATTGGGCAATCAGGACCTGCCGGCCAGGGGAGAGACCAGGGGGTTGGCTGGCAGGCCCTGACCAGGCAATCAGGGCCTGCCAGCCAGGAAGAGGGGCCAACTGCCACCACAGTGGGCAGGCAGCAGGCCAATCAGGGCCTGCCAGCTGGGGGAGGAATGGGGGAGGGACCCGAGAGGTTGTCCACCGGCCCCAAGGAGGGAACCAGCCCTCTGCCCCCTTGGGAAAGGAGCCGCATCTGCTGCCACCCACCCTTGGTTCACTGTCCCAGCCAAGGGGTCTGGCCCCAATCGGACGATCCAGGCCTACCGGCAGAGGGGAGGGACCAGGAGGTTGGCCAACAGGCTCCATTGGCAATCTGGGCCTGGGGGATGAGGGCAGCTCCTGCCCCGATCACCCCTCAGGAGCAGGGAGAGGTGAAGAAGCCCTGAGGGGTGATCGGGGCCAGCAGCCACCACTCACACCCGCTGACAGTGCTGAGCGATCAGGGCCGGCGCTGGGCGCTGGCAGTGGGTGCAAGCGGCAGCTCTGGCACTGGCAGCAGGTACTAGTGGGGCTGGCACCTGTAGCAGGTGTGAGTGGCGGGTAGGCCCGCAGCATGCAGGAGCAAAGAATTTTCAGTAACCACCAGAGGCTCGCCCCGATGACAGTGACCGGCGCCCCACCTTGGTCTGGCACCCCCGCTCACCTGCTCCACCATCCCACAGTGGCCAATGCCTGCCATGTTCTGCGCACGCCCCCTGGTGGTCAGCGCATGTCATAACAACCAGTTGTTCGATTGTTCGGTTGTTCTGCCTTTTGGTCCATTTGCATATTAGCCTTTTATTATATAGGATTGTTGGGATTCTTTCTACCCAGGGAAATTAGACAAGAAAGGAAACAAAAAGTGCCCTGGCTGGTGTAGCTCAGTTGGTTGAGCATCATCCTAAGTGCCAAAAGGTCACCAGTTCAATTCTTGATCAGGGCACATACCCCGGTTGAGGGTTCAATCCCTTGTCAGGATGCATAGAGGAAACAACTGATCAGTGTCTCTTTTACATCAATGTTTCTCTCTCTTTATCTGTCTCTAAAATCAAGAAAAAACATTTTTTTAAAAAGAAGGAAAGAAAGGCATCCATGTTGGAAAGGAAGAAGTAAAACTATCTCTATGCATAGATGGCATGATCTTGTATATGGAAAAATCCTAAAATATCCACTAAAATACTCTTAGAACTAAAAAAGCTAGCCCTACAAGGTTCTAAGAAACAAAATCAATGTACAATCATCATCCTAAGTTCTGTGGCTCAGTGCTGATCACACTACTTATTAAAAATCATTCTCCCCAAAGGACAAGCCAAGATGTATCTCTGTAAATCCCTCTTAGGAGCTAAAACATACTCCCCAGACATCCTTATTCGCCATAACATTGTCAGGAATAACAGCGTTCCTGGCACTGGGCACTCAATAAATATTTAAGTGAATTAATGCCGGGAGGACTTTATCCTCTTAGGGAGAGTAGAAGCACAGCACAGTCTGCATTCAGTCTGAGTTCAGGTCCCAGATCTGCGACTGACTGGCTGTGTGACCTAGGCCAGGTTATGTTGCTATTCTGCTTCCTCCTCAGTAAAACAGGAATAATAAACTGTTTGGGGAAACAAATTAGTGAATATATGCAATGTGCTTAGAACAGAGACTAGTATAAAGTAAATGTGACATAAGTTTTACTGTTATTAGAGTCACTCTCAAAAATTCAACTTTGACAAATATAAACAGCCTAAATAATGCAACATCTACTATAACATCAGGAAGTTTATGGCACTCTCCCAGTGCTACACCTTGGCAGACACTGTTAATAATCACAGCACTCTTTTTCCAGAACCTGTCTCAAAATTCTCAGTACGCGTCTCCAGTCAGCCCAGATGGCAGAAAACATTAAAGCTGTTTGCAGTCTTGAGTTGCTTCTATTAACCATTCTACCAAAACTGCACCAGAACTCAACTCTTGCTCTACAGGTTTGACCTTGTACCATGCCAAGAAATTCCCTCCCCCAAAAAAAAACAGGCTATCACTGATTCCCAACTTCTAATGTGCCTACTGGCCATAGAATATTGAGTTACACCCCATGTTTATTCTGCAGATGAGTATGAACAATGGCCAGTGACAATGTCAACTTCTAGGGAACATCTTTCAGTGGGTCACAGTGGCATTTTGCCGGTCCCTAGAACTTGCCATGGTTTGTACTGCTTCGGGCCTTTGCATGTATTGCTTCCTCTACCTGGAATAATCTTGCCCTGGCTAAAATAGGTGACCCTGTTATCTTTATCAAAACTGTTTATTTCCTTCTGTGAATTTATCTCTTGTTACTTGGTTTACCGCCTATTATTTCCAACTACAATGTAAATTGCATGGGGCAGGGCACTTGCTGAATTATTTATCACTTATTGTAAACTCTGGCAAATAAGGAGAAACAGGTATAAATGGATGGGTGGATGGAGTTAGACAGATAAATGGATTCTGTTAGTACAAATTTGACTTAATTTCTTATTCCCTAAAGTGAGTATCAATAGGTTAAAAAAATAAAGACCATAATAATAATCTTTAAGGTAAAAAATATATTTAGTAGATGGTATTTACCACAACAGAAAAGTATATTAAAGCATTTTTTTTTCTATGAAAATGTTGGAAACCAACCCAGTTTCCTTTAGCCCTCAGTCATCTAGAAAATGAAATCAACCAGAATATCCAAATTGCTAAGCACTCCAGCTAATCAAGATATTATAAATTGCTGATATATAACGACTCTAGGCTGCAAAACATTTTAAAATTACTCACCATTATACCTAATACACATTCTGTTAATAACTAAAATGATTTTCCTAGAAATTAAATCTCAGCTACCATGCCCGATGTTAGTGGTCTACTTAGCTACAATGATGGCATAATAGTTGAGGCCAAATAGACACATTCCACTAGGAATCAGCTGGTCTATACCTATGGCAGATAAACAGTCACCCTTAATTATAAACAGCCTATATAATGCAATATCTACTACTTAATTTGTCAATAAAAAATGATATGATCACTACATTTTATTCTACATAAAATTTTCTGATTCTAGAAAGGACAAAGATGGAGGTGAAACTGATTAACAGCAAAAACGACAAATTTTTCTAACTCTAGTAATAGAGAATATAGGTGATTCTAAAACTGTTAAACCCACCTTTAAGAACAATTAAATTTATTTTTCTATAAGAGTCTACAAAGAAAAAATCTAACTTCAGGGAGTATTTGTCAATACCAATGGATCTTTCTCCTATTTTATATCTTGATCTTAATTATGTTTCTATTGTTTTAAACATTTTAAAAGCACCAACCTGTTTTAAAGTACTGTCTAACAAGAGAATTAAGTTAGATTACAATAAAATTTATTTTCCCATTTTATTCTCTTCTCCTTTGAGATATCCTCCACTAATAATTATTGATTACTATTACTTACAAGCTCTTGTTTGTGGCTTACATATAAAAATATGCAATGCCCATGAATATAACTAATGACTTCAATTATACAAAACCAGAGAATCCTACCAGCATACCTGCATTTCACTGAATCTTCTTTTAAAAATGGTGAACCATGATTTGTATTGCAGTCACCTATATTCAATCTAACCAACAGTATTTAAAAAATAAAATAAAATAAAAAATTATCTAAAGTACTTTGTACCTTTCCTTGGAAGTCACCTGATTTTTTCATTGTGTGTGTGTATATCTTTATCTTCCTGGTTGCTCTTCTTAATATTAGGCAAATGTTAATATCCATTTGTATGCCCTGAACTTAAATTAATAGACAGCGGGAGGCTTCAGAGAGAGTGCTCATTAAAGAATGGAAGCTGGACTAGGATGAAAAATTGCCAACAGGCTGACAAGGGCCTTCAAGGCAGGAATGCATCGGGCTCCTCAAAAAAGGAGGTTCAAATGCATACTGACAGTTCCCTGACTTCTTGAACTTCCTCATATTATCCTTTTTCCCCTCTCCCTACTCCAGTTCTCTCCACTTCGTTGGTCATATACCACTGCCTCTCTACCTTTCCTTTTTCTATTCACCATTCAGCATAATCTCAACTTTCAGCTCCCACTCCCTTCTTGGAAGCACAAGTGTCTTTCCTCACAGATTTAGCACATTCTAGAGCTGACTTACCAATTTAGCGTAGTGCTTAAGGCCCATGATACTTTAGAGTGGGGGGGGGGGGGGGGGGACGACTTCAGGCCTGTGGGACATAAAATGCCCTTGAAATGATGTCTGGCCCTGCGGAGGTATTAGAGGTGACTGAATTAAATGCTTAACCAAAAATAGCACGCTAATTTTTTAAATTGTTAATTTTGTATGGCCCGTGAATGGTGTTATAAATATCCAAATGGCCCTTGACAGAAAAAGGTTCCCCACCCATGCTTTAGAGGTACAAAAGAGCGTTTAATTTTAATTTCTTTTGAAATCAGAAGGAAAAAAGTGAATGCAATAATGTTAAACACATAATAATGAATTATGTTTATCTTCATATCAATGCAATTATAATTCTTAATATTTTTATGGAGAAACGTACCCACAAAGGCAGCATTTTCTAGGGCCCACAGGAGTCATAATGGGCCCTGAATTCCTCTGAATGAGCTCAGCCTTACAGCCCTCCCCACTAGCCTCAGGGGGAACACCCAGACCAGAGGTAACTGTATGAGTATTTATTTCAAAACCTGATTTATGGTGATGGTTGCATAACTCACTAAATTTACTAAAAATTATCACATGGTCACCTCAAATAGGGTGAATTTTATGGTATGTAAAATATAACTCATGAAAATTGTAAAAAAAGATATAGCATTTTAAAAAAAGCAGAAACACAGTTGCATCTAAAGACACAAAAAAGATAAATTTCAGATTACTATACTTGTTTGAAATTCAAAAGTTTACCCATAAAATTGTGCTATAATAATGGGAGTTAAAATTTTATGTACCCTAAATATAAACAATATTACAAACATGGAGAAAGAATAGTGACAACAAAAATGCCAAAACATTCTGTATGTGAAATAATTATTTAAGTTTGGTGCTAAAAAAAAAAACAAAAACAAAAAACTAACTCATTGTAGTAGTAATTATAAGAGCCTGGTTGCAATTAAGTACAGGAAGGATATTAAAACTTCCAATAGATATTTCTGTAAGCCACAACAGAAGAATAAAAGCAACAGAATAATTGGAACCACATCCCAAACCACTTCCTTGTTATTTACCAATATTATCTAAAGAATACTGTTTAGATGCTGATGATAGACAATCTTTAGTTGACAACTTTAAATCATATTAAGATTAAAAAAAAAATCAAAGAATTTTATGAAAAGGGTTAAAAGTTTATAGCCATGAAACTTCAAAAAAATTGATGCCCACTATAAACCACTTCCCGGCCGCTGTCATATCTGTGCAATGTAATGGCTTTGTTGTGGCTGAGGCAATCATCTCTGAGGTAATAATTAGCTACTATCCAAATCAGTGTAATTTGTCTATTGTACATTAGATCACGTTTAAGAGAGGAAATACAAAATTTCATCTTTAGCAGCTGATATTAAATGTTATAAACATTCATTTGTAATTCTATAATGTAATAAAAATGAGTAGAAAAGTATGTTTTTTACCACTGTATGAAATCACAGGCATTCTTCACCCGGGTAAAATGAGGTGCTAATATAATCTACTTCATGCAGGTGAAAATTTATATTAAAAAGAAATGAACACAGTTTTTAAGGGAGAAGTTTCCTATTATGTTATTTGTAAACTATCTGCAAATAGCACTTTCCATAATGCCATTTTTAATTATTTTGTGGTTTGGTTTTTGAATCTGGAGTATGTGAATGTTATCTTAAATGAAAAGACTAAGTGAAGTTAGTCAAGATTTCTGTATTATGAAAAGTTATAATAATTATGATAAAATCAGTCAATAACCAAATCTCAGCACATTTATAACACTGTGAAATATTTTTATAATCTAATAAAATTTATACTAGTCATCAGCAGAACACTTTCAATTTACAAAGAATTTTTTATATCCATTATTGAATTAGATCCTTTAAACAACACAGTATAGTATTAGTATACTGAACATTGGTGGTTGGTTCCCCAATGTCCATTTCCCCTTCCTCTGGCCAAAAAAAAATAACCACACCTTTCTTTGCGGGAAATCACCTCTCTATAGTCATAGCCCTATGATTTGAGTGAAGTTAACCCCAACACTAGTGCCAGGAATTGCTTAAGGCAATCAGCCTACTCTTTCAGGCCTCATTAATAGGTTCAGGAATAGTCATTTAGCCCTGTGAAAATGTATGGAGACAAAGAAATGAAAGAACAGAACAAAACTCCAGAAAAAGAACTGAACAAAATGGAGACAAACAATCAACCAGATGTAGAGTTCAAAACATTGGCTATAAGGATTCTCAACAAACATAGGGGAAGAGTAGATGAACTTAGAACTTCAACAATGCAATAGGAAACATAAAAATATAAAACATAAAAAGAACCAGTCAGAAATGAAGACTACATTACATGGAATCAAAAGTGGAGTAGATTCAGCAGAGAATCAAATCAAAGATTTAGAAGATGAGGAAGTAAAATAGAACAGCAAAAGAAAAAAATCCAAAACAATTTAGGATAATATAAAGAGCCTCTGGGACAACTTCAAGCACACCAAAATTAGCAATGGGGGGGGGGGGGGTAGTTGGGGGTGACACAGGGAGAAGAGAGTAAGGATTTGAAACCTATGTGAACAAAGAACGATGAAAAACTTCCCTAACTTGGTGAAGAATATAGACATACAAGTCCAGGAAGTGCAGAGTCCCAAACAACATGAACCCAGAGGTCCACACCAAGACACATCATACTTAAAATGCCAAAGGTTAAAGAAAAAGAGAAAATCTTAAAAACAATAAAAGAAAAGCAATCAGTTACCTACAAGGGAGCTCCCATAAGGCTGTCAGCTGACTTCGCAACAGGAATGTTGCAGGCCAGAAGGGAGTGGCAAGAAATATTCAAAGTGTTGAAAAACAAAGACCTATAACCAATATTACTCTACCCAACAAAGCTATCAGTTAGAAACAATGGATGGATAAAGAGCTTCCCAAACAAGAAAAAGCTAAAAGACTTCAACATTACCAAATCAGTATTACAAAAAAATGTTAAAGGATCTTCTTTAAGAAGGAGGAAAAAAATAAAAAACACTAATAATAAAATGGCAATAAATACCTATCAGCAAATAAAGGGTGTCCCAAAATTCATGCAAGAAATAATTTTGAAATAAAACACTGGTTTATAATTAAAAATTGTAAATTTTTTATTGATTCATAAAGTATACAGTATAGGGTTATGTATAGAATAGCATATCAGGTGAATGGCCTCCACAGCTTTGCTGGCACATACACACTCTTTTGTTGAAATTTTCCATGATTGTTTTGCATAAATGCGGCTGAATTTCGTTGATGGTCGTGGGCTTGTTGGCATAAACCTTAGACTTCAAAACCCCAAAGAAAAAAGTCCAATCGCATGATCTGAGTGGCCAATTCTGATCACCAAAACGGGAAATTACATGACCAGGAAATGACTCATGCAGTAATTGAATTGTTTCTCGGGCTGTATGGCATGTGGCACCGTGGAGGCCATTTACCCAATATGCTATTCCATACATAACCCTATACTGAATACTTTATGAATCAATAAAAAATTTACAATTTTTAATTATAAACCTGTGTCTCCTGTCAAAATTACTTCTTGCGTGAATTTTGGGACACCCCTTACTCTAAATGTAAGTGGATTAAATGTTCCAATCAAAAGTCATATGAAGGCCGAATGGATAACAAAATAAGGCCTCCATATATTTCACTTACATGTGGAATCTTAAAAACAAAATAAATGAACAAGCAGAACAGAAATGAACTCATAGATATAGAAAACATTTTGACAGTTACCAGATGGCAGGAGGGTTGAGGGAACAGGTAGAAAAGGTTGAAGGAATTAAGAAATACAAATTAGTAGTTACAGGTTAGTCAGGAGATATAAAATCCCGCATAGGGAAGATAGTCAATACTATTGTAATAACTACGTATGGTGTCAGATGGGTACTAGATATATCAGGGTGATATAAGTTATATAAATATCTAATCGCTGGGTTATAAACCTGAAACTAATATAATATTGTATATCAACTGTAATTAAAAATAAAATAAAATATTAAAGAATAAAATATTAAAGTAAAAATTTAAAAAAGAAATAGAAAAATACTGTTTTCAATCTCCAATTGGTTGAATCTGGAGATATGAAACCCAGTGATATGGAGAGCAGACTGTGTACTTATTGGGGAAAAAATACACGAATAAGTAGACCCATGAAGTTCAAACCCATGTTGTTCAACAGCTAACTATATACAATGGAACATTTTTCAGCCAAAAAAAAAAAAAAGGAAAGTCTGCCACTTTCGGCATCATGGATGAAGCTTGACGGTATTATGTTAAGTGAAATAAGTCAGACAGAGAAAGACAAATACCATATGATCTGACTTATATAACAGGGTATAGGGTATTAAAAACAAGCTTCACAGTTAACTAACTAACCAAGAATTAAAAATACTAACAAAACTTATAGTCTAAAATATTGATAGTTTCATATTAAACATGTTACAGGCAGCAGCAGTTCCAGTTCACCTTTTCGCCAACTTCGACCACAGGAGTGTAGCAGATGCCAATGGCTGGCCAGGCCTGTAATATCCTGTCCCCAGAAATAAAACCCACAGAGAGAAAAGATGCCAGACACTGACTCCCATGAAAGAGAGCATCGAAACCACCCGATGAGAAACTACGCATTGCCAGAATTCCTTAGTTCCCTTCTTTCCACGATTCCCCCTATAAAAGCCCTTTTGCCTACCCTGAGATATTAAGATGGCTATTAAAGCATAAGCCTGCTATCTTCTCAGGATGTCGGTACCGAAATAAATCACTTTCCTTTCATCAGCACCTGGGTCATGTGTTTGGCTTCATGGTGTCAGGCAAAAGAACCTGAGGGTTGTTTGGGCTGGTTTCACTTACATGTGTAATCTAAAATATTTTTTTTAATTTAAAAAAGAAATACCAAGCTCATAGATACAGAGAACAGACAGGTGGTTGCCTGAGGCAGGGGATGAGGTTGGGCAAAATGCGTAAAGGGAGTCAAAAGGTACAAACTTCCAGTTATAAATAAGCCATGAGGATGTAATATACAGCATGGTGATTATAGTTAATGTTACTGAATTGTATATTTGAAAGTTGCTAAGAGAGTGGATCTTAAGAGTTCCCATCACAAGAAAAAAATGTTGTAACTGTGGTGACAGATGTTAACTAAATATTGTGGTGATCATTTCACAGTATATACAAATATCAAATCATTATGTTGTCGATGTGAAACTAATATAATGTTACATGTCAATTATATCCCAATTTTTAAAAAGGTGGTTCATTAATTTTAAATGCACTAATAATCTTAGCAACCTCTGGTTATGTTAGTTTGCTACAGCACAATAGGCTAAATCACTGCTACTGCCGGGAGCCGGTCCATCCTTGCTGTTTCAAAGGACCTGGCATATATGGCATACTGTTCTTAATATGTTTGCTCACCTTCTTGGCACTATGTGTTTTAACCAAGGTCTCCTCTCTGAGAAAGGTTGTTTCCCCGGGTAGGGATTTTCCCCTTAAGTTAGGGAGGGAATAAAACCCCTTAACTAAGTGCCAGGCGGGTAATTAATCACTTTAACTACGAACAATCATGCTTAAACTACATAATCTTTACTCCCTGGAATGGAGATAAGAAACGCCCTAACCTTTGTAATAGAGATTGATAGGATTGAATCAACTGGTATAAATACAGATGTAACAAGACAGCGACACACAGAACTTAGAAGACAGAACCAAGAGAGACAGAACCTAGGCACAGAACCTACACAGAACGTTCTCTAGAGACAGAAGAACTTCGCTGGAGAGAACATGGCAAAAGATCCTGGACAGAAACTGGCCTCAGAACCTAGAGACAGAACCTAGCGAGAGAACATGGCAAAAGATCCCAGACTGAACCTGACTACAGAAATTGGCAAGAGAACCTGACTAGAACCTGGTGACTGAACCTGGCTGGAGAACCTGGACAGAACCTGGCTGGAGAACCTAGCGAGGGAACATGGCTACAGAACCTGGCTGGAGAACCTGGAGAACCTAGTAAGAGAACATGGACACAGAACCTGGCTGGAGATCCTAACCAGAACTTCGCTGGAGATCCAGACCAGAACTTGGCTGGAGATCCTGGCTAGAGATCCTGGCTAGGTTGCTGATCAACTGAATGCTGTCTCCGTGTCATTCCTTCTTCGCCGACTCCGTCTACAACCTTTGGGGACCCCTGGAGCTGCTGGGGTTGGACCCCAGCATGCTACCATATTTGCCAAAAGCAAATCATATCAACATTAGTTGTTTATCAAGTACCCTAACTCAATGGCTCTCTACCTTTTTCTAGCAAACCTAGGGGCCATGAGACATATCCATTGGTAACAACTGATCTCCCACTGATTTCAAAAGATTGGTTGAGTCTGCATTTGACAAATACTAACTGAGCTGGGCTGTGAGGATACCAATGAAAGCAAGAACAAATATTATTCCTGCCCTCCTGGAACTTACAGTCTCAAGGAGTAACATGAACAATAAATATAGACACACACCCAAAAGGGCTGGTATATATGCATTAAGTTTGCCCTTACTGTTCCCTCACTTGAAACAACCCTAGCAGTGATTCTACCTGTATCCAACCCCACCCCCAGAAAAACCACAGAACCACAGACTTTGACATTGTAAATCACTGTGTTAAGTGCTGGAAGAGAATTAAACTCCACAATACTTTTTCCAAAGCTAATTAATTAATCATTAACTGCTGGGAGCCGGTCCATCCTTGCTGTTTCAAGGGACCTGGCATATATGGCATGCGGTTCTTAATATGTTTGCTCACCTTCTTGGCGCTGTGTTTTAACCAAGGTCACCTCTCGGAGAAAGGTTGAATCCCCAGGTAGGGATTTTCCCCTGAAGTTAGGGAGGGAATAAAACCCCTCAACTAAGTGCCAGGCGGGTAATTAATCACTTTAACTATGAACAATCATGCTTAAGCTACATAATCTTTACTCCCTGGAATGGAGATAAGAAACGCCCTAACCTTTGTAATAGAGATTGACAGGATTGAATCAACTGGTATAAATACAGATGTAACAAGACAGAAAGAGACAGAACTTAGAGACAGAACTCAGGAGACAGAACTAAGAAGAGAGAACCTACAGACAGAACCTACACAGAACCTACAGACAGAAGAACTTCGCTGGAGAGAACATGGCAAAAGATCCTGGACTGAACCTGACTATAGAACATGGCAAGAGAACTTGACTAGAACCTGGTGACTGGACCTGGCTGGAGATCTGAAGCAGAACCTCTCTGGAGATCGAGACCAGAACTTGGCTGGAGATCCGGGCTGGAGATCCTGGCTAGGCTGCTGATCAACTGAATGCTGTCTCCGTGTCATTCCTTCTTCGCCGACTCCGTCCGCACCTTTGGGGACCCCTGGACCCGCTGGGGTTGGACCCCGGCATCTGGCGCCCGAACAGGGACCCCTAGCTAAGTGCCCCACTCTCGGGACGGATAGGACTCCACCATAGGAAGAGGGTGGATAGTCTTCGCCAACTCCGTCTACACCTTTGGGAACCCCTGGACCCGCGGGGGTTGGACCACACCTTTGGGGACCCCTGGACCCGCTGGGGTTGGACCCCAGCATCTGGCGCCCGAACAGGGACCCCTAGAGCCTAGGCATAGAACTCAGAACTTAGAACACAGAACTCAGGAGACAGAATTCAGAACACAGAACTCAGAACTCAGAACTTAGAACACAGGGCTTGGAAGACAGGACCAAGAGAGACAGAGCCTAGGCACAGAACCTACACAGAACGTTCTCTAGAGACAAAAGAACTTCGCTGGCGAGAGCATGCCGGAGGATCCTGGACCGGGACTGGCCTCAGAGCCTGGAGGCGGAGCCTGGCGAGAAAGCATGGCAGGGGATCCTGGACTGAACCTGACTGCGGAGTTTGGCAGGAGCGCCTGACTAGAACCTGGTGACTGGACCTGCCTGGAGAACCTACAGAACCTGGCAATAGAACCAGGCAAGAGAACCCAACCATGCTGATCAGCTGAACACTGCCTCCGTGTCATTCCTTCTTTGCGACTCCGTCCACACCTTTGGGGACCCCTGGACCTGCTGGGGTTGGACCCCGGCAATTAACATATATGTAAAGCAATCTAGGTAGAGATCAGGAGACATAAGTAGAGTCCCAAATCCAGGCCCAGCTACGAAATTTGTTAAGTACTGGAGCAAAATAAAAAATGTATGGCCTCTTGTTTAAAATGACTAAGAATTTCAAGGCAATGACAACAAAACATTTAAACTAAGCCTAGGGCCCTCTGTGACTTAACTGGTCACACACCCATGAACTCTTCCAGGCATCCATACTTATTGGATGTGCAACCATTAGCCAGTCACTTAACTAATTTCAGGTTCCTTACAGATGCAAAATTAAGGGAAGGAAAAAAAACTTCAGCTTCTTCCCATAACTAACATTTGTGTTTCGCTGTTAAGGAGACAGATCATTTAGAGAGAGTTCTTTTACCATGTTATGTAATCATTAAAATTCTGACTGTGACTCAAAGCTAGTGTTGAAAACCCATACATAGTATTTCACTTTCACATACTTCTTTAATTTTGCCTAAGAGAAAAAAAAATCTCCAAAGCAGTATTCTAAGTTTATTATTTTCCCATGTATGCCATTTAAATATGAAATACCCAACTGAGGTCTCTGTCTATAGAGTAATTTTCCTTACAGTAAAATGTTTACTTGTATAAATTAAACATTTTTTTTGCATCCCTAAAAAATTACCTAGTCAGAATCAGCTTCACATATGGTACAGCAACTTGGTATGCTCTAGTTAAAAAGAGGCAAAATGTCCATTTGAAAGAGAGTTAACACTTTTATTCCATTAGTTTAGTATTTAGTATAACATAACTGATAGCTATCTAAACCAGGGGTTCTTAATCTAGAGTCCATGGAACGAATTCTGGGACCTAATTAACCTGAATGGAAAAAAATATATATTTCCTGGCTGGTGTTGCTCATTGGTGAGTGTCAACCCATGGACCAAGAGATCACCAGTTCAATTCCCCAGTCAGGGCACATGCCCAGGCTGCAGGCTCAGTCCCCAGTAGGGAGCATGCAGGAGGCAGCCATTCGATGTTTTCCTCTCATCAATTTTCTACCTCTCTATCCCACTCCCTAACATTCTCTCTAAAATCAATAAAAACATATTTTAAAATATTTGTAATAAAAGAAAAAAACATATCTTTATTTTCATCAAACTCTAAACAAAGTTTAGCATTTTCTTCAATTATGAAGATAGGTAACAAATCAACAAACACAGGACAGGTACCATAGTAGTACCCATGACTTGATCACTAATAAATAATATACACATTTTCATATCATACTATAGTTATTGCATCTATTTTAAATGTTGTTTATGCTCAATACCTCAAATGACAATAGTTATTGGGCTCACTATTAGATCTTGTGGTTTAATGTAAATGGTATAACACATTAATGTATACAGTATGAATTATAAATGATATAGCAAAAATTTGTTTTTACATTGAAATAACTACATTTCAATGTAATTGGCTTCCTGTGTACACCTACCTATATCATTTTTTATATTTAAAAACATAATTCTGAGAAAATGTCTACAGGCTTCACCAGAATACCCAAAGGGTCCAAAGCACAAAGAAGGTGAAGAAATCTTGGTCAAAATAAGTTACAGAGTTCATCTATATATATAAAAGCCTAAGCAACCAACCAACTGAACAACCGAACGACCAGTTGGTAGGTCACTATGACATGCACTGACCACCAGGGGGCAGACGCTCAATGCAGGAACTGCCCCCTGGTGGTCAGTGTGCTCCCACAGTCAACCTCCCATAGCCAGCAAACCTCCCTCGATCCCTCCTCCAGCCAACCAGCCCTGATAAGCTCCGATAGGGCTGGCTGGCCAACCTCCCACAGTCCCTCCCCCCAGCCAGCCAACCTCCTGTGGCTCCTCCCCCCAGCCAACCTTCCACGGGGTGATCAGCCCCAATCTCCAGCCAGACCAAGGGACCCCCCAACCGTGCACAAATTCATGCACCGGGCCTCTAGTGTGACAATAAAATAGAAACACTTATACTCTTGTAATAGATCTATTACAATAAAAACCGTCTCTAAAATCTAGTTCAGTGGCAATGTCTACATACAACAAAATTTTTGTGGTTATTTTAATATGACAACAATTAAATACATCAAAACAAAACAGCTTTTTGTTTTTTTCTGTTTTGTTTTCTATTTTTCCAGATGTGATCACTGTATGTAGTATGAAAAAGTATAACCCAGATACATGCTTTTACTACATTATCTAAAATGTTATTTGGATTGGTACCTGAGATGACAGTAGGTTACAATCAATGAACAGTCCTTTTCCAGTTTTATATCTTTGTATCAATCCAGCCATGATGGCTCCACATGCATACAGGCCAGTGGCAAGATCAGTCATGGCCACTCCTGGACGAACTGGATCTCCGTCCTGATTTAAGAGTTGGGTTGAGAAAAACAGAGACAATTGAGAATTAAAACCATCATATGATTTCTCAAGTATTCTAAGGTCAAACAGAAGAAAAAGTTGTATATGCAAACACACACTAAAGAAATACAACAAACTACTATAGATATCTGTTGGTGGTAAGAATATATTTATATTTACTGTATATTTGCTGAATTTCTTGCCCTATCCCCTACCAACCAAAGCCAAACCAAATAAAATAAAATTTGTAAACATGTCTTAAGTTCTTTTTTATATATTTTACCTTGTTTATATTTTACTAAATTTTAATTCTAAAAATTATTAGTAGAATGACTTATTTTTTTTATAGTCTCTTAGAAACCGCTTTAAATGTATTTATCTCTTTTAATACATTAACAAAACTCTTTTGTAAGAACAATCTTTGGTGATTTTCTGTAAAACTAAGGCATCAGAAAAGGAAAATTTTACTCAAGACTTACGATATACAATTACAGTGGAAGGAAAAAGTATAAAATAAAATATTAAGAGTCTTCTCAATTACTCACTTTTCATATTCATTCATGTGTTTCTCCACGGTCATTATTATCAATGTTATTTTCTTATACTCCTTCATTCCCCTATTTATCCATGTATTCAAAAACTCATTGAAAGTAAAGCCTGAACATTACTTAGAAAACTACTGAAATCTGAATGAAGTGTGGAGTTTAGTTAATAATTTTGTACCAGTGTTAATTTCTTAGTTTTGATCATTCATTGTACTATGGTTTTGTAGTGTTAATATTACAAAATGGTGAAGGATATACAGTATAGGGTAATGATGAAGGTTATGAATTACGAGTATTGGAATCTTCTGTACCATTTTTGTAACTTTTCTGTAAGCATAAAGCTTTTAAAAATAAAAATGTTGAAAAGTAAAACCTGAAGTATTTCTTTAAAAATAAAATATGACAATTTTGAGATGGCAGAAATCTTATAGTGTTTTTTATTTTTAAAAAATAATAGCAGCTAGTCCAGCTAGAGTGGCACAGTTGGTTGAGTGTTGTCCTGGGCAACGAAAGGTTGCCAGTTCGATTCATGATCAGAGCACATACTTGGGTTGAGGCTTGGCTCCCCGGTTGGGGCACATTCAGAACGCAACTGATCAATGTTTCTCTCTCACATAGATGTTTCTCTCTATATATCTATCTTTCTCTCTCTATTTATCTTCCTCTCTTTCTCTCTCTCTCTCCCTTCCTCTCTCTAAAGCATGTCCTTGGGTAAAGATAAAAAATAATAATGATAACAATGCAAGCTGGAAAATAAGAGGGAAAAAACAGGAGAGAAAATACTTGCAAAGTTTTTGTTTCCTTCGTATCACAATATCCTAAATTATAAAATTAAGAATTTTAAAAAGATTATTTTCCAGACACAGTTTAAGACTATTTAACATTTTCGTTCATTTTCCCATGTCTGTTTCCCTACTTTGTCTGCCCAATGAAATAGATTGTAGAAAAGGAAGGAAAGGAGGGAGAAAGAATGAAAAGTCATCTGTTTTCTAAGTTATCTATAATAATAAAAGCATAACATGCTAATTAGACCGGCCGACCTTCCAGACGAAGCTGCAGCAGAGGCAGCCTTGCCGCGGGCGGGGGCCAAGACAGAGATGGCCACCATGGCAGGCGGGGGCCAAGCCCCTTGCACAAATTTCGTGCATCGGGCCTCTAGTTATTTATAATCTTGTTTTGGTTTTTAAAAGATGTATGCAAAAGATGTAATAAATTCTGGCAGATAATTCAATTAAGAGGCATGAATTTGAAAAGTCACCAAGAGTTTTTCTCCTTAGTCTTATTACTCAGCCTAATTACTTATAAAACAACAAAAATGTTAAAACTTTCTTTTTTAAGAAGTTTCATTTTCAAAATAAATAATTATTCTTAAATGTATCTGTGTCTATAAGTCATACATTTATTTCATACTGAGTCATTCATTATACTACTGTAATCTACAGAAAATATTGTTTTTACCTGGGAGCACATTAATTTTTTTAATGACCTATTTTCTGAAATATGAATTCTTCCACCATTTGCTAACTTCAATACTTTTGGGAAAGTCCTGGCCTTTCTTAGCTTTTTCTCAATTATTCAATGAGGGTAATGATAAAATCTACCTCATTGGTAGATATGAGAATTAAATAACAAAAGATACATCAAAGCACTTTATGAATATAAAAGGCCACAAAAATGGGACTTTTTAAAAGACTCTTGATGCTAGGAGACCCATAAAATAATTTGGCAATAGTTCAGAGGGGGAGAGAGAAGATGAGAACCTCAATCAAGGACAGAGAAAGGAGGATGGACGGATTGAAGAGATACTTAGAAATTTGAATTCTTAGACTGATTATTGGCTGAGTAGAGTAGGGATTAAAAATGAAATTAGCCCTGACTGGTTTGGCTTAGTGGATAGAGCATCGGCCTGCAGACTTAAGGGTCCCAGGTTCGATTCCGGTCAAGGGCATGTACCTTGATTGAGGGTTCATTCCCAGTGGGGAATGCGCAGGAGGCAGCTGGTCGATGTTTCTCTCTCATCAATGTTTCTAACTCTCTATCCCTCTCCCTTCCTCTCTGTAAAAAATCAATAAAATATATTTTAAAAATGAAATTAATTTGGAAAAACAATCAACAGAAAATTAAGTTTCCAAGGTAATATTTTGATTATGAAAACCACTGTAAGTATTATTTACAGTCCTAATTAGTAGGAAAAACTTATTTAGAAGTACAAAGAACAACATGGAGAACAAAAAGTGGCACATTCATTTCAAATGAGGATTTTAGTGCGCATGAACACAGTCACCACAGTCTCTGCCTTCACAGTTCATAAGAACAAACTCTGAAATTATTACAGTATATGAATCTTCTATTCTAAACACACACTCTACTCAAATTACTCACTGAAGTTAAAATTATGCTTTTAACACAGTCACAAAATTAATTTTCATAAAGTATTCTTTCCCTTACATGAAGGAAATCCCACTTAATAGTTGAAACACTGAACCGAGAGCTATAGAATCTACTCCTAAGCAGCTTCACTTCCTAGCCTATAAATAGGCATTTGAATTAGACTTCAGTGTGGTTTTTTCATATAATTCAGGTGATGCCTCTACCATCAGTTCACAACTTTATCACCAATTAAAAATATATATATTTCCGCCTGGCCAGTGTGGCTCAGTGGTTGAGCATCAACCTGTGAACCAGGAAGTCACGGTTCAATTCCCAGTCAGGGCACATGTCCAGGCTGCAGGCTCAATCCCGGGTGTGGGGTGTGCAGGGGCAACTGATTGTGATCCTCTCTCATCATGGATGTTTCTATCTCTCTCCCTCTTCCTTCCTCTCTAAAATCAATAAAAATATTTTAAAATAAAAATGTATTTTCCCTATTTTACAGAAGTGAAAACTGAAGTCAGACAACTTATCTAATGTTACACTGAATGACAAAATGAAAGTTCAAATTCTGGTTTTCTGATTCCCAAGACTGTTCAATGAAGACATTAAATAGGTCATCAATGAAGATAATAAAGATAATGACAGGAACTGGACTTAACACAAAAACTGTGAGGGTTAAAGTTCCCAGATAACATAGCAGGGGAGATACAAGCCCAGGATGACTGAAGCTGAGTCTGGGACAGAGAGGGTCTGTGCACAGATTTTAGAAGTGGAGTGAGTGTTGGCATACGGTTGTAAAACCATAGACTAGATGTGAGGTTGGAGAGCAAGAAGCCTGTGACACTGTCCCTACCCTAGAAGTTGCAGGTTTAATAACCAAGTATGAGCATCCTCCAAATGAGAGGAATTTGAAGTAAGTAAATATTATCCATGCATAATCTGGATATTTGAAACAATGTGCCCAATGTACACTCCCTTTCTATATTGGTATTCATGTATACTTAAAAGTCCTTTTTTGTCCTATTGATAGTGTTGTAATTAACCTAATCCTATATAATAAAAGCCCAACAACCTAACAGTGGAATGACCAGAACGACCAGTTGACCAGCTGCTATGACGTGCACTGACCACCAGGGGGCAGACACTAAACACAGGAGCTGTCCCCTGGTGGTCAGTGCGCTACCACAGTGGGAGCGCTGCTCAGCTGACTGGGATGAGCAGCTGCTCTCGCTGCAAACCCCGGGGCCGACAGGGAGAAACCCAAGCTGCAATCCTCACCTCCTCACCCCAGGCTCCTCCTCCTCATTCCCTATAGCCTCCTGCAAACGCCCACAGGCAGTACAGCACCCGCTGCTGAGTTCACAGAGCTGACACCGGAGGCTGGAAGGCAGGTTCATGGCCACCGTGGGACTGAGGCCTACTCCGCCGCCTCTCAGTGCTATTGTCCCTGGGCCCAGCCCCAACCAGGTCCCCTGGAGAGGCGAGTGCTCTGGCTCCACAGAAGATGCCAGACCAGGGAGCAGCCGCTCAGAGGACGGGTCCACAGCCACTCAGCTGACTGGGTTCAGCGGCACTCCCACAGCTGGCCGATCTCTGCAGGCCACGCCCCCCACCAGTGCACGAATCCCATGCACCAGGCCTCTAGTTATTAATAACAGGAAAGGAGCAAAGGAAAGGCCAAATAGTATAGGCATGTCATTTAGGCAGCTTCACCAGGAAGCTAAAGCTTTACACTCCCCAGGAACCAGTAGTGTATTCCCCACAGATTCCTGGGGGAAGGGACTGGACATTTCGGGGAGAGGGGAGATAGACCCATGCCCAGGAAAGTTGGGGGGACTAGCAAAGATGCTTGCTGTCAGCAACACCTGTGAACATAGGTCATTGGCCAGAATGGGCGTGGCCACAGCAAATGTGCAAAGATTTGAGATATTTAATCCCCTAAACAAGGAGTTTGAGCTCTTGGTTCTTCTCAGCACACTTGGCTCCTGGCTTAGGCTTAGCTTCCTGCGTTCAACCACAGGACCCACCCCAGGTGCACCCCCACACACAATGGACTAATGGGCTGCAAACAGTCAAATGTTGAACTGGACCTGGCTGCAACATGGAACGGAAACGCTGGACAGACTTTGCTTTTAGCTCTACTGGATCCCCAGCTGCACTTCTTCCAAGTCTGGATTAAGGGAAATGGGGCTTTGAAAACCCTGGGATGTAAACAAATAAAAATCACTCATCGTCCTGTGGGAGTCTCAGAAAATTATTTTCCTCAAGATATCGTAAGAACACCACCCCCAACACTCAGTGGGGAAAGGGATACCCCTCTTCCACCAATAACAAATTCAACATTTAAATAAACTGAGTGCTGGGGTGGTGTCCTTACGGTATCTCGAGAAAAGGTGTTCTAAAGGAGCCACAGTAATCCTTCACCTACCTCAGTTGTTTTTGTGTTAATCCATTTTAATTTTTGAATATACAAATTTAAAAATCCAAGATCCTTTCACATATTCACAATTGAGTTTAGTGCTTTTAAATAAGACTACTCACAATCAGGCCTTATACATAAAAGAACTTTAATAAGATAAGAGTAAAGAGCGAGATATCCATCCTCTAGTCTCACAAGGGATAGAAAGAAAATCAGTGCACTTGAATATTTTAAGGAAAGGCCATACACATTTTTTCTAAGACTGGTGAAAATAAAACACAGAAGAATACAAAAGACCTTATACTTAAAGTCACTAAAATCCTAGTGCCTGCTTTAAAATTAATAGAAAGAAGTAGACGGTAAAAAAAAAAAAAAAAAAAAAAAAAAAAGAAGAAGAAGACAAAGGCACTCTGCCTATTTATCCTAACACTACAGCAATACTTTCTGAAGAATTAACTGAAGCAAGTAATTCAGGGAAGAAACACCTACTGGAAACAGTTTTTTAAGACTATCAATCTATTTTGTTTGGGAAATGAATGTCTTTTAGTATTTCTATTTACTAGGCTTTCACACCTTTTTTTAACTTTAATTACTTTCTTATTATTTTCCCCAAATGTGCATTTTCTAAGAGTCTGCTCTAACCAAGCACATTTTGGCCACCTATATACCTTTTAGGAACTTCCCTACCTGTCATCAATGAAGAAGGATTACTATGAAATCAAATTAACTTTTTCACTGTCAGAATCTAATGCACATAACAATCAGACACAACTACACCTGGGGGATTATTAATAAGTTTTAAAATAAATAACAACTTACATTATTCCAGAGGGAAAAAGAAACCCTCCACTATGTACACATGCCAAGTGAAGGCACTCTGTAGAAATGGACATCTGTGCACCAGTCTAGTCGGCCATTCTACTTAACAGAAATACTATTCCTAAATTGCATGAAGGTGCTTATGTTGAACCTGAAGGACATAATACATATGCAACATGTGTTTACACTCTATTGCTTCTTGCTAAAAAGAGTGTTATTTTCTATGAGTCCATATTCACATCTAGGGCATATAGATAACTTTAGTAAGTCATTCACTTTCCTTGGATTCTTTCTAAAATTAACTCAAGTTTAATGGGTTAGTAAAGACTGAAAATCCTTTTGGAACACCTGGTGAAAAATTATGAATAATCTTAAGAAGGATACCTACCTCAGGCCCTGTGATGTGCATCAGACCAGAGACAGCAGAGGCCACAGCGTCATAACCAGCTCGCTGAGACAGCGGACCTGTCTGGCCGTACCCTAACACAATGAGAACAGACACATTCAGCACCACGTAAGGAGAGCAGCAGTGCAATGGTGTGTTTAGAACCATTTGTATGCTAAATCCTGCAGCATCCTGTTACTATTGCCGTCAACACAATCCCTTGAAGAAGGGAGTAAAAATTAATCATGGTGTTGTACCCCAGAAGGTAGCAAACTGGTGACTATACACCTGCACAAATGTTTTAGTCAAGTCTAGTCTGAAGAGTGTTTTCAAATCTCTTTATTTAGCTTAGAACATTTAAAAATCAGAAGTTAGCACAAAAAATAAAAATTCCTGGCATTGCCAGAAACCAATTCCAGCATGTTCAGCAGGGCTGAATCATCTGGAGTGGCAAGGGCATTTCCCCAAACCTGAATAGGATGCATTAAATTGATTTCTTGGCTGCCAGACAGCTAAAGGGCATCTTAATCTACATGTTATTGCCTCCTACTGGCCAAACACCTGAACAGCCGTAGGCTAATTCCCCCATTCTGACAATGGACTCTGTACCAAACCCTGACCCTTTGAAGTGTATATCTCTGCCTCGCCTCAGGACAAGTTGTGTTAATAAAAAGCATGGGGTCCTGGGATGAGGAAACCTAAGAATTTAGAACTTAGATCTTAGTTTCCTTTAAGCCAGCAGTTCTCAACCTGTGGGTCGCAACCCTTTTGGGGGTCGAACACCTAAGACCATCGGAAAACACATATATAATTACATATTGTTTTTGTGATTAATCACTATGCTTTAATTATGTTCAATTTGTCACAATGAAATTGGGGATCACCACAACATGAGGAACTGTATTAAAGGGTTGCGGCATTAGGAAGGTTGAGAACCACTGCTTTAAGCTAAGCTCCTCTGACCCCCAAATGCCTTTCAAAATTATCTTTCGTTTCTGGACTCCTATTTAATCTACGCACAGCCTTCTCCAGATTGCTGAACCCTTCTTAATAATGCTGGAACAAGAACCCCTGCAGGCATTTTTTGAAAAATCAGAAAATAAAAACTAGGCCCACGTTCTCACATGGCAAGAATAAGAGTTAAATAATAGCTCTTCCCTTTTACACAGGGCATAAATTCTCCAATTTGCCATTCTCCACCACTCATTCCTTTATTATGCCTCAGCCTGTTTCATTCATTTAACTTACCTTCCAGACTCCAACAAGTATTTGCTATTCTTGTTCTATGCAAAACAATATACAAAGTGGAAAAAAAAATGTCTCCCTAGGTTCTGTTTGCATATTATCTCAAGTATACAAAAAATGTATAAATGATTAAAAATCTGAGCACGAATAAAATGATAACATCTCCTAACAGTGATTTATAGGTTACAAAGAGACTGAAAAGGTATCACTTTTTTTTTTTTTTGCCATCAGCTAAAACACAAAAAATATTTTATCCTGCTCTCCTCAGTCCTGGTGCTTACTGTGGAATAAAAAAGGTTATATTCGGAGATACATGAATCTGTTTCCAAATCCCATGTGTCAATCAGAAAGTGGCCAGATGAAGAACCTTTCATAGCCATCAGCTCTTGGCTGAAATTCCTTGCATACTCTACTTCAGAAAGATCAGGAAAGAAGTGTCTCGAGGTCCTTGCTTGCTTCTCTAGCCACCTGGAACACGCTCCCTCTTTCAGTCCTTACATGCACATAACTCTCTCCCTCACATCCTCCAAGTCAGCACTCAAACAATTTCTTACCAAAGGGACCTTCCCTAGCGAACGTTAATGAAAGAACACTCTTACTTCTCACTCTTTATCACCCTTACCTGATTATATCTGTCTTGATAGCCCTTATCACCACAAGATATATAACATATTTTTTATTGATTTATTTTGTCTCCTCCCTACTAAAATGTATATAGGATTTTTTCTATTCAACTCACTGTTGTATGCCCAGCATCTAGAATAGAATCCAATAACACTTATTGCATGAATGAATGAATGACTGCTGGTTATTATAAAAGATATTATTTCCAAAACACAAATAATCCATAAAAAGTAAATTAATAAAGAAAACAACAGGGTTTTTTTCTATTTTGTTTTGTTTTGTAATTGACCAAATGGAAACATAGAAGGTCATTTTTCTTCTCTCCTGGACACACTGAATGTACAGCTACACGTGGAGCTTCACTCTGAGAGAAATCCACAAACCAGTTGAATGATTCCTAAATATTGGACAGGAGAGAATACCCACATCGAAATTGGTAGGAAAGGCTGAGACATACTCTTGTCATAAGTTCCACTCTAGGCCCAGTGATAAACAATTAGGATGGAACCCCGAACTCCCAGCTTCTCCCTGAGGAGCAAAGGGTTTCAACAGCACAGTAAATGCCCCAATTTTTAAATTCCCACCTGAGGGGTGGGCCCCCAAACAAGTAGCTCTGATAGCTAGCAGAGTTCAGGCCCACAGACTTGTAGCAAACAAAGTTGTTGATGCACAGGAACCCTAACCACAGCTACCCCTGCAGGGCTCAGAACAGACGGAGCAGGCAAAAAAAAGTCTGCCTCCTGGTCCCTCCTTCCCTGGAAAGAGTGTAACTGCACACTTTATAAGCTGCTACCTGAGGGTTTAGTAATTAATACACTTATAGAGGCTGACTGTGATCCCACCTGGAACCAAAAAGAACCAGTGGGCACATCCCCCACTTTCTCCCTTCAGCTAACTCCAACAATAAAACCAACTCACCAGACTCTCTGGAAGGAACTTCTCCTAGTGTACTTGCCTCATGCCCCAACTTTTGCAGCTACTTCTTGAGGGATGGGCCCCTGGATCACCTGGCTAGACTGCCAGCCAAGCTTTCATGGGTCCCACAGGGCTGCAGTAAGCAAACAGGCAGGGTTTTTTAAAGGCTAAGGAGCACCCCCCACAGCTATATGCCCAGGCTCAATGCAGAAGGGTTGCAAGCTTTCACAGTTGTTGCCTGGGGCCCAGCTTCTAATCAGCCTGCATCTAGGTGCTGACAGCAATCATTCCCTTTGGGACATTAATGGGTCTTCTCACACCCTCAACTACTGAGAGGCAACAAAGAGAGTGTCTGGGGCAATTACACAGGCTTCAGAGGCACCCAGGAGCTCAGGCTGGGCTCATCCATAAGATTCATCTCCTACACAAGATCATTCTGTAAAGACTGAAAGAGGTAGCTGATTTAGCTAATATGTGAAAACCAACACAGAAAGTCAAGGAAGATGAAGAAACAAGGCAAAAACATATAATAGATACACAGAAGATAAAGAGACAGAAATCTAAACATACAACTACAGAAAATCATCAAGTCACAAAGAAAAAAAAAATGGAGAAAAGAAATTACAAAACAACCAGAAAACAATTAAAATGATAATAGTAAGTCCATGATTACTATCAATAATCACTTTAAATGTAAATGAACAAAATTCTCCCATCAAGACACTGAATATCTGAATGGATAAAACAAACAAGACCCAACTACATGCTTCCTACAAGAAACTCACTTTAGCTTTAAGGACACAGATTGAAAGTGAAGTGATAAAAAATATATATTCATGCAAATGGCAACCAAAACAAAGCAGGGGTAGCTATACTTATCAGATAAAATATACTTTAAGATAAAGCTGGTCATTATATAATAATAAAGGTGTCAATCTAACAAGAAGACATAACATTTATAACTTTTTAAGCACACAACATAGAAGCATATAAATATATAAAACAAATATTAACAGAAATGCAGGGGAAAATACAGCAATACAATAATAGTAGGAGACTATAATATTCCACTTTCAATAATGGCTAGATCATCCAAGACATAATATCAATAAGAAAATATTGCTGTCAAACCTCAGAGGGAAGGCAGGAGAGGGTGGGCAGGTGGGAAGAAATGAACCAATGAACTTGTATGCATATAAGCATAACCAATGGACACAGACAATAGGGGGGTGAAGGCCTGGGCTGGGAGAGGTCAAGGCGGGGAAAGAGGGACATATGTAATACTTTCAACAATAAAGAATCCTATACTAATAAAAGAGAAAAATGATAATTGGTGTACGACCGATACCTTTCTCATTGGCTAATCAGTGAGATATGCAAATTAACTGTCAGCCAAGATGGCGGCTGGCAGCCAGGCAGCTGAGAATAGGAGGCTTGGTTGCCCCAGCGATGGAGAAAGTCAAGGATCCCCGCAGCTGCGGGGCTCTGAGCTCCTGAAGCAACAACTCCAAAAGATACAATGTTTCAATTATAGAAGCTAAAAGATGGCGGTTAATTTGCATACTCAGGCTCCAAGCAGAGCGAAGCCAAACAGCCCTGAAGCAGCAGGGCAGAGAGGCCTCAGGGTCTGGGATCAGCAGAGTCGAGAGGCCTCCCGGCCCCGAGATCAGCGGAGGCCAGAGTCGGCCCAGCCCCGCAATCAGGGAGGCGAGAGTCGGCCCAGCCCCGCGATCAGCAGAGCCTAGAGGCCCCCCAGCCCCGGTTATCATCCGAGCTGAGAGGCCTCCCGGCCCTGCGATCAGCGGAGCCGAGAGGCCTCCCAGCCCCGGTGATCAGCGGAGCCGAGAGGCCTCCCAGCCCCAGTGATCAGCGGAGTCGGAGGCCCCGCGATCAGCGGAGCCAAGAGGCCTCCCAGCCCCGGTGATCAGCGGATCCGAGAGGCCTCCCAGCCCAGGTGATCAGCGGAGCTGAGAGGCCTCCCAGCCCCGGTGATCAGCAGAGTCGAGAGGCCTCCCAGCCCAGGTGATCAGTGGAGTCCAGGTGATCAGCGGAGCCGAGAGGCCTCCCAGCCCAGGTGATCAGCGGAGCCCAGAGGCCTCCCGGCCCGCTCCTGGCCCCGTGATCAGCGGAGCCAAGAGGCCTCCCGGCCCCGCGATCAGCGGAGTTGGAGGCCCCGCGATCAGCGGAGCCAAGAGGCCTCCCAGCCCCGGTGATCAGCGGAGCCGAGAGGCCTCCCAGCCCAGGTGATCAGCGGAGTCCAGAGGCCTCCCAGCCCAGGTGATCAGCAGAGCCAAGAGGCCTCCCAGCCCAGGTGATCAGCGGAGTCCAGAGGCCTCCCAGCCCAGGTGATCAGCGGAGTCCAGAGGCCTCCCAGCCCAGGTGATCAGCGGAGCCAAGAGGCCTCCCAGCCCAGGTGATCAGCGGAGTCCAGAGGCCTCCCAGCCCAGGTGATCAGCGGAGCCAAGAGGCCTCCCAGCCCAGGTGATCAGCGGAGTCCAGGTGATCAGCGGAGCCGAGAGGCCTCCTAGCCCAGGTGATCAGCGGAGCCCAGAGGCCTCCCGGCCCGCTCCTGGCCCCGTGATCAGCGGAGCCAAGAGGCCTCCCGGCCCCGCAATCAGCGGAGTCGGAGGCCCCGCGATCAGCGGAGCCAAGAGGCCTCCCAGCCCAGGTGATCAGCGGAGTCCAGAGGCCTCCCAGCCCAGGTGATCAGCGGAGCCGAGAGGCCTCCCAGCCCCGGTGATCAGCGGAGCTGAGAGGCCGCCCAGCCCCGGTGATCAGCGGAGTCGGAGGCCCCGCGATCAGCGGAGCCAAGAGGCCTCCCAGCCCCGGTGATCAGCGGAGCCGAGAGGCCTCCCAGCCCCGGTGATCAGCAGAGTCGAGAGGCCTCCCAGCCCAGGTGATCAGCGGAGCCCAGAGGCCTCCAGGCCCCAGTTATCAGCAGAGCCGAGAGGCCTACAGGCCATGGTTATCAGCAGCCGAGAGGCCTCCAGGCCAGGGACCAGGGGAGCCGAGAGGCGTCCTGGCCCTGGGATCAGCAGAGCAGCGAGGCCTCCCAGCACCGGGATCAGTGTGACAGGGTGTGGAGCCCCAACCCTCTGATCGGCCCTGCTCTGTGTATGACAGGGTACAGAGCCCCAACCCCCCTGATGGGCCCTGCTCTGTGCATGACAGGAGTGGCGCTGCAACCTCCCTATGGACCCTGCCTTGAGTGTGACAGGGGGCGGTGCCCCAACCCCCCAATCGGCCCTACCCTGAGCGTGACTGAGGGTGGCATCGCAACCTTCCAATCCGCCCTGCTCTGTGCATGACAGGGGGCGGTGCCCCAACTCCCCAATTGGCCCTGCTCTGAGCCCGACCAGGGGCTGCACCTAGGGATTGGGCCTGCCCTCTGCCACCCAGGAGCAGGCCTAAGCCAGCAGGTCATTATCTCCTGATGGGTCCGAGACTGTGAGAGGGCACAGGCCAGGCTGAGGGACCTCCTCTCCCAACCCCGAGTGCACAAATTTTTGTGCACCGGGCCTCTAGTTAATTTTTAAAAAAGAAAAGAAAGTACTGGACTTAAACTACACATTTACCCAGATGTATCAATACTTTTTAAACTCTTCCAAAAAATAGACAAGAGCCCTAACCGGTTTGGCTCAGTGGATAGAGCATCAACCTGAGGACTCAAGGGTCCTAGGTTCAATTCCGGTCAAGGGCAGTACCTTGGTTGCGGGCACATACCCAGTGGGGAGTGTGCAGGAGGCAGCTGATCAATGTTTCTCTCATTTCGATGTTTCTAACTCTCTATCCCTCTCCTTCCTCTCTGTAAAAAATCAATAAAATATATTTTTTAAAAAATAGACAAGAAAGGACATAGAAGAAAACCAAGATGGCGGCATAGGTAAACACTGGAGTTTGCTGCCTCGAACAACCACTTCAAAAATACAACTAAAAGACGGAACGGACATCATCCAGAACCACAGGAAGGCTGGCTGAGTGGAAGTTCTACAACTAGGAGGAAAGAGAAAAACATACCGAGACTTAGAGGAGGCGCGGTGCTGAAGTAAAATACTAAGGTGCGGAGGTGCATGCGGAGCGGGCTGGCGGCTGAGGGCGTGGTTGTCGTTTTCAATCAGGAGGGAGTCTCAGGCTCTGAGCTCCAGTTCCAGGGAGTCTCTAGGGACCCAGACTCATACGGGAGAAGCAGGACTGTCTGGCATCGCGCAGAACCCTAGGGCAGCTTTCTCTCCGAGGGGCTTGCAGCGATTAGAAAAGCAAAATGAGATATGAAGGGGGCATGAAGGGAATAAAGTACAAGTCAACAGTCTCCATGCAGAAATGAGCGTCAAGCATGAGGAGTGAATTTATATTCCAGGACAGCTAGTTCACAGCTGAAAGGGCACCCTAGACCATGCTGCCAGCCTTGAAGCCCTGGTATCCCCAGCATAAAG
This sequence comes from Myotis daubentonii, assembly GCF_963259705.1. Taxonomy (NCBI): domain Eukaryota; kingdom Metazoa; phylum Chordata; class Mammalia; order Chiroptera; family Vespertilionidae; genus Myotis; species Myotis daubentonii. The sequence goes on along the minus strand of NC_081849.1, from coordinate 76,418,092 downwards.
CAGGCCTCCAGGAGCAGAGAGACACTCCGCCATAAGGCAGGAACACTGTGTGTGTGTGTGTGTGTGTGTGTGTGTGTGTGTGTGTGTGCGCGCGCGCGCGTTCTCTTTAAAACCTGTTATCCCAACAGTAAGGCAAGAGACGGAATTAAGGGTCAGTCTGCTCCGGCTAGGGAAATCAGGTGCTCAGGCTTCTGGCCAGGAGCCCACCCCATCAAATGAGACAAACAGAAGCCCTCACCATCACAACTCTAAATGGACTCTTCCAAACAAAGCCTGCAGGAAAACACACACAGAAAACACACAGCTTGCTAAGTAAAAGTGCACTGCAGTGCTGCCTTACGATGCAAGTTCTAACTTCCAAATATTTCTATTAAAGAGAAAAATAAACAGTTACTCTTGTGGAGGCAGGGAGTATGGCATGAAGAATAAGAGGATGAGTTTTAGGAATGAAAACATTTGGATTCAAATTATAGCTCTGCCAACGACTTTATTTTTGACAATTCCTTTAACCTCCCTGAGCCTCTGTGTCCACAATAGTCACATTTATCTCATAGATTTATTACGAGAATTCAATTTGATAAGACAGTATAAACAAAATACACTTTACTATGAGAGCTAAATATACTTAGCTAATAAATTTTCATTGATTAATATGCTAATAATATAGTAGCTTGCCCTTTCCACAAAATATTGAGAAAAACAAAAACTGCCTTGAGGTACGATGAAAAGATGAGAATAAATAGTTTAAGTGTTGTTGTAATTATGTTTTTAATAACCCATTAAAATGGAAAGTTTTTGTACTTGTTCATTTTAGAAAAGAAGATAATGATAAAATATATTTACATATTTTTGTAGTATGAATCAAAAATTATTCTACATTTTTGCATTATACTTACCTTAACTACCAGTACTATCAACATATATTTATGACAAGAAATAGAAAATTTTAAAGCAGAGTACTGACATTATCAAAATGGTAGTTTGCAAAGATTACTCTGTTGGCAATGTGAGGACTGAATTATTTATTAATAATTTAATAAAGAGCTGAAAAAATGGTAAGCATGGGAGCCAGATAGTTCTTTTTTAATTGTAAACTTTACAATTCCAAAAACAACTATAATCAAAATTAAAGAGGAAAAATTTAAGCATGTCAGTTCTATTTTATAATCAAGTAAGAAGATAAGGAAAACTAAAGAGTTTATGGAAAATCAGAGAGAAACACCTCTCCCTCTCCCCTCTCCCCTCTCCCCTCCTATATGCCCCTCACCCCTCTCCCTCTCCTTCTCCCTCTCCCCTCTCCCCTCTCCCTCTCCCTCTCCCTCTCCCTTCTCCTTCCCTAACTCCTTCTCTCTCTCCTGTCTCTTCCTTATCGATTCTCCTCTCTCCTCTCCTCTCCTCTCCTCTCCTCTCCTCTCCTCTCCTCTCCTCTCCTCTCCTCTCCTCTCCTCTCCTCTCCTCTCCTCTCCTCTCCTCTCCTCTCCTCTCCTCTCCTCTCCTCTCCTCTCCTCTCCTCTCCTCTCCTCTCCTCTCCTCTCCTCTCCTCTCCTCTCCTCTCCTCTCCTCTCCTCTCCTCTCCTCTCCTCTCCTCTCCTCTCCTCTCCTCTCCTCTCCTCTCCTCTCCTCTCCTCTCCTCTCCTCTCCTCTCCTCTCTCTCTCTCTCTCTCTCTCTCTCTCTCTCTCTTCTTCCTCCCCAACCCCATTCCAATCCCTCAGGTGCTCACCTTCATTTTAAGGAGCAACCTCGCCATCTTGTGGTTTCTATGAACATTTAATACAGAGGAAAACTTGCATTTCCCGACTTTATAAGTAAAAATGCAAGGGAAGGAAGCTAAAGGGAAAAGATATTTTATCTTTTTTAATATATCTTTATTAATTTCAGAGAGAGAGATAGAAACATCAATGATGAGAGAGAATCATTGATTGGCTGCCTCCTATATGCCCCACACTGAGGATCAAGCCCACAACCTGGGCATGTGCCCTGACCAGGAATCAAACGATGACCTCCTGGTTCATAGGTTGATGCTCAACCACTGAGCCATGCCAGCCAGGCAAAGATATTTTATCTTTTCATTTGCCTGAACACCAGATGATGTGGCCTGCCCACTTCTGGTTTCACTCATTTTTCTTGTGTCTACCTGGGTTGTCTCCTTAACTTATGAGCTCTTAAAAAGCAAATGCTTCATTGGTGTTTTTGTTTTCTGTACCGCCTATGACACCTCCTCCCACAGCTCTCAACACTCTGCCTATCATAGGTTAATCTTTTAGAGGTCAAAGGTCCCTCCGACAAACTGGTAAGAAGCTATAAATTCTTCCTAGAAAAAAAGTAATTGAACATGCTTACACTCCTAGAACCCCATTCATGAACCCATAGCTAAATAACTGGTTAAAGACCCTCAGTTGGTAATCACTGCTTGTTTTCTATCTGCTCCAGGCCCACAGCACCTAGATTATCAGCACAATTCGGCTGCGGGGGATCAATTCAAGGACACCTTTGAGACTTCCATGCAACTAGGAGCTTCGGGCTTCGGCCCAAAAATAGGAGGACAAAATAAGTAAGGTTCCATCTAGACTATTTCATTAGCCTCCTGCTTCTACCTCATACTTGCCTCTTCTGATCACAGTGATCTTCCTAAAACGTAAATCAGAGTCCACTACTTTCCTGCCTAAAGCTTTCTAGGGGCTTTTCCAAGTCACCTAGAGTAAATCTGAACTACTTATCCCTGTCTTAGAGTCCTTCATGACTTATCCCAACAGCTTATCCCTTCCTGAGGCATTTGCACTACCTAGAATGCTTTTTTTTTCTTCTACTCTTCACATGGCTGTCAACTACTGATCTTAAATATATCATCCACAAAGAGGCCTTCCTGCCCGCCCAATCGAAAATAAACTCCTAGGAACTCTCTGACATTGTCTCATATTTTCATTCTCTCTATAGCAATTATCACTCTCTGATATTTTTTATTTTTTGATGAACAACTGCCTCTCCTTTAGAAGCAAGCAAGCACCATGAGAGCTGTGACAAGTGTCAGTTCTCTGCCATATCTTTTCAGCACCTACAATGTCTACAGGTATCTCAGTAAATGTGTGAATAAATAAATGTGAATAAATGAGCTTAGGGAATAGAAACAACACTTATCTTACTTAATACTTATCTAACTTAACACTTATTCTTTGGCTAGAAGGCAAAGATTAAACTGTACTTCCTCCAGTAATACCTGGAATAACCTGTTTAGGGTAGAGGACAGAGTAAGAAGGTCCAGACAACTAAATTTCCCAGGTTCAACTGTTCACACTCCCTAGTAGACCATATCTCAATGACAGCGAACCTTTTGAGCTCGGCGTGTCAGCATTTTGAAAAACCCTAACTTAACTCTGGTGCCGTGTCACATATAGAAATTTTTTGATATTTCCAACCATAGTAAAACAAAGACATATTTTTGATATTTCTTTTATATATTTAAATGACATTTAACAAAGAAAAATCAACCAAAAAAATGAGTTCGCGTGTCACCTCTGACATGCGTGTCATAGGTTCGCCATCACTGCCATATCTGGTCCCCTCTCTTTTCATTCTCTGTGCATCTCATCCATACCATGGCCCAAACAAGATATTAGAAGCACCCATATCTAGAATGATAACAATATTTATTGAGTTATCATGTATTAGCACTCTATTAAATGTTTGTCCACTAGATCATTTAATTCACACAACAACCCTATGAGTTAGGTACCATTATCCCTTTTTTATAATTATAAAAGCTGAGTCTTAGAAGGTTAAGTGCCCTGTCTAAGGTCACACTAATAGGAAGTAGCAGGACGAGGATTTTAACCCAAGTCTGGGCCTGTAAACACAGAAATATTTTTTTGTGCAAGTGTGGATGTCTCCACCAAAAGTCCAAGGTAGCTCAAATTGAAGATGCCCCAAACAGACTCATATGCCACCAATCCAGACCAGTCATTTTCCACATTTACTGTTTTACTGAACGAAACATCGCCCACACATCTGCAAAAATCCAAAACCCTAAGAGTCATCCTGGACAGTTTTCCTTCAGTTTGTGTCCATAACCAATTAATCACTAATTCATTATTGATCTGCCAAATAACTCACAAATTGATTTAAAACATTATGCCCTTTTATAGCTTACTACCTGGTCCCTCACCTCAGTTTATTCTTCACCTGGCTATAAATGCCTTCTGAATATGTAATTCTGATCAAGTCATTTCCCTTATTAAATTTTTATTAAGTTGCCTACAGGATAAAATAATAATTTCTTAGTATGACACACTGAGTCATCTGTACCTGGCCCCTCACCACTCCATATGTCATCTCCTGCCACTCCTCTAAAACAACGCACACTTAGTTAACTGTTCTCCACATATACAAGGCTCTTCCATTCCTCTGGGCCTCTGTACACTCCATTTTACTTATCACCCCCACCTCCTGGTCTGTCTTGTAAACAAGAACTCAAGATAAAGACCTAGTCGATAATGGGCTCTTAAGAACAAGAAAGGAGGTTTCAAGAAGACTAGGACCTATCTTGGTAATAAATTAAAAAACAAAACAGGTATGTCTGAAGTTGATATCATGGCGATATCAACCTTTCAGCAGCTAGAGAAACTCCAACAATATATTTTTACATAAAAGGAGAACAGAAGGCAATAAAATATTTGACAACAAAGAATAGAATCTTTCAAAATGTATACAAGTATCTGGATTCTGTTTCTGCTCATTTTCTAGTATGTAGATTGTTTCTGAATTAAAATGATAAATTATAAACTCACGATGCATTTAATTTTGTAAATATATTTATTTTCTTACCTGTCTACTGAAAAGACCTTGAAGCAAAGACTAACCCAATAGCAATGAGCATCCCTAAGTGGTCCCTAAATACCATTTCTCACTAAAAGGAATTAGGGGGGGTAGGAGGGACTGGGGGGGTCAATGGGGGAAAAGGGGGACATATGTAATACTTTCAACAATGAAGAATTATTTAAAAAATAATAAAATTAACCCCCCCCCCCGCAAAAAAGGGAATTAAGATTCCTTTGGGAAATAGTTGATTCCAGGATGGGGCAGGAAATATACAAAGTACACCTAGAATATCTTGTTATACCAATAATCAAAGACTATTGATCATCAAAAGGATGCAGAAGCCATCTTTAAAAAGCCCCTACTGGCCAAAGATGAAATAGCTTGAGTATCAATAACGACAATAGCTTCAATGGACTGAAACACATCAAATTTGTTAAAATTTGTGAGTTTATAATGATTTTTTTAAATCATAAGTCACCCTTGGAGGATACTAGGGAATAAATTCATTATCATGACAATTGGTAAGTGGAATGAATTTACATCTACCCTGCCTTTACTAAATGAACTATACTTCAGGGTAATCAAATAGTTGATGAGGAGAAGATTCCCTTTATAGAAACTTTCCAACCAATATATGAAGAAGGAATGGCAGAAGTAGGATAGCTTCATTTTGTAGCTCCTAATGAATAGATCTAGGCAATCATCATCAATGGCTGTTAACATCACAAAACACCAACAGCTAGACCTTATGTTCCTCCTGCTGGAACTACAAACTTCCTTCTATAAAATATTCTTGACCCCCAAAAAATGTTTAAATCTGAGCAAGCCCACAAATGTGTCAATTTATAAAGAACAATAAAAAGTTAAACAACATGGGAATGTAAGCAGCAAAACTCAAACTTCCCAACAAATAAACTGTAAGAAAAAAAGAGATTGAGGAGGAATTAAAAATTAAAGATTTAAGAAACATATCAATCAATTGAAATAATTGGATTTAATTTGGATCCCAATTGAAATTAACAAATTGTAAAAAGAATGAGCAAGAGAAGTGGGAAAATCTGAAAACCAACTACATATTTCATAATGTTAACAAATTATAGTTATTTTTTATTTTCATGTGATAACATTGGATATTTATGCTTTAAAAAGAGTTCTTTCAGATATATTCTGAAATATTTAGAAATGAAAATATATAAAATTTGCTTTTAAAATACTAGAGAGATGGAAAAGAGGTGGCTTTGCAAACAAAATAAGATTGGCTATGGTCATTATTGAGCTGGGTTATATGTGCCAAGAGCCATTAAACTATTCTATCTACTTTAATGTGATTTTAAAATTTTCCACAATAAAATGTCAAAAAATAAATAAACTTAAGAACAACATACAAGGAATATTATAACTGAATGGGTTTAGGGCAAAAATTCTTGCTTTTCAGATGAGAAAACTAAGGCCTAGACAGGTGAAGGGACTTGTCCAAAGCCATAAAGCCCATCAGTAGCAAAACCATGACTCACACTCAAGTTTTCAGTTTCCAAGTCTTGTTCTCCATGTGAACAGGCGAGTTCTATTCTATTCTGAAGAACCTCCTATCTCTCCTACTTTATAGGATTAATTCAGAAACATATTAAAGAGCCAGTTCTCTAATAAGTGTTTTATTTTTTCATTTGTGTGCTTTGTTTTGTAGACATTTCCCTTCAGCCTCTTTCCTCCACTGTGACAATTACATGGGATGTGTTCAGCAAATAGGCCAAAGTTGCACATTCTTATGGTCTGTCGCTCAGCTTTTCCTGTTGGCATTGTAAAAAACCTTCCTATTCCTTTTATAGTTTTCCCACAATCAGACCTCCCATTTATTAGGGTTTGTACTTCTGTCATATGCACAACAATTAGGATTCTCACAGTCTTGCCTCATTTTGGTATGTTCTATTTCTTTCTCCCTCGGGTAAAAATACAGCATTTCTAACCTGTAAGATATGCACCTTTCTACAAGATTACGCACCGTAGCAGGATTCCAATGAGATTCCTGTAAATTTCAATACAGCAAGACACCTCCCTGCAAACCTGCTAAACAATCAAAACTAGCACTTAACCCAAGAACTCCATAAAGCCAACTAACAAAGGTAATTTGGGGTAATAATAGTAATAATAATAGTTAACATGTACCGAGCACTTGCTATGTTTCAGGAACTATGCTGGTGCTTCCTGGGTATCATCTCATTTCAGTCCCATAAGAACTAAAGAAGGTAAATTTTATTACCCAATTTTAATTACTACTGAGAAAAATGAGGTTTTGAGAAACTAAGTGCCCTACCCAAGTGCCAGGAGCCGGTCCATCCTTGCTGTTTCAAAGGACCTGGCATGTATGGCATGCTGTTCTAGGGATGTTTGCTCACCTTCTTGGCACTATGTGTTTTAACCAATGTCACCTCTCTGAGAAAGGTTGTTTCCCCAGGTAGGGATTTTCCCCTGAAGTTAGGGAGGGAATAAAATCCCTTAACTAAGTGCCAGGTGGGTAATTAATCACTTTAACTATGAACAATCATGCTTAAGCTACATAATCTTTACTCCCTGGAATGGAGATAAGAAACGCCCTAACCTTTGGAATAGAGATTGATAGGATTGAATCAACTGGTATAAATACAGATGTAACAAGACAGAAAAACACAGAACTTAGGAGACAGAACTTAGAAGTAAGAACCAAGAGAGACAGAACCTAGGCACAGAACATACACAGAACGTTCTCTAGAGACAGAAGAACTTCGCTGGAGAGAACATGGCAAAAGATCCTGGACTGAACCTGACTACAGAAATTGGCAAGAGAACCTGACTAGAACCTGGTGACTGAACCTGGCTGGAGAACCTGGACAGAACCTGGCTGGAGAACCTAACGAGGGAACATGGCTACAGAACCTGGCTGGAGAACCTGGAGAACCTAGCAAGAGAACATGGACACAGAACCTGGCTGGAGATCCTAAGCAGAACCTCTCTGGAGATCCAGACCAGAACTTGGCTGGAGATCCTAGCTGGAGATCCTAGCTAGGCTGCTGATCAACTGAACACTGTCTCTGTGTCCTTCCTTCTTCGCTGACTCCATCCACACCTTTGGGGACCCCTGGACCTGCTGGGGTTGGACCCCAGCATCTGGCGCCCGAACAGGGACCCCTAGGTAAGCCCCACTCTCGGGATGGATAGGACTCCACCGTAGGAAGAGGGTGGATAGTCTTCGCCGACTCCGTCCACACCTTTGGGAACCCCTGGAACAGGATTCCCCTAGGTAAGCCCCCCTCCCCCCATTGAGAACCCCACACTCGGGACGGATAGGACTCCACCAGGGTACTGCACACCCCCCTATAGAGGATAAGTAGGGTAAGAAGGTGGATAGTACAGAACTTAGATTGAGAAGATGTGCCATACTGAGTCCAAAGAAAGAAGACTCTGTATTGATCTTTAGATTAAGAAGATGTGCCATACTGAGTCTAAAGAAATAAGACTCTGTATTGATCTTTTAACACGTATGCTTGCTAGCAGAGGAATTAAGGTTACTCCCAGTCAGACAGAACGTTTTATACAAGAAGTATGTCCATGCTTTTCTGTGGAAGGAAAGGTAAATGTAAAGGCATGGGAGGAGGTAGGCCCAAGGAGCCTTATCCTTAACCCCACTGCAGCCTTTCCACCCCAGGAAAGTGCAGGATTGGCAAGCTCTCCCTGGGGTGATAGATCAGGACTCAGGTAATAGCGGAAAGTGCCAATCCTACTCTTAAAATGGATACAAGAGAGCATTTCAGGTTTTTCTTTTTAATGCCTGCTTTTAAAAAATAAAAAAGGGGGAATTTGCCAGGAGCCGGTCCATGCTTGCTGTTTCAAGGGACCTGGCATATATGGCATACTGTTCTTAATATGTTTGCTCACCTTCTTGGCACTATGTGTTTTAACCAAGGTCTCTGAGAAAGGTTGTTTCCCCAGGTAGGGATTTTCCCCTGAAGTTAGGGAGGGAATAAAACCTCTTAACTAAGTGCCAGGCGGGTAATTAATCACCTTAACTATGAACAATCATGCTTAAGCTACATAATCTTTACTCCCTGGAATGGAGATAAGAAACGCCCTAACCTTTGGAATAGAGATTGATAGGATTGAATCAACTGGTAGAAATACAGATGTAACAAGACAGCAAGAGACAGGGCTTGGAAGACAGGACCAAGAGAGACAGAACATAGGCACAGAACCTACACAGAACGTTCTCTAGAGACAGAAGAACTTCGCTGGAGAGAGCATGCCGGAGGATCCTGGACAGGAACTGGCCTCGGAGCCTGGAGGTGGAGCCTGGCGAGAGAGCATGGCAGGGGATCCTGGACTGAACCTGACTGCGGAGATTGGCAGGAGAGCCTGACTGGAACCTGGTGACTGAGCCTGGCTGGAGAGCCTGGACGGAGCCTGGACGGAGCCTGGCTGGAGAGCCTAGCGAGGGAACATGGCTACAGAACCTGGCTGGAGAACCTAGCGAGGGAACATGGCTACAGAACCTGGCTGGAGAACCTGGAGAACCTAGCAAGAGAACATGGACACAGAACCTGGCTGGAGATCCTAACCGGAACCTCTCTGGAGATCCAGACCAGAACTTGGCTGGAGATCCTGGCTAGAGATCCTGGCTAGGCTGCTGATCAACTGAACGCTATCTCCGTGTCTTTCCTTCTTCGCTGACTCTGTCCACACCTTTGGGGACCCCTGGACCTGCTGGGGTTGGACCCCGGCACCCAAGGTCACACATCCATGTACCATAATCCTATAGGTAGTTATTGAAGTGTTGACACTCATTACTATGTAACCACTTTAATAAAGTATTTTCCATGAATATCAGTAGTTCATACATTGTCCAAAGACCAAAAATGTGATTCATTTGGTTTGCTACCTCAATAACCTTTCAAATTAGATCCCTCAATCTCTATCCCAGAGAGGCAGCAAAGTATAATACTATTAAGTATGTATTCCTATCAGAGAAGGTAAATAAATTTGTGAGTTAAGTAGTATACATCAATGCAGCAAAAGCATACCAAGCCAAAAAAAAAAAAAAAAAAAACCTTTACCCTGATGATATATCATTATCTCACAATTACCATTTTATGTTATGATACCCAACTTGATGGTGCCAATATATAAAAGTATGTTTTGTTTGACAATTGTTTCTTTTTTTAATATATTTTTATTGATTTCAGAGAGAAAGGGAGAGGGAGAGAGATAGAAACATCAATGATGAGAGAGAGTCATTTATCGGCTGCCCCCTGCACACCCCACACTGGGGACTGAGCCCAAAACCAGGGCATGTGCCCTGACCAGGAATCGAACCGTGACCTCCCAGTTCATAGGTCAATGCTCAACCACTGAGCCATGCTGGCCGGGCGACAATTGTTTCTTATGTATGTGTTTCAGTTTCCCCGACTAGTTAGCATAACACTAAGCAGACAGTAGGAACTTAAACACTTATTACCTGTACTACTACATATTTTTTTATTTATACCATTTCGTGCATGCCTATGATATTCTTCACATAAATTATAAAGATAAATGCTTTCACAAGATTGACAGGAATTGAGTATCAAGACACCATCTTACCTGTAATATGCAGTTTTTTTATAGAAAAAAATGAAAAGCCTTTAAAACTATCATCATCCAAATGGAGTCTACAATTGCAAAGGCTCTGATAATCATGCTTAAAGTGACTTTAACTACACCCACAATAATGTACAGAGAGAAAGCGAGAGAGAGAATATCCTAAATCCCAGAAAATTTATTCAAATAAGGAGGGGAAAAAATATTATCATCCATACTGATACATGAAAATTAATTGGAGAATTTTCCCTCAAATTAAAAATTCAAATATATTTTCATAGAATCTATTAAAAAGAAACTATATCAGCAGTTACATCTATATCCCAAGAGTCAACATTTTCTATAATACAAATGAAGCTCACGTTTTGGGATGCCCCTTAAAATCATTAAATAATAAAGAGAATTACCACTGTTATCTATTTATCATTTTCAGGAACAAAATCAAATTATAAGTGACAGAAATATTAAACACACTCTATGAGTAGAAAAGAAAATAAAAATCCAGCCAGACTCTCACATAAAACCAATTCCTGATAGTAAGATTCCCACACTCTAAATAGCAGCACTACGTCAGCCTGCGAAAGGACATTTTGGGCAAAAAAACACAAAAATGTTCAGTACTAATCTCTTTACAGAGACTAAATATCATCTCAAATTCAGATAAATGAATAACTCAGTTGACTGATACATTAACAAGAATCACCTTTAGCCTTATTCCATTGCCAAGAGAAAAATATTTAGTTAAGTAATATCACCAACTTTATTTAATAGAGATTAATGAAACAAAAGGAACCCAAGTAAGAAAGATATCAAATAAATTCCAGTAATCGATAAAAATATATTTTTTAAAACATAGCTAATGTAAACATCTGGTTTATTTTATAATTAGATATCAATTAATTATTACAAAGTACATTTACCAATACAAAGTGATAAAAACTGCATTTCTTTCTTTTTTTTTTTTTTTTTTTTTGCTAAGAATGTGATAAATCCTAAGAGAAGATCTAACCATATTCATATCTTTGGTATCTCCACTGGTGGTGAAGAGACTGACTCCAAAAACCAAAACAAAAGTTGTCCATTTAGTGCATCTTCAATATAAAAACGTGGATTTCTTTTAATATACTTATCTCCCTCATTTTTTCAGCTAAACAAGTATTAAGATAAGTTCACATTTTTTTTTCCACAATCCAAACAATGGCAAAGGAAAATAATTCAAAACATTTCATCTAAGAACTATTTAAAAAAAAAAAAAAAAAAGCTCTTTTCACCCCTGGCTGCTTGAAAACTGACCACCATCATGAATGACACAGTAACTATCCAGACCAGGAAGTTCATGACCAACAGACTACTTCAGCAGAAACAAATGGTCACTGATGTCCTTCACCCTGGGAAGGCAACAGTACCTATGACAGAAACTTAGGAGAAACTAGCCAAGATGTCTTAAGACCACAGCTGATGTCATCTTTGTAGTTGGATTTGGAACCCATCTTGGTGGTGGCAAGACAACTAGCTTTGGCATGACTTATGATTCCGTGGATTAACCAAAAAAATGAACCCAAACAGACTTATAAGACATGGCCTGTCTGAGAAGACCTCAAGAAAAAAAACAGTAAGGCCAAGAGACATATGAAAACATGCTCAAAGTCACTAATCAGATGTAAATCAAAATGACAATGAGATGCCATCTCACACCTGTCAGAATGGCTACCATCAACAAATCAACAAACGAGACAAATGCTGGAGAGGATGTGGAGAAAAAGGAACCCTCATGCACTGCTGGTGGGAATGCAGACTGGTGCAGCCACTGTGGAGAACAGTTTGGAGTTTCCTCAAAAAATTAACAATGGAACCCCCATTTGACCCAGTGATCCCACTTCTAGGACTATAACCCAAGAAATCAGAAACACCAATCAGAAAGGACATATACTCCCCTATGTTCATAGCAGCACAATTTACAGTAGCTAAAACTTGGAAACAGCCTAAGTGCTCATCAGCAGATGAGTGGATTAAAAACCTGTGGTACATCTACACAATAGAATACTATGCTGCTGTAAAAAGGAAGGATCTCCTACCATTTGCAACAGCATGGATGGACCTGGAGAGCATTATGCTAAGCAAAATAAGTTAGTCAGAGAAAGATAAATATCACATGATCTCACTCATTTATGGAATATAATGAACAACATAAACTGATGAACAAAAACAGATCCAGAGACAGAAAAGCATTGATCAGATGCTCTAACCTCAGAGGGAAGGTAGGGGAGGGTGGGGGTAAGGCAGGGAGATCAACCAAAGGACTTGTATGCATGCATATAAGCATAACCGATGGACACACACACTAGGGGTGTGAGGGTATATGGGGGCAGGGGGGGGTTGGCCAGGGGGAGGTCAATGGGGGGAAAAGGAGACATATGTAATACTATATGTAATACTTTAAACAATAAAAAAAAAATTTAAAGAAAAAAACAGTGAAAAGAACGTAAGATCAGAATGAAGAAAATCAGGGGACTGCAAAGGCCAAGGTTGATGCTAGCAAAAAAAAAAAGGAGTAAAGATTTTTCAGTGACTTTACTGTGGTGCTTATACCGATCCTTCACTAGAGGATTAATAAACTAAGATTTTAAAAAAACACACATTTTGTATCTGGGGGAATCGGGCCAGGTTCAAAATTTTTCTGTAGCTAATCCAAAAATAAATAATTGAGAATTTACCATGCTTTTCTTTTTTTCAAGTGTTTTTATTTATTTTAGAGAGAGAGAAACGTCTATGTGAGAGAGAAACATCAACCAGGGACCAAACCCACAACCTGGGCATGTACCCTGATTAGGAATCAAACTGGAGTGACCTTTTGGTGCATGGGACGATCGATGCTCAGCCAACGAAGCCACACCAGCCAAGGCTACCATGTGTTTTTCTAAGAATAAAAAAAAACTAAGGTGAAGCTGGCATTATTTTGTTGAAAACGTTATTTCTATTCATTTGTCGAATTTTACCAGAAATCGAAAACTCCCCACAGTGCATGAAAAGCCAATACACAGAGAGTCGTTTCTGTTGCAGACCTAAATTCAATGGGCTTGACAAAGTGATCAGAGATGTTCAGCTTTTGTCATCTCCACACAATTTAGATTAAGCAATACACTCCTCCATCATCGCTTGGGGACTATCACTTGGTCTGATGGTCTCATGGCCTGCAAATACTTGGTAACAGACTTATCACAAAATCATGTACCAATACCAAGTTTCCCCTGATACAGTCAGGTTACAAAGCCAGCTTTATGTTTTTAATTAATACTAACTTTGCACCAGAGGTACATAAATATCTGTAACACTCTGGGAATATCATTAGAGCCAGATGAAATATCAGGAAATGTAGCAAAAGTGGTCCTTCTAATTTCTGGGTTAACATGGCAGCAGACAGCAATCCCTGTATGCTTTCTTTCAACATCCCATCAAAATACCTATAGAGGCATGTAATAAAAATAAAAAACTGGGGGAGGGGGAGGGAGAGGGGGGAATCACTTAAAGGAAAGATAACATCACATTCCATGTTTAGTGGACAATTTCCACCAAAAGCACAATTGGTGCAAAGGATTAAGCACATTCTTGAATGATAAATCATGTGTTTTATTCTGAATCAGAATCATACAGGCCAACCAGTTAGAGATTAGGATAGACTACCATAGCTTTACCAGGCCCTAATTAGTTAATTGATACTTCTTTATATGGCAATTAGCAAAATATTTAGAATTCTAAGGAAAGATTTTCAGAGATTTTGGGGGTCAAAGATATTTTTTTTAACAAAGTCCCTTTTAATTTCTATGTTAAGGTATTACCTGCACTGGTTGCTTTTTTTCAGCTCTTGCTGATGAGTTTTTAATTTTTTAATTTTTGTCTTATTGTACCTATTAGATGTTTGTTTGAAACATACAAAGAACGGAATCATCACCCTACTATCAGCACACCTGGTAAAGAGAGGTTCATTCATGGAAAATTTCCATGGAGCCAGCCCCGTGACTACATCCCTAAGAGACAAGGTGACCAGACTTTTACAATTGAGATGATTGATCATGATGATAGCTAATTCTAACACCCTTTTTTCCTCTCATTTGGAGCATTAGGAGCCAGGCTTCTATTATTTAATAAAAACATAACTGCTATAAAGTAGTTTATATGCATAGTATCCCAAAGAGTAAAATAAAATAATTTCACAGAGCAACTCTTGCTTTCACATGGTTTTTTTTTAATTGTGTAAATTGTTCTTGGAATGTAAGTCCCTAACCATGCAAGACTCAAGGGACACTAGTGACAGTTTGTTAAGCTCTTTTTTTTTTTCTATAAGGATTAGTGGCAAATAGCTAAACATCTCTGGCCACAAATGCAAGATTTTATAGGAGTAGCCTGGTACAGTCATTAATTCTAGAATCCATAAACTGCATGTAAACACACACACACACCAATTTTCCAGAACCAGAATTTAGGTCCTCCATCAGCCCATTCACTTTCCTGTTTCCACAGCCATTTATAGACTACCAATTTCTAGTACACAACAGAGGAGAAATTAAATGAGGATTTGAAGGCATGCACAGCATGCTGGGATGCTTTGATAACTAAGAAAATGCACTATGAGCAGGGTGGAGACAAGAATAATTCTGGAAGCAATTCATGGGGGGGGAGGGGGGCGTTGGCAGGAGAGAGGGCAGACCCCACACAGTGTCTGTGGCACGAGCCTAATAATAGCATCAGTTAGTTAAAGCAAGAGACTAAAAACCTTGGTGCAACAAATCTCTGCTAAATTCAGATACAGATTCTATAAACAATTTACCATTCAATCTAATATTGAGAGAGAGGAAATACCAGCATCCCAGTGGACAGTCGGCATGGAAAAGGAAACTCCATCAGGAATATCCTTGCATGTGGCCTAACCTCCTAGCTGCCCTGTAATCCCTTTTTCCTTCTTACATAAAAAGGGTACGAGCCAGGCATGATCCTTCATGCTTTCTTGTAAACTATCTATACATCTGCAACAAGACAAAATGAAAAATAAAACATTAAAATCCTTTTTAGAACACCCGGGTTTCCCAAAACAAGTAAGGAAAGTAAAACAGGCTTTCTCCTGTGGATGAAAGCTGTAAGAAAACTTTAATTTAGACCCATAATCTCTGTCCTACAAAAGGTAATTATAACCTGGTATTTCCTTAAGAGTGTGAACTGTGGGCTGCAGGCATCTACCTCTTCCTACTAATGGAGAAATATCAGCTCCAAAATACTGAACCATTCATAGCATAAAAGTGCCAAACCTTCAGGTATCTCTAAATATTATTTGCATTTGATAAGAAATAAATGAAGTGGGTCCAGAGACATGGAAGCATGGAACAGAGTGCAGAATCTAGGAGGGAAGGTGAGGGAGGGTGGGTAGATGGGAGGTAATCAACCAAAGACGTTGTATGCATATATGCATAACCCATGGACACAGACAATAGGGTGGTGAAGGCCTGGGGCAGGGGCAGGGGGAAGGCTGGAGGAGGTTATTGGGGGGAAAAGGGGGACATATATGTAATAC
The DNA here is from genome assembly GCF_963259705.1 of Myotis daubentonii. Lineage (NCBI taxonomy): Eukaryota > Metazoa > Chordata > Mammalia > Chiroptera > Vespertilionidae > Myotis > Myotis daubentonii. The sequence continues at coordinate 76,402,112 of NC_081849.1, read as the reverse complement.
TTTCAACACTAAAGATTTTTTTAAAGGAAGGAAGGAGGGAAGGAAGGAAGGGAGGGAGGGAGGGAGGGAGGGAAGGAGGGAGGGAGGGGCGGAAAGAAGAAAGGAAGGGCATATGAAACTCTGACTAGTCAAGATACTATGGCTGAACCATAGTATCTTTAATTACAAAGATCAAAAGTAAATAATAGTCGCCCTAGCCAGTTTGGCTCAATGGATAGAGCATGGGCCTGCGGACTGGAGAATCCGGAGTTCGATTCCGGTCAAGGGCACATGCCTGGATTGTGGACTCGATCCGCAGTAGGGTGCGTGCAGGAAGCAGCCCATCAATGATTCTCTCTCATCATTGATGTTTCTATCTCTCTCTCTCCCTCACCTTTCCTCTCTGAAATCAATAAAAATATATATGTTTTTAAAAGATACTATGGTTCAAATAATGGGCTGAAGGCTATATCGCACTAATGCTAAATAGAAAAAAATCATTAGCATTCCTGAAATAAATGTTATATAAATTTTATCTAACATTTATTTTTTTCACCTATTTAAGTATGACATTTCTTCTTATCTAGCATTGCTTCTTTAAGTTTATGATTTATTTCCCAGGCCTATTACTAAAAGAAGAAACAATTCAGTTCTGACGACAGAGTTTTTCTATGGTGGTTAAGTCTTGGCATGTTTATCTGGCACACGCTATGAAACATTTAACTTGTGAAGGTTCTAAAATAACTACTGTTTTGACATTAACTAACATTGTCATCTTTTTCCCTCTTGCTGGCTTCTGGTCCCCAAAAGGTTCTTTAACTTGGGAGCCACTATATTCACATACTAGAAATCAGGGACCAAAGGTAAAAACAGCTGACTCTAGGTTCACACCATATTCCTAGCCCAGGCTATGTCTTGCTTCTGGAATTTGAAAGCATTGAAGAAACAAACCAAACTCCTTTTCAAGTCTTGGATTTCTCTTTTATTGAACAATCAAGAAAAATCAAAGTATCTTGGAACTTGAATAGTTCAAACATACATTCAAATGAATAAAATCATGTCATGAAGTGGTACTCACTCCATCATTTTGGGGACTCATTTTGTCTATGTTCGAATCCAGTAGATTTTCTTAATCCTACAGTTTCATAAGGAGTTTCCAAAGAAAACTTTAATAATGTTCCTTATCCCAGGAACAAGACAGGATTGGGTTTAAAGTGGTGTTTGCTATTGGAAAAATATATTTATTTAGAATTATATATCTGGAGAAACTTGACCTTTTCATTTGTTTAAATAACTGACAATGTATAGGAAATGAATCAAAACACTTTTATCTTGGGAAATATTATATCTTCATACTAAAAACTTTGAAGACAGGTTATCTCAGGTTTACTCTGCCACCTAAAAAACATATTTCTTCAACAAAATAAATTTCAGCTGAGGCTTCCAACTCAGAAGATATCCTAAGTGCCAGAACACAATGCAGGTCATGCTATGAAATCTGTTTTGCTGCCCATAGTTTATCATGCATTTGCAAGTACACAAGAAAAGGTAGAAAGGTAAATAAGACTTTTAGTAAGGATTTCCTTAGGAAGAATTGTCATTTCAGTATGTCATAGGGGAGGAGCAAACTGCCTCCCCTTTACTTCAAGCCATATGTGAGATACTTCATAAAAAAGTATCTTAGCCTGTGTTCTGAGATACCAAAGACCTGACATGTGCTTAAAATTATGTCAAAAGCAAGAGACGATGGTTACATCAGGTAAAGGCTGCAGAACTAACAGATCTGGGAGTGAACTGTACTTCCTCCAATGGTGAAGGAGCGGAAGGGGAGCTTTCCCTGTGGGCGGAGCAGACTATCAGGAGAGCAGAGCTAGTTCATTAAAGGGAGTTTTACCCATGAGGGCTGCTTATACGATAAGGTGACCTGAAAAGATAGACTCTTTATAAGGAACACGAACACACACACACACACACACACACACACACACACACACCAGAGGCCGAAGGGTAAAATCTTCAGTCTGAGGTCTCTGAGGATCCTATAAAGCTTCCTATAAGACAAAGAGCAACCAACTGAGCTTCAGCCACACAGAAGGCTCCAATGCAGGACTCCACCTACACCAATGATATAATGGCTTTTGGGTACCCATTAACTCACTTCCATTTCCCTAAGAGGTCCTCATGAGACCAAGTAGAACCCTGCAATCTGTCCATTCAAGGACAGAGATTAAGAAAATGCCACTGGGAAATTCACAAAAAAACAAAAAGGCACTTTCCAAACTTCTTTCCTTAAAAAAAAGGGGGGGAGGGGTATAATTAAAGGGTATATGTACTGTTCCTACCACAAAATTAGTCTAGTCAAAAATATAATGTAATGTTTATCCTTCTGGAAAGAAAGAATAATGAAGTTAACAAGAAAGAAATATTTTTAAATGTGGTATACCAAAGTCATACTGCTACATTTTTATAACTAATAACAAGCTCAGAGTATTCGAAGGAAAGAAGGTACAACTTTAAATTGTTAAGGAAAATATCGATAGAATTCTAAAAGTATAGAGAGGTACAGAATGGTGGCTTTTTTTAAAAAAAAGACTTTTTTAAAAGTATAAATAGGTCCTTTCAGAGATTCTCTCTACCCAGTGGCATGAAGAAAATCCTAAAGTTCTCTCAAAATGAAATTCCTAGTGAATTATAACTTTTTAAACACTGCCCCCTAATGTCCATACTCAGCTTCCTCTAAAATGACAGAGGGATCATGCTAATAAAAAATAATCGGGTCCTTCCTCCTTTGTGATCAGTCTAGCATTTCTGTCCTGCAGACCAGATTTCACAGCCCGAGGCAATCTCAACCACACAACAGTCAGGATGCATTAGAGTAAATCTCCTAACCATTCTAAGATTGCTCACATAAGCAGTAAGGCCAACATGGGAGTGAGAACAGACTATTTGGGCTTGGACAGCACTGACGAGACAGCAATACCACTGGGAAACATCGGGAAAGTCTAGGATCCCAATCATAACATGTGCAACTTTAGACTGATCTAATCAGTCTTACTAAAAAATAAAAAAACAAACACTGATTACCAAGAATACCAAACTTTTAAAAGAGAGATGGCCCTTGCTTTATATACACACACAAACTCATGACTCATAAATGACCTTTGCTTCTAAAAGAATCTGTTGAAATTTAGACTCCCTGATGAGCACATTTTTTCATGATTTCCTCCATCGCAAATATGACTAACAACCAATGAAAGAGAAGAGCAAAAATATATTATTCTCAACAACAGCTGTTCAGTGTCTTGTAATCACAAAATCCATGTCATCACTTAACAATGATATATGTCTGAGTATGAAAAGCGTAGAGGCACTTAATACTAGCCGAGAAGCCTGAGTTTTAAACCCATCTGCCATTAAAGAGCTGTGTGAACTTAGGTACCTTAGCTGCTCTGCGTCTGTTTCTTTATCAGGAAATAAAGGAGACAGTACTATACGGGTGTTCTTCTAATGACTGTTAGATGTGCACGTAGGGAATTACAGAATTATGAGAGGTATTTTTTCAGACTACACATGCCTCTCCCCATCACCTCCTTATTACCCCATCCCTGTTACTTAAAAGCATATGATACCCCCAATTTCCCCTGAGCTGAAAACTTCTGAATTATATTACCTATATCCGAGGTCCTTTGCCTCACTAAAATGTTAATAAAGGATCTGAGAATGGGAAGAAAATTTAGAGATTCTCCAGTCATAAGCCATGGCCCAGAAGAATTTCTGACTCTAACCACCATTAGTTCTAGATGTGGAACTTGGGCAAGTGTGAGGCTTCCCACATAGATTAGCACTTTATTTGGCTAGGTGACTGATAAAATGCATTGGCATTCCCAGTCTTCACCTCCTCAGAATCCACCTCTTTGTCATGTGACTTTGTAGTTCCTGCCACAAGAGTAGAATATATTTCATGACCCATTGATACTGGGCTTGGTCATGTGATTTTCCATGACCAAAGGAACATTAGCAGATGTTATGTGAGGAGAGGCTGTAAACTTGCTTGTGAGACTGGGCTTGTTCTCTTTGTGCTCTTGCCTTTCATAAGGAGTAGAACGTGCATCTGGTAGCCACTGGTCCAAGGAGTATAAGAGACATGTAGAGCAAACCAGGCCCCAAACTGCAATATGGAGCCAAATCAAATCAGTTTAAATCAGCTGAATCCCAGTTGGCCCACATTCATGGGAATGAGAAATAAATTTTTATTGGCATAGAAGATTTTGCATTTGTCACATATGCAGTATTTTTAGCCCTAGCTGGTTTGGCTCAGTGGATAGAGCGTCAGCCTGCGGACTGAAGGGTCCCAGGTTTGATTCCAGTCAAGGGCATATGCCTGGGTTGCAGGAGGCAACCAATCAGTGATTCTCTCTCCTCAATGATGTTTCTATCTTTCCCTTTCCCTTCCTCTCTGAAATCAATTAAAAAATATGCAGTATTTTTATGGTAAGGGGGCAATTCAAAAGATAATATTTTACATATTTTAATATTTTAGACATCAACATTTCCACTGGACTGCAATATTTTAAGAAAAAAATTCTGCCTGGCCAAGTGGCTTGGTTGAGCTTCATCCTATGAGCCAAAAGGTCACTGGCTGGATTCCTGGTTAGGGCACATGCCAAGGTTACAGGCTCAACCCCCAGTACACGTGTGCAGGAGGCAGCCAGTTGATGTTTCTCTCACATTAATGTTTCTCTCTCCCTCTCCCTTCTTCTCACTCTAAAATCAATAAAAACATATTTTAATCCTGATCTCATATTGATATATAGACAAGAAAAAGCTAAAGTAGTTCATCATCACCAAACCAGTATTATAAGAAATGTTAAAGGGACTTCTTTTAGAAGAAGGGGGGAGAGAAAATAAATATCACAATAAAACAACAATAATTATGTACCTATCAAAAATCACTTAAAAAGTACATGTATTAAATGCTCCAATCAAAAGGCATAGGAGAGCTAAATGGATAAGAAAACAAGACCCATACATATGCTGTCTAAAAAAGACCCACTTCCAATTAAAAGACACACAGACTAAAAGTAAAGAAATGAAAAAAGATGTTTCACGCAAATGGAAATGGAAAAAAAAAGCTAGGGTAGCAATACTTATATCAGATGGCCTAACAAATACATTTCTGAGTATTTATCAAAATAATTCCAAAACACTAATTCAAAAAGATATATGCAATTCTATGTTCATTAGAGCATGATTTACAATAGCCAAGATATTGAAACAATCAAAGTGCCCATCAATAGACAATTAGATAAAGAAGATGTAGTACATAAAATAATGGAATATTATTCAACCATAAAATAATGAAACCAAAAATGTGGTATTATGCTTATTAAATATGTAAAACTAACATATATGATGACTGTTTTCCTCTTTGACCTAAATTCACACACATTCATACACACACACACACACACACACACACACACACACACAGGAAGGTCACTATAAAGGCTGAAAAAACTGAAAGACTTTATAGCATTCTTTTCCTTGGCTTAGCACTTTTGAATATATTGAAGAGATATGTTGGATTCTTGTATTATCTTAAAGGCTATTAACATTTCAACTGTAATTCTATACGGGTTAAGAGTACTTTGAAAATGTCTGCAAAATAAAAAATTATAGACAGACAATTCACAGACATTTAAATTGCCGATAAATACATGAAAAAAGATGTTCATTTAAGTTAATGTTTTTAAACGTTACTTTTCAGGAACCTAAAATGTCTTGGGAGGGGAAGAAGAGCAGAATCACATCAAGAAAACGAACGTTAGTAAGAGGTTTCTTATAGAAACTGGAAAATCTATTCCCTGGCGAGTATGTGGTCCTGAGATACCTGTGATGGAGCAGTAGACGATGTGAGGAGCGATTCTGTCTATCTCTTCGTATCCCAGGCCCATTGCAGACAGTTTGCCAGGGACATAGTTTTCCACAAATACATCACACACAGCTGCAAGCTGAAGGAAGAGGTGAGGATGAATCAAATTTCTTAAATGGCTGTCAAACATTTAACAAATCCGCACATTGTAGAATTCTTTTCAGCAAACAAAATTGACCCTCATTTTTATAATAGTCCATACAAAAAGCACAGGAAAAGTAGAATTACAAAGTAGAATTAGATCAACATAAAGGCTCTGGTCAACTACTTGAGGTATTACTGCCAGTAAAATAATGGCTATTAAAGTTTTCAGTAAATACCATAGTATTAAATGGGTTCTGCTTATGTAAAAAATATCTAGGCTACATGGTGCAAATATATTTTCAGATGTCGAGGTAGAAAAATTAGAATATAAGTAAAGAAAATATATGAAAAACATCTTTTAAACCCTTAAAAAGCAAAATATAATGACTTTACTACTTCTCCATCCTTATTATGTGATATTCCTCATTACAACATACACATATAAGCACATGTAAACAAGATTCTTACATGCTCTCAAACTTTTCAGGTGCTTTGTTTCCAGTGTGTTAAATACATTAAATTAACCATTTTTTAAACTATTAAACTGTAACCCAGTGTATCAATAACTATCTGAAACAGCCCAGCCTGTATGGCTGATGGTTGAGTGTTGATCCATGAACCAGGAGGTCACGGCTCGATTCCTAGGCAGGACACATGCTCAGGTTGCGGGCTCGATCCCCAGGCTGGGGCGTGCAGGAGGCAGCCAATCAATGATTGCCTCTCATCATTGATGTTTCTATCTCTCTCTTCCTCTCCCTTCCTCTCTGAAATCAATAAAAATATACTCTTATTAAAAATTGAATGTTTGTCTATTACTGCATCACCAAATCGGGACTGTGTATATGGAATTGCCTGACAACCAAATTTAGGGCGGGGGGGAGAACTTAGGACACATTCAAGGAAATAAACTGTCACCCTCCCAAGCTCCTGACACAGATGCACCAGGAGCCTCAGTGACGACCAACTAGAGAGGAATGATAAATATGTTAAGATAGGAAGGCTTAAGCATGCACCCCAAGTTTCAAGCATAGGCATCTCTTCCAAATTTTAGGTGCCGATTACCATTTGACCTGTTTCTCCTGTGGGCAACTCCATGTAGCATGCTCCAGGGAGAATCCCAATAAATATACATTTATTTATTATTAATTTTCTACAAAGTATTGCTTGGGGATTTGGAGGGATGGCAGGGGTTAGTATGAAATACAACACAAATCTATAGTTACACATCAATTTATTCCACGATATTTCTCTGAGCCTCTATTTACTAGTTACAAGGCACTCGTGCAGGCACGAAAGAAGACAAACTATATCAAGCACATCTAGGCTTTTACACTGGTCATATTTCTGCATGGTGCATAAAACAGTACCTTAGGCAAATGACACCTAATAAATTATTTTTTATTTTAAAAAACTCATGTCAGTTCCTCAAAAAGTTAAATATAGAATTACCATATGACCCAGCAATGCCACTCATAGGCATGTACCCAAAAGAATTGACAACAGGGACTCAAACCAATACTTGTTTGCAAATGTTCATAGCAGCACTATTCACAGTAGCCAAAAGGTGGAAACAACTCCTGTCCAACAACAGACAGATACATCCATAAAGTGGGATATTATTAGCTATTAAAAGTTTCTATACATGCTACAGCATGAATGAACCTTGAAAGTATTATGCTAAGTGAATTAACCAGACAAAAAAGTACAAATATCGTATGATTTCACTTACATGAAATATCCAGAATAGGAAAAATCAGAGACAAAAAATAGATAAAAGATTATTAGGGACTAGGTAGAGAGGGAAGTGGAGAATTATTACTTAATATATACAGAGTTACTGCCTGGAGTGATGAAATATTTTAGAAACAGATAGATGGTTGTACACTAAATGTAATTACTGCCACTGGATTGTAAACTTGAAAATTATTAAAATGGAAATTCTTATTGTATATATTTTACCACAATAAAAACAAATTTTTTAACAATGCAGGGTATTTGCATTTTTTAGACTTCTATGGAATCCTAAATCACAACTCAATCCATATAAAGTGTCCAGATGGAGCACAAATTCACTGTTTCAACAAAACACAAATATAAATATAATGAATAACTTATACTAGTAGAAAAGTATTCAAAATATTTTAATTAACAAAAAAATCAGATAAAAAAACAATGTACATGGTATTATCTCATGTTTGGGGGAGAAAAATTGGTATTCAAGGATGTAAAGACATTTTATGTGATATGCTAAAATATTAATCCTTTTGCCCATGAACAGTTATAACTTATATAACAAGAAAAACTATTTTTAACTAAAAATGTACTCAAAGTAACATGCAGTCTGAGAGTACAATGTGATAAAAAAGTATGCAAAAGTTGAGTTTAAGAGCTAAAGATTTCTCCTGATAAAGATACCCAGTAGTTTTTTTATGATACCCAAGAACTCTATATATATGCATTTGGATATTTATTGATAAAATACCCCTGGAAAAGGATATAGGGCAGAAATTATCCTTTTCTCCATTTTATAAATGTTTATTTTAAATAAATAAAAACTAGCTACTTACTAGATAGATGTTCTTAGTGAATGTGTCATCCAAAATATTACCTCTCCCTCTCTTGTTTGAGGATGTTCACCCATTTCAATATCATGTATGTTCCCTATAGCTTTAGCAAAGTCATTCATAAAAATTCTAAACACAACAGTGTTAAAATCAGAGCCATCAGAAAACTTCTGAGTTACACTGATCTCCACATTACCTTCAAGTATTATACAAGTTAACTGCTCCAGTAGAGATGAAATTTGTTTACTGGATTCCCTGACTTAATAATCTACTAGAAAGTAAAGTAAGAAGAAAAAAAAAAAAAAAGACTGGTTCCCAGTTTTACTGCTGATCACCTCTGCCTCCTCGAGTTGCTCACAAATTACCAAATAACCTCTTCTAGAATGTTGCCCAAAATTTAAAAAAAAAAAATTTGTGACTTAGAGAACCCACCATCTCTTTCTTTCTGAAAGGGAAAAACTAATTCTTCCTTCCAGGCACAGAGTAAAATAAGAACTAAAATCAATTTGAAATATAGCGTACCAAATTCTGAGTTCTCTTTATTAGGTGTAACTTAGGAACAGAATGGATGAGCAACATCAGAAGTAGAGGAGAAAGTGATAATGATAATGTAACCATATTTATGAGTTTAAAAAATCATAAAATAATTTTTAAATATTATGTCAAGGAATATCCTTATCTGAAGGAGATGTATTCTGAAGGATTTAAGGACAAAGTTTCATAACATCTTCCACTTACTTTCAAATGGTTCAAAAATACACACATAAACATATGCATACACATATGAATACATATGTAAATAAGCAAATATAGCAAAATGTTAAAATTGTTGCATCTTTCAATGTTTTTGTTATGTTTTATGTTTCACAGTATAATGTTGGAGGAAAACAAAACCAATCACATTGTTCTGTAGACACAATATGGATAGTGTGACTGTCAACTAACATGGAAAAGTATCTGAAATATAGATAACATGTTAGAAAGTTATCATATCATATTGCCATGGAAATGCCAGGCTCCACATAGATTTTTTAAGCAGAGTTTTGTTTTCCACACAACCTGTTTTTGGTTAACCTACTTGACAAAGGAGTCATATTTTGGGGGGCTCTCACATATCCACTGTTGGGTTGGTATAATACTTTGGAACCGTTTCTATAATCTAGACTCATTATATTAGCCATAATACCCGCCAAGGTCTGAATACTAGTAAAGATGTTATTTTACTATTCTTAAGGTCAAAAAAGAAATCCATGCCCTGAAGAATAAAAAAAAAAACTAGGCAAAAATAATTTTTCCTCTAGGCTGTAAGATGCATAACTTTTAAGTGATATAACTAGCTAAAACCCATAGGCATGAATAATGTCTCCAGACAACCAAAGTTTATTATGAGCTGAAATGTACTTTATTGTTAACAATTATAGAAATCAAGCCCACAATGAAATGTAATTTAAAATTGTTATAGTGTGGTGGACACTGGCAAGACCCAAGGAGCGTGAAAAGGAAGTCCCAGCAATTCATTTATTTTGGTCAGAATGATACATGTTGGCCTAAAATGTTCAAATGTCTTAGTAGTAAGAGTTATGAATTCCACCCAACACTGCCCCATTGAGAAGCCCTATTGAAATGGTGCTGTATCTGTTCAATCAAACATGAAACCTTGACTAGATAAAATATCAGAATATCCTGAAATAAAAGCAAAGAAGTAGGAACTGAAACTAAAGATGAAACTAAGAAACACAGAGCAGAAAGAGAAGAATTAAGGAAAGAACAATCCCTTAGATATATAATCCTATATAATAAAGAGCTAATATGCTAATAGTCGTGACACCCTCACGCCATAATGACCGATCAGCAGGAGGCTGCGTGTGCGTGTGCAGTGGGGGGAAGCCGCCGTGTTGTTCCAGAGACAGGGCGAAAGCAGGGAGGCACCCAGAGGAGGCAGGACCAGCCTGAAGCGACTTGCAGGACCGAAGGTGGGGCTTGAAGCAGCCAGAGAAGACTGTAGGGGGCGGGGGTGGGGCCAGACGCACTCAAACTCTAGGTAGAGAGGTTAGGGTGTCAAGGGGGGCAGTGGGCGGGGCCTCACAATTTCGCACACCAGGTCACTAGTAATAATAATAACTACAGAGAAGATAAAAAGAAGTGCCTAAGAATGAAGGGCCCTTCCACTCTCTCTCAAAATCAATGGAAAAAATATCCTTTGGTGAGGATTAACAACAACAAAAAGTGTTGGCCAGTAACATGACCCAGGGTTCAAAATTTCAGCTCCTCCTTTTACTGGCTATGTGATCTTTACAGCATCACTTAAGCCCCATCAGACTCATTTCACACCTGTGAAATGAAGACTCTACTAGTAACACCTCATGTACTCTAAGGATTTGAGAAGATAATATAAGTAAAGTGCTCAAGCCTAAGATCTGATACAGAGGAGGCACTCAGTCAATAGCAGCCAGTACTACAATGGAATACCTACCTTCACAGTGTGAAGAAACATTATACACAATATAAAAGAAATTATAAAGCAAATTATACTTACTATAAAAGTTAAATTCTTAAATGGCATGTACAAAAAGATTACAGATTGCCAATTAAATAAAGTTTTAAAACACTTTTACTCTGTTGCTCAAATCCCTAATTACAACCCCAGTGGTAAGATGCCTTTCATTGAGTATACGGTACCTCTTTGATGATCTTCACCCCTTTTGGATCCTTGATATTCACAGCTATACTCTAAAAATTAAAATACGTATATTAAAATGGTATCATACAATTCTTTGTTAATACTAACAGTTCAATAAGGGAGCAAACCATACCATAGATTCTCCTCTTAAAGCAAATGTATTTTCCTCCTGAAGAAATATTTAAATCATCTTTACTTATTTTCTTTGCAATTTAGATAGGTTAGAATGTAGCAAGGATTACAGTAAAAATGCTTCAAATTATAATACCCACTTTTAGGCAGTTATCAATCTCCAAAATAATAACAAATGTAAAGAGCCACTTAATAAGTTTAATAAAATTATTTCCATTATCAATTCTTGTTTTAAGTTAGTAGGGAAGATTAGTAAAAAAGCTCTATTGTTTCTATTTGTAACTGTCGAATGAATAAAATTTCACCTTATTTAAAATATTAATTCCATCTACAGAAAAGGGTAAAAACAAACAAACCAGGATATCAAAAGTTTTGTTTTTATAAGAGAATTACACAAAGAAAGCAGAAAAAAATTATATTCTTACTTTTTTATTTCGATTTACACTGAGAAAATAAGTACTTTCTGTCCCCACAAAAGGTGGTCCCCAAGTTCGTGTATCATCACCAGCTCCTGAAAGTAAGAGTATGACTTATTAATCTCTAACGGTGAAACATCATGAGACATTTCAGACCAACAGTCTCACTCATCATATGCATTCACAGATGACTGAACAAATCAGTTCTGTTAAGTGGAATTAACAATGCAGAGGAGCCCCTTAGAACTGTCTAAACTCCTTACCTGTTAATGTTAATCACTAAATCTTTCTTATCTTTTCACTAAAATCCATCCCTGAAAGTCAAAATCCAGAAGGAAATATCCTACCAGCAGTCTTTACATTTAATAAATGGCAAATTTGAGGGGGAAAAATTACACTCAGTTTTTGGCAAGCAATTCAGTCTGTGTTTCTTGGCATTAAATATGCAAAGAAAATGTTGACTCTGCAAAAGATGTTTGTTAAATATTATTTAAATCAGAATAATGATAAGTGATAAAATGACATGATACAATGGCATGTGAGCCTATACTAAATACACTATATAAAAATTCTGTAGCAACAACAAATTAGAAGCAAAATAAATTACTGAACAGCAAATTCAGCTAGTTTAAAACACTATTTTAGAATAAAACTTTACTCTACGTCTTGCCTCAAGGTAAAAGTTTAAAAAACATCAAAAATAGGGTATTTTATTCTGGACATCTACTTCAAGGGATTCTGAAATGTCTTTGTGTTTGATTCAGACAACACTATGGAGTTATAGGAAAAAGTTTTCTTTGCACAGTAAGCAACTGACAGACAACATACATAGAACTCAGAAACTGGATCAGCAATTAAATGGCACAAAACAGTATCACTTAAAATTTTTATAATATAACTTCTGATTAAATATTGATATAAGTGACTAAACAACTATGTAATTGCAGTTAAAGTATTTATCACGAACCTCCCAAAAAGAATTTGTGAATATATGTTAAAGCTTAAATTCCAATCTCATTTTAATGATATCATTCATCTAACAGTCCATTAGACTTTACTGAAATTGACCAAGAAAAATAGACACAGCCCTTTGGAATTCAGAAAAAAAAGAAACAGAGGTAAATAATAGACTCAATTATTTAATCTTTTATAGTTTGAGGGTCCCAATATATTTAAAAATTCAGATGGTCTTAATTGATATTTTAGCACATTCATTCATTGAGCAAATACTTATTGGCCCCTGCAATGTCACAGACTCTGCTCTCTAGAAAGCACACACAGCAGTGAACAAAAAACCAACATCGCTACCTTCACATCGCCACCTACTGAGGACAGTCCTGGAATATCAGCAGCATTATTTGCTGCCATACACAGTCCATTGTCACTCATTTAGGTTACCTGCCTGGCCCTGCAGGCATATAGTTTATACTCCCTGACTAACTCTCAAAAAAGAAAAAATATATATACTTGAACTTGATATACTCTTTGATTACACAAATAAAAATCTAAGTCAGCAAACTACAACCAACTTTTATTTAATGAAAGAACTGGACACAAAAAGTGACTAGTTCTCTACTGAAATTTGAAAATACTGCCAAGTCATTTTCCTTCATATTTGTGTTAAGTAACTATTTTGAAAACCCAACACAATTAAGTATATATAATATGCACACTAAAATGTATTGGGCAAAAGAAAGAGATCAATCAGTCAGAAAAAGAATGATGAGCACCTGCTGGGAATGAAGCTTGATAGCAAATGTATGGCTATGAGACATAATAAAGGCCCAGACAAAGGAAGGTGTCCCCCACCTTGGGAAGGAAAAGGCACAAAGGGAAAATAGGCCTAAGTAAATAAAAAATAACAATTCCTACAATTTCTAAAATTAATGTAGATACAAATATTTCATCTGCTGATAAACTGAAATAGCAAGAGAAATTAGATCAGATGCTCTATCTAAGATGGAAGACCCAGTGTTTGAAATTAGGAAGTTCTATGGTATTGAAATTGATAGCAATGTGGAAATTAGAAGTTTTATGGAACCTGGAAAATAGGTTTAGCTAGAAAGTAAACACTTTTCAGCATGTATCCAGCAAAGCCTAAAAGCAGTAAACATCAATGGCTGGGTAAATAAAGTATTACCTCTGGAAAGCAGAATTTACCAGGTTCTTCTACCACCTGGATGGAGCCTGATAAACAAAGTCAGATAAATGTAATCCTACGTAATAAAGAGCTAATATGCTAATTAGACCGGATGGCGACTGTGAAACAACCTTCAGGAATGACCTTCTGGAGCAACCAGTGAGCGGGACTGTGGGGCTGCAAGGTCCAAGGCAGCCGGGGCTGCGAGTGCCGAGGTCCTTACACGAATTTCCCTGCATTAGGCCTTTAGTAATATATAATACTAGTGGATTCATGCACATTGAAAGGAAATTAATTAGAATTCCGGGGGCGGCGCCACAGCTCGAAGGGCGTCTGCGGAGTGAGGGAGGGTTCGGGAGGGGAGAAAAACAAAAGAAAACTCACACTCGGGTCTTCCAGCTCACTGCACTGGCTCTGGTGCAGGGACTAATGCAGGCGGTCCCAGGTGGTGGCTGGCGGGGCAGGACTGGGTGAGACAGATGGGCCAGACCCTGGAGCCAACCTCCCATGGTCCCTCCCCAGCCTGCCGCACCTGAGCGGCACCACAGCTAGGAGGGTGTCTGCGGAGTGAGCAAGGTCTCTCTGGCAGGTGGGGTCCCTCGGCCTGGCCTGTGGGGGTCGGGCCGAAACCGGTCCTCTGACATCCCCCAGGGAGAGGGCACTCTGCAAAGTTGCTACTGAACAGGGTGTGGAATGCAAACGCAAGTGTGCAGTAAACCAGATTCAGGGCCCACAGTGCCCCAGCAACAACATAACCCACGGCTGGAGATGAAATCGCACGGCCCTGCAAGAAATCGGGCTCCCTCCTCTCTGGTCCGGGGTGCGTCACCTAAGAACCACTGCTGCCAAGTCACCGCAGCTCAGCAGCTCCTGCATTGAGCGTCTCCCCCCTGGTGGTGAGTGTACATCATAGGTACTGGCCAGTCGGATGGTCACTTAGCCTTTTATATATAGAGAGTCCCCATGCTGATCAAAAATCTTCTGCTAACTTAACCAATGGACATAAGACACTGGGGGATAGGGGAGGCTAGGGGACTGTCTAGGGCGGGGGGATAAAATGGATACATATGTAATACCCTTTGTAATACTTTAAGCAATAAAAAAAAAAAAAAAAATCTTCTGCTAACTGCTTTGCCTCCTAAGTAGATGTATGTAGCAAAAAGTTGAATCTTCCAAATCGAGTATTCTACTTCATACCATTTAATCACTATGGCGAATTAATAAGCTGATATAATTATAAAATTAGTCCCTTGTCTTATAGATACATGCGTGCAATTCAAAACTACACCATTTTCACTGATTTGGGAATTCTGTTTCATATCTATAAGGATTAGATCTTGAGGAATAAGTAATAATGCTAATTTTTGAAACCTTCCCAGAAAAACTTTTTATAGGATGACTAGAAGGCCGGTGCACAAAATTCGTGCACTGGGGGGGGGGGGTGTCCCTCAGCCCAGCCTGCACCCTCTCCAATCTGGAACCCCTCAGGGGATGTCCAACTGCCGACTGCCCACAGGGATCGGGCCTAAACCAGCAGTCGGACATCCCTCTCACAATACAAGACTGCTGGCTCCCAACTGCTCGCCTGCCGGTCTGCCTGATTGCCCCTAACTGCTTCTGCCTGCCAGCCCAATCACCCCCTAACCACTCCCCTGCCAGCCTGATCGACCCCAAACTGCTCCCCTGCCGGTCTGGTCGCCCCTAACTGCCCTCCCCTGCTGGCCTGATCACCCCTAACTGCTCTCCCCTGCAGGCCTGGTCACCCCCAACTGCCCTCCCTTGCAGGCCTGATCCCCCCCAACTGCCATCCCCTGCAGGCCTGGTTCCCTCCAACTGCCCTCCCTTGCAGGCCTGATCCCCCCCAACTGCCCTCCCCTGCAGGCCTGGTCACCCCCAACTGCCCTCCCCTGCAGGCCTGGTCACCCCCAACTGCCCTCCCCTGCAGGCCTGGTTGCCCCTAACTTCCCTCCCTTGCTGGCCTGATCGCCCACAACTGCCCTCTCCTGCTGGCCATCTTGTGGCTGTGGCTGCTGCCATCTTTGAGGGTGGGGCAGTCAATTAGCATATTCCCTCCTTATTGGCTGTGGGTGCCACCATCTTTGCAACAGCATGAGGGTCAATTAGCATATTCCCTCTTTATTAGGTAGGATGTAGAGGACATAGAGAACACAGACTCTGCTCTGAGCTCTTGTTGGAGGAAAGGGCACACAACATGACACTTTTCTAAGTGTCTATAATAGCATGAACTGAACACCAAAATGCTAAGAAGGTACCAAATGAAAGTGAGAATTGTATACACAAAGAACATTTATTTGATGGACAAAGGGGGAAAAAATGAACCGGAAAGATGTCAGATGAGAAACATAAAAACAAAGCTTAGGTGTTTTCCCTAAAAATCTTTAAAATTATAAAATGGAAAAGTGTTTCTTTTATTAAAAATAGAAAAAAAATGACTTAGGTTAGGGTATTTGGGTCTCTTTTTTCCGAGACTTTGATTTCTTTTTCACCCCACAGGAGGGAGTGTGGCCAGGCTCAGTCCAATCTCAGTCTCAACAGTAAGGCTTGTGTGGGCCTAAGCAGAGCCAGAACCAGACCTGAGTGCCTGGATATTCCTTCTTAGCTGTGCGACCTTGGATGAATTGCTTTATCTCTCTGTGTCTCTGTCTTCTCATTCATAATCTAGGAATAACAACATCAGCCCATAAGGGTAATGTAAATATTAAATAAATTAATATAGGCAAAGTACTTATATATATGTGCTTGGCACTCTGGTAAGTGTTGGCATCTCAGTTTCCACCAGAGGCTTTCACATGTGTGTGAAAGACCTGGCTTAGGCCTTAATCTGTGGAGCCTGGCCAGCATGGCTCAGTGGTTGAGTGCCGACCTATGAACCAGGAGGTCACAGTTCAATTCCCAGTCAGGATACATGCCCAGGTTGCAGGCTCAATCCCCAGTGTCGGGTGTGCAGGAGGCAGCCAACCAATGATTCTCTCTCATCATTGATGTTTCTATCTCTCTCTCTCCCTCTCCCCTCCTCTCTGAAATCAATAAGAAAATTTTTTTAAAAAAATAAAAAGAGATTAGTCTAAGTCCAGAAGAAAATAAGGAATGGAGAAGAGAAAATCATTTCATTTCAATTCTTTCTTCATCCCATATGCAGGTACGTGGACATTTTTTAAACTATTAAAAATACTTTTTCATTTGTTTTTAATGTTTTAAAGGTAGCAATAATTTTACCTGGTCTTTCCACTTTTATAACTTCTGCTCCAAGATCTCCTAAGTTCATCGTAGCAAAAGGTCCTGCCAATACTCTACAATGTTAAACAATGATATATAAATTACCACCTTGAAGATTTTTATACTAATTTTCTTAATAGTCCATCAACACAGATAAACTTATATAATGATAGCAAGAATTAAAATTGATAAGATTGTCCAAAATGTAATTTGGCCATATGTATCAAGAGTTTTAAAAAGTATATTCCCTTGGATGTAGTAATTCTACTTCCAGAATTCTATCCTAAGGAAGAAGTTAAAAGATTACTGAGACAAAGATTTATGTAATAGGAAACCTACCTTATAATAGTGAAATATTGAGGGATGATTAATTTTGTGACAACTATATAATAAAATATTGTATATTTTTATTGATTTTTTGAATGACAGGAAAACATTAAAAATATAACATTATATTTAAAATATGGGTAAAACTATCGTTTCAATATGGTTCAAATATTTGTTTTTAAAAATATATTTAAATATGCAGATTAGAAAGAAATGCATAAGTATTATACTAATTGTCATTTAGAATGATAAAATTACAGGAATTTTTTTCTTTCCAAAATTTTGATACTAAGCATATAAGCACCCTCTTGTAATATAAAAGATGAATATTTTTTGAGAAGTTAAAACTCAACCACCAAAAAACAGATAGGCCAATACAAACCTTGTTAGATCCAGAACTTTTATACCCTCCAATGGCTTCACATTGTCAGTATCTGCCAAAACACAGAAAACACTTGAAGAGTAGTGATTACTAATTTTCAGGAGAAAGAATCAAGAATTCTTCATACTGTGTATTGAGCAATTTCTATTACTACCAAAAGAAAATGTTTTTCTTTTACACTATTTCTGCTTTATATGTAACACGGAAATCTTGACCTGATCCAATTAAGTCAATTTGTAAAAATTAAAACCTCCAATCCCGGATTATTCACAATTAATTAAGTCACCAGCTACACTTGCAATAGTTTGAAAAATAAAAAGTAAGACGTGGAGAGATATATAAGCTGACCACAGAGGAATTTTAGGGCACTGAAAATACTCTATATGATGCGATAATGTTAGATGCGTAACTATACATTTTTCCAAACCCGAAGAATGTACATCACCAAGAGTGAACCCTAATATAAAGTAT
Source organism: Myotis daubentonii (assembly GCF_963259705.1). NCBI lineage: Eukaryota > Metazoa > Chordata > Mammalia > Chiroptera > Vespertilionidae > Myotis > Myotis daubentonii. Next base: position 76,383,768 of record NC_081849.1, on the reverse strand, counting down.
GGACTTTGGGTGATTATGATGTGTCAATGCAGGCTCATCAATCGTAACAAAAGTACCCTCTGGGGGAGGCTGTGCATGTGTGGGGGTAGGGAATATATGGGAAATCTCTGTAACTCCCTCTCAATTTTCCTGTGAACCTGAAACTGCTCTAAAAATATACAGCCTTTAAAAAACAAAAAGTAAACCAAACAGCCCTAGCTGGTTTGGCTCAGTGGATAGAGCGTCAGCCTGCGGACTGAAGGGTCCCGGGTTGGATTCCGGTCAAGGGCACATGTCCAGGTTGCAGACTTGGTCCCCGATGAGGGGGCATGGGGGAAGCAGCTGATCAATGATTCTCTCTCTCCCTCTCCCTTCCTCTCTGAAATCAATAAAAATATTTCTTTTAAAAAAATAAAATAAAATAAAAAGTAAACTAAACAAGAAAAAAGTACTAACAAAAAAATAACAATAAAGACCTCTGCATATTTGTTCTACATTTAAGACAGGAAGAAAAAATGATTTTTTAAAGTTTATTAAACAATTTACAATCATCTGTGTATTTCCTTTTTCTTTTCACCCATTAGCTTTAAAAATAAGAAGACAGCCCTGGACAGTGTGGCTCAGTTGGCTGATGCATCATCCCATGCACTGAAAGATGGCGGGTTTGATTCCCAGTCAGGGCACACACCTGGTTTGCAGGTTCAATCCCCATAGCTGGTTCCAGTCGTGTGTGGGGGGCAAGCGATTGATGTTTCTCTCTTTCATTAATGTTTCTCTCTCTCTCTTTTCCTCTTTCTTTTAAAAAAATCAATTAAAAAACATGTCCTCCGTAAGGATTAAAAAAGAAAAGAAGATAGGTTGGCAATTATCTCATTAATTCACTGCATATCTAACATCAACATTAAATCACAAAATCAAATTACAGTCAAGTGGCTTACAAAGTTCAGATCAGGCTGAACTTATGAAGAAAAATAATGAAACTAATTGGTTCAATACATTTTTTTTAAAAAATCCTCACCTGAGGATATGATTTTATTGATTTAGAGAGAGAGAGAGATATCAAACCACCAATCTAGGTATATGCCCTAACCAGGAATCAAACCCACACCATTTTGGTGTACCAGACAATGCTCCGATTAACTGAGCCACTCAGCCAGGGATGTTCGATACAGTTTTTTAATGGACTTCATTAGTTCCTGTGGCACTAAGTGGGCTGGGAGAGAGGCCTGTAGAAGTGGGTACATCACAGCTACTGCCATACACAGAAAATTCTGACATTTCCAGAGCTTTTTGGAGCCAGGCGTGATTTTCACTTTCCCTTAAGATGGACTATATTTTCACAAGCATTATTTGGATTCTTTGAATCATTCATCTTCAACGGAGAAATGAAAAGGGAAACTATACAAAGACAACATCAGAAAGATGCTCCAGTTTTCTGAGCAGACCACTCCAAGATTCTAATGAGAATTCTGAGCACATAGTTAAAAGAGAACACTTATCTCTGTGAGTGACTTAGAGTGCTGATTACTTCGTGAACATTCAAGGAATGGCTTTTGAACTAAAGCAAACAGCAGAACCAGACATTCCAAAAGAGGTCTGAAGAAATGGGAAATTGCCAACATACCACAGAGTTGATCCTATGCTATGTTAATCTATATATATAAAAACCTAAGCAACCGTTAGGACTGAATGACCAGAACGACCGGTCGGCCAGTCGCTATGATGCGCACTGACCATCAGGGGGCAGACGCTCAACACAAGAGCTGCCCCCTAGTGGTCAGTACGCTCCCACAGCCAACCTCCCACAGCCGGCCAGCAGTGTTGGCAGCTGGCGTCTGTTGCTTCTGCGCTGGCTGGCGACCGTCACCTTCAGCCCTGGGCTGGGACAGGGAACCGGGGGTTGGTGGTGGTGGATCCCTTTCCCAGGGGGGCCGAAGGCCGGCTCCGTCCTCGGAGCTGGCAGCCAACCTCCCACGCCCAATTACTCCCCCTGGCCGCAGGCCCCAATTGGCCCGGCCCTGATGGGTCCTGATCGCCGGCCAGGCCTAGGGACCCCACCTGTGCACGAATTTGTGCACCGGGCCTCTAGTACTGAAATGTTTGCCCAAGAATTTACCCTTGTATCTATCTCTCCTCTAGGCTCTAATTTATGTTCCTTCCTTCCCATTACATACTTTTTCCCAACATCATTTGCTAAAATCCTACCCATGCTTCAAGTCCCCATTAAATTGCCAGTTCTCAATGAATTTATTTATTTTCTAACTGGGTATTATTTCTGTGACCTTAACTCACAGATGTAGTTGTTGTTGTTCTTAAGACATTCACTTTATTCAGCTTTGGGTTCTTATTATTTATACAGTATTTATCTCCTATCCATTTTGTACTTTTGCACTGATGATCACTAAGCTTTATACATACTAAGTACTCTATAAATAGTTAATTGAAATCAATTAACCCAAGATTAACCCAAGGCAAAAACAATTTTTTTATTTTTTCCATCATCATTTATCCCCCCCATACCCTCTTCCCCTTCGTAATCACCACACTGTTATCTATGTCCATGAGTACTTTCTCTCTTTTCTTTTTTGCTCAATCCCCCTATTTTCCCCACCATTACCCCTCCACCACCTCTTTACTCCCACCCGTGCTCCAGAGCTGTCTGCCTGCTCTCTGTCTATGAGATTGTCTTTGTTTTGTTTGTTAGTTCAGTATGTCCATTAAAGTCCACATGAGTGAAATCATATGGTACTTGTCTTTCTCTCACTGGCTTATTTCACTTAGCATAATGTTCTCCAGGTCCATCCACGCTCTCCCAAAAGGAGAAATTTTCTTCCTTTTTACAGCAGAGTAGTATACCATTGTGTAAACGTACCACAGCTTTTTTTATCCACTCATCTACTGATGGACACTTGGGCTGCTTCCAAATTGTGGCTATTGTTAATAATACTACAATGGGTGCATATATTCTTTTGAATTAGTATCTCAGGTTCCTTCAGATAAATTCCCAAAAGTGGAATTGCTGGGTCATAAGGCAGTTCCATTTTAATTTTTTGAGGTAACTCCACACTGCTTTCCACAGTAGCTACACCAGTCTGTATTCTCACCAACAGTGAACAAGGGTTGTCTTTTCCACATCCTCGCCAACACTTCTTTATTTATTGATGACAATCATTCTGACAGGTGTGAGATGATATCTCATTGTGGTTTTAATTTGCATCTCTCCATGATTAGTGACACTGAGCATCCTTTCATATGTCTATTGGCTATCTACATGTCCACTTTGGAGAAGTGTCTATTCGGGTTCTTTATACATTTAAAAATTAGATTGTTTGGGGGTTTTTTGGTGTTCAGTTTTGTAAGTTCTTTATAAAGTTCAGATATTAACCTTTAATCAGATGTACTGACGAATACGTTCTCCCATTCAGTGGGTTGTCTTTTCATTTTGTTGATGGCTTCCTTTGCTGTGGAAAATTTTAGTTTAATGTAGTACCATTTGTTTATTTTCCTTTTTGTTTCTCTTGCCCTAGGAAATATATCAGAAAAAAATATTGCTACAAGAAATATCCAAGACTTTACTGCCTCTGTTTTCTCCTAGGATTTTTATGGTTTTGAGTCTAACATTCAAGTCTTTAGTCCATTTTGAGTTTATTCTTGTGTTTGGTGTAAGAAGGTGGTCTAGTTTTGTTGTTTTACATGCATCTGTCCAATTTTCCCAATACCATTTACCACATTGTATGTTTTTCCCTCCTTGGTCAAATATTAATGTGGCGCCAAAACTGGTTTGGCTCAGTGGATAGAGCATCGGCCTGTGGACTGAAAGGCCCCAGGTTCGATTCCGGTCAAGGGCATGTACCTGGGTTGCGGGCACATCCCCAGTAGGGGATGTGCAGGAGGCAGCTGACCGATGTTTCTCTCTCATCGATGTTTCTAACTCTCTATCTCTCTCCCTTCCTCTCTGTAAAAAATCAATAAAACATATTTTAAAAAAAATATTAATGTGGCTATAAAGGCATAGGTTTATGTCTGGGTTCTCTTTTCTGTTTCACTGATCTATATGTCTGTTTTTATGCCAGTACCACACTGTTTTGATTACTATGGCTTTGTAGTATAGTTTCATATCTGGTAGCATAATTCCTCTAACTTTGTTCTTCTTTCTCAAGATCGCTGTTACTATTTGGAGTCTTTTGTGGTTCCATATAACTTTTGTTCTAGTTCTGTGAAATACACCATTGGCATTTTGATAGGAATGGCACTGAACCTGTAGATTGCTTTGGGTAGTAAGGACATTTTAATGATGTTAATTCTATCTATGAACATGGTATATGCTTTCACTTATTTGTATCTTCTTTAATTTCTTGTTTCAGTGTCTTATAATTTTCCAAGTACCAGTCCTTTCTATCCTTGGTTAAATGTATCCCTAGGTATTTTATTCTTTTTGAAGCAATTGTGAATAGAATTGTTTTATTAGTTTCCCTTTCTGATAATTTATTATTAGTGTATAAAAACGCAATTGACTTCTAGATATTTATTTTGTATCCTGCTACTTTACTGAATTTACTTATAAGTTCTAGTAGGTTTTTTTATGGAATCTTTAGGGTTTTCTATATACAGTATCATGTCATCTGCAAATAATAAGTTTTACTGCTTCCTTTCCAACATGGATGCCTTTTATTTCTTCTTCTGGCCTGACTGTTGTGGCTAGGACTTCCAGTACTATGCTCAAATAAACTCAAAAAAAATTATTTAAATGTTTCTTACGTTAACACTCTAGGCTAGGCATGTTGCAAAACAGAGTGAGGAGTGGCAGCTGCAAGAACATGTATAGGCTGAAAAGCACAGGCTATCCACGAGGCAAAGAATGAATGAGTTTAAGTTCTTTTGTGGTTAAGACACACATGAGCAGAGCAAGGACGATGGGGCAGGTACAGAGGTGGGGGGGGGGGGGATAGCCGGGGGTACCTAGCAAAGGACAATTCTAGGGTGGCACCTCGTTCCCAGGGTGACCATTGCCCCCTAGCATATCACTGGTCATGTGGTTTAGACTCCCTGACCATTCTTCCCTTGAGATAACATCTAGGCCTCAGTTATATTTCAGCTCCGAGCTCAGAAAAGCAGCAAAACCACACAGACAAGCAATGCCCCACGGACCTCAGGACCAACTACACTGAATAATGACTCCCTGCCCTGGCGCCCAGCAATCAATGAGTGGAGACCCTGACCCGGAAAGGATACACCTGGAAAGCTGAACAGTCTATTGAGATCTTCCCCTGGGACCTCCCCTAAAAGCTCTACCCTTAAAACCCACAGGACAGGGGACCCACCGCCTCTCCTTCCCTGGAGCAGGCCATTGCCTCCACCTTCTCCCTCCACCTCACCATCCCCCGCTGCCAGGCTCATTACCGTTACCTTCCTTCCTTCTAAGCTCCAGGGGCCCTTTCTTTGCCTCTATAACTGAAGCGTATTTCTTCTATGAACTACTTCTTCCACCTCCGTGATTTTATAAATAAAGGTTACCGTATAGTGATTTTATAAATAAAGGTTACCGTATAGTTTGCGTCTTGAGTCTGGCCTCTGAATTCTTTCTTAGCCAGAACGCAAGGACCCAGGTTGCTGAACCCAGGCCCAGGGACCCCAGGAGTCGAACACCTGGTGACATTCCCGCCGCCAACGCTTTAAGACTGTTTCCTACAAGCTGGTTTCAAGGTTTCTGTGACTATAACCCCAAATTCTGAAAGAGTAAAGAATGTTCTACACAACTGTGGCCAATTTAAATTTCGAATCCTACACAAATTCCGGGACAGCTGTCTGATACAAAGGCGTATTTTATTATACATTGGGTGTCGTTCTTGATTTATCACATTTTTCTTTATAACTCAAAGTCTGTGAAACGATAACTGAGCGCGTTGGCCAAATTTTGTTCTTTGAAAATCAGTCCTCCTGCTTCCTAGCCACCTCCCTCGCCTGCTAATCCAAAAGAGGGGTAAAGTCCGGCAGCTGTTTGCAGAGACTCTCCAAGTTAGAGATGCACTCTGCACCCCCTTCTGAAACACGGGTGCACATTGTTAAAGTTATTTAAAGGAGAAGGAGAGAGTGGGTAACCCAGGGCGGAGCGGGGGGCGGACCCGCAGCGCGAAGCTCCCAGCCCCGGGCCGCACGCAGGGCAGCTGCGGCGGCCGTGGAGCGGACGACGCCAGCCCCGAGGCCCCGAGCCCGGGCGCGGGGAGGCGGACAGCCCGGAGGGCGGGCGGCGGGGCGAGCAGGAGTTTCGGGAAGGCTCGGGCACTTGGCTCCGGGCGCCGCCGGAGGCTGAGGCTGGGGCGAGGTGCGCTTCGCCGCCCAGACCGAGCCGTGGGGGTACCTGACTGCGGGGGGCCGGTCCACAGCTGCCTCCTGCCGCCCGGGCCGCACACACAGCCCGTCCTCCGCAGAGCGGCCACCCGCGCCAGCGCAGCCAGCATCTCGAGCCTCTGAGACACCGCGGTCCCTGCGGGAGTGAGCCCGGCGCTCGCGCGACCTGCAGCCGCAGGGAACGCCCCCCGCCGCCGGGACCGCCTGGGCAGGGGCGGGAGCGCGGGGCGGAGCTCTCCCCGCCCGGGCAAAGGGGGGAGCGCGGGGCGGAGCTCTATTGCCCGGGCAAGGGGCGGGAGCGCGGGGCGGAGCTCTCCCCGCCCGGGCAAGGGGCGGGAGCGCGGGGCGGAGCTCTCCCCGCCCGGGCAAGGGGGGGAGCGCGGGGCGGAGCTCTATTGCTCGCGTCACTGGCTGGGCAGGTGTCCCACCAGCCGACACCGCCGGACTGTACAGGCGGTTTCCGAGCCGGGCGTTCGGCCTCTCTTGTGTCCTCTTCTTCCTCCTGCCTTTCTTTAATTCGCTGGTTCTTTACCCAATTCAATAACCCGCCTGGCGTGGCTCGGTGGTTGAGCGTCCATCTCTGAGCCAGGAGGCACGGTTCCATTCCTGGCACGTGCCCGGTTGTGGGCTCGATTTCTAGTGTGGGACGTGCGGAAGGCAGCCGATCAATGATTCTCGCTCATCATTGATGTTTCTATCTCTCTCCCGCTCCCTTCCTCTCTGAAATCAATAGAAATAAATAATGCCCCACTTGTTCCCCTGCTCCTAGCGGAACCTTTGGGGAGCCGGAACCAATGTGCTGTGCGGCTCCGGCAGCCGGGGGACTGCTTTGGTATGGGACCACCAGCTCTCCCCGGTGGCTCAGTCCAGACAGTTCCGGGGACGCGGGAGTGAGGCCTTCCTCTGCCGACATGCACCGACAGAACTTCCGACCCCCGACTCCTCCTTACCCCGGCCCGGGGGTAGGAGGTTGGAGCAGCGGGAGCAGCTACCGGGGTACCCCGGGCGGAGGCGGGCCGCGGCCTCCCTCCCCTCGGGACGGGTACGGGAGCCCGCATCACACGCCGTCGTTCGGGCCCCGGTGTAGGCCCTATGGGAGCAGCCACTCTCCGCGACACGGCGGCAGCTTCCCCGGGGGCCGGTTCGGGTCTCCGTCCCCTGGCGGCTACCCTGGCTCCTACTCCAGGTCCCCCGCGGGGTCCCAGCAGCAATTCGGCTACTCCCCGGGGCAGCAGGCCCACCCCCAGGTAACACATGGCCAGCGTTGGCGGAGTTCTTACTGTATGGCAGGCACGGTACCAGTAATCCCTGTCCGTGGATTATTTTTTTTTCCCGATCCTCTATGAGGTTTTAGACTATTGCTTGTGAGCCCCTCTTGGCAGACGAATAAACTGAGGCTCAGAGAAGTTAAGTAACGGTCTCTAGGTTCCCCGGGCAAAGCCTTCCTCTCTAGAGCCCTCGGCTGCCCCCAGGTCTCTCCGTTGTCGGAGGTCTCGTCAGCCCGTTTCAGTGCATTTATGCTGAGCCCGGCCTCCAGGCGCAGCGCTCCGGCTCCCAGCACAGCGGTCGGCTCGGTTGCAGGGTCATAGCTCCTGCACACTCTCCCCCTGTCCTTCCCCGGCTTTGTTTTCGAACCGCACTGGCTTCCGCTCCAAGTGTGGTCAGGGGCGGGTCGGTGCTGGGGCCGCTTCCTGTTCCCCTCAGTGAGAGTGCGTGCGGGAGAGGGCGCTTCCGGTGGGTGCAGGCTTGGCGGCTTACAACTCGCGTGTACTCGATGCCTTTCCATCTTTGCTTATGCTAAGTCAACCCCGTCCCTTTAAATCTAGAGCTAATGAAGATGGGAAGGTTCTAGAAATCTTTAAGCTGTAGCGTTTACAAGTTTTAAATCCCCCCTCTCTCCCCCCCCCAAGAAAATAGGGGCATTTTGGGGGGGCGGGGAATGAAATACAATTGTTTCTTAATTTCACCACCAGTTGGTAGTTCTGCAAAGTTAGAAAACCCAAAGTATTTTGAGGTGACAGTGAGCATGGAATTAATAATAGAAGAGCATACCAAGTTGGTTTAAATACATTTTAAAAACAAAAACACTAGATTAAATAAAGATGGAGTTTGCAATTGAACATATTTGGCTTCAAAGGCACAACAACTTGAAACTGGCAGTGTGACCCTTACCACCTTTTCGAAAGTACCAGTCATCCCTAGGAAATGTTTTTTTAACCGATGGTTTTTTTCCTAAAGGGTTCTCCAAGGACATCTACACCCTTTGGATCAGGGCGTGGTAGAGAAAAAAGAATGTCTAATGAGTTGGAAAGTTATTTCAAACCTTCAATGCTCGAAGACCCTTGGGCTGGCCTAGAACCAGTGTCTGTAGTGGATATAAGCCAACAGTACAGCAATACTCAAACATTCACAGGCAAAAAAGGAAGATACTTTTGTTAACATTTCTGAAATTCAACTGGAAGCTTCATGTGTCAGGAACATCTTGGACAAAACTCACTTGTGTGCCTAAGTTGAACCCTGACATGGTGACTTTGACTGAATAATTAGTTGAGTCTTCTTGGTATTTTTCATCATGTCAAATATTGTGGGTATTAGGAAAGAAATATGGTAGGATAATTTGCAATATTTCTCTGAAAGTGCCTACCACATTTTAGAAGATTTACAGTTTCCAACTATTTAACATTCTTGGTTATATAATGGACATTTGTCGTTTAATGTTTTTCCAGTGTTTTAAAATAAAACATTTTGTCTTCCTAGCTATATTGTGGTTTTGTCATATGCTAAAGGAATAGAAGTATTAAATTAATGCTTTGTCGTCAGAATTCGTAAGTAAATATTTTGCCTACTACTTTTGAAAATAAATTAATAAACCATCCTTTGAGCTATAGACAGTCCTATATTTGTTCACCTAGGGAAAGAGGGGTCACGGAAGAGAGTAAAGGAGAGTTCTGTTCCTGTCTGTTATGACCATTGTTTTCTGTGCATGTTTTCTGTAATGCTTTTGTTAGAATGCATTGGAACTTGAAGCCACAGAAACTCAAGCTTAGTAAAGAGTTTTGAACCCTTATTTAACTGGAAAAAGCAAGAGCATACCTATTTCTTGCATAGCGAGGTCAAAGAATTTTGTGTCTGAATGTCTCTACGTTACTCAGTATGTGGAGACATTTTCTCTTGAGGCTAAGAAAGATGGCTGCTGGCGGTCTCATTCGCTTCCCCTGTGAAGAGGACCTTTCCCACCTTTGTGGATCCAGGGAAGGCAGGTTGGCCGCGCTTGCTTAGGTTGTTTGTGTAGTCCTTTTCCAGTAACTGTCCAAGGTTTGAACAGTGAACACTCCCCTGCAATGAGATGGAGCTGTGATTTTTAGCCCCACCATGCCTACCTGAAGTAGAGAAGTGGTTTTCCACCGAGAGAAACGTTATGAATATTTACCTACAGTAATGAAGAGAAAAATATGAAGGGTTTTTTTTTTTTTAAATCAAGTCTTATAACATCCAGGCTTTTTAAATATTTTGAAGTCACACTACATGAAAATAGAGCTAGTTAAAATTTTGTTTACACATTCCCAGAAATAAATGTACAAAAATGAAATGATCACACCACCTATTTGAGCCATACTCAGTTAATTTTGTTAGGTCTTCACACAGGCAAAGAAGAAAATGAGAAGGGAAGGATTTTAGATTAATAAAAACTCCATGATACCCAGGAGTACTACTGCCAAATACTAGTTGGATGAGTTATTTAACTTCTCTATGCCTCAGTTTTCTCATGTAAAATGAAGACATTAACAGTACCCGTGTCATAGAGGTGCTGTATTTGAGGACTAAATGGATTTACATGTGTGACACTGTGCGGCCAGAGCCTGGCATATGGTGAGCACTCACACAATTTGTGGCTATTTCTCATTCACCCCAATATCCTCAGCTCTTAGAATGATGCCTGGAAAAAAAAGTAGGTGCTTAATAAATATTAGGTGAATAAATGCAGACATTCTGATTATATCTACTATATCGTTCTGCCCTTATATCCTGTATATTAAAAAATAGTAAATACTTTTCCCCCAGTATATTAAAGGAAATGGCTTTATTCCCTAACATCTCGTCTTTCCAAATGATTCGAGGTCATGACGTGTAATGAAAATTAGAACAAGTGTATTACTTTTTTAAATCTTTTATTGAACTTCATAGGTAAGAAATATCTTTAGGAAATAGCTTTTGGAAATAACTATTAAAGCAACTCTTAGAGATCACTGGGTTATTGGCAAAAATGATAAAGGAAGTCAAGGAGTATTTTTGTGCTAAAGTATATATTTGGAAGACTTTCAAATTTTAACTTCTAATAGTTTATGTGCATTTTATTTTACTCTAAGTGTAATGTTAAACAACTAAATGTAAAACTTTTTTTTCCTGTTAAGTTACCAACATATACTTCCAGAGGTCTGACTTTTTCTAATTTTTTTAAGAGAAACACTTTCTGTTATCAGAAAAGATGCATTGCTGTATACTATAGTTGGTCATGTCAGTTATCAAAGTTCTTTTGACATTGATATTTTGGTTTGTTTCTATTATTAGCCTACTTTTGTTTAGCTGAATGAAAAAAAGTGGATGATTATTTTAAATGAAAAATGGTTGTTTTTTTAGTGTTTCAGAATACACATTTTTACCTGCTAAATAATTTCATTTGAAAAATTTATACTTACGTATGCATCTTAAATATTTATATAATTAAAGAATATAAAAATAATCTATAGTTGTGTCTTCAGGCAACAATATCCAACTTTTCCAAGGGATATACAGACACAGAAAGCTTTAAGGGACCCAGAGCCAGATCCTCAATTCCCCTCTGTACTCTTTGTTAAAACTGATCTGCCTTTAAAGACCACCTCCATGACCAGTGGATTATGCCAGTTCTCCATTTTTCTTCTGCCATTATGTAATCATCCTATCCCACTTAAAAAAAAAATACCTATAGCAGTGTATTTTTCAAAAATTACCCCAATAATATTTCAGGTCTCACATACTCTTCCAGAACCTTGCCACTACCCCCATCAAGACGTGAACTTAGGTCCCTTCCCTTTGAACTTGAGTAGATCTTTCCTTCCTTTCCACCAAGGAAGTATGGTGGAAGGTAATGTATTTTCATTGTGGGTGAGATGTGGTCTTAGAAATGGGTTATATTGGCCAATGTGGAGATGTTCAGAATTTAGATGTATTGTCAAGTAGGAAGACAGAGTGATGACAGGTTTTGTATAATGACTTTGCTTTTTCTGTCACCTGACTATTCAAAAAACCATTTTTCCTATAGTTGAGTAGTGTGAAGAAAGTAAAGCAAAGAGAGCCTGAGGGAAAGACCCTTATTTTTAGGCAACTAATTGGAAGGTTGCTGACCTCATCTATCTTAGAATATTCAAGCGTTATGGGTTTTGGTGAATCTGATGTTAGGCAGACTGTCTTCACCATTATCGATAATGGTAAAGAGCCTGATGAATACGTCTAAAACCTGTCTGAGTAGCATAATTTGCATGATTTCAAGGAGAAAGTTAAAATTAGAACAAGTGTATTACTTTTTTATTTCTGACATATTAACATTACATCTTCAAGTTGAAATATCATATTTCAGAGGTAAGTTCATGATTTTATATTTTCTAGAGCATTTTTCAGATTCTTGGGTGAAATATTTTTATTAACCTTTGCCAGGTTCATCATTAGATTCTGAAATTCATGGTAAAATTTTACCTGGTCCAAGGCTCCTGCTTATTGTCTCTGAGCTATTTATCTGCTTTTTTCATTCTTACTATATATTTAGGTTTAAAAATTAACAAGAATAGTGTGGATTTTACTGTAAATAAAACAATAGTCATCAGTAGTAGTCATAAAACATAATAGCCGTCAGTATACCTTGCTTAAGCCCTGAACTTACTAATGACTATCTTTTTGCTTTTAATTTCCACAGGCAAATATAATTTTTTCTAATGTAAGACATTATTATTATATGATTCGCCATTATATATCACTTAGTAAAAAGAAAAACATTGCCAACTAAACTATGTTATGCCAAAAAGAATAAACTACGATATGATATTAATTATAAGATGCATCCTAACTTCAGAGGTGTTAAAATGTGAATCTTAGCTTGCTTGATAAATAGCTTAAACCAGTGGTCGGCAAACTCATTAGTCAACAGAGCCAAATATCAACAGTACAACAATTGACATTTCTTTTGAGAGCCAAATTTTTTAAACTTAAACTATATAGGTAGGTACATTGTTATTAACTTAATTAGGGTACTCCTAAGCTGGCCTTTGCTAAAAACATCCTCAATCTGATTGAGGTACGTTCGCTGAGGCCGACCCCTTCCAACTCTCCCATCCACACTCATCTTTTTTTTTTTTTTTAATTAAATCTTTATTGTTCAGATTATTACATTTGTTCCTCTTTTTTCCCCCCATAACTCCCCTCCTCCCAGTTCCCGCCCCACCCTCCGGCCTCACTCCCCACCCACTGTCCTCATCCATAGGTGCACGATTTTTGTCCAGTCTCTTCCCGCATCTCCCACACCCCTTTCCCCCCCAAGAATAGTCAGTCCATTCCCTTTCTATGTCCCTGATTCTATTATGATCACCAGATTATTTGTTCACTTGATTCTTAGATTCACTTGTTGATAGATGCATGTTTGTTGTTCATAATTTGTATCTTTACCTTTTTCTTCTTCTTCCTCTTCTTAAAGGATACCTTTCAGCATTTCATATAATGCTGGTTTGGTGGTGATGAACTCCTTTAGCTTTTCCTTATCTGTGAAGCTCTTTATCTGACCTTCAATTCTGAATGATAGCTTTGCTGGATAAAGTAATCTTGGTTGTAGGTTCTTGGTATTCATCACTTTGAATATTTCTTGCCATTCCCTTCTGGCCTGCAAAGTTTCTGTTGAGAAATCAGCTGACAGTCATATGGGTATTCCCTTGTAGGTAACTGAGTTTCTTTCTCTTGCTGCTTTTAAGATTCTCTCTTTGTCTTTTGCTCTTGGCATTTTAATGATGATGTGTCTTGGTGTGGTCCTCTTTGGATTCCTTTTGTTTGGGGTTCTCTGCGCTTCCTGGACCTGTAAGTCTATTTCTTTCACCAGGTGGGGGAAGTTTTCTGTCATTATTTCTTCAAATAGGTTTTCAATATCTTGCTCTCTCTCATCTTCTGGCACCCCTATAATTCTGATGTTGGTACGCTTGAAGCTGTCCCAGAGGCTCCTTACACTATCTTCCTATTTTCGGATTCTTTTTTCATTTTGCTTTTCCAGTTGGGTGTTTTTTGCTTCTTCGCATTTCGAATCTTTGACTTGATTCTTGCGCTCCTCTGGTCTGCTGTTGGGTGTCTGTATAATATTCTTTATTTCAGTCCGTGTATGCTTAATTTCTAGTTGGTTCTTTATCACAACATCGAGGGTCTCATTAGATTTCTTGAGGATCTCACTACATTTATCGGCAGTTTCTAGAAAATTATTGAGAGACCTTAAAATTGCGGTTTTTAGCTCTATATCCTCCATTTCTGTCATGTTTCTTTGTCTCTGCATTTTTTATGCTTTCTTGGTGCACCCCCTTGTAGTCTTTGTGCGCAGTCTTGTAGTTAAGCCTTGATTGTTGTCGGCAATACTGCGGGTGATTTGACCTCCAGGCCAACTGGCTATGAGAGTCAGCTGTGTCTGCAGTGGGAGAACTTCTGTGCTGGATCTCTAGGGCAGTGCTAATCTAGCATTTGCCTGAGGCTATCGGGCAAATGGCTCTGCGCAGGGCTTGGTCGGGGTGGTCCCCGGGGATCTACAGGGCAGGCGGAGCGAGCAGTTATGGCTGCTCTCACTTCCGTCCCTAAGGGCTCTGCCTCACAGAGTCCCAGCAACCACTGCAAACCTCGGAGAGAAAGCTGCCTTCGAGTTCCGACCGAAGCCAGACAGGCCCGCTTCTCCCATTTGAGTTTGGGTCCCCAGAGACTCGCCTGGATCTGGAGCTCAGCGTCTGAAACTCCCTCCCGATTGAAAACAACAACCGCGCCCTCCGCCGCCAGCCCACTCCGCCTGCACTCCGCACCTTAGTATTTCACTTCAGCACTGCGCCTCCTCTGAGTCTTGGTATGATATTCTCTTTCCTCCTAGTTGTAGAATTTCCACTCAGCCAGCCTTCCTGTGGTTCTGGATGATGTCCGTTCCATCTTTTAGTTGTTTTTTGAAGTGGTTGTTCGAGGCAGCAACCTCCAGCGTTAACCTATGCCGCCATCTTGGTTTCTCCCCCACACTCATCTTGTATACTTGTTTTGTCTATCTCCTTTCGTTCATCCTCTCTATATGTCCAAACCATCTCAACATACCTTTCTCAATCCTCAACACTACATCTTCTTTCACTCCACAACGTTCCCTAAAATTAACTTAATAAACTTAAAGTTTTATGTCAACTTCGCACTGTATGTGCGCACCCGCACATGGTATTTTGTGGAAGAGCCACACGCAAGGGGCCAAAGAGCTGCATGTGGCTCACAAGCCGCGGTTTGCCGACCACTGGTTTAAACAACACTTAAAAGCAGAACATAATTGCATGTAGGTATAGGTGTAAATGTCCATAAAATGTAATCTAAGGACATAGTGCATTTAACTGTAGAAACTACTTAAGATTAGTTCTTCCATGTCAGAGTTTTATATTCTCTTCTAATTTTGTAACAAACATAAATACTTTTCAAATACAACATTTCTAAATCACTATATAATCATCTTCAAGATATCTATGCAGTTTCCAATTTTGAATCGTATTTCTGAGCAAGATGATTCCCCTCACCTGGTTCATCCTCAGAGTCACCTGGAGAATTTCATGAAATGCAAATTCCACCTGCCCACAAGAGAAGTCTTACCTAGATTCCTAGGGTGTCTTTGGCATGGCTTCGAAAGTCGTCTTTTGTTCGTGTGCACTTGTGAGCATTCTCTGGGCAGGGCTGGAAGCAGAGTAACAGTGAGCCCTGGGCACAGCATGAGAGTAGCACTCATGCTACCCCTTTGCTCCACCCCCGTCAGGGGTCTCCTAAAATTGTGTGGGGAAAATAGGTGCCTCTAGTGTAGGCAGTAGATCTCAACCTTGGCTGCACATTAGAATCACCTGGGAATCTTTTTTAAATTCTGATTTCTGGGCCTCATCTTCTGGAAATTCTGTTTCTTTGTTACTAATGTGGCCCCACCACATAACAAAGAAAGACTTTCCGGAGGATGAGGTCCAGAAATCAGGATTTTAAAAAGAATTCCCTGGTGATTCTAATGTGCAGCCAAGGTTGAGAACCACTGGTATAAAAGAAATCTGGAGACATAATTTATGTAAATGTTTTTTAATAGTTTTTTAATCCTCAACCAACGATATCTTTTTATTGATTTTTTTTTTTTTTTTTTTTTAGGAGAAAGTGGGGGAGAGAGAGAGAAACATTGATGTTAGAGAAACATGAATTGGTTGCCTCCTGCTTGTGCCCCAACCAAGGATCCAACCCACAACCTTTTGATGTAGGGGATATTGCTCCAGTCAACTGAGCCACCCAGCCAGGTTGTAAATGTCTTTTAAGCTTTTATTTGGGCACAACTAGGAATTTAGTGTTTTTCTTTTTTTCACCCATAATGCCAAAACATGTTAACAGATGCTTCATAATTATTTAACAAATCAGCACTCAGAACTCATAAGTAAAATCTCAGACAGAAAATTTTCTCAAATTCAAAATTCAATGAGCAGACAACATATATATATTTCTAAGGACAAAAGGAATACATACTCTCATCTAGTCAGTCATCCAAAAGAAAGGACTTAATCACACAATACTTTATGACAACATCTTTTATGTTTGTTCATCATAATTTACATGATAGTGTTTGTAAGTAGGCAAATACTAAAGGAAAGTATATATTCAAAAGTGATTCAAGTAAATAGATGAATATTAAAAAGGTCATACACCATGATCAAGTGGGATGTATTCCAGGGATGCAAGGCTGGTACAATACTCATAAATCAATAAATGTGATACTTCACATAAATAAATTGAAAGATAAAAACCACATGATCATATCAATAGATACAGAAAAAGCATTTGACAAAATTTAGCACCCTTTTTTGATAAAAACACAGTAAAGTGGGAATAGAGGGATCATACCTCAACATAATAAAGGGCATATATGACAGACCTACAGCCATCATCATACTCAATGAGCAAAAACTAAAAGCGTTTCCCTTAAGAAAAGGAACAAGGCAAGGATATCTGCTTTCACCACTCTTATTCAACATAGTATTGGAAGTCCTTGCCATAGCAATGAGACAAGAACAGATAAAAGGCACCCACATTGGAAAGGAGGAAGCAGATGATATTGTATATAAAAAACCCTAAAGACTCGACCAGAAACTACTAGACTTAATAAATGAATTTGCAGCATAGCAGAATACAAAATCAACATCCAGAAATCAATGGCATTTTCATACACCAATAATGAACTCCCAGAAAGAGAAACGAAAAGAGCAAGCCCATTTACCATTGTAACAACAACAAAAAATAAGATGCTAGGAATAAACTTAACAAAGGAGGTAAAAGACCTGTACTTGGAAAATAGGACATTGAAAAAAAGAAAGAGGAAAATATAAACAAATGGAAGTGTATACTATGTTCATGGATTGGAAGCATTAGCATCATTAAAATGTCTATACTGCCCAAAACAATCTATAGGTTCAGTGCAATCCCTTTTAAAATACCAATGGCATACTTCACAGAGCTACAACAAATACTCCAAAAATTTATATGGAACCATAAAAGACCCTGAATAGCTGCAGCAATCTTGAGAAAGAAGAACAAAGTAGGAGGGATCACAATACTGGATATCAAACTATACCTCAAAGCCATTATAACCAAAACAGCCTGGTACTGGTGTAAGTATAAGCTTATAGACCAATGGATCAGAACAGAGACCCCAGAAATTGGCCCACACCATTACAGTCAATTAATATTTGACAAAGAGGCAAGAACATAATGGAGTTAAAAACAATGTTGTTAACAAATGGTGCTGGGAAAACTGGACAAACACATTCAAAAAGATGAAACTAGACCACCAACTTAACTCCATACCTAAGAATAAACTCAAGATGGATAAAAGACTTAAGTGTAAGGCATGAAACCATAAAAAAGAGGCAAATATAGGCATTAAGGTATCAGACATCTTACGTAGTAATATGTTTATGGATATATCTCCTGAAGCAAAGAAACTAAGGAGGAAATAAACAGCCCTGACCAGTTTGGCTCAGTGGATAGAGTGTCGGCCTGCAGACTGAAGGGTCCCAGGTTTGATTCCAGTCAAGGGCATGTATCTTGGTTGCAGGCACATCCCCAGTGGGGGGTGTGTAGGAGGCAGCTGATCGATGTTTCTAACTCTATCCCTCTCCCTTCCTCTCTGTAAAAAATCAATAAAATATTTTTTTAAAGGAGAAAATAAACAAATGGGACTACATCAAAATAAAAAGCTTCTGCACAACAAAAAGAAACCATCATCAAAATGAATAGGGAATTCACTGTTTGGGAGAACATATTTGCCAATGGTACATCTGATAAGGGGTTAATATTCTAAATATATAGTCTCATATAACTCAACAAAAGGAAAACAAACAATCCAATTTAAAAATGAGCAGAAAACCTGAATAGACATTTTTCCAAAGAGGACATACAAATGACCAAGAGACATATGAAAAAATACTCAAAGTCACTAATCATCAGAGAAATGCAAATTAAAACCACAATGACGTATCACCTCACACCTGTCAGAATGGCTATCATCAAAAAAATCAACAAGTGTTGGCAAGGATGTGGAGAAAAGGGAACACTAGTTCCCTGCTGGTGGGAATGCAGAATAGTGCAGCCACTATAAAAAACAGTATGGAGTTTCCTCAAAAAATTAAAAATGGAATTTCCATTTGACCCAGCAATCCCACTTCTGGGAATATGTCCAAAAAATACCAAAACACCAATCAGAAAGAATATATGCACCCCTATGTTCATAGAAGCATTATTTACAATAGCTAAGATTTGGAAACAGCCCAAGTGCCCATCGGTAGTTGAATGGATAAAAAAAGCTGTGGCACATTTACAACATGGAATACTATGCAGCTGTGGATCTCTTACCCTTTTGGACAGCATGGATGGACCTGGAAAATACTATGCTAAGTGAAATACGGCAATCTGAGAAAGATAAATATCACACACTCTCATCTGTGGAATCTAATGAACAAAATGCATTGGCCAACAAAAAGTATGGAGGCAGGGAACAGACTGACATGCCTCCATGTGGGGCTGGGGGGACGAGAAGAGCTAAACCAACGAACTTATATACTTACATTCATAGCCCATGGACACGGGCAATAGGGTAGTGAAAGCCTAGAGTGGGTGGGTAGAGGCTGGGAAGGGGAGTGGGGGGGGGGGTGGCAAATGGGAGATATCTTTATACTATCAACAATAAAAAATTGATGTTTAAAAAAAAGATGAAGTAAAGTCAGGTACAACTTAAGCTGAATAAGCCAGATCAGTTTCTTTGAGAATTTATTGTATCTCCAAATTTCATTACTTATTCTAGCCAAACATAACTGAAATAAAGATATCCAGCCATACTGGGGTGGGGGGTGGGGTAAATAGATTATATAAGAGTGGAAAATCAATTGGGTTTACCATTCTGATAGGTGTTTAGAAATCAAAGTGAAAATGTTTTTGCAATTATGAAGCAAAAAAGGTGGCCATCCTCTCCAATAAAAATGTGACATCAGCCCTAGCCTGTTTGGCTCAGTGGGTAGAGCATCAGCCTGGACTGAAGAGTCCCGGATTCGATTCAGGTCCAGAGCATGTACCTCAGTAGCAGGCTCAATCCGGGCGCATGTGGGAGGCAACCAATTGATGTGTCTCTCTGTCTCCCCCTCTCCCTTCTACTCTCTCTAAAAATCAATGGAAAAATATCCTCAGGTGAGGATTTAAAAAAAAAAAAGTGACATCAGAGTTCTTAAATGTATTACATTTTTAATATGCAAGTGCAAAATAAAAATTGATAATAAACGAGAGCCCATTAAAGATACATTTGAAATTGAGTCACAGTTCATAAGGTGAATATATTCTAGGTTCATGATAGTTGAACACCCAATTGTGTTTAAGGGATGATAACCATCTTGTGTATTAAATGTCTTCAAAACCAGAAAAAATATTTTTTTAAAAGTTGTGTTTTCTATGTTTACATTCTTATTAGAATTTCTATTAAAGTTTATTTCTTTATTCTCTACATTTTCACTAAATAAAGAATTATTTTTAAAAATTAAAAAGGTCCATTGGACACATAACAAATGATGACTGGTTTTCCTGGTATACTGAGGTTTAAGATGAAGAAATTTTATTAATACCAGTAAAGGCTTTGAAATTCTCACAAACACAGGATGATGAACTCTATGATAAAGTATTTGAAAACATTGGTAACCTAGAGAAATACATGCACTCGAATTTGTGTGGAGACATATTCAAGAATGTTCTTTGTATTAATCAAAAGGCTGGCAACAATCTGACCACCAATAGGAGAAAGAATGAATAAGTTGCATATTTGCACAATTCAGCAATTGAATTAATTAGAACTACATGATACAATACAAAAAACTCCAAACTAATTTTGAGCAAAGACCCACACAAAGCCTATGTATTATTCTTCACATAAACGTAAATGCCTACAAAATAATGCATATACTTTTCTTATTTCTTTAAAATATGTTGTTTTTTCAGCTGAGTACAGGAAAGCAAGAGAGTGACAAGGAAGTTGAATCAACACTAATAAAAGAGAAAAATGGTAATTGGCGTACGAGCTACCCTTTTCATTGGCTAATCAGGGCTATATGCAAATTAACTGCCAAGATTGGCAGTTAACTGCCAACTAAGATTGGCAGTTAACTGTCAACAAGATGGCGGTTAATTTGCATATGTAGGCACAATGCAGGGAGGTGAAAGGGAAAGCAGGAAGAAGCCCCCTGCCACTGACAGTGATCGGAAACCCAGGGGGGAGCTAAAAGCTGGGGGGCAGGGCAAAGGCGGCCCCAGCCATGATCGGAGAATCAGGTGCCTTTTCCGCCCTGGCCAGTGATAGCAGGAAGTAGAGGTGGAGCCAGCGATGGGAGCTGGGCACGGTCGAAGCTGGCAGTCCCAGGAGCTAGGGGCCCCTTGCCTGGGCCTAAAGCGAAGCCCACGATCGCGGGGCCGCTGCAGCTGTGGGTCCCCGCTGGCCGGGCCAGACGCCTCAGCCAGAGGCATCCTGCAGGGGCAGGGGCGGAGCCCGCGCGATCGTGGCGCCCCCCGCTGCCACTGCAGGTCCCCGCTGCCCGGGCTGGACGCCTAGGCCAGAGGTGTCAGGCCTGGGCAAGGGGCCGATCCTGCGATTGGAGGGTGATGGGGTCAACGCCTGAGGGCTCCCAGTATGTGAGAGGGGGCAGGCTGGGCTGAGGGACACTCCCCCCCCACACACACACACACCCAGTGCACGAATTTCGTGCACCGGGCCTCTAGTATGTATATAAGGGAGTGAGGGAGTGATTATGGAAAAGGTCATTGGAGTCTGAGTACTAAAGGGAGTGAGCTGCAAACTTAAGAGGGGGTTTTCAAGTAGTATAAATAGTATGCTTTCAGTTGCCATGGGCGGGGGGGGGGGGGGTTAGTATGTGATTGATATTTAAGTCCAGGGTTTTACAAGAGCAAAAGTCGCTGAGATGAGGTGGAAGATAAGAGCATTAGAGAAGTGGTCAAGAAACAATGAAGCCAAGATTTGAAGGATCATCCACAGGCATGTTGACATCAAGATAGAAATAGGAGAGAGTGAAAGCCAGGAATTAAAATCTTCCAAGAATGGGTAGGAGGCAGCGTATGGTGGGGACAGTGAAGGAGGAAGAATAGCTCAGAGATCAGTAAATAACTGCAACAGGGGGAAATGAGTGATACAGTCTGATGACATGAGAGTCAAAGCTATGTAGGTGTGCGTGTGCGTGTGTATGTATTTGGTATGGTGCTTTACTATTTGCTTTTTATTATTTTATTTCTTTTACTTTCTAATTGAAAGCTATGCAGCTTTAAGGAGGCAACGAGAATGGCCTGAAAGTGAAAAGAAAGATTAAGGACACCTAACTAGACTCCAGGCCCACTGATGCAAGGGGGAGAAAAGAGCTATTGCTCGCGAGGGATGCAGGGCAATCAGAGTTCTCAGGAAAGAGCCATGCTTCAAAGCAAGAAGGCCAAGGGAACACAACTACACTGTAACACACTGACTATGGTATTTTAAGGTCAAAATTATTTCCCTTAAATTTTGCAGAAAGTTTTAGCATTCAGTGTTAATGGTGAGGGGTCTGACACCAGTCTGGTTCTCTTTCTTTTTACTAGTAGACAATCTGTTTTTGTTAGTTCTTCAATAAAAATAAATCTAGATTTCCAATAAAATTTAAAATTCTGAAATATTACTTTGATGTATTTCAATAGTAAATCTTTTATCATATATATTGCTTTGCTTTCCATGGACCTCTTTAATTAGAAGAGACTCATGTCTCTTTCAACCCTGGGGAAACTTCTTCTAGTATTTATTTCTTCCTCTCCATTCTCTCCTTTAGGAACTCCTATCAGATGAACAGTTGGAATATCTAAATCTACTCTCTATTTCTTAATTTTCATTTTATGTTTTTTTCTACTTAATTTTAGTTAGTTAGTTTTCCCTCTCTTTTTTTAAAATCTTTATTGTTGAAAGTATTACATATGTCCCCCTTTTTTTAGTGGTGAGTTCTAGGGAGGATCATCCCTAGCATTTCTTAGCTTGATACTCCGGCTCATTAATTTGATCTTCAGTTGTGGATATTCTATATTACAGCCCATCCACATTTTTTTTTTGTTTGCAATCATGTTTTTAAATTCAATAATTCTGATTCATTCTTTTGTCAACTTTTTGTTTTATTTTTTAATGAATGCTTAATAATAAATATAGGTGATTCTCCAACATTCCTACAACCCTGGTCTAAGTCACTGGTAATTTCACTCCTCTTTTCAGTAATGGACTTGGCAATGTGTATGTAGCTCAATTTGGGCTAGTGAGATGTACTTCTTAAAAGGCGATCCTTCTTGCTCTAGGGAATTCTGTTTCACTGTGATGCATGGGACAGCCACAACAGTCTAGCTAAAGATAAAGCCAGACAGAGAGAGACAGGACCAAGAGAACTACCAAGAAGTAAACGTGAATTCCTCGTGTACTCTGTCTGAAGCCCAACCTTTTCTGGATTCGTTTAAGAAAACTAGAGGCCCAGTGCACAAATTCATACACCAGTGGGGTCCCTAGGCCTGGCCTGTGGAATCGGGCTGAAACTGGCTCTCCGACATCCCCGAGGGGTCCCAGATTGCGAGAGGGCGCAGGCCAGGCCGAGGGACCCCACCAGTGTGCCAGGGTCCAGCCCCAGCGGGTCCAGGGGTCCCCAAAGGCGTAGACGGAGTCGGCGAAGAAGGAATGACACGGAGACAGCGTTCAGTTGATCAGCAGCCTAGCCAGGATCTCCAGCCAAGTTCTGGTCTCGATCTCCAGAGAGGTTCTGCTTAGGATCTCCAGCCAGGTTCTGTCCAGGTTCTCCAGGCAGGTCCAGTCACCAGGTTCTAGTCAGGCGCTCCTGCCAAACTCCGCAGTCAGGTTCAGTCCAGGATCCCTTGCCATGTTCTCCCGCAAGGCTCTGTCTCTAGGCTCCGAGGCCAGTCCCTCTCCAGGATCCTCCAGCATGCTCTCTCCAGCAAAGTTCTTCTGTCTCTAGGCTCCGTGTAGGTTCTGTCTTCTTGATTCTGTTCTAAGTTCTGAGTGTTTCTGTCTTGTTACAACTGTATTTATACCAGTTGATTCAATCCTATCAATCTCTATTACAAAGGTTAGGGCGTTTCTTATCTCCAATCCAGGGAGAAAAGATTATATAGTTTAAGCATGATTGTTCGTAGTTAAAGGGATTAATTACCCGCCTGGCACTTAGATGAGGGGTTTTATTCCCTCCCTAACTTCAGGGGAAAATCCCTACCTGGGGATTCAACCTTTCTCGGAGAGGTGACCTTGGTTAAAACACAGCGCCAAGAAGGTGAGCAAACATATTAAGAACAGTATGCCATATATGCCAGGTCCCTTGAAACAGCAAGGATGGACCGGCTCCCGGCAAATTCCCCCTTTTTTATTTTTTAAAAGCAAGCATTAAAAAGAAAAACCTCAAATGCTCTCTTATATCCATTTTAAGAATAGGATTGGCACTTTCCGCTATTACCTGAGTCCTGATCTATCATCCCAGGGAGAGCTTGCCAATCCTGCACTTTCCCAGGGTAGAAAGGCTGCAGTGGGGTTAAGGATAAGGCTCCTTGGGCCTACCTTCTCCCATGCCATTACATTTACCTTTCCTTCCTCAGAAAAGCATGGACATACTTCTTGTATAAAACGTTCTGTCTGACTGGGAGTAACCTTAATTCCTCTGCTAGCAAGCATATGTGTTAAAAGATCAATACAGAGTCTTATTTCTTTAGACTCAGTATGGCACATCTTCTTAATCTAAAGATCAATACAGAGTCTTCTTTCTTTGGACTCAGTATGGCACATCTTCTCAATCTAAGAATCAATACAGAGTCTTCTTTCTTTGGACTCAGTATGGCACATCTTCTCAATCTAAGAATCAATACAGAGTCTTCTTTCTTTGGACTCAGTAAGGCACATCTTCTCAATCTAAGTTCTGTACTATCCACCTTCTTACCCTAATTATCCTCTATAGGGGGGTCTGTAGCACCCTGGTGGAGTCCTATCCGTCCCGAGTGTGGGGGTTCTCAATGGGGGGGGGGGCTTACCTAGGGGAATCCTTTTCCAGGGGTTCCCAAAGGTGTGGACGGAGTTGGCGAAGACTATCCACCCTCTTCCTATGGTGGAGTCCTATCCGTCCTGAGTGCGGGGCGCTTACCTAGGGGTCCCTGTTCGGGCGCCAGATGCCGGGGTCCAACCCCAGCAGGTCCAGGGGTCCCCAAAGGTGTGGACGGAGTCGGCGAAGAAGGAATGACATGGAGGCAGCGTTCAGGTGATCATCATAGCCAGGTTCTGTAGCTAGGTTCTCCAGACTGGTTCTGTAGCCAGGGTCTAGTCAGGTTCTCTTGCCATGTTCTATAGTCAGTTTCAGTCCAGGATCTTTTGCCATGTTCTCTCCAGCAAAGTTCTTCTGTCTCCAGGCTCTGTGTAGGTTCTGTCTTCTGAATTCTGTGTTCTAAGTTCTGTGTCTTTCTGTCTTGTTACATCTGTATTTATACCAGTTGATTCAATCCCATCAATCTCTATTCCAAAGGTTAGGGCGTTTCTTATCTCCATTCCAGGGAGTAAAGATTATGTAGCTTAAGCATGATTGTTTGTAGTTAAAGTGATTAATTACCCACCTGGCACTTAGTTAAGGGGTTTTATTCCCTCCCTAACTTCAGGGGAAAATCCCTACCTGGGGAAACAACCTTTCTCAGAGGTGACCTTGGTTAAAACACATAGTGCCAAGAAGGTGAGCAAACACATTAAGAAAAGTATGCCATATATGCCAGGTCCCTTGAAACAGCAAGGATGGACCGGCTCCCGGCACCAGTGCACAATCGGGGCCAGGGAGGGATGTTGGAAGTTGGCCAGCTGGGGAGGGACCATCAAGGTGATGTACGCCAGGGTCTGTTTCTGGACTTGGGTTGGTTCAAAACCTTGGGAACTTCCCAGATGAAATCTGAAATGGGCTCCAGTAAAGGGCAAGGAGAGAGTGAAGACAGAGGCAGATCACTCCAGATTGGTAGGTGGCAGATTTAATGAGCAAGAGAACTTACATATGAGGCCTATCTTGGGCTCCTCGAGGAGTAGATTTCCACCCCTCTGCCAGAATTTTAAAAGTTTATATGGATGGTTCCGTCACATATACCACCCAGATGATCTCAACAACACATTGCCTTCTCAAGACTGTGTCCCCAAAAATGCCCTCTCCTGTGGCAATGGTGGACAGAACATACATTCCAAGGATGGGGCGGGGGAGGGCGGAGCCTCCGGTGCAGCTTGGTGTAACCTGTATCACACCCTCCTCTAACAATTTGTTTTCTTTCTGATTGGCCTAGGTCAGAGATTTTCAAGCTTTTTCATCTCATTGCACACATAAAGCAATTACTAAAATTCTGTAGCACAAAAAATATATTTTTTGCCAATCTGAAAAAAAAGTAAGTATAATTTTGATTCATTCATACTGGGCAGCTAGTGTGTTGGCTGTTGTCATTTTTTAAATTTGACAAAGTGCCCCTGACTAGTCAGGTATTGCATGTTTTAAAAATTCTTGTGCAACAATAAAGATTTAAGAAAAAAATTATTGTGGCACGTTGGTTGAAAATCACTGGTCTATGTCTGTCTTTGTGCCAATACCACATGATCTTAATAAACTGTTACTTTATATAAGCATTGAAATCTGGTGGAAAAGTTTTTCAGCCTTGTTCTCCAAGGTTGCCTTGACTAGTTTCTTTACATTTGCACATCAGTTTTAATGTCAACATGTCGATTTACAAACACACACACACACACCTGCTGGGTTTATGATTGCGATTGCATTAAGTCTATAGATAACCCAACATGAGAATTTTAATACTAGATGTACCGGTTAGTAATGCGGCTTTTTTTTCAATAGATGGAATTACATATATGTTGATATATATGCGATTTGATATGTATGCTATTTTGTTGTATTGACAGCAAGCTTCAAAACTTCATATGTCAAATTTTCTGAAGGTGTTAACATCATAAATATTTTTACGCTTAAAAATGTCGAATTTCGTGCCAAAAAAGAGCATTTGCTGGAAGTTTTAACTCATTATTTTGAAGAAAAGTGCTGCTGAAAGTTATCGTATACTTCAGAAAGCTTATGGTGAACATGCTCCATCTCAAGATACTTGTGAATGCTGGTTTAAACGCTTTAAAAGTGATGATTTCAATGTGAAAGACAAAGAACGTCCAGGTCAACTGAAAAAGTTTCAAGTCCAACAATTACAAGCATTCTTGGATGAAGATGTGTGTCAAACTCAAAACAACTTCCAGAAAGATTAAACGTTGCTCAGCAAACAATTTCTGATCCTTTACAAGCAATGGGAAAAATTTTAAATGAAGGAAAATGGGTGACACATCAACTGAACGAAAGACAAATGGAAAACCGAAAAGTCATCAGTAAAATATTGCTTCAACGGCATAAAAGAAAGTCTTTTTTGCATCGAATTGTGGCTGGCGGTGAAAAGTGGATTTATTTTGAGAATCCCAAATGCACAAAATCATGGGTTGATCCAGGTCAGCCATCAACATCGAATGCAAGGCCAAATCGCTTCGGAAAGAAGACAATGCTCTGTGTTTGGTGGATCAGGAAGGTGTGGTGTATTATGAGCTTCTAAAACCAGGTGAAACCGTTAATACTGATCGCTACCAACAACAAATAATCAGTTTGAACCACGCTTTGATGGTGAAATGACCAGAATGGGCCAGAAGACACGGCAAAGTAATTTTGCTTCGTGATGACGCACCATCACACACTTCAAAACCAGTTAAAGACACATTAAAAGATCTTACCTGAGAAGTATCAACCCACCCGCCATATTCACCAGACGTTGCTCCTTCAGATTC
The DNA here is from genome assembly GCF_963259705.1 of Myotis daubentonii. NCBI lineage: Eukaryota > Metazoa > Chordata > Mammalia > Chiroptera > Vespertilionidae > Myotis > Myotis daubentonii. The sequence goes on along the minus strand of NC_081849.1, from coordinate 76,356,743 downwards.
CCACTTGTTCCAATCGATGGCACACGCACTTTCTGAGCAGCACTTCAAAACATATGAAGAAGTGGAAAATTGGGTCTCTGAATGGTTTGCCTCAAAACAAGAAAAGTTCTATTGGGACGGTATCCACAAGTTACCTGAAAGATGGGGAAATGTGTAGCTAGCGATGGACATTACTTTGAATAAAGCACTTTTGATGTTTCTCTTGTAATTATCGTGTTTTCTTTGATTACAAAATCTGCATTAACCAGTACACCTTTATACTATCAAGGCTTCCAATTCCTGAGCTAGTGCCTTCTCCCATGCTCGCTCCCCGTCCCTGCATAGCTTTAGATCTTTACTCTCAGCAGTGTTTTATAGTTTTTAGTATAGAAGTACATCTTAGGATTTATTCCTAAGCAGATGACTTCTTATGCTAATGTGATTAATTTTGTTTTCAAAGTTTGCTAGCATATGTGTGTGTGTATATATACAATTGACTTTTGTATATTGACCTTATTCAGTTTTTTTCTAAAATATATTTTATTGATTTTTTACAGAGAGGAAGGGAGAGGAATAGAGAGTTAGAAACATCGATGAGAGAGAAACATCGATCAGCTGCTTCCTGCAAACTCCCCACTGGGGATGTGCCCGCAACCAAGGTACATGCCCTTGACCGGAATCGAACCTGGGACCCTTGAGTCCCCAGGCCTACGCTCTATCCACTGAGCAAAACCGGTTAGGGCTTATTCAATTTTCTTACTAAAATAACCTGTTTATAGATTCTTCTGTATTTTCTGTATACACAATCATGTCATTCAAATAAAGACAGATTTTTTTTTTTTCCTTTTCAATCTTTATGTTTTCCCCTTTGCCATATGGCTCAGACCGCTGGTAAAATATTGACAAGTAGTGATAGTGAACATCCTTGTCTTGTCTGGACCTCAGGGAGAAAATGTTCCTTACTTCTCCATTAGCTTTGTTACTGTAGTTTTTTTTATAGGTATCCTTACCAAATTAAAAACTTCCCTCTATTTCTAGTCTGCTGGGAATTATAAGTGGATGTTTAATGTTATACCTTTTGCCCTTATTACATGAACATGGTAAATTACATTGATTAATGAATGTTACTCAATTTTGCATTCCTAGAATAAACTCCACTTGGTCATAATGTAGCATCCTTTTAAAAAATCTCTGAATTTTTTATTTTGTTAAGAATGTTCAGTGAGATATTGGCTTATAATTATCTCATGAAGTCTATGTCAGATTTGGGTGTCAGGTTTATGCTGAACTCATACAATGAATTGGAACTTATTCCTTCTTTTTCTAATCTCTAATAGTCTCTAAAAGTAAAATTATAACTTTTTCCATAAGTGTTTCAAAGATTTCATTAGTGAAGCATTCTTAGCCTTCAGATATATTTGGGTTGGGGTTCTTTTTGGTGGGAAAAATATAGATTCAATTCATTTCATACATACAAGACATTTAGATTTCTTCTTCTGCCAATCTTAAATTATATTTGTCTATTTCATCTAACTTACCAAATTTATTGGACCAAAGTTGTTAGTAAGAGTATATACTGTCTGATTCCCCTAATATGAAGCTTAAGAACAGGCGAAAGTAATTAAAGGTGATAGAAATTAGAATAGCTCTGTTTAGGGGTAATGATTGGGAAGGAGCAAGATGGCCTGGAATAATAGATACATTCTGTCTTGCTCTGGGTGGTGATTACACGGGTATCCTATATAATAAAAGCCTAATATGCTAAGTGTCCGGTTGTTCATTCAACCAAAGCGTAATATGCTAAGGCAACTCAACCTCTTGTTATGACATGCACTGACCACCAGAAGGCAGACAGTTGACCAGTTGCTATGACATGCACTGACCACCAGGGGGCAGACACTCCAACCAGTCGGTTAGCTTGCTGCTGGGGTCAGGCTGATTGAGACTGAGCAAGATGAGCCAGACACGCCCTGGAGCCCTCCCGCTGTCCCCCCCCTGGCTTGCAACCTCCTGCATCCCTCCCTGCCCCAATCATGCACTGGTGGGGTCCCTTGGCCTGGTCTGTGCCTTCTCACAATCCAGGACCCCTCGGGGGATGTTGGAGAGCTGGTTTCGGCCCGATCCTGCAGGCCAGGCCAAGGGATCCCACTGGTGCACCAGGCCTCTAGTAAACATATAAAACTCATTAAGTGCACTTAATATTACCTTAATTTATACATGTTATACTTGAATAACTTTTAAAATGAAATTAAAAATGAAACTTAACATGTGAGTCTGATGCCCATTCAAGGCTGAAACTTTTGTGTTCAGGTATGGCCTGAAAGAGCCAATCTGAACATGGGATATCCGAAGTGAATGGTTCAGATGCTAGAAGACTTACACCATTTCCTTCTAGCAAATGTAGAATTACCTTATCTCATCCAACGGACACAGAGAAATAAATCATTTCTCTGAATTTGAAAATAAACTGTAGTGTTCTAAAGAAAATGACACTTTATGCACTAATCAGTCCTTCAGATGTTTAAGATGGAACTAGAAACAAGATAGTTCAAATATTTTATATTATGTGGAAAGCATCAATGGTGAATATTGTTATTGGTTGATTGAAATCGACACCTTCCAACTCAGAATTTATTTTATTACAAAGACATTTTTTTTTAATTAGAATATGAAATAGTCATCAATGATGAAGTAAAAGTTTCCTTTACTACACCCACCCAATCTCTTTCTCCAACAGCAAACATTCATAAAGCAATTACTATACAATATACCAGGCACTTTTAAGTTATCCAATCCTGAAAACTTTAGGTATTGTTTCATTGTTCCATTTCACTAATGTAAAAACTGAGAATCAATATTTTGATAACCTAAGGTCATACAGATTAATAAATAATAAAGCCAGGATTTGGGCTGGCTTGTAAGCCTGCTTTTTAAACCACTAAGGTCAATAATAGCCTACAATCAGTTTGAGTTTTCAAAGTCTTTGAAATATTTAAAGCTAAATAGAAAGCCTGTACACACTAAAAATCAACAGAAAACCCAAAATACAAATTTGAAAAAGAGAGAAAATGAAAAAAAATTAGCAAAAGATTAGAAACAAAGCCAGCAAGGTAGCATTTAAAAAATAAAATTTAAAGGCAAAGTACAGAATAAACTGATAGAGCCCAAGTAATTCAAAATATATATTTAAAAAAAAAACTTGAATGGAAAAAAATTAAGTATTTATGATTAGGTGTATGCTGAATACATCAAGCAAAAAGGATTAGACATCTAAGGAAAAAATACATAATAGCAGCATAAGAATTTACCTAACTGTCTCACTTCTTGAGAGATAAGGAAGGTTATAGAGAATCTCACCAGTGTTTAATTAATAATATCAATTTAATGGTTATATGAAAACTGTACAAAGGACATACCCACCCCAGCACCCAGGAAATATTTACAAAAGTTGTTTGCTTAGCAACCTAAAAAGAAATCTTTAATAGCCGAAACCGGTTTGGCTCAGTGGATAGAGCGTCGGCCTGCGGACTGAAAGGTCCCAGGTTCGATTCCGGTCAAGGGCATGTACCTTGGTTGCGGGCACATCCCCAGTGGGGAGTGTGCAGGAGGCAGCTGATAGATGTTTCTCTCTCATCGATGTATCTAACTCTCTATCTCTCTCCTTTCCTCTCTGTAAAAACTCAATAAAATATATTTAAAAAAAAAAAGAAATCTTTAATAAATTCTAAAAGAAAACTGCACGTAATAGAAATTACAAGTGATTAACAAAAAAAAGCTAAACTAAAAATTCTAAATATCCCAACCACCCGAAGTTGAAATACACTATCCTAAATAATTCTTGGATCAAACAAGCAAATTTGCACTGCCAGAAATTTAGAAAACAAATACATTCTTAACCTATAGGATGGAGCCAAATAATCAGAAGAGAATTCCTATCATTAAAATGGTTTCTTTTAGAATTGAAAGGAAGAAAAATAAAGACAGTAAAGGAAAGGAATCAAAATCAATATACTATAATAAATTAGAAATACATGATAATTATTCTCTGGTGGTGAGAAAAGAATATGGAGGTGGAATGAGGCAAATCCTATTTGTCTAGACAAGGAGAAAAGACAAAAAAAGGATATGTAATAGTAGATAACATATATTTAAAACATTAACATTAAGTGTACCCATATGCTAAAAAAACATTTTAAGTATAAGGTAGACTATATATGAATTTCCAGAAAAAGGGAAATTACCAAGATTTACTCAAGAGACAGAACAAGAACACATGAGGAAATAGAAAACTTGTGAAAGAATTACATTCAAGAAAAGATTCAGGTGTATTTGGATATAAATAAAATAATACCACTTCAGAAAACAGGTAATTCTCAGAATATATAAACTATTCTAAATCAAATAAAACATGAAATCGTTTTCTAATTTACTCTGGAAAGACATCAAAACCTGTTAATCAAAACCAGACTTCTCTCTTATGAGTGAATAATAAATACAAAATCCTAAATACAAGTTTAGTCAACAGAATGCAGCAAACAGATGGCTCAATATTAGATTCTACTAATGTAACTGGTATCTATCATCACTAGGTTAAAGGAGAAAATCCATATATTGGTAAATACAGAAACGCATAAAAAAAAATCTTGAGCCGAAACCGGTTTGGCTCAGTGGATAGAGTGTCGGCCTGCGGACTGAAAGGTCCCAGGTTCGATTCCGGTCAAGGGCATGTATCTGGGTTGTAGGCACATCCCCAGTGGGAGATGTGCAGGAGGCAGCTGATCGATGTTTCTCACTCATCGATGTTTCTGACTCTCTATCTCTCTCCCTTCCTCTCTGTAAAAAATCAATAAAATATATTTTAAAAAAAATCTTGAAATACTCAAAATTAGATATTCATGCCGTAGCCGGGTTGCTCAGTGGATAGAGCGTCAGCCTGCAGAACAAAAGGTCGCAGATTTGATTCCAGTCAAGGACCGTACCTTGGTTGGAGCCTGCAACCTGGCTGGTGGGACCCTGGTCAGGGCTTGTGCAGGAGGCAACCAGTCGACATAGATGTTTCTCTGTCTTTCCCTCTCTCTTCCATTCTCCCTAAAAAATCAATGGAAAAATAAAATCTGGACAGGATTAACAAAAAGCAAAAATTAGACATTCATAAGATCCAAAACAAAAATTCCCACCCTACCCAGTGTGACTCAGTTGGTTGGGTGTTGTGCCACGCACTGGCAGGTTGCTGGTTTGATTCCGAGTCAGGTCTCATGTCTGGGTTGCGGACTTGATCCCCCAGTAGGGGGCATGCAGGAGGCAGCCAATCGATGTCGCCTTCTCACATAAATGTTTATCTCTCATCCTCTCCCTCTCTAAAAATCCATAAAAAATCTTTTAAAAAAGAAAAAGAATTCCCATTATCATATTCAGTCAACTGAAAGCCATTAAAAATGATAATAGAAAAGTCAAGTATTGTGGCCAATTTAAAAAAAACACACAATAGCTTTTCTATATAAGTAGTGACTAGTTTAAAATATTACAATCCTTAATAATAATATGAAGAGTCCATTTCTAAAAGCAAAACAAATATTTTTTGAAACTTAAAAAAAACACATATCAGAACTATAATAAAGAATGTTTCAAACTTTTAATGAGGAACATTCCAAAATAAAACACTATGCTTTCAATGAAAAGACCTGCTCACCATTATAAATTTAAACACGTAATATAGCGTACATTTACAGTTAAAATACTAACACAATACTTGTGATCAAAATGTGATTCTGAAAGTCACATCGAAAAATAAATGGGCAGCAATAGAAAACTTTGACAAAGGAACAATTAAGTTCCATCCTACAACAAATATTGTCTGTGTCACAAACTATTTCTGGAATTGAAGTGATTTAAAAAAGACTACAATGGCCGAAACCGGTTTGGCTCAGTGGATAGAGCGTCGGCTTGTGGACTGAAAGGTCCCAGGTTCGATTCCGGTCAAGGGCATGTACCTGGGTTGCGGGCGGATCCCCAATAGGGGGTGCATAGGAGGCAGCTGATCGATGTTTCTCTCTCATCGATGTTTCTAACTCTCTATCTCTCTCCCTTCCTCTCTGTAAAAAATCAATAAAATATATTAAAAAAAAAAAAAAGACTACAATGAAAGATGCATAGTTTATAACAGAGTGTAGTACTTGTAACCAGAAGAGAAAGATCAGGGGTGGAACATAACTGAAAGCCCAGAAATAGACCCACATAAGACAGAGATGGTATTTTAAAACTAGGGATAGCCAGCGTGGTCGGTGTGACTCAGCTGGTTGGAGAGTCAGCCCTTATACCAGAAAGTGGTGGGTTCCATTCCCAGTCAGGATACATACGCAGGTTGCAAGTTCGATCCCAGGTTGGGGCAAGAATGGGAAGCAACCAGTTGATGTTTCTTCCTCTCTCAAGTCAATAAAAACATACCCCCAAATGAGTATCAAGAATTTCTACCTAGGGATAGAATGAATTGTTTAACAAATGTTGTTGGCCTAATTAGTAACAAAGTATAAATTTGGGTCATTACCTCACATCTAACAAATTCTAGAATGGCTTAGAATTAACAGTAAAAGTAGAATGCTAGAGAAGTAAACTAAAATCTGTGTAAAAAATTAATCCTTTTGTTTGTTATAATCCTCACCTGAGGCTATTTTTTTCCATTGATTTCCAGGGAGAGTGGAAAGGAGGAAGGACGGGGGTAGAGACAGAGAGAGTCAATGCAATGACAGACACACATGGACCAGTTGCCTCTCCCAGGAGCCCCTACTAGGCAAATACCACTAGCTTTTCCAGACACTTTAAAAATCTCCCTGCAACCAAGGTATGTGCCCTTGACGGGGAATCAAACCCAGGACCCCTCAGCCTGTGACGCTCCAACCACTGAGGCAAACCAGCCAGGGCAAAGTAATCTTAAAGTAGAGAAAGCTTTTCTAAGAAGAAACCATAAAGAAAGATAGACTTCACTATACATAATTAAAACATATCCCCAGAATTTTTAAGATTAAAAAGGGCTGCCGTCCTTATATGAAGAGCTCTTCAGAGCAAGAGAGAAATGCCTACTAAGCTTATGAATAGTTAATAAACAAGAGACAACTGGCTAACATGAAATAATAAATTTCACTAAGAAATATAAATTAAAATGATGTATTACCTGTTAAACTGGCAAAGACTTAAAAATTTTAAATAGCTAACATAGCTAAATGAAAAGCAGAAGAAGAATGTAAAACTTGAGCACCATTCCTGAGAGCAATTTTAAGCTTAGAAATTTAGAAGCAAAAGTTTAGAAGTACACTCTTTAGGCCAGCAACTCCAAGGAATTTGTGTATGCTTGTATATATGTATTTATGTGGATTTTCATCATATTGTTATTTATAACAATTAGAAATATTTTATGTTCAGCAATAAGAAGTTGTTAAATTACGGTTTTTCCATACAAGAATTTAGAACCACTAAAAAGAGGATAGAATTATTGACATAGTATGTTCACAATATATTAAATGAAAAAAAAAAACTAATCACAAAATGTAATCCCATTGTTTTTTTAAAAAATAGATTTGCTTTCACATCCGTCCATCAAAAGGAAAAATATTAATGGTGGTTATCTCTGGTTGTGTTCCTATGTTTTCACATATGTACTCATATAAAAAGGTTCCAGGTTTTTAAACTTAGTCAATAAAACATGCCAGAGTGGGGATGACAAGTGGTCACCTTTATCAGACAAGATTCCTAAATTTGTTCTGCAGATAAACAAGAAGAAAACAAGGCTAAAAATGGCCTGGAAATTCTTAATGGCAGTTTATTTACAGACTATCAAATACAGATTTTTTTTTTTTAAACAAATGGCTTAAACACATTAGATTTAACAGTTACAAGACTTTACTAAAAGTTCTTGCCAAAAAAAAAAAAAAAAGCAAGCATAACTTTACAACAAATTAACTTGTGGAAAAAACTAAAGGGTAATTCACTACACAGCAGCATTTGGAATGCAAGTAGAACCAGAGAATTCTTTTTTAATGGGACATTTGATATGGTGAAAGGAATAAGACTCACAAAATTTTAGTCTATATAGTTTGAAGGGCAAGGTTTTTCCATTATGATTAAAATTTTGTTTTCCCCATCTTCAACTGGATCCCTTGATACTTTATTAATTTACAGCTATTATTTTTAATTAAACTAGAAACAGTTTAAGACCTTATGTGGAGGGGCCTCTGGTACCTCACAAACCATTGCTCCCCCTATAAAACAACTTAAAAATCATAAAACCTTGATAAAGTATAAAAGCAATGTTTGCAGACTTGCTGATATCACTCCTCCTCCTCCAAATAGAAAATACACTTTAATGATTCAGTCTTATTTTCTAATTGTTGGATATTTAAGAAGCTATTATCTTAAAAAAAAAAAAAAAAAAAGAGGAGCCTCCTTTTTAAAGACTACCCACATATGAAATAGTCCCTAATTAAATTTTCTAAAATTGCTTATTTTCCTATTTTTTCTGGATTGTTGACTTTTTTAAGTCATCTGACTTAAATTAGTTGTTCAGTATTCTAAATTTAATTTTTCTTACTAAAACATTGGTACTTTAATAGTCAGTTTTCCTATTGAAAAGTTAAGTATTTTCTGCAGAATTTAAACCTAGCTAGAGGAACAAGCACTGGCAATCCATCTCTCTTAAGTCTCATTTTCTTAGCTGTAAAGTGAAGAGATGGACCAGATAACTTTAAACTACTTGGACATCCTTTTCAGACTTTTAAAATATCAAAACCAATATCCCAGGGAATCAGATCTTCATTCAAAACATGTATTTCAGACTTACTCCAAAAAAATGAGTAAAGGACCTATGGTGAAAAGTTATTAAAAATTTGACTAAGCTCATACAAATACTGGTACTTTAACTCTGAAGTACCAGTGAGATTAGTTTGGAAGCATTGAACCCATTTACCTTCCATTTTTCTCAAGAAATCTTGGTATTTCCTACAAATTGGCTTACTACAAACTAGCTAGATGCAACTAAAAATTTGTTTTCATTATTGAGTTTCCAGTTGTTCTATTCTTTCCAGAACCTTATTTCTGTATTCAACTATGACTTTAAAATTTTACAAAGACATTCACATTTTCAAGTGGCAAATAGCTTTTCAAGACACTTTAAAAATCTCTCTGTTCACTGTCAGCCTACTGAAAGTATGACTTAATGCCTTCCATGTTTATTGATGTATTCCAAGTAATTAGAACAGTACTTGGCACTTGGTAGGCACTAAATATGTATTTACTGATAGAATGAAGTTCTGAATCACAGCTAACACATTATCTTAATTCACATTTGAAAACTGTTTTAATCAATAAACCCCTTAAAATGAGTCTTTAAATTACATGGGTGACTATAACTCTCCCACACATAATGAACTAAATAAAGATGGGAAACATAATGAGTTGCATGCAGAAAAACTTGCTGTGTCAGGAAATACACAAAGGCATTTCACATGGGCGACAAACATTTTCTTCTTTTGATAGGTCAATCTATTCTGTTTTCATTGGAATCCGACTTACCGTGTGGTTGTTTTCCAAAAAACTTAAGCAATATTTTATGTTCCTTAGATTTCTCTCCAGAATACCTAGTGATTACTGCAATTATTATAACCTACAGAATTAGCAATTTCCTAACCCTGCTCTTTTTATTAGTCCAAATTCCTAAAATATTAAATGGTATAAAATTTTTACTATCATTTTTCATAGATTTTAAGACACATTCTTTCCCATTTCTGAATTTGGGGAGAATTTTTAAATTCGCTCATCTTATTTAGAATTGTATGTGGTTTAATTGGCAACATTATTTCTAAGTGTTGCATAAAATACTGGTATGTCTCTCAATCAATGCTGCTGTTAGGGCAATATTCAAGTAACAACTTCCCTATCCATCCAGCCGCTCTCGCAACATAAATACATAACTAAAAGATTTAATTAGAAAAACTATCCAAACACAGTTCAATTGTATATAAAATATTTAATTTTTAAAACACAGTCTATTCATGTCACATAAATATCTTCAATTTTATGTTAGCTACTATGGTCAGCAGAATTAACAAGTATGACTATTAAGAATAACTTAGATACTGTCACTTATAGGAAAGTCTAAAGCTCTAAGACTCACCATATTAAAATTTCAGATACTTGAATACTGTAGCTATTTTGTAAAATTTCAAAATATTTATTCACTTCCTGCAATGCAGTTTCATTATAAGTTGTTAGTACTTAATATCCAAATAAAAGCAAAATAAGTTTTTCTTTCATTTCTCCCAACAAAAAAATTCCATCAAAAAATAAAATGGTCAACTGACATCATTTTATAGCAGTAAAATGGTAAATTATCCACTTTAAAATATTCTTACTCTCACCAAGCTAGAATGCTTCCCATATACTATATTAAAGGAAGGTTCACAAGTCAGATAGAGGGCACAGGGTTAAAAGACTGACTTTAGAACTGGAGCAATTTCCATTCTATAACAGTTGTTTCAATTTAAGACTCCAAATCAGATTCCAGGAGAGAACAGTGAAAACAAAATGGTAAATTGATACAACTCTCATTTCCAGAGCCTATTTTTTCATTTAATGATGTGGAAACACTGGTTATGCACCTTTGGTTCCTTTCTAAAATTATTGTAATTATCTGTGTGTGTGCGCACAAAAAGTTAGATTTGACACATTACAATTTAAATAATAATTTCTCCATTCTTTGTTGCTTTTAATAAAATGCTGAATTGAACTAAAGTTGCTCTAAGTCTGGCAGAAGTCCTAATAAACCTCACAGGAGAGAGGAGAAGTTTTCTCTCACTTTTTCTTTACTTGCAATAAATTAAATTTAGGCAATTTTTGTAATTAACAAGTGAACAGCGTTAATTTTTCTTAAAATGGCATTTGTGTAACTTAAAATATGGTGTTTGCTACCCCTCCCCCCAATGGTGGTAATAGAATTATGCAAATTCTGTTGTTATGCCTTGCTTCTATGTTACTGCCCGTCAATTACCCATGGCAAATGGAAATGGAAGGACATGGCAGCCTAAAAGAAAACATGCTCTGAAATTCTCATTAACCTATTGCTTTCAATACATATTTTTTTACTTTCAACATTTAAATGACAAAACTTTTTAGACCTTATCGGAAGTAACAAAGTACTGATCGCAGTCTATTCCCTTTCTTTACTCTCCCTCCCTTTTCAAGAGAAGGTGGTAGTGGAAGATAACACAGCGCAAAGACAGGCAGAAAAGGAGGAAGTGTGATGGGCAGAGAATGGATCTAACAGGAACTGAACAGGCAGCCCTAAACCCCCAAGAGCTCCCTTCCTCTTCAATACAATGTATTGATTCCCTTCAGAAGACAAATGCGTGTAATGGTTAACTACTTTTCAGACCTTAAGCTTACCTGTTAAGGCACTTACTTACCCGCCCCACCCTACCCATATTTTTCATATAAAACCCACTTTTCATTTGAATGCATTTTGCTAGGTTATGATAATCTGCAAAATAAAATAAAAATAACATTGACCATTTTTTTTTTATAAAAACTTGCATCAAGAGAAAGGTTGTGTTTTATTTTCTGAAATGAGCACAAAGTACACCTTTCACAATAACACTGAAAGCAGGTGCAAAGACTGACAGTGACCTTTGACTAAAGGTAGCTTTGTAAAAAGAAAAATACCAAATAAATCAGTGCCCTTTCTGATTGTTGTAAAACTGGAGAAGGGAGGGATTGGTTGGTTGTTACATAAAAGTTGGTCCAAACTTACAAAAAAAAAGCACAAATGTGCATAGTTCAGATCTGCAAGAGGGCCATAAAGAACTTTTATGTCCCTAATATTAGCATCCACTTAAAACTGCAAGAATACAAAATAAAACTGTTAACTAGAATTTGTGAAGATGTACAATCAATAGATCTAGTTTTCAGAACAGCATGAATTTAAGCAAAGGTGGGGTTTTTTGTTTTTTTGGTCTTTTTAAACTATTGTATGCAAGACCCTTTCCACATAAAAATAAAGCTGTTGTTGAATTAATATTATTCAAGTCTCTTGGATTGCTGCCTTAAATTGCAGCTAGAAAAGTCTTTCCAGATAAAAATGATGTGCCTGAGGAAAAACTGATACTTAGTATGGCAGCCCTCTGCCTCGACCTCTGCCAGCTGATGTGCTAATGTGTCCCCTGTATCCTTGTGAATATCCAGGTCCTTGGGCAGGAGAAGTCCAGGTCTGTCCAGGCATGAGGCTGGGGCCGCCCGGGCTCTCCTGTAAGGTACCACCATAGTTATAGTTGTGCATCTTTGCCGGCAAAGGATGAGTACTCTCTGGCCCTGTGGAAGGGTCACTGCTGTTCGCCAGGACTGCAATGGGGCCATGGCTATATTCAAATCTATGGTCCTTGTCTCCACTAAACAACATGGGACCAGAATTGAGGTAAATGTCTCCATATCCAGCCACTGAACTGGGAAACGACTCGGAAAAGGCAGAAGGCTGAGGTGGACCACCAGAATGAGATGAAGTAGTACTGTAGTTATCCAAAGACTGAATATCTGAGTTGCCAAGGAAGCTACGTCGTTCCAATGGTAGAGCAGAGCCACCTCCTAGACCATCATTACTAATATAAGGAGCAGAAGAGAAAGAAGAGGATCCAAAATTGTCCTTGTAGTCTGAAGTGGGTACATAAGTATCACCTGCCTGGTAATCAATCCCACCTTCTCTTTTGGGATCATCCTGGGGCTGATGCTGAGTAAGCAGCTGTAACAGGGCTGCTTTCACTCCGGCATGAGGGTCAGTTAGTGAAGAACTAGTGGTGGGAACATGCTGGTTTTCTGTCCGATAATCCAGATCTTCTTCAGTGACTGGTGGTGGTTCAGGTGGTTCCGGAGGTCGTTGATCAGGAGGCAGAATACGAGGCCGGTCTGGTTCTGGTGTGAGCTCTAACATCCTCATATCTTGGTGCTGAATGAGATCATTTTGCCCTAAGTGAAAAAAGAAAAAAAAAAGAAGAAGAAAAAAAGTCAAAATATACTTTGGAAAACCAAATGTTCAAAATAGTTAAGGTTTCCTATGGGTGGTCCTAAAGAGCATTAGAAGTTCCATCTCTGCATAACCGCTCCCCCCCCCCCAAAAAAAAAGAAAGAAAAGGGAAACAGTATATAAATCCTAATACTGCCTACTACCATTTAAGTCTATCGTGACCAAAAAATTAAATCATATTTGACTTTTCAAAGGTATCTCATATATACCTGTTTATTGCTTGAAGAACAAAAGCTACTGTATACGCAAAATTTCTGCCTTGGTCAATCATCCTGTTATAGTTGGAGTAAAAGATTATATCTTAACCATAGAAATCATGACGTTCATAATAAGTTATATCGCACATGGATAATTTGCTAAAGCGTCAATTTTTAGAAGTAAACAGATTAAAAAACCTAAGACCTGAGAATTTTCAGACATCTCCTAGCAATGCCACTCAACAATACACATTATAGATAACCATCAACAGCAAAAAAACAGTGTGAACACAGCTACATTAGTGGTCTGCTATCTGCACACTCACCCGATACTGGAGTGCTAGGTTCTGGAGGCGGTCTCAGTTGTAACGATGCTGCTTCATGGCCCGATCCATTTTCCCTTTCCTCTAGCAGCACATCTTTCTGCTTTGACTGCTGAGCCTTTATTAACTGAGTCAACAGAACCGCAAATGCACTCTGCACGGCCGCCTGGGCAGCGTCAGTCTCCACTTTAGGCTGGACGCTCTGAGAAGAAGGCTGAATTCCTCCCAATGGTTTTGAAGACTCCTGCTGTGGTGTTGATGGATCTGTCTGTTTTTCACCTGTTGCCAAAATTCCAGCAGGAAGGTTTATTTTATTTAGCTGTTGTTCAGTCTCAGAGTTTACCTTAATGTTCAACACTTGAACAAAATCAGCCATATTAATACTTGTTTTAGATTGTAGTAGGTTTAGTAGAATTGCCAATTCAGTGTGGTTTAACTGCTGTCCAGGGCCTGTTTTTACTAAAGACAAAATTTGTATTAATTAGAATTGCTGTAATTCATGGCTGCCCCACCCACAAAATGGCTCTGTATGAGCACATGAAAATGTATATTTGTAGGACAGTGTTTAAGAAACACTGTAAAAAGGGAATCTCAGTTTAATTTAATTTCATATTCATTTAAGATGTTACTGTATATAAATTTTTAAAAAAAGAAATGTGGTCCATTTTGAATAAATTATCTTTAGGAGTAAATATTTCAAAAGGAAAATCAAAACTATCACTAGAACCCTATACTATAAAGGTAACTAGGAAATGTCACCTGTGAATGTGAATGGATGATGATGATGACGACAACGTTAGCTAGTGTCAGGTACTTTCTAAGCATTTTATATCCTCTATTACTTACAACAATATAAGGCATACTCTATTATTGGCCCCATTTTTAAATGAAGAAGAAACTGACATCCAGAGAGATTAAATAACTTGTCTAAGGTCATAAACTCTGTAAGTGACAGAGCTGAGATTTGAACCTAGCATTCTGATTCCAGAATCTGCACTCTTTTAATTACTCACTGTACTGCTTATTTAAAATAATGCTTATTATCTAAGAACCTTGTATTTGTTTTTTTAAGTTTATGTTTTATTTTTATTTATTGAATTTATTGGGGTGACTGATTATATAGGTTTCAGGTATACAATTCTATAATATGTCATTTGTATATTATATTGTATGTTTACCACCCAAGTCAAATCTTCCATCTTGGATTTGTGCTTAATTCAAACTTTTGTCATAGGCTCTTTGATAAAGTATACTTTATTCAAATTACTTTTTTTAATTTTAAGTTATTCTGGGTAAATAACTCATCACCAGCAAAACAGATTCAGTGGTTTTTCATTTTCCAATTTCCAGTTTAGACTTGTGATGGTTTATACAGGTTCTTGTGAAAGCTTATCTGGATCATATACAGGGGTGGGCAAAAGTAGGTTACTAATAATAAATAATCCAATAACAAATAAATAATAATACAAGAATAAACTATCATACCCCCACAACTATCAACCTACTTTTTCCCACCCCTATATAACAACAAAGCTCAAATGCATATAATCTATATATATAAAAGCCTAAGCAACCTTTACATGGAATGACCAAAATGACAGGTCGCAATGATGCGCACTGACCACCAGAAGGCAGGAGCTACCCCCTGGTGGTCAGTGCGCTCCTATGGTGGGAGTGCCACTCAGCCAGAAGCCGGGCTCAGGGCTGGCAAGCATAGCGGCGGTGGCAGGAGCCTCTCCCACCTCTGCAGCAGCACTAAGGAGCGAGCAGCAAGTGGTTAGCAGCACCAAGCGCTGAGCCCGGCTTGGGCTCCTACCCAGCTGCCTGCCACTTCGCGCACTGCTACATCCCTTGGGGGATGTCGGACTGCCAGTTTCGGCCCAATCCAGG
Organism: Myotis daubentonii; assembly: GCF_963259705.1. Lineage (NCBI taxonomy): Eukaryota > Metazoa > Chordata > Mammalia > Chiroptera > Vespertilionidae > Myotis > Myotis daubentonii. The sequence continues at coordinate 76,341,297 of NC_081849.1, read as the reverse complement.
CAATCCAACATCCCCTGAGGAGTCCCAGATTGCGAAAGGGCACAGTCCAGGCCAAGGGACCCTACCCAGGGCACGAATTTCATACACTGGGCCTCTAGTACAACATAATACTACAGATACTGATAAGCAATTTCCATAACCACATCATAGAAGAAACACTCCAAAAAGATTAAAAACTGATGATGAATGCTGTCTTTTTCTACTCTCTCTTTATAGATTTTGAGATATTTTTATTATATAACTAGAGGCCCGATGCATGAAATCCGTGCAAGGGGCTTGGCTTTGCAGCCTCAGCCACTTGCCTCAGCCCTCGCAGCCCTGGCTTTATCCGGAAGGTCATCTGGAAGGATGTCCGGAAGTTCGTTCGGCTATCCAGTCTAATTAGCATATTATGCTTTTATTATTATTACAGATATCAGTTTTAGATTAAATCAAACTTTTATAAATTATTCTTGTGACCAGCATTAATAAGGAACAAAGTTTGATTACTACACCCCAAAGGCCGTTTTTCCTCATTTTCCCTTTCATTTCTCTATTAACAGAGGCAGTCTCTGTATGAGTTCAGAAGTATTCTTTATGGTGTCTCCTCTACAGAAGTGGCACTTCCCTATTTCAAGACACTTACTGATTAACGAAGAAAATTAATCAAAGAGGATACATTCCTATTTCAAAAAAATCAGAATTCTCACTTAATAGTGAATTTTAAAAAAAGGAAAACAAAATAATAAAATTAAACTGTCCACCATTAATAGGGTTATTAAATATGTAGATAACAAAATGAGCCCAGAAAGGGCAATTCATTTTTTACCAGCTAAAATAGAATGAAATAACTAACCTTCCACTAGGTTTGCTAGTGGAGTAAGAACAACAGTTCCATGAATAGGAGCAGAAATAAAGACCTGATAGTCTTGTTAAGGAAGATGACAACTGTAACCTGGGACAACTGACTACCATCCATACTTCATATTACTGACCTCTCAGATCCTGCTTCAGTAGTAGATGGCATATAAAACATGTAACTTAAATGCAAATTAAGAAAACTTCCTGTTGCTTCTCCTTTGCCTTTCTCCATATTTTACACATTTTTAACATGAAAATAAACTGAACTTGATTTAGACAGCCATCATAATGTGTACAGCAGACATGTTTTCCAGAGCTATGTATAAAATATTTTAATGTATAAGGGAAATTCACTTTTCAAGAAATTCTGAAGAATACTTATCTATAAGAAATAAAAATTGCTGCTGGTTTTTAAAGTAACATGTATCAATACTTTAATGTTGTCTGACCAAGGTCAAGTATGAGCTTGCAGATTACATGGGAAAGCATTAATGGTAATCTTACTCAAGCTTTCTCAGCTAGTATAATCTATATTTATACTCAACCACCAAAAGTCAAATCTGATTAACAGATCTGTTATCAATTAACTAACCAACCAATATTTTTCATCTCTTAATATGTACTAGGCTACTTTTTCATGTTTGATAAACTACCACCTCTGCATACACACATACACACATATATACTAGTACATACAGGCATACCTTGGAAATAGAATGGGTTTGGTGCAATAAAGCAAGTCAACACACATTTTTTGGTTTCCCAGTGCATATAAAAACTATGTTTATTCTATATTGAAGTCTATTAAGTATACATTTCTAAAAATATTATATGCATACTTAATAAAAAATACTTTATTACTAAAAAATGCTAGCCATCATCTGAGCCTTCAGCTGGTCAATAACCTTTTTGCCTCAATGTTGATGGCTGCTGACTGACCAAGTATGGTGGTGGTTTCTTTGCAGCACACAATGCTATTTGATAACACTTTACCAAAGTAGAACTTTTTTCAAAATTGGAGTCAAACCTCTCAAACACTGAAGTTGCTTTATCATCTAAGTTGATGTGGTATTCTAAATCCTTTATCATTTCACCAATCGTCACAGGAGTTGATTCCATCTCAGGAAACCACTTTCTTTTCTCTCTCATAAGAAACAACTCTCATCTGTTAGAAGTTTTATCAGATTGGTTGCAGCAATTCAGTCACATCTTCAGGCTTCACTTCTGCTTCCAGTTCTCTTGCTCTTTCCACCACATCTTCCTTCCTCCTCTGAAGTTTTGAACACTCAGTCATCCACTGGGCTGGAATCATCTTCCAAATGCCTGTTAATGTTATTTAGAAATCTTCCCATGCATCATGAATGTTTTTCATGGCATACAGAATGATGAATAATTTCTAGGTTTTTACTTTGCCCAAATCCATCAGAGGACTCACTATCTATGGCAGCTATACCCTTACAAAATGTATTTCCTAAATAGTAAGACTTTAAATTGGAAATTACTCCTTGATCCATAGCTGTAGAATGGGTGTTATGTTAACAGGCATGAAAACAACATTAATCTTGCTGTACATCTCCATCAGAGATCTTGAGTGACCATATGCATGGTCAATGAGTAGTGATATTCTGAAATGAATCTTTTTTTTTCTTTTGCTGAGCATTAAGCCTCAACAGTGGGCTTACAATATCAGTGATCTATGCTATAAACAGCTGTCCTGTCATCCAGGCATTGTTGTCCCACTTATAAAGCACAGGCAGAGTAGATTTACCATAATTCTTAAGGACATGAAAATTTTCAGAATGGTACATGAGCATTGGCTTCAACTTAAAATCACCAGCTGCATTAGCCTCTAACAAGAGTTAGCCTGACCTCTGAAACCAGGCTTTGACTTCTCCTGTCTAGTTATCAAAGTCCTAGATCTTCTTCCAGTTTAAGGATGTATTTCTACATTGAAAATCCGTTGTTTGGTGTAGCCACCTTCATTAATTATCTTGGCTAGATCTTATGGATAACTTGCTGCAGCTTCTACATCAGGACTTGCTGCTTTGCCTGGCACTTCCATGTTATGAAGACAGCTTCTTTCCTTAAACCTCATGAAGCAATCTCTACTAGCTCCAAATGTTTCTTCTGCCATTTCCTTACCTCTCTTAGCCATTACAGAATTGAGGCGAGTTGTGGCCTTGCTTTGAATTAGGCGGTTTAGCTTTCTTACCATTTGTGTGTTTACTAGAGTAGTACTTTTAATTTCCTTCAAGAACTTTTCCTTTGCATTTACAACTTGACTACCTGGTGCAAGAGCCTAGCTTTTGGTCAGACACTGCTTTTGGCATGCCTTCCTTACTACACTTAATTGTTTCTAGCTTTTGATTTAAAGTGTGGCTCTTCCTTTCCCTTAAACACGTAGAGGCCATTATGAGGTTATTGACTGGCCTAATTTCAATTTACTGTTGTGTCTGAGGGAATAGGGAGGTCCAAGGAGATGGGGAGAGATGGTCAAAAGGTCAATGGGGCAGTCAGAACACATATAACATTTACCAATTAAGTAAGCTGTCTTCTATGGGCACTGTTGGGGTGCCCCTAAACAATAACAATAGTAACTGATCACCACGCTGGCCGGTGTAGCTTCAGTTGGTTGAGCATTGTCCCATGCACCAAAAGGTCACCAATTTCTTGTCAGGGCATATATGGGGTTCGACCCCTGGTTGGGTTGCATATAGGAGGCAATCAATCCGTGTTTCTCTGTTACATTGATGTTCTCCCCTCTCTTTAAAATCAATAAAAAAATATATTTAAAAAATAAAAGATCAATCACTGACCACCACAATAAATATAATAATGAAAAAGCTTGAAATATTCTGAGAGTTACCAAACTGTGACTAATGAGTAAATTCTGTTGGAAAAATGGCACTGAAATACTTGCTCAATGCAAGGTTACCATAAACTTTCAATTTATGAAAATTGCAATATCTATGAAGTGCAATAAAGTGTAGCACAATAAAACAAAGTATGCCTGTATATATTTCATATTAGTCTACACACACACACACACACACACACACACACACACACAAATTAAACTAAACCTGAATGCTTTCTGGTTTCTTGAGGCCAAATGAGGGAATAGATTCCATTTTTTAAAAAGTTAACACTGAAGAGATTGATTTCTCATGAAGACGCTTACTCTTACAATAGATTGAGTCAGAGGAAGAAATTTAAGTTTTCCCCAAATATCCTTTAAGTCATTTTTGGCACAAAAAATCAGATTCCAATCTTTGAGATTCTATAATATAATGGGAAATGTATTAAGAGTAACTTCTAAGGATATTATAGACAGTACGAAAGAGCTTCTATTATAATTTTTGGCTCTTTTCCTATATCCTTCTTCTTGAGCATTCAGACATTAAATGCTGAGCCTCAGTGGGAACAGTGTTAGCAAAAGACCTAGTGATTCCTGTACTAGGAGGACAAAGAAAGTAGAGAAATCTGACTAATGACTAGTCATATATAATTTGAGTCCCTCTTTGTAAGTTCATCTTACCTTGACATTGCTTAATATTGTGGTGCCAGTACCAGCAACACATGTGTACTGGCACAAGCAAATAATAAAGAAATGTCAAGTTCAGTGAATAAGCCTTAATGTTCAACTTTTAACCTCCAATGCCTTAGCACTAGAACAATATAATCAACAGTAGCCACAAAACAACCGGAAGAAAACCATGGAAGCATTACTGACCAGGTGCCACATTCGAGTTGCCCTGAGATTTCAGTTGTGAAGTTGGCAGCACACCCTGGGGTGTGTTCGTCCTGCTGTCATCCAAGCCCAGAGACAAGTCCTTTTTGGGGGCTTTCACTGTGGAAACATCATCAGTCATGCCCATCTGCTTCTGTCTTCTTCGCTTTTTACTCCACAACTCATGACAGTCTTGCCATAAAGGAAGGCTAGAAAAAAGAGAATAAAATTGTTTCTCAGTGGCATTTCTTAACAAAATGCTAATATTTCTGAACAACCAAATTGCCACTCCCACGCCCCTGCAAGTTGTTCTTGAAGACTTAACACACAGGCTTTACAAACTGTTCCAATAAAAATTGCCCTTGATGCACACCTCCTTCAGTCCTTTACCTTTATAAACAGATGGTGGTTTCTGAATAATCACTAAATAATCATTTATTAAAACTGTAAGTGAAGAATATATGGTCAGCCCTAAGTGATTTGGCTCAGTGGCTAGAGCGTCGGCCTGCAGATTGAAGGGTCCAGGGTTCGATACTGGTGTCAAGGGCACATGTCCACGTTGCGGGTTTGAACCCTGGTAGGGGGCGTGCAAGAGGCAGCTGATCAATGATTCCCTTGCATCATTGATGTTTCTATCTCTCCCTCTCCCTTCTTCTCTGAAATCAATAAAAAGATATTTTAAAAAAATAATGTATAAAAATGGGTTACAATGATCCTTGGCACAACCTTTTAAAGCCAATTCTTATCATAGTACATCATACATTGAATACGATATTTAAAAAGGCAAAAAATATGCCATTTGCAGAAACTAGCCTAGACAGAGGATTGAAAGTACAAAGACTAAGACATACCAACTGTGAAAAATTTTCTTGCAAAAACTTTTAACTTTTTAATACCCTTGTATTTGCTGCTGTAAGCAAATGCCCTAGAATTAAACTGATGCTAGAGGCATTTCAAAAATAGGTAATCCAGGCTCATTATTCATCAAAAAAAGTTCTGAATAGCTAGGAAGTATCATCAAAATTACCCTCAATTATGAAACAACTCTACCTGAATGTAATTTCATAAACCTGACAACCATGCAGAATAACTTTTGCTTAAAAAGAGACTTAAATATTTGATTTATAAATATTTTCTTTTTACCCTAATAATCCAATATTGTGTCTATTTAAAATAAGAAAATTAAGGCTTGGAAAGGTTAATAAACTTGCCCAGAATAACTACAATTTTCCTTAAGAAGCTGCGACCTGGTGATAAAAGTCTGCAGTATTCAGCCTATACATGTTTTCCTCTAAGGATACATGAAGACTTTTTAAGGGGGTACACTTAAAATTGTTTTAAAATAATTTCCATATCCACATGTCCTCTTTCCTACAATTGATCTTTGAGAATGGCCTGCACATTCAGCAAATTCTTTCATACCTCCTCTTTTACAATTACTCTATGTCATGTTATAAAAGAAAGGCATATGCAGCAACATGGTTGAATCTTAGCAATGTAATATAATATAAAAAAAGTCATTCTCAAAAGAATACAAACAGCATGACCCCCTTTTGTAAATTAAAAACTAAAATTAAAAAATATAAATTATTATAAGTACATGTAGATGGCAACAAAAAGTATATACAAAAGAAAACAGGGATGACGGTTACCTCAGGTACAGGAAGGCAAGGGGATAGAGGTAGTGGTGTAGGGTTGGAGTGGGGAAAGGTATGATATGATTAAAGTAGATTGTTTTCAAGATTCCAGCTTTCATTTGGTAGGCTCATAGCTGCTTATCAACACCATTGAAAATAACTAAGTAACTAAAGAAAAAAAAGAGCCATGCATGGACCAATGATGAGTGATACAAGGATTATGATTAAACCAAGTCTATGCACCTGAGGTCCAAAAACAAAACAAAGGCATACCTCTCAGCCATCTTACTATGGCGCATTGCCTCAGCGTGTAAAAACCTCCTGGAGTAACAAACAAAGGGACAATTTGAAATATTGATATTGGGAAGCTATAAGGCATCATAATCCCGCCAAAGCCTTTCCTCTCCTTTTTCTCCCCCTGGCCCCTCATGTGTTTTTATAAGATGTGTACCCTTAGCCTCTGTGGAGATATTCTGAAATCAGATGTACTACAGTACTGCAGTAACGAGTGATTTTACTTCCACCATCCAAATATTCTGGGAATGGATGGCTCTTAAGAAAATGAGTCCCATGAGTGTAAAGCAAAGAAATCCACTAAAAGGGCTTTGTTCCCTCCCATAATTTAAAGGTAAGAGATTCTTTATGGATGATTTCAACACTCATCTCTAGGACAGAGAAACATCACCCAACAAATAGCTAACACAGTATTAAATCAGTGATGCTGACTCAGATATACCAGGAATGTTTTCTAGGATGAGCACATTTTTATGTTCTTTTCTGAAGGTTCGAATACTGGTTCTGCCACTTATTTATTGTGTCTCATTAGGCAAGTAATGACTTCTGTGCCTCAATTTCCATGTTTTTAAAAATAAGATAACAATACATTATAGGGTAGAGGTAATATACGTTAACATATGTAAGATCTTGGGCATGGTTAGGCAATATATTCATGTTTGATTCAATTTATCATCATTCAAAAAGGTAGCTTAAAGCTATTTTTATTAAATCACACCATGAAATATTTATGCAAATATAGCTGGTCATATTTTACCTAATGCATTATTTAATACTTTATACTTGCTATTAAGAAAAAAATTATAGGCTAGGTGCCATTCTAATTCCCTTTTTAACAATATATATTTTTTTCTCTTTTCATTAAATACTTCAGAAAATTTTGACAGGACATCTAACACAATTAATAGAATTATTTTTTGTGTTTTTTAATACCCCACTCTCATTTGATTATTCCTAAAAAATTGATCAGAAGAGTATATTATATACACATATTTCCTAAGGAATGCCATGCCTTTCTTCATCGTCCTTAGCTCATAAATAATTTATAATTAATTATCTATTACATATTACAAAATGAGGTTATATTGTTTATATAACTTTTTATTTAAATATTAGATTGACATCTTTATAATTTTACCTGACTGCCTTAGTGATCTTTCCCATAATTTATTACTGGTTTACAGATTTTTCATCAAAATGTGTATTAATGTTTATTCTTAATGAAAAAAATGTAATCAGGTATGTTCTGATAAAAACAGTGAATTTAGGTGTTACATTTGATAATATGAACAGTGTTTTCAATTAAGTTGTGTGGGAGACACTTTTCATAAATTGAAGGGAAAACATCTATAGTGCCAAGGTTTTGACAAAAAACATATATAGTTTAAAAATGTAATAAGAAACAATTTAATAAATTGACTGGCAAAGTAACACTGAAATGACATGCTGACTTCCTAATCTTTTGTAAGTATACTGGATTGAACAAGTATAAATAAAAAGAAAAAGTAACAAGTATAATAAGTATTTTAGTAAGTATTCGTAAAGCTTCTTTGGCTTACTTTCCCAAAATTTGAAAAATTAAGTGGTTAATGACTGAATAACTTATCTTTTGGCAAGTCATGTAGTTTCCAGGCTTTACTGTCAAAAACATTAAAGGAGGAAAAAAATCTTAAGTTTATATCTGAAAGGTCATTAAAATAATTTTTGATGACTGATTACTATGTGGTTTTGGAGATATAATATGGAGGGAATTTAAAACTCAGTGATATAACTATGACAAAACTCCACCTATTCTCAAATGCTTGTTTACAAGGGTACTTATTAAAATAATACTAAAATTAATGTGGAGCTATTGCATTCTAGAATAAGTACTATTAATTGATAGATATGCAAATTGCATGGGGAAATTAGCCCTACTTATTTCATTAGGTTGCATTTCCAACAAAATTTAATATTTTTTTCCTTTTCTTAACTGAAATGTGTGATATTAATATTTGCAATGACAAATTAAGAAGAAACAGAACTTTGTAGTCAGATTTTAAAAATCAAATTTCCATTTATATGTATACATATATTTGTTTTAAAAATGTATCACAAGGTAATCAATTAATGCTTTCAAGCATAAATATATGCTGCATTAAAAATCTGCAGAAGCAATGTAAGTCCAAAATGAAAAACGAGCAATGTAAAATGGTTAGTTTCTTCATACATTTTTATTGTTGTTAATCCTCACCCAAGAATATTTTTTCACTGAGTTTTTGAAAGAATGGAAGGGAGGGGTAGAGACAGAGAGAGAAACATCGATGTGAGAGAGACACATTGATTGGTTGTCTTACGCATGTGGCCCTGGGCCTGGGATCAAGCCCATAACCAAGGTATGTGCCCTTGACCGGAATCGAACCTGAGACCCTTCAGTCCATGGGCTGACACTCTATCCACTAAGCCAAACGACTAGGGATCTTCATATGTTTTCTAAGGGAATGTTTGTGAATATAAAGATATTTTTATTTCATTGAATATATTTTTAAGAGTGATGTAACTGCTCCATTTAAGTGTCAACATTTATGATACACTGAAAATTACATCTTTTGCAACTATTTAAACCATTGATTTAAAATGTTTAGATGTCGATTAAAATTGAACTTTCCTACAGTTTTAGCAGAATTCTTTCATGTGTAATACCTAAACCAAGATATCAATTTAGATCAACTTAGACATTATCAATATAAGAAAAATGACATTATATTCCTCTTGATATGATAAAGCAGGAAGCACACTTTATTACCTAGCTAGTTCTTGCAAAAAAAAAAAAATGTTACTCTAATCCTGATATTAAGAAAGCAATTAGTCAGATTTTATAATGTTTTACAAAACAGCTAGCTTGTACTCTTCAAAAGTGTCAATGTCATAAAAATCTTATCCAAAGAGTGATTAAAGAATGAAAACACATGACAGCTAAATGAAATATGTAAGCTCTGCCCTAAAAAAAAAGGGGGGGGAGGGTATAAAAGAAAATTATTGTGGAGAAATTTGACTATGGGCTATTAAATATTACAATGTTAAATTTCTTATGCTTTATACAGAATTAGTCTTAGTTCTTATAGAATCACTTATAAATGAAGCATCACTTCCACAATATATTATTCAAACAGTTCAGATAAAAGTTTACATACAGTGATAAAGCAAATATGCCCAAATATTAATTGTTAAATCTAGGTGGACATATGAATGCTCACTGTATTATTTTTTTCTATGTTAATGTAAATGAGAAAAATTTTCAAATCCAAAGTTGAAAAAATTCTTTAAAGGGATACTAGAGCCAAAGTTTCATGACAGCTAATAGCTACTAATAAGCAAACCCAACAAGAATCCATGAGACAATTCAACAATGAATAATTCAGATCCCTCAATATGTCAGATGATATATCCTTTAAGCCTTTAAAATCATCTCCACAAAGGCTATTTGTATACAGCAAAACTTAATGAAGCTGAGTATGAGGGTCTCACAGGAATAGAGTAAACCCAATCTAAGTGGTAAGTGAAAGAGTCAAGATTTGAACTCCAAAGCCCATGTTTGTTCATTTACAATATGTTAACTGTATTACATGGAAACATTTTATTATTGTACGCACAGGCTTGCTTTATGACGCTCATTAGCATTTTTTTAAATTATTAAGAAAATCCCTACAAAGTTTCTAGATCTTGCCAAGAACCAAATAATCTGCTTTGTCCTCTCCCATTTCCCCAAATTGATCTTAAAGAAAGTATAGGAGCCATAAGAGAGTAAAGTTTCAAGAACCCAGCTATTCTGACTCCCAAACTCTATGCATTCCACAGCCCCCCCACTGGACAATAAACTCAGTTTATACAGGCTTTTGATACTATTATTTTTATCCAATGATTAGAAATTTTATTATATATATAAAAAATTTATTATATAGTTTGCCAAGGAATATATTAGAACTTCTTTCTCTTATTGGACTAACTTGAATTTGAGAGCGGGGTCCACCCTTTGCTATATTTGTATTCTTGGGCAAGTTTCTTAACCTCCTTGTGCCTGCTTCCTCTTCTGTAAAATGGTGATGATGATAATAATACTCACCTGAGAGTATGAATGTAACACATGAAAAATGTTTAGCATTAGCACTCAAAATTTTAGCAACACCAACTAATAGTATAAGCAGTAGTATGGGTACTACAATAAACTGCAGCAGTAATATCTTCTTTGAATTAAAATATATTAATAAAATTGGCTAGAGGAAGGCTACTTTTGTTAGTCCTATGGTTAGCTGAACATTAACCATTCTAGATATGCAAATTATATATTTTATACTGTTATTCTATTTCTTTTTATTTCTTTTGACTTAACCATGAAAAAGCTTCTGAAAGTTACATACAGATGTTATTAAAACTATCCAGTTTCTTTATATAAGGGATCTAATAATAAAAAGTCACTTACTCTGGTGGGGGCATTTTTGAGGGTTCCACATCCCGCAGGAACTCACATTGAAGAGCTTGTTCTGCAGTGCAGCGCTTACTAGGATCCAAGGCCAGCATGTAATCAAATAAGTCTAGTGCGGCTGCAGGAATACTAACATGAGAGGGTTAAAAAAGTCATTCATGGTCTTTGACACAAGTTTAATGTTTCTTTAGAAGCTTATTTCAAGTATTAGCATTTTATACCATGTTTATAATACTTTATTCCAGTAAATATCAATTTTCTTTTGAAAAATACTTCACATATTTTTATAACTATCATTCTAATAATTTTAGTTTTGGCAAACAATAGTATATTTTATTACTCTATGGGCAATTTGCTGTTATAACATAAATTAAGAATTGAACAGAATAGTTTCCTACAATAAAAATAAAAACCTGAGCTCAAGTAACTTGAAAGATGTTTCAATAAAATTTAAAATAATGTAAAAGTTCTTTCTTATGTAAGTACCAAATCTAACACACAAACACAAACCACTGATTCCATAATGGTGGTAAAATGATAATTTGCATGTAGCAAAGGGAAACTCAAAATAAAATGACACAGAATAATTGTGATAGATCTACTTTGAGTCAAGAGAGAATTGAGTAACATTTAGAATTCAGAGTAATTAACTAAACAAACAAACAAACAAACAAACAAACAAAAACCATTCAATGCAATATGGATGTTTAAGCATCCCCTTCTTACAAAACAAATTCTTCTCTTAACTTTCGACGATATTGCTTCTTTGGTTTCATGGTGTTGAAATATGGTAGTTTGATTACATCGGGCCACACTGCAGGACATGGACTCCCACATATACGGCTAAACATAAAAGAAGTACATCACTATAAACTACACAGACAAAATAAAACAACTGCTATACAAAATATCGACTCATTTAGGTCCTGATATAATTATAGACATTTTATTAAATATTTCAATCATCCCAACATAATTACTTGTTTTAAGAAATCAATTTATTTTCCGTGGATACTTCTAATACTCCAAACATTCAAGTTCCTAGAAAGAAAACCTTATTTATAAAATCAAACCTTAAAGGTAACACTCAAAATATGCTGATCATATGTTGAACAAAATAAAAAATTTATTCCAATAAATTAAGAAACGAGAGTTTAGTATATGCCTTTCTCTGGTTTTATAGGTACCTGTTATTTACCACTTTTCATAAATATAATGAAGTTTGCGATAAAATCAGAAACAGATATACTACACTCAGGAAGGTAAGCACATTGTAAATAAAGACTGTTAAATTCTGTCAACTGGTGGACCCTAAAAGTAACATTCTTAAAACATGTAAGTTCTTTAAAATTGTGCCACAGATTTCAAGGTATTAAGAAATTTTAACTGCTTTACTCTCTGCTTATCTGTATCTTAAAAATACTAATTTTTAAAAATATATTTTTAAAATAATCCTCACCAGAGGACATGTTTTTATTGATTTTTTAAATATATATATATATATAAAGAGAGAAATGTCGATGTGAGAGAGAAACATCGATTGGTTGCTCCCATCCGCGGTATGTGCCCTGACTGGAATCAAACCGCAACCTTTTGGTGTTCAGCAAGCATGTCAAACTCAAAGGCTAACATGGGCCAAATAAAGTGTATGTGGGCCGCAAAAAAACAACAACCTTCCATTTTCATAGAAACGTAGGTTTATTTCAATAGAGACATGCTGAATACAAAGGGCTGAAATAAATGAGTAATTGTTAACATAAAATATAGAACATTTTAATAAAAATTAGTATTTTTGAACATTAACTTACCAATGAATAACTGCACAGATTAATAAGCATATCACAAATAAACCTATTTTTCTTGTCCTCCAAAGGCGAATTATTTCCTGTTGCACACACCAAACAAGTCAGTACAAGACTAGTAACGTGGCAATGGGCTGCTGAAATATTCGCTGCTAGTATTAGTGGAGAGAAATAGTGCGCCTGCGCATAAGGCGCATAAGGGAAATGAATGCAGCACGATTATAATAATCAGTCATTATTGAACGTTGTAGTTCATTACTAATAATTATGTGTAACAGGATATTGTAAGAATTAACTTACAAAATTTTTATTAAAACGTTTCTTACATACCATTACATTGGCTGGGCCGCAAAAACATTCATTGTGGGCTGCGAATTTGACATGCTTGGTGTACAGGACAACGGTTCCAATCAATTGAGCCACCCAGCCAAGGCGAAAACCCTCATAATTATTTTATTAATTAGTAAGTCTTTGTTACAATAATTTATTTTAAAAATGCAGTGATAGGTAACTCCAGCTGGTAAATAGTTAAAAACTGATTTTGGTAATAGGCAGATAAAAAATTGGTTAAATATGCTTAACTTAAATATACTAAATCTCAAGGATAAATGTATATAGTATGTAAAATGATCAGCTGGTATTTAAACGTAAAAAGAAAAGGCCCATGTATTGCTGACTAAAAATATTCTATACATACATAAATATAAATGTATGCACCAATGTGCATAAGCATTTGACAAGTGAAATTGCCATTCTTTAGTTGGGCTTCAGAATGCTATCTCAGAAACATGTTTATTATGTAAGAGAACCTCTCACACTTTTAAAGTTATATGTCAACCAAACTGTGCTTTTTGTTTCAATATACGATAATCTCCCTTAACTATGAGGGATATGTTCCAAGACCCCAGTGGATGCCTGTAACCAGGAATAGTAGCAAACCCTATGTATGCAATGTTTTTTTCCTATATATGCACACACACCTATGGTAAAGTTTAATTTATAAATTAGGGACAGCAAGAAATTAACAACTCTAATAATCAAATAGAAAAATTATAACAATATTCTGTAATAAAAGTTATATGAATGTGGTCTCTCTCTCTCAAAATGTCCTTTCTTTTTTTATTGACTTCAGGGAGGAAGGGAGAGAGAGAGAGAGAGAGAAAGATGGAAACATAAATGATGAGAGAGAATCATAGATTGGCTGGCTCCTGCATGTCCCCTACTGGGAATCAAGCCTAAAACCGGGCATATGCCCTGATCGGGAATTGAATTGTGACTTCTTGGTTCATAGGTCGACACTCAACCACTGAGCTGCCGGGGTCCAAACCCCAGCGGGTCCAGGGGTCCCCAAAGGTGTGGACGGAGTCGGCGAAGAAGGAATGTCACGGAGACAGCGTTCAGTTGATCAGCAGCCTAGCCAGGATCTCCAGCCAAGTTCTGGTCTCGATCTCCAGAGAGGCTCTGCTGGTTCTCCAGCCAGGTCCAGTCACCAGGTTCTAGTCAGGTTCTCTTGCCATATTTCTGTAGTCAGGTTCAGTCCAGGATCCCTTGCCATGTTCTCCTGCTAGGCTCTGTCTCTAGGCTCCGAGGCCAGTTCCTGTCCAGGATCCTCCGGCATGCTCTCTCCAGCGAAGTTCTTCTGTCTCCAGGCTCCGTGTAGGCTCTGTCTTCTTGATTCTGTTCTAAGTTCTGAGTTCTGAATTCTGTCTCATGATTTCTGTGTTCTGAGTTCTGAGTGTTTCTGTCTTGTTACAACTGTATTTATACCAGTTGATTCAATCCTATCAATCTCTATTACAAAGGTTAGGGCGTTTCTTATCTCCATTCCAGGGAGAAAAGATTATGTAGTTTAAGCATGATTGTTCGTAGTTAAAGGGATTAATTACCCACCTGGCACTTAGTTGAGGGGTTTTATTCCCTCCCTAACTTCAGGGGAAAATCCCTACCTGGGGATTCAACCTTTCTCAGAGGTGACTTTGGTTAAAACACAGCGCCAAGAAGGTGAGCAAACATATTAAGAACCGTATGCCATATATGCCAGGTCCCTTGAAACAGCAAGGATGGACCGGCTCCCGGCAAGGGGCGCTTACCTAGGTGTCCCTGTTCGGGCGCCATATGCCGGGGTCCAAACCCCAGCGGGTCCAGGGGTCCCCAAAGGTGTGGACGGAGTCGGCGAAGAAGGAATGTCACGGAGACAGCGTTCAGTTGATCAGCAGCCTAGCCAGGATCTCCAGCCAAGTTCTGGTCTCGATCTCCAGAGAGGCTCTGCTGGTTCTCCAGCCAGGTCCAGTCACCAGGTTCTAGTCAGGTTCTCTTGCCATATTTCTGTAGTCAGGTTCAGTCCAGGATCCCTTGCCATGTTCTCCTGCTAGGCTCTGTCTCTAGGCTCCGAGGCCAGTTCCTGTCCAGGATCCTCCGGCATGCTCTCGCCAGCGAAGTTCTTCTGTCTCTAGAGAACGTTCTTTGTAGGTTCTGTGCCTAGGCTCTGTCTCTCTTGGTCCTGTCTTCCAAGCCTTGTGTCCTTAGTTCTGTGTTCTGAGTTCTGTCTCTCTCTGTCTGGTTCTGGGTTCTGTCTTCTTGATTCTGTTCTAAGTTCTGAGTCTTCCTGTCTTCTGAATTCTGTCTCCTGATTTCTGTGTTCTGAGTTCTGAGTGTTTCTGTCTTGTTACAACTGTATTTATACCAGTTGATTCAATCCTATCAATCTCTATTACAAAGGTTAGGGCGTTTCTTATCTCCATTCCAGGGAGAAAAGATTATGTAGTTTAAGCATGATTGTTCGTAGTTAAAGGGATTAATTACCCACCTGGCACTTAGTTGAGGGGTTTTATTCCCTCCCTAACTTCAGGGGAAAATCCCTACCTGGGGATTCAACCTTTCTCGGAGAGGTGACCTTGGTTAAAACACAGCACCAAGAAGGTGAGCAAACATATTAAGAACAGTATGCCATATATGCCAGGTCCCTTGAAACAGCAAGCATGGACCGGCTCCTGGCATATTCCCCCTTTTATATATTTTTTAAAGCAAGCATTAAAAAAAACCTCAAATGCTCTCTTATATCCATTTTAAGAGTAGGATTGGCGCTTTCCGCTATTACCTGAGTCCTGATCTATCACCCCAGGAAGAGCTTGCCAATCCTGCACTTTCCCAGGGTGGAAAGGCTGCAGTGGGGTTAAGGATAAGGCACCTTGGGCCTACCTTCTCCCATGCCATTACATTTACCTTTCCTTCCTCAGAAAAGCATGGACATATTTCTTGTATAAAATGTTCTGTCTGACTGAGAGTAACCTTAATTCCTCTGCTAACAAGCATATATGTTAAAAGATCAATACAGAGTCTTCTTTCTTTGGACTCAGTATGGCACATCTTCTCAATCTAAGAATCAATACAGAGTCTTCTTTCTTTGGACTCAGTATGGCACATCTTCTCAATCTAAGTTCTGTACTATCCACCTTCTTACCCTACTTATCCTCTATAGGGGGGTCTGTAGCACCCTGGTGGAGTCCTATCCGTCCCAAGTGTGGGGTTCTCAATGGGGGGGGGCTTACCTAAGGGAATCCTGTTCCAGGGGTTCCCAAAGGTGTGGACGGAGTCGGCGAAGACTATCCACCTTCTTCCTACAGTGGAGTCCTATCCGTCCCGAGTGTGGGGTTCTCAATGGGGGGGCTTACCTAAGGGAATCCTGTTCCAGGGGTTCCCAAAGGTGTGGACGGAGTCGGCGAAGACTATCCACCCTCTTCCTACGGTGGAGTCTGATCCGTCCCGAGTGTGGAGGTTCTCAATGGGGCGGCTTACCTAAGGGAATCCTGTTCCATGGGTTCCCAAAGGTGTGGACGGAGTCGGCGAAGACTATCCACCCTATTCCTACGGTGGAGTCCGATCCGTCCCGAGTGTGGGGCGCTTACCTAGGGGTCCCTGTTCGGGCGCCATATGCCGGGGTCCAAACCCCAGCGGGTCCAGGGGTCCCCAAAGGTGTGGACGGAGTCGGCGAAGAAGGAATGTCACGGAGACAGCGTTCAGTTGATCAGCAGCCTAGCCAGGATCTCCAGCCAAGTTCTGGTCTCGATCTCCAGAGAGGCTCTGCTGGTTCTCCAGCCAGGTCCAGTCACCAGGTTCTAGTCAGGTTCTCTTGCCATATTTCTGTAGTCAGGTTCAGTCCAGGATCCCTTGCCATGTTCTCCTGCTAGGCTCTGTCTCTAGGCTCCGAGGCCAGTTCCTGTCCAGGATCCTCCGGCATGCTCTCTCCAGCGAAGTTCTTCTGTCTCCAGGCTCCGTGTAGGCTCTGTCTTCTTGATTCTGTTCTAAGTTCTGAGTTCTGAATTCTGTCTCATGATTTCTGTGTTCTGAGTTCTGAGTGTTTCTGTCTTGTTACAACTGTATTTATACCAGTTGATTCAATCCTATCAATCTCTATTACAAAGGTTAGGGCGTTTCTTATCTCCATTCCAGGGAGAAAAGATTATGTAGTTTAAGCATGATTGTTCGTAGTTAAAGGGATTAATTACCCACCTGGCACTT
This sequence comes from Myotis daubentonii, assembly GCF_963259705.1. Lineage (NCBI taxonomy): Eukaryota > Metazoa > Chordata > Mammalia > Chiroptera > Vespertilionidae > Myotis > Myotis daubentonii. The sequence continues at coordinate 76,324,014 of NC_081849.1, read as the reverse complement.
AGTTGAGGGGTTTTATTCCCTCCCTAACTTCAGGGGAAAATCCCTACCTGGGGATTCAACCTTTCTCAGAGGTGACTTTGGTTAAAACACAGCGCCAAGAAGGTGAGCAAACATATTAAGAACCGTATGCCATATATGCCAGGTCCCTTGAAACAGCAAGGATGGACCGGCTCCCGGCAAGGGGCGCTTACCTAGGTGTCCCTGTTCGGGCGCCATATGCCGGGGTCCAAACCCCAGCGGGTCCAGGGGTCCCCAAAGGTGTGGACGGAGTCGGCGAAGAAGGAATGTCACGGAGACAGCGTTCAGTTGATCAGCAGCCTAGCCAGGATCTCCAGCCAAGTTCTGGTCTCGATCTCCAGAGAGGCTCTGCTGGTTCTCCAGCCAGGTCCAGTCACCAGGTTCTAGTCAGGTTCTCTTGCCATATTTCTGTAGTCAGGTTCAGTCCAGGATCCCTTGCCATGTTCTCCTGCTAGGCTCTGTCTCTAGGCTCCGAGGCCAGTTCCTGTCCAGGATCCTCCGGCATGCTCTCGCCAGCGAAGTTCTTCTGTCTCTAGAGAACGTTCTTTGTAGGTTCTGTGCCTAGGCTCTGTCTCTCTTGGTCCTGTCTTCCAAGCCTTGTGTCCTTAGTTCTGTGTTCTGAGTTCTGTCTCTCTCTGTCTGGTTCTGGGTTCTGTCTTCTTGATTCTGTTCTAAGTTCTGAGTCTTCCTGTCTTCTGAATTCTGTCTCCTGATTTCTGTGTTCTGAGTTCTGAGTGTTTCTGTCTTGTTACAACTGTATTTATACCAGTTGATTCAATCCTATCAATCTCTATTACAAAGGTTAGGGCGTTTCTTATCTCCATTCCAGGGAGAAAAGATTATGTAGTTTAAGCATGATTGTTCGTAGTTAAAGGGATTAATTACCCACCTGGCACTTAGTTGAGGGGTTTTATTCCCTCCCTAACTTCAGGGGAAAATCCCTACCTGGGGATTCAACCTTTCTCGGAGAGGTGACCTTGGTTAAAACACAGCACCAAGAAGGTGAGCAAACATATTAAGAACAGTATGCCATATATGCCAGGTCCCTTGAAACAGCAAGCATGGACCGGCTCCTGGCACTGAGCCACACCGGCTGGGCAAAATCCTTTTTTTAATAAAAATTTATTTTATAATTTTTTAATTTTATTGATTGCAGAGACAGAAATAGCAAGAGAGAAATATCTATGTGAGAAAGAAACATTGATTGACTGCCTCCTGCACACACCCTGATTGGGGATTGAACCCACACCCTGGGTATGTGTCCTGACCTGGAATTGAACCTGCCACTTCTTTGTGTATGGTATGATGCTCCAACCAACTGAACACCACCAGCTAGGGCTCTCTCAAAATATCTTATTGCACTGTACTTAACCTTATACAGTGTGGACATCCTGAACAAAGGGATGATTCATGTTCCCCGTGGGAAGGAATGGGATGACGTAAGATTTCATCATTGCACTACCAGGAACATCACATAACTTAAAACTATGTTTTATTTCTAGAATGTTACATTTAATATTTTCAGACCGAGGGTAACCGAAATTGAAACCACAGATAATGGGGACTACTATAGTTTTTGATTTTTATAAGCCCAAGCTTTAAGAAAAGTACCAAAATCTTATTCGTTGTCCACTCCCAATCTTTTCTTTTTTAGGGAAGAAAGCCAAACTAGGAGCATGGCCTTTTATAATCTGGTCCCAAACTGCCTTCCCTAGTCTCATCTCCCAATTCCTCTCTCCCCACAGACCAACCATGCCTCCATACTGACGCTCATATTCCTTTCTCCCTAGATCAGTGATGGCGAACCTATGACACGCATGTCAGAGGTGACACGCGAACTCATTTTTTGGTTGATTTTTCTTTGTTAAATGGCATTTAAATATATAAAATAAATATAAAAAATATGTCTTTGTTTTACTATGGTTGCAAATAACCAAAAATTTCTATATGTGACACGGCACCAGAGTTAAGTTAGGGTTTTTCAAAATGCTGACACGCCGAGCTCAAAAGGTTCGCCATCACTGCCCTAGATCCTACCTAGCTAAATCTTTTTCACTTCTCAAGGGTCAGATAAAAAGTAATCCATTCACAGAAGCCTTCTTTATCCCCAATACTACTCAAAATGATTGCTCTGTGCATGCTACTTGTTTCCTTTGATACTATTTCATCCTGCTTTGTATTTTAGTTGTTTACATGTACGCTTGTCTTACTAAATTATTATTTGGAAACCATGACCTTTAAACAATATACAGGTGGGAAAGGGAATAAAATATGTTAATGGCAAAGAGAAGTACTCAGGCAAAAGTATGAAGTGGCCAAATTTAGACATTTAGGAGGAAGACTAAGAAAATCAGTACAGGAGGAATTTAGAGCTCAGGGAGGTTTACCTGGAAGATAAACAGGGGCCACACAATTCAGTTTTAAAAGAGGCAGTTTGCCTAACTAAAGTTGACCCTTAAACAATCCAGTTCTGCACGAGTCCACTTATACACAGATCTTTTTCAATAAATGCTGTAAATGTATTTTGCTTACAATAACATTTCTTTCCTCTAGCTTACTTTATTGTAAGAGTACAGTATACATGTAACAGGATATTTATTAGCTGACTGTTTCTGTTATTTGGCAAGGCCTCTGACAGCAGTAGGCTATTAGTACTTCAGTTTGGGGGGAGTCAGAAGTTATACTCAGATTTGATTGCATCTGGGGTCAGTGCCACAACCTCCCGTGTTATTCAACGGTCAACTGTACAATGAAGACAAACTTCAGAACTGAATCCTATGTGATAATGATCAAATTGCATTGCATAAGAATCTGTTTCTTCTTTCATAAAACAGATTAATTTTACTTAAGAGCTGTCAAATTAAATGAGCTAGCATCCTGGCCCATTAATAGCCTTATAATAAATATCAGTTTCAATACCTCTTAGCTAAAGAGTTTTAATTACTTCATTATATATGTGGTGGGAAATTATCTACGTCTTAAAATTATCAATTGGTACCAGCATTCAGGATGGAATAGACATACTGAGGCATGGAAAGTTACTAGAAACTAGGGAAGCAGATAGGAATTGATAACTACATATTTGCAACATCTGTGCCTGATGATCAGCCAGCTATCTGAAAATCATTTACTGAAAATGTCTTAAAATGTATCGTATGCTAAACCGCAAATATTTGATGTCTAATTTTGAAATCTATTACCTGACTTATATATTCTGATGTCAATACAATATGAGTTCTACATTTTTTATGAGGCTGACAGGACAAACCCCTCTACCTACCCATTCCTCTAATTAGTCTTCTCAGAATTTCCTTACAGCTAAAATGTAGAATCAATACTGCCACACTCCATAAGTAAGAGCATCCTATTGGAATTCAACTACTGCTCTGAATTTATAGATTAACTCAGAAAGTATTGCTATCCTTACAAAGCTTAATATTTCTATCACAAAAATATTAAACTTTTAATATTTCATTCATTTTAATATATATTTCTTCAATTAGATCTTACATATTTTTTAAATGTATATTTTTTATTAATTTGAGAGAGGAAGGGAGAGAGACAGAAACATCAATGATGAGAATCCTTGATCGGCTGCCTCCTGCACGCCCCCCACTGGCATGTGCCCTTGGCCAGAATCAAACCGGGGACCCTTTAGTCCGTAGGCTGACGCTCGATCCACTGAGCCAAACCGGCTAGGGCTTATATATTTCTTTTTACAGGTGTGTGTTTTGTTTTTACTTTTTAAAAATTCCTATCCTTGTTGTATTCCCTAAGCAGTAAGTAGGAAAGTTTTACTGTAGGAAAAGCTTGAAATTTGACATAAAAATTTTAAGCAGCCATCTGAGATCCTATGACTCCTAACAGTTTTAGTAGTAGTTTCTTTGAGGCTTTCTAGGTTTATAATTGTATTACCTGTAATCAAAATTCATCCATTTTTTCAAATGAGTATACCTCTTTATCATTATGGCATGTTACATTATATAGTAATTTCCAATCAATGTAAGAATGATAATTATGTGCTACACAATACTGGATAATTTTGCTTTGTTTCTGATTTTAATGGGAGTACTTTCATTGCTTACCACTGGGAAAGATGATGACTTTCATTTGAAAACAATACATAATAAAGATAGTTACTGGTACACAAAAATTCAGCCAGATGTCCTATTCAGGAAGCATTTTTTATTCCTTTTTACTATGGATTTAAATATTTAAAGGATGCTTTAGTGTAATCAGTTTAATTTTTAGAAACCTTATAATCATTATCTGCATTTCCTTCCCTAAGCTACTAATGTAGTAAAAAATTTCCTTAATACTTGATTATCCTTACATTCAGAAAAGGAATGCCACCTAGGCCTAATAAAAGTACTATTATTTTAGTAATATGCTGCATTCTACTTGTTAATTTGTCCTGCATCAATACTCATGTGAGATTGGTATATAGCAGCGGTTTTCAAAATTGGGGTCCAAAGACCCTTGGGTGTTCCCTAGGCCCTTCAAGGGCCTGGCACTTTGAAGGTATTACTAAGACATTATGTGTCCTTTTCAATATGTTGACTTACTACTGATAGTAGACAGCCAATAGTGGGTAAAACTACCAGAACCTTAACATGATTCAAGGCAATGACACAAAGCAGTAAGTACTCTTCATTACCACACAATCTAGGAGCAAGGCGGAAGCCAGTGTCACTTAAGAATGTACTTGTTGAAGCAGTAAAAAATATTAATGTATTAAACCTAATACTTTGAGGATATATCTTTTTAACATTCTCAGTAATGAAATATAAAATACTCATAAAGCACTTCTGCACAACAAAATCTGATAGCTACCTTGAGAAGCACCTGAACAATTATTTGAGTTGCAAGCTGAAGTAGCTGCTTTATTCACGGATCACTTTTACCTGCAAAAACAACTACAAACTATGATCATTCAGACTCGGGTATCTGTCAGACATTTTCTCAAATATGTTCAAAGTCAGCTTTTTACTTCAAGGAAGACAATTGCAATATTTACTGCCAATTACACAATTCGAGCTTTCAGGAGAAAAATCAGAATACTAGAAAGCTTATTATCTACCCCATGAAATTGACAGCTTCTTAATAAATACCTACAGGCTCCTCTCCTGAGAACAGTGGTGATAATAAATAATATATAATGAAATGTTACATGTGGAAGAGATGCCCAATTCAGTGATACAATATTTTCCAAATGACCAATATACAATTTATAAAATCATCAGAGTTGTAAAAAATCCATTCAGATGGTAAGAGAGACCAATGGATTTCAATATATTAGAGTACAAACTATTCCTTCATTTGGTTTCAGATTGCACATAACTAACCTGCAAAAAAATTACCATTTATTTAGTGCAGTTTCAAAAAAGAATATGCACAAAGATTTGAAAAGACTAGTGAGAACAGTGTATCACAGACATAAGGATCCCAGATGTACTTACTAAGCCAAAAAGTAAAAGATTTCTAAAAATATAAAAATGCTATTCATTTCACCAACATTTATTTCCATTCAGAAGATGATTTTTTACAATTTTAGATGTTATTTTTAACCTATTATTTTTAAATGAATTAAACGTATTTTTAATTTATCAGTTTTAATTTCAGATGTGGTAAATATCAATAAATACTATCAACATAAACAAAAGCTTCTGGGGCCTTTCATAATATTTAAAAGTGTAGATAAGTTTTGAGACCAAAACTGCTTAAGAAGCACAAGTCTACAGAATTTTTTTATGTTATTATTTACATATGCTTCATTTTTTTTAAAAAAATGGGAACTTTCCTTCTTTTCCTATATTCTGAAAAAAGCCAAAGCCTGTGCTGTTAATGTTTTTAAAATTTCACCTGAGTCACCATCCAAGCCTGAGGCTTTGGAGGGAAGAGTAGTGGGGGGAATAGGGGAAGGCTGGATAGAGAGAAGCAGGATTCTTTTCACTCCAATCTATTTTCAATTTCTTCCATGATTATAAGTGTCTTTTATTTCATAAGTAATGTACACTGTGTGATATATAAACAGTCTTTCGCTGGCAGCAAGAAGTCTTAAAAAGGGTTGACTCTTGTGTAAAAACATTTTTGCCTTCATTCATCCCACTATGTCCTCACCTTTGCTTTTCACTTTTTCCATCACTTTTTAAAAACTTTAGAGAGAGAAAAAGCGGGGAGAAAGGAGGGGGAGGTGGAGACGGGGAGGGAGGAAGGGGGAGGGAGAGGGAGAGGAAGAGGGAAGGGGAGAAGGGAAAAGGGAGAGAGAAGGGGAGGGGGGAGGGAGAGGGAGAGGGAGAAACATCGATTTGTTGTTCCACTTATTTATGCATTCACTGGTTGATTTTTACATGTGCCCTGACCAGGGATCAAACCTGCAACCTTGGTGTATCAAGAGGACACTCTAACCAACTCAGGTAACAGGCCAGGGCTTGTCATCACTTTTTAACCTATGCTCTTCTATCACAAAACTTTTGTGATCTGCCTAAGATACTTTTTGGGACAAAGCAACATACAGACTACCTGCCTACTGTAGTAGTATAAAGCTCTTTAAGACAGATTCTGATTAGTATTCCCACTCTTGATCAGTTTACACATTATTTTTATAATATAAACTCTGGACCTCATCATTCCTGAGGTGTTTTGTTTTGTTTTTAAGATGACAGAAATATCCCAGCATTACTGCAAATAAGATGGGGGGGGGGGGGAGGAGTATGTATTGGAAACTTACATTTATTTAATTCTTATAACCCTAAGCATAAGTCCTGTTTTACTTGTGGAGAAACAAACACTACGGAACTTACCGTAAGTCACAAGTGCAGGAAGTGGCTGATGGTCATTAGAACGGAGGTCGGTAAGATTCCAAAGCCCACCCCTTTCAATACACTCTGCTGCCTCCTTCAAATCAGAGACTTGTTTCTTTTATCAGAAACTTCCATTTTCTCTTCATATTTTAAAAATAATGCTATAGAATCAAAGGTGAAGCATCTCTTTCTGTTTTAAATATGGTCTCTTACCAACAAAACAAAAACATTCTGAAATATATAAACTGGAAAGCAAAACAGGTCCATGCTGATAATTCCAGACTCTTGATGTGTTTGTTTTACCTAAATGGGATCAAATTAAACATAGACTTCTGGAAAACTGCTCTTTTCATGGAATCATGCTGCTTTTCCATGTTAGTACCTTGAGATCTACCATTTCCTTGTTAATTACTATACACTTCCCTGCTAAGCAGATGGACTGCGCTTTCTTTCTTTTCCCACGTGGTTCACACTAAGCTAACATGCTCGTAAATAACTCAACTACACTCATGCCTCGGGATTTTGATTACTTTGCTGTTCCTTCATTTCTTTCAGATCTCTGCTCAAATGCTACCTTATGGGAGAGACATCCCTTCTACCTACAACACTACCTTCTACCATTTTCCATCCCCTTTCACATATAATCACTCGATATATTTTATTGTTTATGTTTGCTGTCTTCAACTAGAAAGTAAAAGAAGTTGTGTGCCAGTTATGAGGCACTGAGGATATAGCCTTGACCCTCCGTTGTGTCCTAAAAGAACCTATGAACTGGCACACAACCAGCAGTCAATAAATACTGTTCAATTAATCTCCTAACTTGAAATGTCTTCTGTATTATAATGTAAGGTCCATATAAACTTGGTTTATTTCTGGACTTTCCATATAATCCTATTGATTTATCTATGTATCATGTGCCAGTACAAAATAGTCTTATTAGTTACTATAATTTTGTTTTAACATATGATATGCCAAATTTTCCTTCTTTTTGAGAATTTTCTTGATTATTGCCATATTTATCACTCCAGGATGAATATCAAAAATCAAACATCATTTCAAAATATTTTTTAAGTTCTCATTAGAACTACAATGATATAGAATGAATTATCATATTTAAAAACAATTAAGTCTTCCTAGTCTAAAACAAGTTATGTCTATATAATAGTTATTCAATCTTATTTATAGTTTTAAGCAGGACATTATAGTTTTTAATATTTCTGGAGAATATATGGTGGTGGTTTTTAAAAAATCATCTTTCCCACCATGTTTCTAACTGGTGATTATTGGTTCATATTTTATAAAAGCTATTGTTTTTAATATGTATGTATGATTATATAACATATATTAGCACATTTTTGTGTATACACACACACACACACACTCAATTTTAACACTTCCCCATTTTACCAAACTTGTTATTTAAGATGTTTCAGGTAATTCCTTTCTATGTTGCATGCATATATGTGATGTTATCTATAATAATAAAAGTGTAATATGCTAATTAGACTGGACAGCTGAATGACCTTCCGGACGAATTTTGTGCATCGGGCCTCTAGTCATATATGAATTATGACAATTCTGCCTTCATTTTTCCACTGTTATACCTCTTATTGGATCCCATAAAAAGATACACATACATAATTCTCTTAGGTAACTGGTTAGTACTTCTCAAACACTCTTAAATAATACTAGAAGACAACTTTTTATCATTCTTGTCTTTACTTCTAATATTTCACCACTAAATATTATTCAGGTTACTAATTTGTGATATACATTTTTATCATGTTAAAGAAATATCTCTCTACACTTCCTCAGTTTAGCAAGTTTATATTTCTAGAAAATACCTATTCAACACCTATCAAGATAACCATATTATTTTACTTCTATTAAAATGTAGAGTTATAAGAACAGACTTCCTAAAGCGAAGCATCCTTTATTCTTGAAGTGAACTTTTACTTGACTTTCTGCAAGTTAATTTTCTAATGAAAAGCCTGACACTATTGGCTAATCTCTCCTTTTGAATTTTTGGACTAATATTCTATAGAAATTTTTCATGTTGTCTTTGTCAATTTGAAGTTTGTATCACACTAACTTTGTAAAAAGCTTTATTTCTTACATTGTACTGAGAATTGATTAAAAGTTTGGATACTAAGGTAAAAATGCCTACATTTAAATTTTAATTTTGTCACCATTCTAGTTATTTGACCCTGGACAAATTCTTTATTTCTGTAAAGTCTGTTTTTCTTAACTTTATAAAAAGAAGACAAAGGGTTGTTAAAGAGCTCAAATGTGGCCAATTCAGATGAAATTCTTAGAACAATGCTTGCATCATATGTGTGAACTTATTATTAAAATAGATGCCCTAGTATCCAATACAATCAGAACAAACAGTAAGTAAACTGAAAAAATGGTCAGAGGGAATCATAAAAAAAAAGATACACATACATAATTTAAACATTTTTATTTTAACATAAAATTTATAAATGAACATTTATTCTCCAATCTCCTGACATAGCCAACACTTTCTCTTTGCACAGAGGATTCACTGAATGGGATTCTACATTAGCTTTCTTGCATAAACCACATCGATACATATCACCAAGGATTTAAAACAATCAGAGTGTCTTCTAAATTTTTATGACTTTTCTTTCTAATTTATATCTATTTGCCAAACTTTAAGTCCTTGCAAAGCACTGCATCTGTTAATTAAATGACAAATATACAGCAATAAAAAGTTGGCATGAAAGATTGGAAACAACTGCCTCTTGGTCATCATACTCTTCAACTAGTGGGATGGTTACCAGAGTTACTAGCTGCAAAAATTCAGCTTCCCATGTTATCTAAGCTAGTATTATTCACAGAAGAAATGGAAAGTTATCTACTAATATAACAAGTCTATTAAGGAAAAATTCATAGTATATTGGTATCTGTCTCATATCAATTTCTTTTCTAAAAGTTTTCATGCCTATTTTAAAATACTTATGCAAATCTTACAAGTTGTAAATTAAGCCTATATAATAAAGGGGTAATATGCAAATTGACCCCAACAGTGGAACGACTGGTCAGTATGATGCGCACTGACCAGCAGGGGGCAGACACTAGGCGAAGGAGCTGTCCCCTGGTGGTTAGTGTGCTTCCACAGAGGGAGTGCCACTCAGCCAGAAGCCAGCTCACAGCTGGCCAGCACAGCGGCGGTGACGGGAGCCTCTCCCACCTCTGCAGCAGCGCTAAGCCATTAGTTAGACATCCCCCAAGGGCTCCTGAGCTGCCAGAGGGATGTCTGACTGCCAGTTTAGGCCCAATCCCCCGGGGAGCAGGCCTAAGCCAGCAAGTGGACATCCCTGAGGGCTCCTGGACTGTGAGAGGGCGCAGGCCGGGCTGAGGGATACCCCCCCCCCAGGTGCACGAATTTTCGTGCACCAGGCCTCCAGTATTATATATGGGGGGAAAGCTCTTTTTTTTTTTTTTAAATATATTTCTTCATTGACCTCAGAGAGGACGGGAGAGGGGAGAGAGAGAAACATCAATGATGAGAGAGAATCAGCAATCGGCTGCCTCCCGCATGCCCCCCACTGGGGACCAAGCCCTCAACCCAGGCATGTGCCCTTGGCCAGAATCGAACCCGGGACCCCTCAGTCCACAGGCTGATGCTCTACCCACCAAGCCAAGCCAGCCAGGGCGGGAAAGCTCTTTTTTAAAAAAAATTATTTAAAATATTAGATGAAGAGAAAGGTGACTGATGTATGATAATTACTTACAACCTAGGTCATATGATGGGCTCAAATCATGAAGACCCATGCTTCATGATGAATATATTTTGCTGTGTATACATATGTAGATACATTTAAACATATATGCAAATGTATATAAAATAAGAGTATTTCTTTGCAATATCCCAAACCATTAATTCTTCCATCCTGTCATACTTAATGAAAATGTATCTACCATTCATTTTCTCCTCCCTCATATTTATTCTTCCTTCCCAGTCTCATCTTTTCTACTTCAAGCCCTTTGATTTAATCTCACACACACACACACACACACACACACACACACACACACACACACACACACACACTGATTTAGAGACCTTAAGATCCTTAATTTTACTAGATCAAAGTGCCTGCATTCTAGTTTCTCGGTCATTCAGCAGTCATTAGTGCCTTCAAGAGGATCATGCTGTTCTCCCTCTGAAAACATTCTGAAAGATTTTAAATATCCTACAGAGTATAACAACCTCCACTCGGCAAATATTACAATCATAAGCTTACCTTATTAATTCTAGTTGTGCAAGTTCCTGATTTGCTTGAAATATAGGTTTTTTAGTGAAGAGTTCACCAAGGATACATCTAATGGAAAAAATACCCATCATTAGCAAATGATATGGATTTTACTTAACAAAGGTTTCAAGTAAATTAAACCAATCAATAAATCTATCTTACCCACAGCTCCACACATCAATAGCCGGTGTATACCGTTCTTCTCCCAACAGCAGTTCAGGTGGACGGTACCATAAAGTGATGACCTTGTTAGTATATGGCCGACTAAAACAAAGCAAAACAAAACAAAACAAAAAAACACACCAACTCTTTAGATTTATTATCTGTTAGAATAAGAGAAATTCTCTTAGGAAATATTAGTTTGGCTGCCCAAAAATAAACTAAAATCCTAAAATCACTTTCATATGCCTACTAAATACAGACAGATAATATATGATCATAAAATACATGTGAGCAATGTGATTAACTGAAAAATCCCTTAATATATAAAAAATAAAAATTGGCTGCTTTTAATTATAATGTGGCCAAAGAAAGGTCTTTTTATCAACTCCACTGTTCAGTACTGCTTTTCCTTTCTATAATAATGTTTAAAGAGATTTACTGGCTTAAAGAGAGTTGATTTTGACCAAACCTGGCAAATTACCAATATGTAGCAAGATAAAGTTTCAACTGGAACACCTAACAAAAGTTTTCAACTGGGCATATCTCTGGCAATCTTTCATTGGTTTTAATCCACTTTAGTAGGTGAACAGAAAGTACAGAAATGTAGATTGTAGTAGCTGAAGTCTATGCTGCAAAAAATCACTAGCAACAGGTATAATACTTTATCAGATGATTCCTTTGTCACCTTCTAACAGAGGGGGCATATATATACTGCTATCTCTTTATTTACCATAGAAGAGATTATCTAGTAAGTTGTATTAGGGACAAGTTTTACCACCACAGTACAAATTCTCTGGCAAAATGTTTTCAGTCCTTAGAGAATGATCATACTCTGCTGATTTAAATGACTAAAGAGGGTCTTAAGAAGTTAGAGGTGGTTGTTGCACTGATCGTGTTTAGGATATATACTTCAGGTTAATCACTATGTGTTTAGATCAACTCTAAACCTCTTTCTGGATATCATCTGAATCACAAGAATGCCAAGGCCATCTCATAGGAAATGCCCCATTAAGGTTGTATTTCACTTGAGGTTGGCTTAGCCCTGAATCAGTTTTGGGAATAGGGAAAGGAGTATCCTATATAATAAAAGCCTAATATGCTAAGTGTCCAGTCGACGGGTTGGCTGTTCAACCAATCAAAGCGTAATATGCTAATGATATGCTAAGGTCGTTCAACTGCTCACTATGACGTGCACTGACCACCCGGCCACCCGGGGGCAGACGCTCTGACCAGTAGGTTAGCTTGCTTCTGGAAACTGGCCGGTCAGGACTGAGCGAGACAGGCCGGACACACCATGGAGCCCTCCCACAATCCCTCCCCGGCTGGCCAACCTCCTGCATCCCTCCCCAGCCCTGATCATGCACCAGTGGGGTCCCTTGGCCTGACCTGCACCTCTCACAATCCAGGACCACTCGGGGGATGTTGGAGAGCCAGTTTCGGCCTGATCCCACAGGCCAGGCTGAGGGATCCCACTGGTGCACAAATTCATGCACTGGGTCTCTAGTATAATTTATAAAGCAATTCCCTCTTACTAACCATAGGTCTGAAGTTCCAGATAGCGTAAGACCTCAGCAGCTTGCACCCAGCCAAATTTCTCCAAATAATTTAAACACTTGTGCTATATGCCATCAATCTGGGCATCACAGCATTATCACAGGCAGGACTATAGTAACAGTATGCCAAAGCAGGAAAAAAGATTGACCTTGGTATAAATTGCGAAAATAAGGAATACAGTATAAGAAGTATATGTTTAATAGCAAATTAGAATTTGACTTTTCTAACATTGTTAAAATACCTTTTTTAGTGATTTTTGTTTGTTTACCAAAACCACTTATTTTCACATAAGGTCTTTTAAAATATAGATACTAAATTAGTATCACACTACTCTAATTAAACTGGACTTAATCATTCTTTAAAAATATGTTTATCTCATTATAAATTTGAAATTCCTTCCCTATTTTTCTCAATCAAATCCTATACCTCTTTCAAGGAACAGTGAAAGACCCATCTCGATAATGACTAATTTCTGTTTACAATAGATTTATTTTCACATTCTGAAATTTGTATCACACCAACCACTGTATTAAACACCTTATTTTAGGTTTTCTACCTTCCCAAAGAGTCAAACGACCCCAGAGAGTATTCTTTTTAAAAAAATAATAATAATACATGCTCAATGTAGTCATTTTTTAAAAAGATATTTTTATTATTTCAGAGAGGAAGGGAGAGGGAGAGAGAGCTAGAAACATCAATGATGAGAGAGAATCATTGACTGGCTGCCTCCTGCATGCCCCCTACTAGAAATCCAGCCCATAACTTGGGCATGTGCCCTTGGCTGAAATCGAACCTGGGACCTGTCAGTCCACATGTCGATGCTCTATCCAACTGAACCAAACGAGCTAAAGCCCAGAAACCATTCTTTATTATGAACCCCACACACAAAGCCTTAACAATGCTGGCATAGGCAGACACCTTAATGTTTATGGGCCTGCAACTTTAGGTTACATACATGAATTAGCGACCTGGGTGAAAGAACAAAACTTGTGAAAATTATGAAGACTAGTTTTCTAAAACATTTCAAGCGTCTAAGCCTATGAAACCCATGCTCTTATTACTAAAGTGCAACGAGTTATCTATAGTAAAGAAAATGTTTAAATTAATATAAATCTATCTGTAAATAGCTAATCTTAAAATCTTTTTATGTTTAAAACTAGGGGCCCGGTGCACGAAATTCGTGCACTGGGTGTGTGTGTGGGGGGGAGTGTCCCTCAGCCCAGCCTGCCCCCTCTCACATACTGGGAGCCCTCAGGCGTTGACCCCCATCACCCTCCAATCGCAGGATCGGCCCCTTGCCCAGGCCTGACTCCTCTGGCCTAGGCGTCCGGCCCGGGCAGCAGGGACTCGCAGCTGCAGCGGCCCCGCGATCGTGGGCTTCGCTTTAGGCCCAGGCAAGGGGCCCCTAGCTCCTGGGACTGCCAGCTTCGACCATGCCCAGCTCCCATCGCTGGCTCCACCCCACTTCCTGCTATCACTAGCCAGGGCGGAAAAGGCGCCTGATTCTCTGATCATGGCTGGGGGGCAGGGCAAAGGCGGCCCCAGGGTCGCCTTTGCTCTGCCCCCCAGCTCTTAGCTCCCCCCTGGGTTTCCGATCACTGTCAGTGGCAGGGGGCTTCTTCCTGCTTTCTCTTTCGCCTCCCTGCATTGTGCCTACATATGCAAATTAACCGCCATCTTGTTGGCAGTTAACTGCCAATCTTAGTTGGCAGTTAATTTGCATATAGCCCTGATTAGCCAATGAAAAGGGTAGCTCGTACGCCAATTACCATTTTTCTCTTTTATTAGTGTTGATGGTTTTCTTAATGTTTTTATTGATTTTTAGAGAGAGAGGAAGAGAGAGGGAGAGGGAAACATCGCTGTGAGAGATAAACATTGATCCGCTGCTTCCTGCACGCCCCCTACAGGGGATAGAGCCCACAACCCAGGCATGTGGCCTGACCAGGAACTGAACAGGCCCAGGATGACGTACAACCAAATGAGCACACAGGTAAAGGCTTAGATGTTTTTCAAAAAAACATGTTGAATTATGTGGAGAAATTACACACATAAAGGTTACTAAATCCTAATGAGAAAGAAGTTTAAATAAGATTATTATTTTACATCTCAAGCTCTAGGCAACCTTTAGAGCATTTTAGCAGTTTAAATTATGTTTTAAATGTTTTTCAAAAAAAACTTTAAGCTTTTTAATAAACTAGTTTAATAAACCATTTTTAAAATATTTTTTACTGATTTCAGAGAGGAAGGGAGAGGGAGAGTGAGAGATAGAAACATTAATGATGAGAGTGAATCATTGATTGGCTGCCTCCTGCACAGCCCCCACTGGGGATTGAGCCCGCAACCCTGGCAAGTGCCCTGACCGGGAATCAGACCGTGACCTGGTTCATAAGTCAATACTCAAGCATTGAGTCATGCCAGCATTTAACATTTAAAAGTTAACACCGACAATAGACAATAAAAAAGTTTGCTTTATTAAAGTCAAGAAAAATTTCTTGATGATTCCAAATTTTTGCAAAACAGGTGCCACACATCACTTTCCACTTTAGTGTTTAATGCGAAAGAAGCAAACATCGAGCAAGTATGCAGACAAAAGGACTTTAATCATAAAAGCAAATTGCTAGGTGGCATTAACAAAAAACAAGGTCAACTGAATCACACAGTCAATAACTGTTCAGAGCAGTGGTTCTCAACCTGTGGGTCGTGACCCCTTTGGCAATCGAACAACCCTTTCACAGGGGTCGCCTAAGACCATCCTGCATATCAATATTTACATTACTATTCATAACAGTAGCAACATAACAGTTATGAAGTAGCAACGAAAATAATTTTATGGTTGGGTCACAACATGAGGAACTGTATTTAAAGGGCCAGAAGGTTGGGAACCACTGGTTTAGAGCATTATGAAGAAAATATTCCATGCTATGATCAGGATGCTGCGCTTACAAACGTAAAGACAAAAGTAAAAGGCACTGAAACTGTGTTTAGGAACAAGAACATTTAAATCCCAGAAAACTGAAGTACTGTTGTAATATGAAAATATATCATCCAAAGTCCGACAAATAAATAAAAATCTAGACTCCTCAAAAGTGAATATTCGAAACTTGGGTAAACTAGGTTTGTCTACTTACTGTCAACTTCTAAAGATGGTCCTGTCTAGATCACAAAAAGAAGATGCAAACTGATGTGACACCACATATATGATGCTTTATTTTTTCTAATGAATTTTTAAAAATTACATTTCTGAGAGATGTCTACCCAATTTCTCCACATACACACAAAAAAACTGATTCCTACTGAAAAACAGGCATGAAAAACATATGGTCAGGTTCTTAGGTGTTACAAAGCAAATATACTTTAAAAAAGTTAAAGCTAAAAATAGATGAACACCAAATTTATCCTCATAGTTAAATTCCAAGCAATACATCCCATAACCTAGCAACACATCCAATACATAAAATCTCTCCACCATTAAAATAAAATAAAAAAAATACGAATACCAATGAGCTACATTCTTAGATGGACAAAAACTGAATTTTGTAAAGATCAAGACATAATGGTGTTGCCCTAGCTGGTGTAGCTATTGGCTGGAGTATCTGCGGTACACAAAAGGTGGTGGGTTCAGTTCCTGCTTGGAGCACATACCTGGGGTGTGGGTTGGATTCCTAGTCAGGGAGCGTGCAGCATGTGAGGGAGACAAACCAACAGATGTTTCTCTCTCACACTGATGTTTCTCTTTCTCCCCCCCACCCCAAATCAATTTAAAAATTTAGAAATATTTTTTTAAAAAGAAATAATGGTGACAATGTTATATACTCTGAATTTCAATTTCTACTAAATATTTTCCTCTGTAAATCTCAATAACATTTTAAAAAATAAAAGCAGAACTATTTCTTGGGAACAGTTGGGGAATTAACACCTAAAAATAAAAACACTTTCTTTTTATTTTAAACTATCTACCTTAATGTGGCAAACAAAAATATTAAAATGTAAAGTCGTTGAAACCGGTTTGGCTCAGTGGATAGAGCGTCGGGCCTGCGGACTGAAAGGTCCCAGGATCGATTCCGGTCGGGGGCATGTACCTGGGTTGCGGGCACATCCCCAGTGGGAGATGTGCAGGAGGCAGCTGATCGATGTTTCTCTCTCATCGATGTTTCTAGCTCTCTATCTCTCTCCCTTCCTCTCTATAAAAAATCAATAAAATATGTTTTTAAAAAAATGTAAAGTCATTGGATTTTTACTAATAAAACTTTCATGTGAAATCCCAGGTAATTTTAAATATTTAATGCTACCAAAATATTTCTCTTCTTATTAGATACTTAAGAACCTTCAAGTGAGATTCAGAAATTAAAATATCACACACTTGCTAACCTGGTAATAAGGTAACTTTTTTTAAAAAATATATTTTATTGATTTTTTACAGAGAGGAAGGGAGAGACATAGAGAGTTAGAAACATCGATGAGAGAGAAACATCGATCAGCTGCCTCCTGCACATCTCCCACTGGGGATGTGCCCGCAACCCAGGTACATGCCCTTGACCGGAATCAAACCCGGGACCCTAAAGTCTGCAGGCCGACGCTCTATCCACTGAGCGAAAACGGTTTCGGCAAGGTAACATTTTTTAAGCAAAAATAAAACACAATATTTGAAGGATAAGATAACAGAGACAATGAAATTCAGCAGACAATATTTGCTACAAAAGAGCTCCAAAAAACTGCCATATATCTCCAAAGCAGACTTGAGCTCTCCACCTGTAAAATACTTTTTAGGTAATCAAGGTTACATCCAGAGTCCAACAAGGGAAGCACTCCAATTTAATGAAAATAAGTAGCTTTTCTGTCAAATAATCCAAGTTTAATTCTTACTTAGCTCTGCCACTTACGGTGTGAAAACTTCAGTTTTCTGAACTTCAATTTATAAAACGCGAGTAAGAATAATGATATTCACACCACCCATGTCATAGGACTGCTTTCCCTTAAAATAACTATTGTAAAAGGAAACCATCTATCTATAATAATAAAAGTGTAATATGATAATTAGGCCAGATGTCCTTCCGGACAAGCCAGGGCTGCGAGGGAAGCCTGGGTCCCAGGTGCCTGTTGGGCTGGAGGGAAGCCCAGGTTCCAGTGTCAGAGAGAAGCTGGTGCCGGCATCCTACTCTTGCACGAATTTCGTGCATTGGGCCTCTAGTATATACTTATACTAATAAAAGGGTAATATGCTAATTAGACCGGACATCTTCCAGATAAAGCCACGGTGGCAGGGGCCTAGGCAGAGGTGGTTAGGGGCAATCAGGCCAGCAGAGGGGAGCAGTTAGGGGGCAATCAGGCCAGCAGGCAGAGGCGGTTAGGGGCGATCAGGCTGGCAGGGGAGCAGCTAGGGGCATCAGGCCAGCAGGCAGAGGTGGTAAGGGGCAATCAGGTAGGCAAGTGATTAGGAGCCAGTGGTCCTGGATTGAGAGAGGGATGTCTGACCGGCAGGCAGACATCCCCCGAGGGTTCCTGGATTGGAGAGGGTGCAGGCCGGGCTGAGGGACCCCTCACCCATGCACAAATTTTGTGCACCAGGCCTCTAGTTAGTATATAAAAGGCTAATATACTAAGTGTCAAACTGGTTGCTATGACATGCACTAACCACAAGGGGGCAGACACTCAATGCAGGAGTGCCAAGCTGCAATGACTTGGCAGCAGAGGTTCTCAGGTGACACACCCCAAAACCAGAGAGGAGAGAGCCCTATTTCTTGCGGGGCCGTGCAATTCCACCCTCAGCGTGGGTTATGTTGTTGCTGGGGCACTGTCGGCCCCCAATCTGGTTTACTGCCCACTTGCGTTTGCGTTCCACACCCTGCACAACAGCAACTTTGCAGAGTGCCCTCTCACACTCTGGGGCACCTCAGGGGATGTCAGAGAGCCAGTTTTGGCCTGATCCCCGCAGGCCTGGCCGAGGGATCCCACCTGCCCAGGGACCCCATTCACTCTCCAGACACCAGGGAGGGGGAGCGGGAGGTTGGCTCCAGGACGTGTCTGGCCCGTCTCACCCAGTCCCACCCTGCAGGCCACCTTCTAGTTAATTTCCTTTTAATGTCCATGAATCCGTGCACTGGGTCACTAGTATAAATAAAGTACCATGCGCCCTGGTCCGTGTAATTCAGTTGGTTGGAGCGTGGCTCCATGCACCTTGCCTGTTTGATTCCCAGGTCTCTCATACATTGATTTCTTTTTTTCTCTCTCTCCCTTCCCCTCTTTCTCAAATAAGTAGAGCATATCCTCAGGTGAGGATTTTAAAAAATATAATAAAAAGAATAGTATCATGCACAAATGCTAATTAAGTGTGTTCATTTCTTTCTTTTTTTTAAATATATTTTATTGATTTTTTACAGAGAGGAAGGGAGAGAGATAGAGAGTTAGAAACATCGATGAGAGAGAAACATCGATCAGCTGCCTCCTGCACATCTCCTACTGGGGATGTGCCCGCAACCAAGGTACATGCCCTTGACTGTAATCGAACCTGGGACCTTTCAGTCCGCAGGCCGACGCTCTATCCACTGAGCCAAACTGGTTTCGGCAAGTGTGTTCATTTCTTTATAAACTACAAATATTTACTTAAATTCTAAGCTAGGCACTGCATTAACAGCCAGCCAACCAACCATGGTTGTAGCTGTTTAGAGCCTTAAAGTCTGGTGGCAATATAGATATAAATTATAACAATATACTCCATGTACTACATAAAAGAATGAATAATATGCTCTGGACACATAGAGAAAGATGTGCTGATGTTGCCTGTAGGACTCAGGGAAGATTTCAGATAATGTCAAAACTGCACATTAAAGAGGGGAAAAAAAAAAACAACCCACAAATTTGTCAGACTAATGAAACAGGGAAGTCCAATTCCATACAAAAGGAAACAACTTATGTAGAATCACAAATGTAGTCAAGAGCCCAACCTGTTTAGGAAAGTGCTAATAGCTCAACATTGTTATTACTAGGGAGTGGGGGGTGGTAGTTTATAAGAATACTAAAGGCCCGCCGCACGAAATTCGTACAAGGGGCTCGGCCCTCGCAGCACCAGACCTTGCAGTCCCAGCCCCCCAGCCCCGGCTTCATCCAGAAGGATGTCCGGAAGGTTGTTTGGCTGTCTGGTCTAATTAGCATATTATGCTTTTATTATTATAGATAGAAGAAAAGAATGTTAGGGCAAAAGAACAGAGGCAGGAAAAACAAGTTTTCTTTGCAATGGTCTATATGAGATATTTATATGTGAGAATGACTGAATACCTTTAACTAAAGTGGAGAATAAGGTAAAAGAAACAGACTTTTTTGAGGGGATGTGAAGATAGGTTTTGTAACTATGTTTAAGGTACTTAGATAATCTAGGAGGAGATTATGTCCAGTAAACACACAGATTTAGAGATCAAAAAAAGGATCGAGGCTTGAAATTCAGATATGTAAGTTTCATCATTAATGGAACTGAGGTATGGTAACACTACCTGAAAGAATTAAACTGCCTTTCCCATTTTATATGCTCAAAATGTAGCCTACTCCATTAGGGCCACAAAGAAAAGCACAATTTAATCTTGTTAAATTAAAATTAAATCAGTAATCTAAATGAGATTTCCATTTCTGAAGCTTGTTTAGTCACATTATTTGTTGTTATTCACGTTATGAGTGATATTTTATATTACCATGGTTCCAACAGTGTCCAGGGTCTCCCAGAAGATCCTCTGCATTATCTAGAATTCCCAAAGCTACTTGTACTAATCTATACCAGAAGCATCCTCCAGATCAGGATAATCTTTTTATAAATAAAAATTAATGAAACAGTTACTATAAATGTATAACTACAATTCAAGCTTGAGTGAAAAGGCAAGAACACAAGTAATAAGATCAGCGTTAAGGTGACAATGTTATCATTAATATAATTTCACTCAGTCCTCGGATAAATATCAGAGGCAATACCTCTCTACCATTTAACCTATACATAGAGCTTTGGAGAAATTTAATTTTGCTTTTAATGGTAGTTTTATGAAAAAAACACTAGATGGCGATATTGCCTTCCAAAATGTTTTCAAAACTTATTTTGATCAGATAATTTTTAGAACCATAAAAGATGTTTTTCAATACCTTATAAATAAGGATTTTAGAGATTTTTTTAAATATATTTTATTGATTTTTCACAGAGAGGAAGGGAGAGAGACAGAAAGAGTTAGAAACATCGATGAGAGAGAAACATCGATCAGCTGCCTCTTGCACATCCTGTGCCCGCAACCCAGGTACATGCCCTTGACCGGAATCGAACCCGGGACCTCTCAGTCCACAGGCTGACGCTCTATCCACTGAGCCAAACCGGTCTCGGCGATTTTAGAGATTTTTAATCCTTCCTCTTAAAGTTGAGAACAATGAGGTCTAGAGAGATTAAGTGACTTACCCAATATCCCACAACAGATTAAACAGCAATGCCAGGACTAGGGCCTACGTGTTTTATGTTACTTGCATTAAAAAAGTAAATGTGCTAAATTATAGTTTCTTCTATAGAAAATGAAATTAATTTCAACTTAATAGGAAAGCACATACTTTTTTATATGGGACAATCACATAAAAAGAGATATTCAATCATTTAGAAAAGCATTGGAGCAATCTAGTAAAATAAAAACTCGAAAGAGGGCATATCAGTCACAGGAAAAGTTGGACTTAAAATAGTTACTAAAAATAATCAAATGAAGTAATTGTGGGTCTGGTCTCAAGATCTATAGTTCCCAATGCTAAATGAGATAAAATATGAATAATTAATGTTCAAAACAAGAAAATGATTCTGCAAGTTTTTAAAGGAACTGTTTTCCTTCTCATTTTAATCTAGTAGTTCTTGCTTGTTCTTATATTGCAGTACACATGACAGCGGAGATCCATTTTGTTCACACCCACTCAATGTTCAATTATTCCATATTAGCTGTAACTCCATCCAGTTTTCCTCAAACTCAAAAAAGATATCCAAAAGTACAAGAGTGAAAAGATGTGGTTGATGCTATTAAAGTAGCAAGCTCAAATCTGCTCAATTTTTAAACAAATAAACCTTATAATAATTTCTTGAATCCTTTAGTTATTCTATCTATTGCTAATTACTTAGAAAATATTTCAAAGTAATATTTTCTTTGATTTGACATTTGGATGGATAAGTATTATGATCAAGCTCTACCTTTCTGTTTATAATTTAAAAAATATGAATGAAAAATCATTTGCTGTATGTTTAGTTCAATATCCAGAAAACTTGGGACAACACAGCACAATCTGTTAAAGGCAGGTTTCAGTGTTAGAAATCGTTATGTTATTAAACTTTACTGGAACAATATATATTTCTTAAAGTCATACCATCAAAATAAGCCTACTTCTCTAATTTTAAAGAAATTGAAAATATTCAAATCTGAAAAACATAAATTTTAAAAGAATATATAAACTCCTGAAGGATATGATACTTACTTATGAAACAAAATGATACACCAAATTTTTATCTTACAAATTTGATTAAGCAGAAAAATTCAGTATACATTATATAAAAATGCCAAGATTTTAAATTTCCTACTCTTCTAAGCTCAAAATTCCCAAATGAATTTAGCAGGGCAATGAGGACCATGGCTCAGTGAACATCCCACACCCATGGCACACCCAACATTACATTTTAAAAGTTTTGATAAAATTTGGCTTTAAAATCAGATTTTCTGGAACATATCTATTCCAATGTGAACAAATATCTGCATAAAAAGAATCTGAGATGGGAAATGGTGATTTAGCTGTTCTCCGTCTACACTGACACCTAACATATAAACAAGAAAAAGTGAGTTTATATTCAAGTATGACAGACACATACTGTATTATGAAAGAATGATCTAATTACAGTGAAATCTCAATGAGTCAGCTAAGCAGATAGATGCCTTAATTAAGTAGAATTTCCCCCTAAAGAATAGGAACTGAAATTTAGTCATTCAAAAAACATTATTTCAAGTGAAGTGTTGGATTAAGTACACATTTGGACCAATTCATTTTTTCCCCTTCAATTTCTACCATGAGGCACTATTATATATGATGGAAAGAATAAAAAATTGGGAGTTGGAAACCTTGAACTATATAAACACTCTTAACTCTGCCAACAACGTATTTTTTTATATTTAAAGTCACTCAACCCTTTCTGGATCTCAGTTTTCTCAAATACAAAATGAGGGTTATAGCTGTGTAGTGGATAAAACAAAAGCAAAAAAGGCTCTGGCTCAAGTGGACAGAGGGGACTGTAGCCATGTTCACAATAACCCATCCACACCACAGTTTCTGAGGGGTTTCACAAACTCAAATGGACCCAAAACACACCATTCAACAACCTCCTAAACAGTAAACAATGAAAATAACTTTCAGAATGATGTCACGGGCACTGCAAGATTTGAAAATAAACAGATTTTTTTTTCACTCTAAAAATTCAAACAAAACCGGATTTTTTTCAACTAATCTTAAACTGGCAAAAACTCAGTGAAAGTAAATACCTGTTTTTAAGAATTCTAATTAATATTTTATTACATTGTAGTTATACCAAAGAAATTACAGAGTTGCCATAAAGAATGTTAGAATTAAATATGTATTTAAAAATAAAGAAATTATACTGACAGGAAAGTAATGGGCTAAACTAGAGCTTTATCAAACTCAGTTAATTCCATAGTTTGTTTATATAAAATCCACTATTTCACAAAAAATATTTTAAAATTCCATATTAGTTCTAATAAAACAAGTCATATTTCACTGCCACTAGGCATAAAAGTACCAAAGCGGGATATACATGCCAACTTTCACCAGAGAAACTCCACAAAAAGAAGTTACTAGGATACACTGAACTTCTTCACAAATTTGCTTAAAAAAAACAAACAAAAAAAAACAACTACTAGAACTAATAAATGAATTTGGCAATGTAACAGGATACAAAATCAACACCCAGAAATCTATGACTTTTTTATATACCAAAAACAAAATCACTGAAAGAGAAACTAAAAAAAAAAAATCCCATTTACCGTTGCACCCCCCAAAAATTAAGATACCTAGGAATAAATTTAACTAAGGAGGTAAAAGGCCTATACTCAGAAAACTATAAGACTTTGAAAAAAAGAGGTAGAGGAAAACATAAACAAATGGAATATACTGTGTTCATGGATTGGTAGAATCGACACCACTAAAATGTCCATATTACCCAAAGCAATCTATAGATTCAATGCACTCCCCATTAAAATACCAACGGCTTATTTCACAGACCTAGAACAAACTCTCCAAAAATTCATCTGGAATAAAAAAAGACCCCGAATAGCTGCAGCAATCCTGAGAAATAAGAGCAAAATTGGAGGGATCACAATACGAGATATCAAGCTATATTACAAAGCCACAGTTCTCAAAACTGCCTGGTATTGGCACAAGAACAGACCAATGGAACCAGAGAACTCAGAAATCGACCTAACCCATTAGGCTCAATTAATATTTGACAGAGGAGGCAAGAGCATACAATGGAGTCAAGATAGTCTTTTCAATAAATGGTGTTGGGAAATTTGGTCAGATACATGCAAAAAATGAAACTAGACCACCACCTTATACCATATACAAAAATAAACTCAAAATGGATAAAGGACTTAAATGTAAGAAGGGAAACCATAAAAATCTTAGAATCCATAGGCAGCAAAAACAGCAGACATGTCGTAGCAATATCTTTACCAATACAGCTCCTAGGGCAATGGAAACTAAAGAGAAAAAAAACAAATGGGACTACATCAAAATAAAAACCTTCTGCACAGCAATAGAAACCATGAACAAAACAAGTAAGCCCACTGCATGGGAGAACATATTTGCCAATGTTATCTCTAATAAGGGTTTAATCTCCAAAATTTATAGGGAACTCATACTACTTAACAAAAGGAAGACAGGCAATCCAATCAAAAAATGGGCAAAGGACCTAAACAGACACTTTTTAAAACAGGACCATAAAGAAGGTCAAGAGACATATGAAAATATGCTCGAAGTAACTAATCATCCGAGAGATGCAAATCAAAACGATACCTGTCAGAATGGCTATCAACAAATCAACAAACAACAAGTGCTGGAGAGGATGCGGAGAAAAAGGAACACTCGTGCACTGCTGGTGGGAATGCAGACTGGTGCAGCCACTGTGGAAGACAGTATGGAGTTTCCTCAAAAAACTAAAAATGGAACTCCCATTTGACCCAGTTATCCCACTTCTATGAATATATCTCAAGAAAACAGAAACACTAATCAGAAAGGATATATGCACCCTATGTTCAGAGCAGCACAATTTACAATAGCTAAGATTTGGAAACAACCTAAGTGCCCATCAGCAGATGAGTGGATTAGAAAACTATGGTACATCTACACAATGGAATACTATGCTGCTATAAAAAAGAAGGAACTCTTACCATTTACAACAGCATGGGTGGACCTGGAGAGCATCATGCTAAGTGAAATAAGCCAGCCGGAGAAAGATAAATATCATATGATCTCACTCATTTATGGATTATAATGAACAACATAAACTGATGAACAAAAATAGAGCCAGAGAGGGGAAAAATATTCTAGAATATAATAGAAGTAATCTGTTATTTGCAGACTTTTAATATTCCCTACAACTTTTGTGGTATCATACCATGTTAGTACAGTTTTAGAATTATTATTACACTTAAAATCCTTTGATTCTGGAGATATTAATGTCTATTGCATATAATATTATATGTAAGATCATTTTTCTTGAATAATTGGTGTTTACTGCATATACCATTATATTTAAAATTGTTTTTCTTGTGATATTAATGTTTATTGCATGTAACATTATATTTAAGATTATTTTTCTTGAAATATTAAGGTTTATTGCATGTAACATTTTTATATTTAAAATCATTTTTCTTGAAATAAAAAACTGAAAAACAAATTCCTAAGTTCACTTAAGTTATATTTACAATGGCACATTTTAAAAGAAATTATATTTACCTCTAAGTGTTAAAAACACAATTATTTAAAATTGAGATAAATGTATAAAATTCTGTAATTAAAATAGTCAAGCCAATTATGGTGTAAAGTTTTATTACCCCATTTATTTAACTACAAAAAAGTAAATTTCCTTTTTCTTAAAAAAAAAATAAACTATCAATAAGATATTCTTACATAGCTTCTAAAACTGGTCTCTAATATGTCTATATTAATTTAAAGTACTCTTACCTTTCTTCTGAGCTATACAATCGAGCGAGTCCAAAATCTGCAAGTTTTATCTGCCCTCTGGTGAAAGTAAAACAAAATGAATAAAAGATATTATTCTACTTTGAAGTGGTCATACAAAATCATGTTCTTAGAACTAATAAAAAATATGTAAACTTTAACTTTGATCACACTGCAGTACTCAAGGTACTATAGGTATAGGAAAGTAGATAAACTCAGGATAAAATAAGGTAAAAAATTTTTCTTTGGAAGAAGTTCAGCTAATACCATAATACTAGTACTATTTTTATTATTATTGCTATTATTACAGTATTACCAGTATAACAGTATTTCAGCACTATTTAGTTGCTATTTAGAAAAGTATACTTCAAAGAAAATAACACAAAATGAGGCAATTTCTACTACTTAGTAATAAGACAAATTACTTGCTCAAGTCAATAATGTTCAAGATCTAAATCACAATGTTTTAAATTTAAATTGATTTTCCTGTTCTTAGAGGGGCAAGGTGCCTGGAACACTTTATACTAACCCAAATCAGGACCAGACATGCTTCACTTAAACTAACAAATAATACCAATTACAATAGACTTATCAGGAGTTCAGGTTATGCTGTCAGTAAAATATTCAATACAAGCTTTGTGTGTGTGTGTGTGTGTGTGTGTGTGTGTGTGTGTGCGTGCGCGCGCGCGCGCACTTCAAAAAGGCCACTTTAAAACTTTGATATTTGTATTCATCAAATACTTATATTCTCAGTAAAGCTTCCAGTCAACAGGAGGTTATTAATAAAGTATTTGGAATCAAAAATTATATGCAAATTTTCTTTTTTTTTTTAAAATATATTTTATTGATTTTTTACAGAGAGGAAGGGAGAGGGATAGAGAGTTAGAAACATCGATGAGAGAGAAACATCGATCAGCTGCCTCCCGCACACCCCCCACTGGCGATGTGCCTGCAACCAAGGTACATGCCCTCGACCAGAATCGAACCCGGGACTCTTCAGTCCCCAGGCTGACACTCTATCCAGTGAGCCAAACCGGCCAGGGCTATATGCAAATTTTCAATTGTGTTGGGAGGATGAAGGGGAGGTTGGCACCCTAGCGCCCCCCCCCCCCCCCCCCCGTCCCCCGAGTTGTTAAAGAGTCAACTATAATCTAAATTTAAAATCCTTTAAACAAAATCAAGGTATACATTATATAACACTCACTTTGAACATACATATCCAAGTTATATCATACCTATTATTTAGAAGAATATTTGAACATTTAATATCCCTATGCAAAAAGTTCTTCTTATGACAATAATCCAGACCTTCCATGAGCTGTCTCATAAATGACTTTATGTGATTTTCATTAAAATGAACCAAGCCTGATTCCAGTAGTCCCATCAGATCATGGTCCATATATTCAAATACCAGGTAAAATGCACCTAAGAAAAAGAACAATTAAAACATTAAAGATTTTTATTCTTACAACTTTTCTATAGGTTCAAAATTTTTTTAAATTCTACGTTGAAAACTAATCCTTCCCTTGAAAAGAAGTGTTACTTTATCATTTTGATAATGTTCATCTTTCTCTCTGAGTTTACTATCAATAAATACATCCCAAGGGCACATTTAACCCAGCTTTTGTCTCGTAAACAAAACTCTTATTATATAACCAACCCTGTTGATTTTCACATAGCACAGTTTCTGGGTATAATTAATGTAAAATAAATTCTTAACTGTTTTACATATCGAACAAATTGTCTCTTAGTGAAAAGGGAATAAAATCAGTACAGCTCATTAAAGAAAATTTGAAGGTGGCAAAAGAGTTGTTTTTAATTTTTAAAAAAATCTGAGCTCAGCTGGACTTTAGATGAATCCATTTAAGCCTTCCACATATAATTTCATTGTATCTATACAGCTCCAGAGCATTTGGAAGCATACAAATTACAACTTTGTATTATAAAGCCAGCTTAATCCTACCAAAACATAACATAGCACATACACAACTGTACTTATGCGATTCAAAAATCCTAAGTGAAAGTTGCATAAATTGAATCCAAAGCTGTATCAAAAAAATATCCCAATCAAGTACAGTTTAATTTAGCAATTCAAGAATGAAAAGGCTGATAAAATTTAATACATCTATTTGTCAAAGGAAAAAATATCAATATGTCAAAAAAAGGCATCTGAAGAAAGTTCACAGTTTCTAATTAAAAACAAAGCAAAGATCTCATTGTAAACTTACTGTCTAAAAATCCAAAAGAATAAAAAGAGAGTTACAGAAAATCATACAAAAAAGCAAACGACTTCATATATGCCACCAACAATTCATTAGAAAATAAAATTTAAATGACTCCACAATTGAAAAAAATTATATTACAAATGACTAGGAATAAATTTTAATAAGAATTAAACAAAAACCAGAGTACCAGCCAAAATGTTTCTGGTGATAAACATTTACTCTACCAGAAATTAATATAAATTACCATACTATTAGGACAGATAGAACAGTGTAATATACATACACCAGAAAACAAACTCCAAATACAAAGGGTGTTCCAAAAAAATGTATACATACAACTTTGAATAATTATAAAAGCAATGTTTATTAAAATACATTTCATTTTCAAAACTGAGCTATTAGCGGTTAAAGTGTGTATACATTTTTTGAAAATACCCTGTATATCTAATAATTACTAAAACATTTTAAGTCAGTGAACAAAAATAGAAATTCTAAGACAGAATCAAAAGGATATGCTAGAAACCAAAAACAGCATAATACAAGTAAAGAATGCCTTTGACAGGCTCATCAGTTTGAAGGATATGGCCTAGCAAAGAATAAGTGAGTTTGAAGATAAGTCAATAGAAATTTTCAAAACAAAAGTGCAAAGAAAAAGACAGAATATCCCCAAAATGTGGACAATTACAAAAAGTGTTAACATATGTGTAATAGGAATACAAGAAACAACAGGAAAAGAGAGAACGGAAAACAATATGTAAAATAAAAATGACTGAAATTTCCCCAAATTAATAAAATATATGAAAACCACAGATCCAGGAAACTAGGGAGGACATCAAGGGGAATAGCAAAACTGCTGAGAATCAAAGACAAAAAAAGAAAACCTTGACAGAAGCCAGAGGGAAAAAACATCTTACCTATAACCGCATTCAAGGATAAAAATTATAACTGATTTATCTTAAGAAACGTTGAATAAAAAAAGAGTGGAATGAAATATTTAAAGTGTTGAAAGAAAAATCCACCAACCTAAAATTCCCTATTCCATATCCAGCAAAATTATTCTTCAGAAGTGACAGAGAAATAAGAACATTCTCAAAAAAAAAGGAAGAAATTTGTCATCAGTAGATCTGCTTTGCCAAAAGCCAAAAAAATCTTCAGAAAGAAGGAAAATGATACAGGAAAGGAACTCAGATCCACATAAAGGAAGGAAGAACATTAGAAAATAATAAAGGTAAAATAAAATATTTATTTTTCTTATTAATTGATCTGTTTGTTCAAAATAACAGCAATGGTTTCTGTAACTAGCTTGTGAAATAATAATAACAATGTTACAACAAATGGGAGTGAGGAACTGGGAATACTCTGTTATGAGGTACCTATACTACCTATAAAGTAGTACAATGTTATTTTAAAAATTATAAATGTATTCTGTGAACATAAGCACAACTACTATAGATAATTTAAAAAAATAAGCATTGTTGATATGCTAAAGAAAGGGAGGGAAAAATGAAATCATATGAAAAGCTTAATGAAAGCCAGGGAAGGCAGAAAAAGGGGGGGGGGGGAGACCACAAATAGAAAAATAACAAATATGGATGATATTAATCTAACTATATCAATAATCACCTTCCATACCAAAGATCTAAATATACCAATTAAAACAGAGACTGGTAAAGTGGATAAGAAAAATAAGACCCAATTAGATATTTCCTATATACACTTTAAATATAAATAGAGCCCTGCAGCGGTTGCCAACTGGTCCTGGAGAACATTCTCCCATAAACCAAAAGGTTATGGGTTTGATTCTCAGTCAGGACATATACCTAGATTGTGGGTTCAATCCCTGGTCACAGTGTGTAGGAGTGGCAACCAATCCATGTTTCTCTCTCACCTCACCTCACCCTCCTCTCTCCCGCTCTCCCTCTCTTCTCTCTCTCTCCTGTCCCCCCTTAAAAATCCTCTTTCTAAAAATCAATAAAAACATATCCTTGGGCAAGCATTAAAAAATAGAGAGAGAAAGACAAAGATTAAAATTAAAGAACACAGGAAGCTATGCCATACTATCACTAATCAAAAGAAAGAGGGAGTAATTTATTAATTTCAGACAGACCAGATTTAAGAGCAAGGAAAGTTATCAGGAATAAAGGGGTCAATTCTCCAAGAACAAATAATAACCTTTACTGTGTTCACTCCTTACAAAAGGCTGCCAAAATACATCAGAAAAAAAAACCTGAAAGAATTACACTGGTAAATAAATATTACATCTATATTGTACTTCATCCAACAATAACAAAATACGTATTCTTCTCATATTCACATGAACCATTCACCAATACAGAGCATACTCATGACCATAAAACACACCTAAACAAATTTAAAAGAAATCATACAAACTATGCCAATGAAATAAAACTAAAAATCAGTAACAAGAAGATAGCTGAAAACCAAAAACACCCAGAGTTTAAAAAAATAAAAAACTTTAAAATAACACCTGAGTTAAAGATGAAGTCTAAAAAGAAGCTTTAAAATATTTTGAAGTAAATTAAAACAAAAACAACTAAAATATGTGGGATACAGCAAAGCTATTCCTTAGAGAGAAATTATAGCACTAAGTAAATGTATAAGAAAAGAAGATCTAGAATCAACAACCTAACTATCCACTTTAGGACTCTAGAGAAAGAGCAAATTAAATTTACAAGTAAGCAGAAAAGTAGAAATACAGTTACAACTTGGTTCTCAAACATCTCCCACCTTGAACAATTTGGTTCTCAACCAAGTTGTTCACAGAAAAAAATGTCTTGGTTATAGAACAAAACTTCAGTTTTTGACCAGACAACCCTTTCATGCCGATAACTCACCAAAAAAAAAGCATCTCTCAGGAAACAAATGAGAAAATGCTTTTGTTGATGGCGAAATCAAGGATCAGCACCATTTATACTAATAAAACGGTAATATGCTTAGACCGGGAGACCTTCTGGACAAAGCCATGGTGGTGGGGCCAAGACAAGAGGCGGTTAGGGGGTTAGGGGCAAGCAGGCTGACGGGGAGGGGTGGGGGGCGCAGTTGGGGGTGAGCAGGCTGGTAGTGGGGGGCAGTTAGTAGTGATCAGGCAGTTGGGAGTGAGCAGGTTGGAAGGGGAGGCAGTTGGGGTCGAGCAGGCCAGCACAGTTGGGAGCAAGAAGGCTGGCGGGGGGGGGGGGGGCAGTTGGGGGCGAGAAGGCCAGCAGGCAGAGTGGTTAGGGGCAATCAGGCAGGCAAGCGAGCTGTTAGGAGCCAGCAGTCCCGGATTGTGAGAGGGATGTCCAACTGTCAGCAGCCGGACATCCCCTGAGGGGTCCCAGATTGGAGAGGGTGCAGGCCGGGCTGAGGGAACCCCCTCCCCCGCACAAATTTCATGCACCGGGCCACTAGTTTTAAAACATAAAGAAGCCATCAGGAGTGCTAATGTTGCTAGGGTGTGAAAAAAAGGATCACAGGAAACTGAAGAGGTAGAAAGACTGCTGGTGATTTGGATAAAGGAAAAGCAGTTTGAGAGTGACAGCCATTTTGGAGGCAGGAAGATGCCGCATACAGACTTCCTGAAAGATACTTCTGGAACTAGTACTGAAAGTGATTCCTTTAAGGTTAGTAGGGGGTGGTTCGATAAATTTAAGAAAAGAAGTGTTTATTTCTATATTAAACAGTACATTAGGCATGTACTGTATATAAGAAAGGTTAAAATGGAATTATTTGTGTGTCTAGAACAGATTAATTCAATTTATTTATTTCTTTTAAATCTTTATTGTTGAGAGTATTACAGATGTTCCCCCCTCACCCCCCCGCCCCCCCAGGGCCCAATGCCACCTTATTCCCGACCCATCCCAGGCCAATTTACATTTCAAATAGGAAAAAATGATTCACTTTTTGAACAAATCACTTCTCAAACAGCCTTCAGAATAAAAAAGTTCAAAAACTGAGGTTTTGTAGTAATAAATATCAGAACTTAAATCAATGATATTGAAAATAGGAACTCAACAGAGGGGGGAAAAATCAACAAAACTAAAAGCTGATTCTTTGCAAAGATCAATAAAACTGGTAAACCTTTAGCCAGATTAAGGTGCTAATTACTAATATGAGAAATGAAATCACTATATCAGGTCATCACTATTGCTCCCAGGAACATTAAAAGGATGGTAAAGGAATATGTGAACAACTAGATATACATAAATTTAATACTTTAGATGAAATAGATCAATACCTTGAAAGACATAATCTACCAAAACTAAAAGGAGAAATAGATAATCTCAATAGGCCTATAACTATTGCAGAAAATTTATCAATACTTAATAACTCTCAAAAACAGGAAGCACCAGGCTCAGATGGATTTACTGATGAAATGTAAGGATGTAATTATACCAATTCTCTACAATCTCTTCCAGAAAATACAAGGAGACCACTTCCCAACTCATTCTATGAGGCCAGCATTATTTTAATACCAAAATCAAACAAGACATTACAAGAATGGAAAACTAAAAAGCAGTCTCTCATGAACATATATGTAAAAATCCTCAACAAAATATAAACAAACTGTACCCAACAATATATAAAAAGAATTATAAACCATGACAAATTAGAGTCATCCTATCTAATAACAGACAAAAAAGGGTAATTGACCGTACTTTCACTACGCCTCCCATGGGCTAATCAGCATGATATGCAAATTAACCACCAACAAATATGGTGGTTAATTTGCATGCACAGGTGCCCAGCAGCTATCGGAGCCTGCAATCAGCGCTGAGAGGTCCCCTGCCCAGGCCATGGGCGAAGCCATGATGGTGGGGAGCAGTGGGGGAGCCAGCAATGGTGGGGAACAGGAGCGGAGCCCGCAATTGCGGGGAGCTTGGGGTCCCCTGCCCAGGCCTAATGCCCCAGTCAGAGGTGTTAGGTCTGAGCAGGGGTGGTTCCAGCAATCAGGGGTAGCAGGGGGGGAGCCGGTGATGGTGGCAGCTAGGGGTCCCTTGCCCAGGCCTAAGGCCTTGGCCAGAGGCATTAGGCCTGTGCAGGGGCCGAGCCAGCGACTGTGGGGAGCACCGAGGGAGCTGGCGATGGCAGGGAGCAGGGGCAGAGCCAGCGATCATAGGGAGCAGGGGCTGAGCCGACGATTGAGGGAGCTGGAGGTCCCCTGCCCAGGGCTAATGACTCAGCCAGAGGTGTTAGGCCTGGGCAGGAGCCAAGCCAGCAATTGGTGCGAACTGCAGAGGAAACACCTTTTCTGACTGCTCATACTCCCTGTATGCCACTGGTAATATTCTTAGTAACTTTGGTAATAAGAATCCAAAGAGATGATCTAGGGTTTTTTACTACACTCCTGGAGAAAAAAAAGGAAGGTCCGCTGCTGGAGGGTTAAGAAATGTCATATCCTGTCCTAGCTGGTTTTGCTCAGTGGATAATGCCCACAGCTGGGTCTGGGTTCAATTCTGACTAAGGGCATGTACCTAGGTTGCAGGCTCCTCCCTGGCCTGGGCCCAGGTCAGGGCTCATGCAGGAGGCAACCAATCAAAGTGTTCCTCTCACTTTGATGTTTCTCTCTGTCTTTCCCTTTCTCTTCCACATTCTCTAAAAATCAATGGAAACATATCCTCAGGTGAGGATAAAAAAAGAAAGAAAGAAATGTCATATCCTATGAAAGACACATCTTGAAAATGCCTAAAGAAAGTTGTCATTTTTTCATGGTAAAGGGACTGGAGTCCGTGTTGATGAAAACACCTTCGTGGCTGCGGTGATTGGCAGTGGCTGCAGCAGTGGGTTGATGGGGCTGGTGCCTTCCCCTGATCAGCCCGGTCGCCTCGCACAAAGGGAGGCCAGACTGTGGCTTAGGCCCGCTCCCCAAGGGGAGCAGGGAGCAGGGAGTAGGACATCCCCTGAGGGCTCCCAGTATGTGAGAGGGGGCAACCTGGACTGAGGGACCCCCCCATCCAGTGCACAAATTTTTGTGCACCGAGCCTCTAGTTCCAAGTATGCAAGGCAAAATTCAATTAATGTAAGCCATTACATTAAACAACAACAAAAACAACACATATATGATCATAGAAACAGATGCAAAAAAGTATTTGAAAAAATCTGGCAACCATTCATGATTAAAAAAATAATAATAATTCTCCTCCTGACACACACAAAAGCTAGGAAGAAAGGAGAACTTCCTGAACTTGATAAAGAATATCTGCAACCTACAGCTAACATCATTTTTAATGGTGAGAGAACTTCCAATAATATCAACAAGCCAAGGATATTCCCTCTCACCACTTCTATTCATCATTGTACTGTAAAACCTAGCTAATGCAATAAGTCAAGGAAAAGAAGTAAAAGATATATAGATTAGCAAGGAAGAAATGAAATGCCTTTGTTCACAAATCACACAATTGTCTATGTAGAACATCTCAGAGTCAACAAATAAGTCCTGGAACTAATAAGCAATTACAATAAGGTTGCAAGGTACCAAGATAATATGCAAAAGGTAATTGCTTTCCCCCTACTGGCAATGAACAACTGGAATCTGAAATTAAAAACATTACATCATTTACCTTAGCAGAAAAACACACACCAGGTATAAATCTAACAAAAAATATACAAGAGCTATATAAGAACAATCACAAAACTCTGATGAAAGAAACCACGCTCTAAATCAGTAGAAATATTCCATGTACATGGGAAAAGAAAGACTCAAATTGTCAAGATGTCAATTCTTCCCAAATAGATCAATAGATTTTTAACACAATCCCAGCAAGTTATTTTATGGATATTGACAAGCTAAAAAAGTTCATATAAAGACCTTGAAGAGGTAGTGAGGTGGATGTTGCAATAACCTTGTGGCTGACTTATAGAAACTGTTATTGAAGATAAATAAGATATAGCATCCTTGTAAAATGTGAAACATTTATAGCTGGTAAGAAGTATTTCTTTCACTACAAGCAACAATGCAATTTAGATTTTGTTTTAATATAAGCAAGTGCTGTCAATTAGTTGTAAATTTTGAGGTGTTTTCATCAATAATATTTGCTTCTAGGAATGGCAGCATGATGATCCCCTCGGCTTCTCCTCCTGAAACTTCAACTATAACAAATGATTCCCTGCTCAATATAGAAGCACACCTGAGAAACGCATTCACTGAAGCAGCTAATGTTGAACAACCGGGAATAAACCAAGGGGCAGACACTCAACGCAGAAGCAGAAACCACAGGCATGGAAACATGGAACAGACTGATGAATCTCAGAAGGGAAGGGGGAGGGCGGAAAGAGATTAACCAAAGATCTTTAGTGCATACTAGATGCACAGTGCATGAGTGGGGTCCCTCGGCCTGGCCTGCAGGATTGGGCTGAAACCGGCTCTCCGACATCCCCCGAGGGGTCCTGGATTGCGAGAGGTTGCAGGCCTAGGGACCCCACCGGGCCTCAAGTACATCAATAATTACCCTAAATGTAAATGAAATGAATTCACCAATAAAGAGGCACAGAGTAGCAGAGTGCATCAAAAACAAAACTCAACCGTAAGCTGCCTTCTAAAGAAATATCTAAGCTGCAAAGACAAAGGTAGATTCAAAGTGAAAGGGTGGAAAATGATTCTCTAAACATAAAAAAGCTTAATGACACATTAGAATTGACATAATTGACATTTATAGAACCTTTCATCAGATTACACGTTCTTCTCTATTGTACATGGAACATTCGCAAGGATAGGCCATATGTTAGGTTATAAAACTAGCCTCAATAAATTTAAGACTGAAATTACACCAAGCATATTCTCTGATCAAAATGCTTTGAAATTAGAAGTCAACTGCAAAAAGGAAGTAAAGAAATCCACAAATATGTTGAGATTAAACAACATACTACTAAAAAATGATTGGGTCAAAGAAGAAATAAGTGAGTTCAAAAGACATACAGTGACAAACAAGAATGACAATATGACAAATCAAGACTTATGAGATGCGCCGAAACCGGTTTGGCTCAGTGGATAGAGCGTCGGCCTGCGGACTGAAGGGTCCCAGGTTCGATTCCGGTCAAGGGCATGTACCTGGGTTGCGGGCATATCCCCAGTGGGAGATGTGCAGGAGGCAGCTGATCGATGTTTCTCTCTCATCGATGTTTCTAACTCTCTATCTCTCTCCCTTCCTCTCTGTAAAAAAATCAATAAAATATATTAAAAAAAAAAAAAGACTTATGAGATGCAGTGAAAGCAGTAATAGGGAAGTTTCTATCATTGCAAGGCTATCTCAAGAAATAAGAGAAATCTCAATTAAACAATCTAACATTACATCTTAAAGAACTAGAAAAGGAAAAACAAAAGCAACCCAAAGACAATAGAAGGAAATGCCACCAAATTCAAGAATTTTGATAAGTTCCTAGAAATGTATAACCTTCCTAAACTAAATCATGAAGAACTGGAAAATCTAAATAGACAAATTAGCAGTGAAGAAATTGAAACAACTATAAAAAAAGTCCCAAAAACTAAAAGTCCAGGACCAGATGGCTTCACCAGCAAATGTTCTATCAAATGTTCTATCAAATGTTCAAAGAAGATTTAAAACCTATCCTTCTCAAACTCTTCCAAAATATTGAGGAGGCTATACTTCCTAACACATTTTATGAGGCCAACATCACCCTCACACCAAAACCTGGCAGGGATAACACAAAAGAAAAAAAAACTACATACAGATATAAAAACCCTAAACAAAATACTAGTAAATCAAATACAACAATACAACAAAAAATTAATACATTATGATCAAATGGGGTTCATTCAAGGAGCACAAGG
This sequence comes from Myotis daubentonii, assembly GCF_963259705.1. Taxonomy (NCBI): domain Eukaryota; kingdom Metazoa; phylum Chordata; class Mammalia; order Chiroptera; family Vespertilionidae; genus Myotis; species Myotis daubentonii. The sequence continues at coordinate 76,286,951 of NC_081849.1, read as the reverse complement.
ATGGTTCAGCATATACAAATCAATCAATGTAATACACAACATCAACAAAAACACAAAAATTCATATGATCTTGCTCTGGCTGGCGTGGCTCAGTGGTTAAAGCACCGGACCATGTGCCAAAGGGTCACCCAATCAATTCCCAGTCAAGGGCACATACATACCTGGGTCTCAGTTTCAATCCCCGGCCCTGGGCCACATGCAGAGGCAAACTATCAATATGTCTCTCTCACGTTGATGTTTCTCTCTCTCCCTCCCTCCCCACCCCCTTCACATCCTTCCCTTCTACTCTCTCTAAAACTCAATGGAGCCCTAGCCGGTTTAGCTCAATGGATAGAGCATCAGCCTGTGGACTGAAGGGTCCCAGGTTCGATTCCGGTCAAGGGTACATGCCCAGGTTGCATGCTTGATCCCCAGTAGGGGACGTGCAGGAGGCAGCCAATCAATGACTTCCTCTCATCACTGATGTTTCTATCTGTCTCTCCCTCTCCCTTCCTCTCTGAAATCAACATTACATCTTAAAGAACTAGGATATTTTAAAAAATATCCTCAGGTATAAATTAACCCAAAAAATAAATAAATAAAATAAAAATCATATGATCTTACCAACAGATGTAGAAAAAGCTTTTGATAAGCTAAATATCCATTTATGATGAAAGCACTAATAAATAAAATAGAAACAGAGGGAAAGTACCTCAACATAATAAAAGCCATCTATACATAGAAAAGCCTAAGCGACTGTCCGACCATTAGCTATGACATACACTGACCACCAGGGGGAAGATGCTCAATGCAGGAGCAAAAACCACAGGCATGGAAACATGGAACAGACTGATGAATCTCAGAGAGGGGAGGGGAGGGAGGGCAGGAAGAGATTAACCAAAGATCTTATATGCATACTAGAGGCCCGGTGTGCAGATTTGTGCACCAGTGGGGTCCCTCAGCCTGGCCTGCACCCTCTTGCAATCCGGGACCCCTCAGGGGATGGTGGACTGCTGGTTTTGGCCCAATTCCCACAGGCCAGGCCAAGAGACCCCACTGGGCCTCTAGTATATGATAAACCCTCAGACAATATTATACTCAATGGCAAAAAACTAAAAACTTTCCCTCTAAAATCAGAAACAAGACAAGGAGGCCACTCTTATTCAACATAGTTCTGGAAGTCCTGGCCAGAGCAATAAGGCAAGAGAAATAAATAGAAGGCATCCAGGAAGAAATAAAAATGTTATTTTTTGCAGATAACATGGTTCTATATATAGAAAACCCTAAAGATCCCAGCAAAAAAAACTATTAGAAACAATGAAAAAATACAGTCAAGTTGCAGGATACAAAAGCAATGTATAAAAATCCACTGCTTTCCTATATGTTAACAATGAAACTTCAAAAAAAGAAATAAAGGAACCAAGATGGTGGAGTAGGTAAATGCCAATACTCGCTGCCTCCCACAACCACATCAAAATTACAACTAACATATAGAACAACCATCATTCAGAACCGCTGGAATGCTGGTTGAATTGAAGTCCTACAACTAAAGAAGTAAACAACAAAGTTCATCAAGACTGGCAGGAGGGGTAGAGTCACAGAACAGGCTGGTCTGACACTCACATGCGCATATTTTTTTAATTGGGGCGCAGGGTGGGGAGTGATATCTCCACTGCAGAGGCCTCCCCTGATAAGCAAGAGTCCCAGCCCCACATCAAACCTCCCAGCCCAGGATTCCCAAGCTTTGAAGAGAAGTCTCCGTAACTTCAGGCTGTAAAAGCAGCAGGGATTGTGGCTGAGTGACAATGGAGGCTGCTGGAGACCCAGACAGCTCCTCTTAAAGGGCTGACTTACGAAGTTAGATGATCCCACTTCCTCTGAGCTCAAGTGCTGGGCAGTGGCTTTGGGGAATCCAGGGACATATGGGTAGGAACTGGACTGTCTGCCATCAGGGCATGAACTCAGGGGTGGTTTTCTTCCAGACAGGAGTGCTCACAAGGATCACTGTTCCTATGCTGAGACCTCCCCCGTCCTAGAGCTGACTGGCAGCCATATCTGAGTTTCCATCAGCCGGGCTCACACTGTTTGCTCTGTCCTGGAAATTCCCTGAGACCCCTCTCCATTCAATTTGCAGTCCCACCCAAGTTGTTTGCAGTGGCTTTTCCTTATTAATAGCCTATCCTGCTTCAGGCTTCAGGCTTTGCTAAAATCTCTCAGACAAGCAGCAGCTGGTATCAGTTTGCCCCAAACCTATCAGTAAAAGGCTCAAGATCTGGCACTAGCACCAGCCTGCCTTGCTTCACAGTAGGGCCTCGCCTGGGCACTTCCAAGCCCAATACAAAAAGCAGCCATCTGTAGACCTTTCTGTAGCTCCTGATGGGTGGCCCTAGGTAGTGGCTGACTTTGCACTTCCCTGGAGGCCCCAGAGACATTTTAATTCAGTGGACAGTTTCAGACCATGCCAGGTTACAACTCTATATATCCACAAGTGACACACTTAAGGGGCAGATTCAATTAGCAATAGAGTCCCACTGAAGCAAGTCCTGCTCCATAAGGGTGTCTCCTGCACAGCAGCTCTTCCACTGTATTCACAGCTGGTCCTCACAGCCAACTGGTCTACACCTGAATTCCTCCCAATAATGCCAACAGCAATCAGGGCTCAACTACAATAAGACTGTGCACACAGCTCACACAGGGACTCACCTAGAGTGCCCAGCTCAGGTGACTGGAGAGGCTGAGCCACTGGGCCCTAGAGGACACCTAATATACAAGGCCACTCTACCAATTCCAGGAGACATAGCAGCTCTACCTAAAACATAGAAACAAACACAGGGAAGCAACCAAAATGCAGAGGCAAAGAAAAACGTCACAAATGAAAGAAATGAAAGCAAGCAAACCACTGGACAGCATTCAAAACAATGATTATAAGGTTACTCAAGGATCTTAATGAGAGCTTCAAGGGACTTAATGAGAGCTTCAAAGGACTTGTGAGACTTTCAAGAGTCTAAGTATGAATGTCAAAGACATGAAAAAGGACCAGTCAGAAATTAAGCGTAAACCGGCAGTTGGACATCCCTGAGGGTCCCAGATTGGAGAGGGTGCAGGCTGGGCTGAGGGACACCCCCCCCCCCGCCAGTGCATGAATTTCATGCACCGGGCCTCTAGTCCTATCTAATAAAAGAGAATATGCAAATTAACCATCACTCTGTGACAAATATGGCGGTGCACATAGTGGCGGGGGGTTGAGGGGGACGCTGGCAGTGTCGCCCCAGGAACGTGAGCCCAGCGTCCTGGCCCTGGCCGTGTGGAGGGAGGGGTCTCTGGCCAGAGGCCGGGCGCGGGACACTGGCATTGTTGCAGGCCGGGCTGAGGGACACCCCCCCCCCCGCCAAGTACACGAATTTCGTGCACCAGGCCTCTAGTATCAACACTAATAAAAGAGAAAAATGGTAACTGGCGTACGAGCTACCCTTTTCATTGGCTAATCAGGGCTATATGCAAATTAACTGCCAACTAAGATTGGCAGTTAACTGCCAACAAGATGGCGGTTAATTTGCATACGTAGGCACAATGCAGGGAGGCGAAAGGGAAAGCAGGAAGAAGCCCCCTGCCACTGACAGTGATCGGAAACCCAGCCATGATCGGAGAATCAGGTGCCTTTGCCACCCTGGCCAGTGATAGCAGGAAGTAGGGGTGGAGCCAGCAATGGGAGCTGGGCACGGTCGAAGCTGGCAGTCCCAGGAGCTAGGGGTCCCTTGCCTGGGCCTAAAGCGAAGCCCACGATCGCGGGGCCGCTGCAACTGCGGGTTCCCGCTGCCCGGGCCGGACGCCTAAGCCAGAGGAGTCAGGCCTGGGCAAGGGGCCGATCCTGCGATGGGAGGGTGATGGGGGTCAACGCCTGAGGGCTCCCAGTATGTGAGAGGGGGCAGGCTGGGCTGAGGGACACTCCCCCCCCCCCACACACACACCCAGTGCACGAATTTTGTGCACCGGGCCCCTAGTTTAATATAAAAAAGAATGAAGATCTGAATAGCCAACACAATATTGAATACAGTATTAAAGGAGAATGAAGTTAGAGGGCTGTTACTATTTGACTTTAAGACTCACTATAAAGCTACAATAATCAATACTAGTATTGTAGTATTAGCAAAAGAACAGACAAGTAGGTCAATGAAACAAAACAGAAAGTTCACAAAATAGACCCTTACAAAGAGTCAACAGATCTTAGATAATAGAGCAAAAACACTTCACTAGCAAAAAGGTAGTCTTTTCAACAAATGCTGCTGGAACAAGTAAACACAGATATAAAAACAAAAACAAACAACCCCCCCCCCCACACACACACACACCAAAAATACCCCCAAAGATTCTAGATACAGACTTACATAGACCTAAGGGTAAAACACAAAACTGTAAAACTCCTAGAAGGGAACATAGGAGAAAATTTAGGTGAACATAGATTTGGTGATGACTTGGTAGATATACCACTAAAATCACAACCTGTAAAGAAGAAACGGTCTTTTTGTGTAAGAAGAAGTTGGACTTCATTAAAATGTTAAACTTCAGCTCTGAGAAAGACATTGTTAGGGGGATGAAATGACAAACCACAGACTGGGAGAAAATCTTTATAAAACATATCTTTTTAAAAAAATATATCCAACATATGGAAAGAAGTCTTAAAAATCAACAATAAGTAAACAAACAGCCCAATTAAAAAGTGGGCAAAATATATGAAGAGACACATCCCCAAAGAAAATGGACACATCCCACATAAGCATATGAAAACATTCTCAACATATTTCATTAGAGAATGGCAAATTAATACAATAATGTGAAATCATATCCACATCAGAATGGCAAAAATCCGAAACAGTGATAATACCAAGTGCTGATAAGGATTTGGACCACCATTCATTGCTTGTGGGAATACAAAATGATACAGCCACTGAAGACAGTGTAAAAGTTTCTAACAAAATCCAACATACTCTTACCATATGATCCAGCAATCACACTCCTTGGTATTTATCAAAAATAGCTGAAAACTTATGGTCTACACAAAACCTGCATATGAATGTCTATTAACAGCTTTATTCATAATCATCAAAATTTGAAAGCAGCCAAAATGAAGAGAAAAATAAACTGTAGTACATTGAGACAATGGAACATTAATCAGCACTAAAAAGAAATGATGTTTGAAGGCATGAAAATTCATGGAGCAAACTTACATGTATATTTCTAAGTGAAAGAAATCAATCTGAAAAGGCTACATACTGTATGTTTCCAACTATATGGCATTCTGGAAATGGCAAAACTATGGAGACGGTAAAAAAATTCAGTGGTTGCCAGGGTTTCAAGAGGTGAGAATGAATAGGTGGAAGAGAGTATTTTTAAAAGTCAGAATATTATGTGTGTATGTGTCTGTCTGTCAGTCAGATTCTCTGTGTCTGTGGGACTGACTTCCTATGCTTCTTTGTCTCTATTTCTGTGTCCTGACATCCCCCGAGCCTGCAACCAAGGTACGAGAGTGCCCTTGACCCGAATCGAACCCAGGACCCTTCAGTCAGAAGGTCAACACTCTATCCACTGAACCAAACAGGCAGGCCTTCTATGCTCAAGAATTGCCATTCTTGAGCATAGGTCTAGAAGGATACAACAGGCTGATAACAATGGGTTGGGCAGAAAGTTGCAACAGAAAATGGGAAATTTTTTCTTATTCACATAGATTAGCATTATTTCAACGATTATGGTAAGCTAATTTTACTTTTATACTTTTTACAGAGGAATTCTACTTCCAAAAGAAAAAATTACAGAATAGTTATAAGCCGTTAAAATACAAGCGATTTTTAATTCAGTAAAAGCCAGTCACATTAAACTCTATCCTCATAGGCAAAGAAATAAAATGGAATGGGAACACTGCAGGGGAAATAAATTATTGTGCTACTTGCATTTCTGATCCCCTTCATTGAGTAGTAGACGGTACAGTCATTATTGTTCACTGTAATTAGGTTGAATCCTTCAATATCTGCCCACCAAAAGATCTGAACAACCCTTGACAAGAAGTCAAGCCAGCCCTAACCGGTTTGGCTCAGTGGATAGAGCGTCGGTCTGTGGACTGAAGGGTCCCAGGTTCAATTCCAGTCAAGGGCATGTACCTTGGTTGCAGGCACATCCCCTATTGGAGGCAGCTGATCGATGTTTCTAACTCTCTATCCCTTGCCCTTCCTCTCTTTAAAAAAAATCAATAAGATATATATTTTTTTAAAAAAGTCAAGCCAAACATTTGAGGATTGGGAATCAACTTGACCTGACTTCTACTTGGTCAACTTCCAATCATCAACTTCAGAATAATGTGATGCTACTGGGGAATTCTAAGACAGGCTTGGATGTTCTACAACCCAATGCACACTGGCTTGAACGAAAAAAGAAAATTTATCAATCTTCTAAAAATTTTCCTTTGTTTGGGGTAAGGAGTAAAATAGAGCTTTCAAAATTTTTATGGCAAGATTACCTCTCTCTAGCTCTAGCCGTTTGGCTCAGTGGATAGAGCATCAGCCTGGGGACTGAAGGTTCCCAGGTTTGATTCCGGTCAAGGGCACATGCCTGGGTTGCAGGCTTGATCCCCAGTAGGGGGCGTGCAGGAGGCAGGCGATCAATGATTCTCTCTCATCATTGATGTTTCTATCTCTCTATCCCTCTCCCTTCCTCTCTGAAATCAATTTAAATTTTTTTTTTTTTTTTTTAATAAAGGGTCCCTCTCTCCATTTCTCAGTGCTGGCTGTATCCTCAGAACCCATACAGCCTCAGGTGGTTGCTGCAGCAACAGACCCTTCTTGCGTTAGGCTCACATCTCACAGTTACGATATGTAAAATCTTAGGACCTAAGTCTCAAACTCTGGACAAGAGAACAGAAAGGATCTGAGTGACATGCCCCAAGGGAACTGAAAGTGGAATCAGCTCCAGAGCTACATGGACTTAGATTAGATAAAAGGTGGATCCTCAACAAAAGGCCAATCTATTCTATCTATGACTATATTGTCCATTCAGAGGCCATTGGCCAAAAGTACCTATGAAGCACCTGAAACATGGCTAGACTCACTGAGATGAGATGTTCTGTGGATTTTGAAGACTTAGTATAAAAATAAGGGCAATAACCCCCAAATTTTAATATTTATTACATGTTAAAACAATATTTTGGGTAAAATAAATTATATTAAAAATATATGGCCAAAAAAAAATATATGGCAAGGGGAGCGTGGGTTACACCAAGAAAGTAAACAATTTCACTGGCACACCAATTTAAATAGATTAAACTAAATTGTCTACCTATTACTAATTCCAAAATCATGACCAATTAGGAAAAGGTGAAATCATAGCTAGCACAATTTATAAAAATGTGTTTTAAAATTCTTATAGTAAAATTATTCCTAATTAAAAAAACATTTCGAGAAAAGGATGTGAAAGACCAATCTACTTTCAATTATCCATTCTATAAATGATATATATTAACCTAGAGACTATTTGTTCAAAAATAATAAATCAGTAATGGCTGAAAGCAGACATAAGGAATAGGAATAGTGAATGTGAACCAAAAAGCTACAAGTTTCCCTTGCAAATCCTAATTTATTTTTTAGAACATATATTTATATGAACTCTATATTATTATCAATTATTTTAGGATTTTACTTTTGTGAGACTTTATACAACAAAACAGTCAACAAATATATTTTTATTAACTACAAAAAAGAATAAGAGTAGCCTAATACAGTAACACAAATAGAAAAGGTAGCACTACAGATAGACAACTAAATAATTATATCATAATGCTTTAACTAATAGGCTTTAAAATGCAGTGGTATCCTGAAAGATGAAATCTGACTCGGGAATCATGAGAGAAATTTAAGCTGAGATTTATAGCAGGGCTTGGAGCAAGCGAATGATGGGGACAGGGGCGTGCTCAGTTTGAGATACCTTTGTAAAATGTGAACATGGAGGGATCTAGTGAATAGTTGTAGCTTTCTGGAGCTCAGGACTAGAGCTGATGATGATGATAACCTTAGAGCTATGAGAGTATCTGGGAAGAAGAGATAAGACCACCAACGACATAACCCTGAGGAACATCAACATTTAAAAATAAGGCAAAGAAAGGGCCAATTAGATTTAAGCTATGAAGCAATAATCAGACAGAGAGAAAACAAATCTGACTAGAGCTTTTTCAGAAAAGCCAAAACATTCAAGAAGCAAATCAACATAATAAATATTGCCCATGAAAAGAAAGAAAAAACTAAGAAATTACTACTGGTTTGGCAAGAGATCATTAGTGACCTTATTTTTATAAAGTGGTAGGAAAATTCAGACCAATTAATGAATGAAAAAGTGAGAAAGTACAGACAGCAAATACTGATTACTCTCTCAAAAAATTTGGCAATAAAGAGTAATAGAGCCATTGGCTGACTCAAATCAGAGCAAGATTTGTCTGTTTAAGACAGAGATTTGAGTAGGTTTAGTGCTGAAAGTAAGAAGCCAGTGAAGAGGAAAGAGTTTGAAAGGAAGACATGACACACATTGGTTCCTAAGAACCTGAAAGCATCAGCTCTGAGCAGGAAGGAGAAATACTACCTACTCTGAAATAAAGGAGTGAAATAGTAAAGAGTGAAGGAAAGGCATGGAAAGTTTGAAGTTGAGAGAGTAAACTCTCATCTGTAAGTGTAAGCTTCTTTGTAGAGAATGAAGCAATTTCTTCTCTTAAGAGAACAGAGTGTTTGCTTTGTGGAAGGGAAGAAGAAGCTGATTAAGGACTGTCCAGCAGTCCTGGAGTTCCAGCTCTATAGGCCAGTGATGGCGAACCTATGACACGTGTGTCAGAGGTGACACGTGGACTCATTTTTTTGGTTGATTTTTCTTTGTTAAATGGCATTTAAATATATAAAATAAATATCAAAAATATAAGTCTTTGTTTTACTATGGTTGCAAATATCAAAAAATTTCTATATGTGACCCGGCACCAGAGTTAAGTTAGAGTTTTCCAAAATGCTGACACGCCGAGCTCAAAAGGTTCGCCATCACTGCTATAGGCCATAAGTCTGAGGAGAAAATACTCTACATGGTTATATGATTTCCCCCCCCAGTAAATTTAATATTAAAAAAAGTGATCAATCCAAGATTGAAGGTTAGGGCAGGTTTATAACAGAAGGACAAATAAATAGGTATGAATTTCTTTGTGAAGAGTCTTAGAAAATCATTAATTACAACTCCAAATATCTTTATAAATTCAAAAAAAAGTGTAAGATATATTAGAATTCGGTTTCTCAAATTCAACATCAGAAATAATCAAGAAAGAAGTTAACAGACATGACTTAACAGTTCTAACTGTAAAACTAAGGATACAAAAAAATACACTGCTCTTTGAGAAAACAAGTTAAAAAATCAAGTACTAAATATTTGCAATATGTAAATTTTCAAGACATTTGTATGAAATTCAGAAACTTTCTGCCTGAAATCTGCAAAGGAAAAAAAAGCAAAACATTTCTTCCTGTGGCCATCTTTGCCTTTAATCCATACTTGCTAGAAAACATTTCTAGCTTTAACAGGAGGAAATGAATTAACCTAAAATTTGGAGTCCCAACCCATATATTACCACTGAGGATGGATAGGGACACTCCTCCACTCTTCTTTGAACTTGTGTTCTTTTCCTTGTTTCTTTAACACCCCCCCACCCCCGCCCCCACCACCACCACCACCACCAGCCCCAATCCTAAGTTCTTAGGATAGAATATCCAAGACAGTCAAAGAAAGTCATACTCACTATACTGCTAATGTAGGCCATAGGGTAGAGACCTTGTCTATCTCATTTACTGCCTGCTCCCAGCAACTAGAACAATGCATGGCATTTAATAGGTATTCAACAGATATTAATTTCTTCTAAAAGTATTCATGGATCTTATTTCAGCATTTTTATTTACCTCAAAGTCACATTCATAAGTCTGTATTCCCATAGGTCAGAGAGACAGGAAAAAATGTCTAAGAGGTAGGGGTTGGGGGGTGTGAGTGTTGTCAGAGAAGGAAGGAACTCGCACACCTCTCTGTCTCATTGGTATTAGTGGTAGAAAACCTAAAAAGGAGTGCATGCACATTACATATTATAAGAAACTAGTGTCCCAGTGCACGGATTCGTGCACATTGAAAGGAAATTAATTAGAATAAATATTTTAATATTGCTATTCGTCCTTTCTCTATAATAGAAGTGTCAACCAAATTCACGATTGACAATGACAGATCAAAACACACGCGTGTGTCTGGTGAGAGCTTTATATGTATCATGCATGCACGAGTCAACTTAGCCTTTTATTTGTTCGTTTGTTTGTTTTTTAATCCTCACCCAAGGATATTTTTTCATTGATTTTAGAGAGTGGAAGAGAGAGGGAGAGACAGAAACATCGATGGGAGAAAAACACATTGATTGGTTGCCTCCTGCACACACCCTGGACAGGGCCTGGGCTGGGGAGGAGCCTGCAACCGAGGTACATGCCCTTGACCGGAATAGAACCTGGGACCCTTCGGTCCACAGGCCGACACTCTATCTATTGAGTCAAACCAGCCAGGGCAACTTAGCCTTTTATATATATAGATTGTGGCTGAGAGTGGCAGTAGCAATAAAGAGAGAAATTTATCAATTCCTGAAATGGCAGAAGAGAAAGGTTTGATGATTAGACCAGCCTGGAAACAAATTATCTCAAATTCAGAGGTGTTGACACCAAAAAGAGGTTCAAAGAAAACCCGAGCTCTCCAAGCTTCAAACTCTAAAAACTTGAGAGCTTCTGGCTCTTCACACTTCAGGGCCTCCATTCCTAACTTATTCAGGCCTCCAGTGATAGAAAGCTGAGTAAATAAATGTGCTTCCACTACATGAAAGGTGATAGGAGTAAAAAGAGTAGAGCTCTATTAATGCTACCAAAACTGGGAGTATGAGGGAACAGGTGTGTATTGGCCTCAAATTTGAATTTCCAATGCTTTTCCCACAAATATACTGTGATACATGGAAATTAGATTTTTCACATCCTATTAAAATAAACTGAAATGACTATATACTTGAAAAAGAATATTTCTAGTTACTATTTTCATTTATCAAGTATTGTGTCTATCAAAAGAATGGCTCTAACTTTTCCTGTACCTCATTTCTTTCTCTGCTCCTCACAGATTTTTTAATGAGGATTAATATGTAAGGAGCTTAGGACAGAACCTGGCTCCTTTTTCAAATGACATAAAATACTAACTCATTTTTTGGATTTGTTAAAATTTTCTCTAATTTTCAAAAAGTATATTTGCTTCTACTTTTTTAGTACTGTTTTCATAAAATTTTTGGTCTACCTCAAAGACAACTGTATAGAGTTAAAGAGTCAAAATTATTATTTCTAAAGACTAGCACATGAACTAACCTTTGTGAATTTTGGATTAATTTAATTTATAAATTCAATATGTTTAAAGCAACTTTATCTTTCAAAGTTACCTGGCTTTCTAAAATCTTTACCTATAACTTGCTTTACCCATAACAGTATCATCACCACCTAAAAAGGCTATTTATTATTTTACTCAACTTCTCTTTAAATTAATCATGAGTGCTCCATTAAATTGTCACCTTTTAATGTAACATGCTGTAAGAGTTGGCTACACAATGAGAGGTATGTGCAACCTCAATGACATTCTAGAACAAGACAAATGTAACCATTTAATTTTTAACAGTAGTGAAATGCGGAATTAAAATGAAATGCGCTGTTTTCCTCTGGGCAGGATGCAAAGGTGATTTCCTGGGTTCTTGTCCAGGTGGATTCAAAGAATGAAGCCATGAAAAAAAGGTGGTATAGAAAAAGGTGGAAATGTATTGGGAAATAAGCACAGACTCCCACATGGAAAGGGAGAGAGAGACCCACTAAGTCAGTGATGGCGAACCTATGACACGCGAACTCATTTTTTTGGTTGATTTTTCTTTGTTAAATGGCATTTAACTATATAAAATAAATATCAAAAATGTAAGTCTTTGTTTTACTATGGTTGCAAATATCAACGAATTTCTATATGTGACACGGCACCAGAGTTAAGTTAGGGTTTTTCAAAATGCCGAGCTCAAAAGGTTCGCCATCACTGCACTAAGTCCCTCTTCTCTAAGGTTTATAAAGGCTACCAGTTGTGTCCTGATATCCCCTCTCTCTTGGTTACTATATAAGCAGCTTCAGAGCTCAAACCCTACGTGGGGTTCCTCTCTTTTTTTGTGTGTGTTTTTTTTTTTTGCCTCCTTTGGCCTTCCGCTTCCTTTTCTGAATGAGTGGCTTCCTTTCCCTTTATTCTATAAATGTATACATTTTGGCAGCTCCCAGCCCCCTCATTCTATGAATGTATGCCTTCTGGCAGCTCCCTTATTCTGTGAATATATACCTTCTGCAGCTCCCAGCTTTGCAGCCCTGTATTTCTCCCCCATGGACCCCCTAATTTCTAAAGCTTCCTAAACCTGTCTTTTTTACCCCTAAAAACTCCTTTTATTAGCAAGCCAGTCCAGCTAAAATTCCAATTGGAATTTTACATTATGTCCTAGATTTAGTATCAATAAGACCCCTGAGAAGCCTTCTTGGACTTCAGAAAGCCATGGAAAGGAAGCCAAGGCCCTCTTTCACTGCCACTCCAAGTCATACTACAATGAGTATGAAACAGATGCATGGGTAACATAACTGGGGTCTTTGATGACATCCTTTTGGTTTAAACAATTTCAACTGGATTTTCTGTCACTCTGCTGAAATCACTCCAATACAGTGTGGTGGTTAATTATATGTGTCAACACGGCTAGGCTATAGTGCTCAGTGTAGATATTGCTGTGAAGATATTTTTTAGATGTGATTAATATTTATTTTATTTTTCAGAGGAGGGGTAATTTTTTTAATATATCAAAGCATTCTAATGCATTAAATTATATTTTAATACAATTAAAGAGTATTTTAACCTGTTATAATCCAAACTGAAAACATGTCGTGCTCATCTCAGGTAAGTTATGACACATAAAAAAAAGCTCAGTAACAAAAGGCTTGTTTCATGCATACAGCATTCAATGTATTTATTAGTCTATAAATCAAGCGATTTTCAGTTGAACAGTCCCTAAAAACTTCCATATGTTCTAATGAATACATATAATTAAATTAAATGTAAATGAAAATGTCTGTACTATTCTCACAAATCAGTACCATGAGTACAAGATAACAAGCCACTGATGGCTTAAGTCATTTACCCAAACTCCACCAGCCTTTCCTAGGTGAGAACACAAGTTCAGACAAACTCAGTGACCTGCCTAAGGACATTCAGCAGTAATTTCCCAATGATCATTTAAAACTTAACAGTCATGTTTTACTTGTTAATTTATTTAATCATGTGTAAGTCTTATAAAGGTGCCTGAAGTGCCTGTTATAATAAATACACACATCACTCAGAATATTCTGCAGCTCACTCTTGTGTGGCAAAATGACAACTGGTAAAGGATGTATAGGCAGACGCACATTCTAGATAAATATCCTTGTATAAAATATCCACAAAAATGTTGTCAGAAGTATGTATACCAACCTCCCCCTCTTCCCTCACTGATCACCATCAAATTCCTTCATAGGAGGACCTCACAGAATGTCAGGGGATTTCTAGGATATACTAAGATGTGGTTACCATACTCAATATGAATAATTTAGACAGGAAAGACAACTGTTCCCGAGGGTTGAATTGACTTGTCTTTAAATCTGGACTATACCTTGCCTACAATGGCACCAATTGACACTTAAGGACTTTTGAAGAGAAAACTCCATTATTTCTTTTCATTCTTGAGTACTCTGCTTCCATCAGAGATAGAAAATTGTCCATTTTCTTTTGACCAACCTTTTGTCTCGCTCTCTCTCAATGATTGCTCTCAAATTATCTTCTTTTTCAAGTCCCAACTCCTTCCTGCTCAATTCTGCTTCTTTAGCCAATTCCTGAGCCCTCCTTTTCCTAGCATTCATCTTTTGCTTCAATTCTCTGACAAAGGCATTATAGGATGGGACCTCTCTAGCATAAATAGCTTGCTGAATAATGTTCTTTATCCTGGTTCCTCTGTATACTACACACATAGCACAGACTCCATGACCTAATCCATGTCCCCTTTGAAGTCCAGATAGGCCTATTTAATATCAGCCAGCTCTTCTTCTGAATCTCCTTGTCTTCTTGAAAGCTTGAATGTCTTATAGAGATATATTTTTAAAGAGTAACATCCAATATACCTTCCAGTCTTAACCTTGGTTGAGCACACAGCAGAAACCTCATCCACTCTCCCTGCTCATCATACACGGCTCTCTGCCACTCAGAATGCAATACTTTCCCGAGAATCTGGAAGTGGCAGCTGGCATCCTCCTTGTCGTCCTCATCCACCTGGTCTAGGTGCAATTGCAGGGACACCTTGTGGTGGCCGTGTGGGACCTTGCCTCACAGGGCACACGGACACTGGGTAAAGGTAGGTGATGGCGAACACTTTCTTATACAGCTAGTTTAACCAATCAATCACAGCTAGCTAGATGTGACTAGAGCTTTTCAATCTTCTTGAAACGTCTACAATCAATAATTGGAGACTACTTCTAAACTTTCAGAAAAAAATTCTTTTTTTACTTCTGGGTCAACACCATTCCTGATGTTTGATCTCCACATAAATTTCATTAGAGGACTAAAAGTAAAATACTAATTTCTTCCAAACCTCCATCCCCTCTGCTTAATTATAAACAATTATTATTATATTATCGATCTATTTCTGCCCTCATGATGTACCAACAAGCTATAAAAACAAATTTTACTGTGTACTTACTATGTGTAATATTCTAGGATAAGTGTTTCATATGCATTATTTCATTTAATATAACAAATCTATGAGTTAGGTACTATTACACCATTTCCAGATGAGGAAAACAGTATGTAATGATGGAAAAACCAAGGATTCAAACTATATTCTTAACCACTACATGTACTTCTCATTATTATTACCTTATTACATCTGCCTCAAAAGAACATTATTTCTTATTCACCTATTTAGGAAATATTGGCAGGGGAAAGCCCCACCTCCACCCCTTTCTATTTCCACTATACCTTCCCTACTTTGCCACAGATTCCTTTTCCTTTAAATTCTTTGCCATAGGTTATCTCCTGGTAGACACCTATATATTCTGATTTCTCTATGTTCTATAAACTCTGAATTTCAACACATGATACTAACTCTGTTTCCTTGTGACCCAGAAAAGGAAGTCATTTTTTCCCCTGCAAAGGATTATTTGCTATAATTCACTGAATATAACTAAAGCACCTTCCTATATCTTTTCCTGACTATGCAAAATTCACAATCATGACAGGTTCATTTGGTTAATCTGGAACAGACTACTATCTGTTTTATAAATACTTTTCTCCTCAATTCAACTCAAAATTTACTGAGCACTAACGTTAAGAGAAACATGGAAAAGAAGGAAACCAGATGGCTATATAGCTTTTCTGTTAGTCACTCAAAATATAAACATTCCTACTATGTAAAAAAAAATTAACATCTGTGCTAGCAGGTTTGGCTCAGTGGATAGAGCGTCGGCCCAAGGACTGAAGGATCCTGGGTTCAATTCCAGTCAACAGCAGGTAACTCGGGTGCAGCAGGCTCCATCCCTGGCCCTGGTCAGGGCATGTGCCAGGAAGGCAACCAATCAATTGATGTTTCTCTCTCTGTCTCTCCCCATCCCTTCTACTCTCTCTAAAAATCAATGGAAAAATATCCTCGGATGAGGATTAACAACAACAAAAAACCATATTTAACACCAACTAAGAAAAACATTAATACACTAATAAAAATGGGCAAAAGACATAAACAAGTATTATATGAGTAAAGAAATTATATGGGCACAAGAAATCATCAATCTCCATGGTAATAAGAAATTATTAAAAAGATAAAATACAGCACAAAAAACCATTGATCTTCATAGTAATAATATTAAAAAGATAAAATACAATTTTTTATCTGTCAAATTGCTAAAGATCAAATAAAATTACTATAAATGCTAGTTCAAATACACGATAAGCACTGCACTATTATTGTTAAAGAAGGTAAAAGTTAATATTTTAGTTTCTTGGCATAGATTTAAGGTCAAGCACCAATTTTGGTCCTAACCTACTTCTACAGCATCATTTTCTACAGATCCACCACTTCCCCCAACAGTTATCCCTCTCAATTCACACAGTATTTTCATCAGAACACGGAATTCTTTTTTTATTGATTTCAAAGAGAGAAAGGGAGAGGGAACAAGAGAACCATCAGTGAGAAGAGAGAATCACAGATATGCTTCCTCTTGCACATACACTATTAGGGATCAAGCCCACATCCTGGGCATGTGCCCTGATTGGGAATTGAACCGTGACCTCCTTGTTCATGGGTAGATGCTCAACCACTGAACAACACTGGCCAGGGTAGAACATGGAATTATTGAAAGCTAGTTGGGGTTTTTTTTGTGTGTGTCTTAAATAATTTTATTGTGATCTAATTCACATACTGTACATTCACCCATCTGTAAAGTGTACAATTCAACTAGTTTTAATGTATTTGCAGTTATGCAACCATCTTCACACTGAATTTTAGAGCACTGTCATCACCACAAAAAGAGCCTTGTACTCATTGTCAGTCTCCACTTACAACCCCCTCTCCAAGTCTCTAGCTAGGGCTCTTAAATTGTGTGTGTCTATATTCAGCAGAAAATAGAAAGACTGGTCAGGTAAGGCCTTACTAATGAATAAAGCAACATTCATGTTGAGACCTACTGGATAAGAAGTTAGACTTTTAAATCAGGTGCATGCATATTTGTGTGTAAGTGTGTGGTATGTATGTGCTGGGAGTGCAGACGTTTAAGTCCAGGAAAGCAGCATGTTTAAGGCAGAGAAGTGCAATGGCATATGTAATAATTCAAAAGGCCAATGTAAGTGACGTTTGGTGAGCAATCAGAAAAATGGCAAAGATGGGATTGAAGAAATGGGCAGGCAGTGTGTCCCCACAGGTCAAAGAAACAGGAGGTTCAGGGTATGATGGAGGAAAAGCAAATATTAATTTGATTATAGTACTAGGGTAATAAAAAACATTTCCACACAATCCTCAGATATAAAATTTTAATTAAATTTTACTATCCAGTTAGAGAAGTAATGTTTCCCTTTAATGAATGAAGGGATAAACAGTTAATAAGGCTGCACTGCTAATAAGCTATGTCACAAATCCCAGACACACTCGCCTAAGTCAAACCAGTATCCTTTCAACTACACAATAAGTAATGAAAAATAAAGTTAAAAATACAAAGTGGATTAAAAATAAGGCTAAAGGAATATGAGCTTTATTATGGCAAAAACTAATGGAAGTGACATAGATTAAAAAGATAATTTTGATGATCTCCAGAGTGCATAAGAACACTCTCAAACAGAAATTCCTTTATACAAAACAATTATCGTGTATCAATCATTTTACAGTGTTTTCCCCAGAATAAGACTGTGTGTGTGTGTGTGTGTGTGTGTGTGTGTGTGAGAGAGAGAGAGAGAGAGAGAGAGAGAGAGAGAGAGAAAATGAGAATGAGAATGAGAATGAGAATATGTGTGGTTGAGGATAGAAGGAAGTTAAGACCATGTTCAATCAGAACATACCCACTTAAATCTGTTTTATGCTAGAGTTAGGATTTTTGTTTTTTTAATATATTTTTATTGATTTCAAGAAGAAGGGAGAGGGGGAGAGAGAGATGGAAACATCAATGGTGAGAGAGAATCATTGATCAGCTGCCTCCTGCGCGCCCCCTACTGGGGATTGAGTCCCCAACCCATGCATATGCCCTTGACCTGAAGCGAACCTGGGACCCTTCAGTCTCCAAGCCAATGCTCTATCCACTGAGCCAAACCAGCGAGGGCTGCTAGAGTTTGTTTGAAAAAAAATTCTGCTCTTCAAAAACCATAGATTATAAAGGAGGTAGCATTGGCTCCAAAATCTTACTCTGAAGATCTAAAACCTACTGGCCAGTAGAGCTTTTCTTTTACCCATCATGTTCCCTAATGGTATACACTAATTTCTTTTCAACTTTTCTGCTAAAAGCCAACCATGTACCAGGTACAGTTTATTCAATGCAATTTCAGGTAAGATTTTTGACTTCACACTTTTAGAATTAATATATAAGCCTACCATAAATTTCCTTATATGTTAAGACATTATAACATTAAAAATGTAAGGTATAAATAAATATTCTAAGACTACTATAAATTATTTCTCAATCACACTGATGCTCAAAAACTAAATATTATTAGTGAATATTTTATGTGTGATACTGGTAATTGTGCTTTGATGTCTACTTGGGTGACTCAAAAACCACTGAAGTAAATAAATTAACTCTTCAATTCAACTACATTTACTTAAGTGGTCAACACCTATAACAAAATCTGCAAGATAGCTTAATCATGAATACACAGATTGGTTCATTAAATAAGCACACATACCTTTATCCTTCTTAAAATCCAAAGCATCTTCTTTATCGGTAACTATCTCCTTCATATTGATAATACTCTGATGAGTAAGCTGCCGAAGAATTTTAATTTCTCGAATTGCGGTAATTGGAAAGCCTTCTTTTTCATTATCGAGACGTACTTTTTTTAAGGCAACCATTTCTCCTATTAGAAAATTAAATAAAATCAAGTTACTAGCTAACAAAAAACAAAGGACATTTTTCTTAATTTTAAATTTATTTTAATTAATAATATTTGTTCCTACCTCTTCAAGTTACAACCCAAAATATATATTTAGTTTCCAACATACCACATTATAATGTTGAGAGTTTAAGAAATTAGATCTCTGGCTAAATAACTTATGAGATATTTATCCAAGCTGTGGAATACCATACAACTGTATAAAAATATAGGGTAGGTGCATATGTATTGTTATTTTATGCTCTCCAAGATAAATGAAAAAAGAATGATGAGAAAGAGTAGATAAACTACACTGCCATTTTTGAAAAGTAAAGAAGATAAATATATACAATAAGCTTATCCTATATAATAAAAGCATAGTATGCAAACTGTCCCCTCAACTGGGAGTTTGTCCGGGAGTTTAATGAGGTGGCGGGGCCAGCCGGGGGGAAGGGAGGGACGCCCTGGCCAGCTGTGGCGGGCGGCTGGGGGAAGGGAGGGAGTACCTGGCCAGCAGCCGCTAGGGACCCTACCAGTGTACGAATTTCGTGCACTGGGCCTCTAATATATGCATAAGATCCCTCTGAACAGAAGAGAAAATTCTGTAGATTGCACAGGTGAGAAATGCTAAGACATATTAACTTGCCTAAAGTTGGCCAATTATCCAGTAGTGGGATTCAAAATCTGGTTTAGCTGTTTCAAAATTTGCTCTTCCCACTGCTCTAATAGCCTAATAATTTACACATATTTGTGTCAGATAAACCCTAAATAATAAGTAAAATACACACATGCATATATACAAATTCTATTATAAGAAAATATTCATCACTATAATGAAGGTTTGTTCATTCTACTTTGGAGAAAAAAGAACTCTGTATTTACAAATTTTTTAAAAGAAAAATGTTTTTACCTTTAGTAATTAAAATGTATTTGACTCTTTTATAGGGAATTCTAAAATGTGGGACTTCTTATTTTACTAAACAGGTTTAAAGGTTATAATTTAATCTATTTTTGATAAAGCAGAATCATCATTATCAATATTATTACTCCACGCTATAAATGCCTTCAGGAGGTTCTAAGCATAAGATAGTCCTCCCCGTATTAAATGGCCTGAATAGCCGAAACCGGTTTGGCTCAGTGGATAGAGCGTCGGCCTGCGGACTGAAGGGTCCCAGGTTCGATTCCGGTCAAGGGCATGTGCCTGGGTTGCGGGCACATCCCCAGTGGGGGATGTGCAGGAGGCGGCTGGTCGATGTTTCTCTCTCATCGATGTTTCTGACTCTCTATCTCTCTCCCTTCCACTCTGTAAAAAATCAATAAAATATATTAAAAACAAAACAAAACAAATGGCCTGAATAGCTATGCTATTTTAATCTATTGGTTATTTCAACAAGGAATTATAAGATTATACTCTGACTCAGAGCATTACTTTGTAAAATATACAGCCTCTGACAGTTACATTTTCCTCTTCTGCAAGGCCTTTTAAAACTTTCTCTCAGGTTCCTGATTATGTTCTGAAAGATTCAGCTGCTAAATCTGGCCTCCAAATAAAGGGTAATTTCTACAGAAGAAAAAAAAAAAAAGATTTTGGCCAAAATAAGTGTTGTATAAGGCTTACTACAACAAGATTTATGACTAAGTCTAATAACATCAATATACTTTTTTTCTTCTTATTACTGACGACGTTAATAATTTACGCACCATAAAAAAAGAAACCTAAATCCCAGCATACTACATATTACAAATACTAAACACTTTTAGAATATAAATATATGCACACCCACTTACATGTATTCAATTCTTTCTTAAGTGCATATATAAAATAGCAAGATGAAACAAAAACATAATAAAAATTTAACTGTTTTCCTGAAAATTGCTGAAGTTAGTTATTCCTTAGAAAAGAAGCACAAATACATTCCATAGTCCTAAAGATCCACAGCATTTGGCATTCTTACCAGTGTCTTTATCCCTGGCCTTGTAAACTTGTCCATAGGTTCCTTCTCCAATAATTCCGATGATATCAAACTTATCCACGCATCGTTTTCCCCAGTCAATATCTTTTTCTTTGATTTCACCATAGCGAGGCCCACATATTCTATCAAATATAGTTCTGAAGTTTTTATATACAATCAAGCAAACTGAATAAACTGTTAAATACTCAATCTCCTCCCACCACCTAATCCTACATCCTTTATTTCCCCATACCCTTCCACATTTGAATGCAAGTAACTCCGGGATTTGGTACTATAAAATATCATGAAAGTCAAGGTATCAATCTCCACACTGACTCTTCTTTTGTACAATAGCACTTAAACTGTGGAAGAAAAGACGTAAAGCTTATATGAAGGACTTTTAGAAATAAAACCTCATTTGCAGTGAGTGGAAAAAACCTTGGTATGAAGAGCCAAAGTTAAGTTCTCTAACATACCTCCAGAAAGTTTTCTTTTTCATTCATTGACTATATATCTGCTTTCAAAACACAGAATTTTGATAATGAGCATTACCAAAAATCTAACTATAAGGCTCACTGACAAATTTAGACTTATGGGAGATTAAATTATCTTGAAATGGAAACACCAGAAAGACTTTAGTCTGACAGTACACAAGTATTAATAAAATCAACACTAAGGAATCCACACTTTAAGTGTGTGTGCGTGTATGTGTGTGTTATACATATGATATTTGACATTCTTTAACAAAAATGTAGTTTTGTAGTATTTTAATATTCTGTAGTAACAGAAATTCATATAATGGAATAAAGCTATTAATACTCAAAGAAAGACTATTTTTTAAAGTTTTCTAGCTTTCTGCTCCATACTAGAAAAATCATCTTATATTCTTACAATAGGTGCTACCTGAACAGCAATGCTTACAACGGATGTAACTTTTACACATTCGATTGGTTAAGTTAAAAAAAGAAAAAAAGAAAAAAGAAATCAACATTCTCCCTGCTTGACTGATGCAGCCAAGGAAAGACCAGCAGCTTGCCCATTACTAATTTTGCTTAGGATTACTTAATGCTGACTACCACCTGCCCAATTTCAGTGTTTCTGTTATTTAAATATCTTCATTATAAAAGTTATCTTTAACACATACAATAACCCCCAAAATCAATACATTACAAACTGTGAGAGAAAGTTAAATTTTATTTTATTAGTCATTTTGAATAGGTATGCAGGCAACTAAGAAATTTTTTTCAAAACTCTATTAAGAGTTTATTCAGATATTTAAGTCGAACAAATAAATACACTTTTTATTATTTTAAATCTTAATTTTGTGTTTTATAAGGACCCAGAATCACCTCTGGTCAATTTAAGAGCAGGTAGAAAGCAAGCACATACTTAGGCCTCCTTTTATTATGTAACTGTGTTGCTGTTTTCTTTTCCTCTGGACTCTTTGAGAGATCATCTCCTCCTGGTAGCTCAGGGGGCAGTGGTAAATCAGCAAGTAGACATCGTAATTTCTTTTCTACTTCTTTTTTAACTGCTTTTACTGAAATATTTCCTCGTAAGCTAAAAAACAAAGGAGTCAGACAAAAATAAACAAAGAAACCCAAACCAATAAAACTTTATTTCACTGAAAAATAAAAATGCAGCCAAGTCTTATATTTAAGTAGCATACAATGGCAAAATACTGAACTATGTTTCTTATTTTCCAGATAAAATATTATACTATATTCAAATGCAAATTTAAAATTAGGTGGTAAAAAACTATGTATAATTTCATAACTAAGGAAATTTGAACAAAGTATGGATTATCAATATTGGCTCATTAATTTTAACCAATATAACATACTAATGTTGTTTATACTGAGGAAACTTAGTGCAGGGTTTATGGGGGACTCTTATTTTTCTGTAAAAATCTGTGTATTTTTAAAAATAATATATAATTACTATAAGGCTATATTAGAACAAAAAGTAAACTTTTACAAGAAAATTAATTTTGTAATAGCATTTGGTTTTATTCCAATGAAGAAACAAAAGTTGTTTTGTTGTAAGAAATAATAAAACTACAAGCTATTATTCATCTTGCCCATTTAAATAACCACAAACAACTAATTTAGCTTCATCCCTTTTCAGGTTAATTTTTCTAAAATCAAACATTGATTCTTTTAAAACTCTTTTAAGGCTCTAGCTTACTAGAATTGCTAGTGAAAATTTTAGCTTAGTTATTAGTTTAGTACTTTTTATGAATGGATAAAGAGCTCTTATTTTTAAAGTACTATATCTATCTTGGTAACTCATTATTTTAAACCTCTCAGATATTACAAAATCTTTTATCTAATAATATGGCATGTTGAAAGAGAATCTTAAATTGATAATAAAATTTGGACTTAATATACTTTCATAGCAGGTATGAGTCCCATAATGAGAAAGTTTAGTGAAACTACACTGATGTAGTCAGAAGTTACTAAGAAGTTATCAAAATATATGATTTACTTTCTTACAATAAAACTCTTACTAATTTGGAAAATTAATATTATTGTATAAAAAATTGATCCTTTTCTTCATAATCCTGTTACTTACCAGAAGGTTCTTTAACAAAAAAAAACATGCTCAAAAGAAGGTTTGCAGTTTTATTTGATTTTATTTATTTACTTGTTTGTTTTAAAGTAATGGTATCAGAGCCTACTCTTCAATTTTACTGTCTCCTATTACAGATTGTATACCTCTATGTGCTGGGTATTACATAAGGCACTGGAGATTTAACAACAGAAATAATAACAATTAAGACACAGTTCCTCTCAGAAAAGAGCTTACATTTTTTTTTTAGAACACAGGTAAGCAACAGGATAAATACTACACAAATGGATTCCCAGTGTGGTATCTAACGGGCATTTTATTCAGGATTGAAAGACAATAAAAGCTTCTTTCTAGAAAAGATACAATTTGTACTGTCTGAAAATACTCTTATTAAAATAATTTATTTAGAAGACTAAGTTGCTAACTTGTAATTAGGTTTTAGTGAAAAATTCTCATTTATCTGAGGATTCAAATCAACTTTTTGGGGGGAAAAACTAAACAAAGTCTTAACTTTACTTATAACTTAAAATTTAAAAGACCGCCTATATTCCAATATGTCATTATATGAACTATTAAGTTCAGCAAGATTCACAGATTTAAGAGAAATGAAATACTGTTTTTCAAGAACATTACATAATTAAAAAACATTGTATTTTCACTGAATACCTGCAATAACCTATTTGAAAATGTGATTTTTTTAAAAGTTTCCATATACTACAGCATTAAAAATAATAAAAAGCATTAATAAGAAATGTACAAGACTAAGAGAAGAAAAATTGAAACATTTGACTGATGAAAATAAATTTGACTGAAAAGAAACCATGTTTTTGTATGGAAACTATAATACTGTTAGTCTCCAAATTAACCTATTATATTTTTAAAAAATATGTATTCTATTGATTTTTTTTACAGAAAGGAAGGGAGAGGGATAGAGAGTTAGAAACACTGATGAGAAAGAAACATCAATCAGCTGCCTCCTGTACACCTCCTACTGGGGATGTGCCTGCAAACAAGGTACATGTCCTTGACTGGAATCGAACCTGGGACCCCTCAATCCGCAGGCTGATGCTTTATCCACTGAGCCAAACCGGCTAGGGCTTAACCTATTACATTTAATAGAGTCCCAAACAAAACCCAAGGAATAGTCTTTTTTTAAAATATTATTTTTTTATTGATTTCAGAGAGGAAGGGAGAGGGAAAAAGAGAAACATCAATGATGAGAATCATTGATCGGCTGCCTCCTGTATGCCTCCTACTGGGGATCGAGCCAGAAACCTGGGCATGCATCTTGCCCCGAATCAAATAATGACCTCAGGGTTCATAGGTTGGTGCTCATCCACTGAGCTACACCAGCCAGGCAGAAATAGTCTTTTAAATAAAACTTGACAAGCTGACTGAATAGAAAATTTGTCTAAGAATAAAAGCAAAAAACTGCCAAGAAATTTCTGAAAAAGAATAATAAAGTGAAATTTGCCCTGTAAGTCACCTATCCAAAAAAATCTCAAACCAAAAGCCAAAGGCTTGGATGAAGTCAAAGAATATATATTACTTTCTATACAATGTTTTGTAAAAGACTATCAACTATCAATACTTTTAAATCAAAAGATTTACATAAACATTCAGATTCCAGGCTTCTTAAAAAACAATCAAAAACACTCTAACAACAATGGTCCTAAATTCACGTACAGCATCACTGAAGCTAAAGATGAATAGCAGGGCTGTTCATTAATCAGTAATTGATTCCATCTCTTCACGTTCACATTATCCCTACCCGCATAATAGAAATTTGAGTTTGAGAGCCAATATGCCATGAAAAGATACTGGTAAAGAAATAATAAAATATGATAATAAAAGAGAGTCCGGAAACACAGATAGCTATAAGAATTTTTATATATGGCACCACAAATCAGTGAAATTGAGTATTCAATAAATGATGTTACTAATTGGATTTATTAGTCCACAGGGTGGTAGTGGGGAGACGTATCTTCCTTCTTCATTTAAAAACTAAAGACAAATATTTGTAAGATGTAAGTTAACCTTTTTATATACTCAGAAGTTTTAAAAGAAAAAGAACAGATTTCACTACAATTTTAAAATGGAAAACACCAATGTAGCCAAGAACGAAACAAATAAATCTCAAAGGCAATCAACAGACTGAGGCAAAGGTCAATATCACTAACATAGGAGTATCTATAAATCAATCAGAAAAAGGAAAACAAGCTTGAGAAGCCAGCATAAGATATAAGCAAGCAATTCACTGGAAAAAAATAAATACCCAGTAAATATTCAAAAAGATGCTATGTCTCAATAATGAGCAAAATGCAAAATTAATCATTACGTATTTTAAAGATTATCAAAAATTCAAAAATGGCAATGCTGTTTAAGTAATTTCATACATTTGGGTGCATAAATTGGTACATAGTTTTATTGAAATACAATTTGGCGGTTTCTATCAATTCTTAAATGTTCATAATTTGATCTTCCAAGCTACCCTAAAAATAACTCACATGTACATGAAATATTAATACAAGGTGAGTTTAATAGCAAACAAATATGAATCTAAGTATCCATTAGTCAACAGCAGAATAGTTAATAAGAGCATGATGCATCCATTTCTATAAGTAGGAATACTGAACCTAACCTAAAAGACTCACTAGGAAACAAGGAAGACTCACTCAAACACCAATGGCTGCCCTAGCTAGCCGGTTTGGTTCAGTGGATAGAGATCAGCCTAAGGCCCAAAGGGTCCAGGGTTAGATTCTGAACATATGTACTCAGGTTGCAGGCTTTTCCTCCTTCCCCGTCAAGGGCCCTGGTCGGGGGTGTGCAGGAAGCAGCCAATCGCTGTATTTCTCTCATCTCAATGAAGTTTCTCTTTGTCTTTCCCTCTCTCTTCCACTCCCTCTAAAAATTAATGGAAAAATATCCTCATGTGAGAATTAACTAAAACAAAACAAACAGCAACAACAAAA
Source organism: Myotis daubentonii (assembly GCF_963259705.1). Taxonomy (NCBI): domain Eukaryota; kingdom Metazoa; phylum Chordata; class Mammalia; order Chiroptera; family Vespertilionidae; genus Myotis; species Myotis daubentonii. Next base: position 76,260,757 of record NC_081849.1, on the reverse strand, counting down.
TGGGATCAAGTTAAAAGGACAAAGGAGTCAGCTTTAAAAAGTCCCCACAGGCCAAATTTCTGACACTTGGAGCATCAAAAGGAAGAGTGACTGTAATTGGTCTTGAATCAACCTCTGACCACACACATTAGTAGTAGTACTCAGGGGTCTTAAGAAATATCTTTGCCCTGGCTGCTGAGGCTCAGTTGGGTGGAGCAATGTCCCAGGCTGAGAGTTCAATCCCTGGTCAGGGTGCATGTAGGAGGCAATTGGTTGATGTTTCTCTCTCATATTGATGTTTCTTTCTCTCTCATTCTCCCCTTAAAATCAATGAAAACATATCCTCGGGTGATGATTAAAAAAAGAAGAAGAAGAAACTTATATATCCACGAAACATACAAACACATTCAAAGAAATAAAAGCAGAGACACAACAAATAGAAAAACAGAAAAGGTAGATCAAAAGAAATTTTTTAATGACCAAGTATGAAATGTGTCACCATCTCATTAAAAATAGATGCACAGAGCTCTTTTCCTCCCTGGCTGCTTAAAGATCAACCTCCATCATGAAGGACACAGTAACCATCCGGACCAGGAAGTTCATGAGCAACAGACTACTTCAGTGGAAGCAAATGGTCATTGATGCCCTTCACCCTGGGAAGGCAACAGTACCCAAGACAGAAATCCGGGAAAAATTAGCCAAAATGTATAAGACCACACCTAATGTCATCTTTGTGTTTGGATTCAGAACTCACTTTGGTGGTGGCAAGTCCACTGGCTTTGGCATGATTTATGATTCCTTGGATTACGCAAAGAAAAATGAACCCAAACACAGACTTGGCAAGACATGGCCTATATGAGAAGAAGACCTCAAGAAAACAGAGAAAGGAACGCAAGAACAGAATGAAGAAAGTCAGGGGCACTGCAAAGGCCAACATTGGTGCTGGCAAAAAGTGAGCTGGAGCTTGAACTACAGAAGGAGTAAAGATTCTTCGGTGACTTTATCTGTGGTGTCTGTGCAGATTTTTCATGAGAGGATTAATAAACTATAAACTTAAAAAAACACACACATACACAAAAACAGATGCACAGAGAATATCCTCCTTGAGCATTCACATGGGTATGACCTGAGTTCTTGAAAATACCACCAGTAAAAATTTATCCCTAAAGCATGTATGAAAAATAGAGACAAGTCTCACTGGTCCAGAATCACTGGATTCTCAGGTACCAATAAGTGACTCAAATCTGCACTCAATTGTGCTGAAAAGCCCATTCCAGCACTTACAAAAATTCCAAATCACTATTATGAACCTTCAATACTCCTAGATAACAGTCAAACCTGGAATTACCACAATTATAGCAGTATAATGGAATAACACCAAATTAAATTGAAAGGGGTATCGCGGTAACATTTTTTTATTGTAGGATAAAAGGGCCTCAGAAGGCATGACACAGGAATTTTTTTTTTTAAGTTATAAAATTTTCATAATGCTAACCAAAGTGAGCACTTGAAAGAACTACCCATGTGGTGTTTTTATCTGCTTGTTTTGGCAGAATTCTTTCAGTTAGGAAAATTGTCCATAAAGTTGCTTCTCAATAGAAAGAAGGAAAACAACTCTAATTTCTTCATAAAAATTGAAAAAATTAAGTGGTATAATAGGCAGATATAACACAATAGCATAATGCATCTATCCTAGCATACATTTAAGAAATTTACACATATTCTTACCTTCATCCTCTTAAAAATAAAATGTTTCAAAATAAAAAGCAAGCCACATCCCCAATATTCATAATAGAAATCTGTAAATATATTAAAGGAAAGCATAACCACATTATGGGTTTTCTGTAATATATAATCAATCCCAAATTGCAAAAAAGTTAAAGTCAAGAAAGACTAAAAGGATAAATTCATAAATCCACCCAATCTGGTAAATTTAAAAGGCCACTAAAGAAACTTAAAAAACCCAAGACACATGCTTTATATTACCCAGTACAGACTCCCTCATAAAATGTCCTGTCTCTCAGCCCTAACAGGTTTGGCTCAGTGGATAGAGCGTTGGTCTATGGACTGAAGGGTCCCAGGTTCAATTCCGGTCAAGGGCATGTACCTTGGTTGTGGGCACATCCCCAGTAGGGGGTGTGCAGGAGGCAGCTGATCAATGTTTCATCAATGTTACTAACTCTCTATTCCTCTCCCTTCCTCTCTGTAAAAAAAATCAATAAAATATATATATATATTTTTAAATGTCCTGTCTCTGATACTATCATCAAGGAATATTAAATCAAAGTATATACCGGCAGTTCTAATTCTCAAACTCAAACTGATATATACATTGTATTCCAAGACATTGGCAAATTTTTCCAGGGAATTCTTAGCATAAGCTATAATTTTGTCATTATACAATGTGCTTCATTTTAAGACATATATTAGAAAGAAAATTAATCCACATAACATTTTTTGTAAAGTTTTTTTGGGGGAAAAAGTCAAATAATTTCTCACTTCAAACTTACGTATTTTTTTCTTCAAACAGTTATTGACCTGCCCTAGCCAGTTTAGCTCAGTGAATAGAGCATTGGCCCATGGACTGAAGGGTCCTGGGTTCGATTCCAGTCAAAGGCACATACACTGGCCCTGGTCAGGGTGCATGCAGAAGACAACCAATCAATGTGTCTCTCACATCAACATTTCTCTCTCTGTCTCTCCCTCTCTCTTCCACTCTCTCTAAAAATCAATGGAAAAATATCCTCAAGTAAGGATTAACAAAAAAATTAATAATAAACAGTTATTGACCAAATTTTCTGCACTTACCTATCAGAATCTTTATCTTCAGGCAGCATGGGAGGCAAAGGTAATGGTGGTAATGTAGAGGTCACTAGAGCCACATGTTGTTCCTTCTCCTTGGCTCCTGTGCTTGGTGTAAGTGGTTTGGTTTTCTCTTTAAGAGATACTGGTTCCTCCTTTGTAGCAGCAGATTTACTCTCCTTCCCAACTGCTTTCTTGGCGGTTTTATCTACAGTCAAATTATTGTCCACCTTTGTTACCTGAATAAGTGGCTTTGTTTTTGCCTTGTCATTTTTTAAAGTTCCACCACTTGAGGGAGAAGGTGCAGGCTCAATCTTAAGTTTCTTCACATCCTTCACATGGTTTGTCTGTGATGCGCTGGCAGCAGTTTCTGTGTTCCCCTTGGTAGGTGTCGAAGTGTTGGAGGCTTTGGCAGCTTTGGCAGCGGCCTCAGCCGCCTTGGCTGCCTCTGCAGCTCGTGCTTTTTTATTCTTGTTCAATTCAGCTGCCAGGCTACTCTTCAGAGTTAGTGTGCTAGGAGAAATGCTAGAATGCCGACTTCTGGATCTAGACAATCTGTGCCTACTACGAGATCTTGAATGCCTAGATGAATATGGGCTTCTGCTTCGGGATTTGGCAGACCGTCTGGTGGAAAGTAATTAAGATTTAGTTAGTAATTCAGAAAAGTTCAGTTGAGATTTATAAAAACTGCTAACTCCAGCCTGTGAAATGAAAGATTTATTTAATTTCAAAATCATAATATAGTTTTTGTGGGAGGATTTTTAAAAAACAAAAAGTGCTTTTAAGTAGAATATTGTCTGGTGATCTGGTGGCTATAGTTTTACTGAAACTAGAGCGAATGTCTGAGTATATTGACCTAGCCTACAAAAGGATGAAAACAGATTCTGAGAGAAGAAATACTGTTAAGAATTAGGAGGAAGTCCATCAGGTGCGGCTCAGTGGATGAGCACTGAACCAGGAGGTCATGGTTCGATTACCAGGGCTGTGAGCTCGATCCCCAATGGGGAGGGCCAGGAAGAAGGCAACTAATCAAATGATTCTCTCTCATCAGTGATGTTTCTATCTCTCTCGCTCCCCCATCCTCTCTGAAATCAATAAAAACATTAAAAACAAAACAAAACAGAAAACAAGAAAACAGAAGCAGGCAACAAGGATACCAGGGATAGCAGTAGCAGGGTGACTGATCTTTTACCAGAGAGATGATCTCTACATCTCAAAAGCATCTTCACCCATTAAGTTCAGAAGTAGGTCTGTCTACAAGAGTGAAAAAGACAACACCTGTCATTAGGCAATAAGCAAAAGTCTCTAAATCTTGGGAACTACTTAATGACTGTGCAATTCACGTCTCAGAAATTATTGGAGGCCTGGCCGGTTTGGCTCAACGGTTGAGCATCGACCTATGAACCAGGAGGTCAAGGTTCAATTTCCTGTCAGGGCACATACCCAGGTTGCAGGCTCAATCCCCAATGTGGGGCGTGCAGGAGGCAGCCAATCAATGATTCTCATCATTGATGTTTCTATCTCTCTCCCTTCCTCTCTCTGAAATCAATAATAAAGGTATATATATTTATATATGTACGTACACACACACACACACACACACACACACACACACACACTCTAGAGGCCCAGTGCACGAAATTCTCACACTTGGGGAGGGGTCCCCTCAGCTCGGCCTGTGCCCTCTCGCAGTCCGGAAGCCCTCGGGGGATTCCGACTGATGGCAGTTGGACATCCTTAGCAGTGCTGTGAAGGCGGGAGAGGCTCCCGCCACTGCTGCTGCACTCCCCAGCCATTAGCCCAGCTTCTGGCTGAGTAGTGCTCCCCCTGTAGGAGTGTACTGACTACCAGGGAGCAGCTCCTGCATTGAGCATCTGCCCCCTGGTGGTCAGTGCGCATCATAGCGACTGGTTGTTACATCGTCTGGCTGAAACCGGCTCTTTGACATCCCCCAAGGGGTTCGGCTGAGGGGCCCCACTGGTGCATGATCGGGGCCGGGGAGGGATGTGGGAGGTTGGCCAGTCAGAGAGGGACCACAGTAGGGCTCCAGAGTATGTCTGGCACATATCACTCAGTCCTGATCAGCCGGACCCCAGCAGCAAGGTAACCTACTGGTCGGAGCATCTGCCCCCTGTTGGTCAGTGCACGTCATAGTGAGCAGTTGAGAGGCCTTAGCATATCATTAGCATATTACGCTTTGATTGGTTGAACAGCCGACTGGATGACCAGACACTTAGCATATTAGGCTTTTATTATATAGGAGATATATATATATATAAATGAACAAAGGACCTGAATAGATAATTCTCCAAAGAAGATATACTGATGGCCAACAGACATATGAAAAAATACTAAATATCACTAATCATCAAAGAGGTGCAAAGTAAAACTACAATAAGATATTACCTCACACCTGCCAGATGGCTATCATCAATAAATCAATAAACGTGCTGGCTAGAATGTAGACAAAAGGAAACCATCATGCACTGTTAGTGGGAATGCAAACTGGTGCAGCCACTGTGGAAAACAAAATGTCACTTCTTCAAAAAAATTAAAAATGGAAGTGCCTTTTGACCTGGTGATCCCACTTCTGGGAATATAGTCTAAGAATCCCAAAACACTAATGTGAAAGAATATATGCACTCCTATGTTTGTTGCAGCATTATTTACAACAGCCAAGATCTGGAAACAGCCCAAGTGCCCATCAGTAGATAAGTGGATGAAAAAGCTGTGGTATATTTATACAATGAAATACCATTCAACCATGAAAAAGAATAAACTCTTATGCTTTGTGACAGTATGGAGAGCATTACCCTAAATGAAATAAGCCAGTCAGAGAAAGATAAATACCATATGATCTCACTTATATGTGCAATCTAATGAACAAAATAGAAACAGAGGCATGAATACTTGGAACAGACTGACAGCTGACAGAGGGATGGGGCATGTGGGGACTGACTGACAGAAGATAAAGGGATTAGCCAAAAATCATATATACAGCCTGGCCGGTGTGGCTCAATGGTTGAGTGTTGACCTATGAACCAAGAGGTCACGGTCTGATTCCCAGTCAGGGCACATACCAGGGTGCAGGCTTGGTCCCCATAGTGCAGGAGGGCAGCTGATCAATTGTTCTCCCTCATCATTAATGTTTCTTTCTCTCTCTCCCCTCCCACTCTTTCCCTCCCTCCTTCCCTCTCTAAAATCAACAAAAATATATTTTTAAAAAAAACATAGATACATAACACATAGATAAGACAGCAGTGTGGTAGCCAGAGGGAAAGGGGGTGGAGGCTAGGTGGAAGTGGACAAAGTGGGGGGGCATGGGGACCAAAAGAGACTTCGCCTGGTGCTATGGGCACATAATACAGTGCGCAGATAATGTTTTATTGAGTTGTACACTTGAAACTTGTATGGTTTTGCGAACCGGTCACCCCAATAAATTCAATTAAAAAGAAAGAAAAAAAAGACCCTGTGATTGCATAGTACCCATCCAGGATCATCTCTCCATCACAAGTTCCCTATTTTAATCACATCTTTAAAAGTCCCTTTTGCCATGTAGGATAACATTCACAGGTTCACAGGAATATCTTTGGGGAGGGGTGTGGCATTATTCAGACTACACGCCCTCATCTTTAATTCTCCAGGGTACTGTTCTATTTCAGACCTCATTACCTCCCCTGTAGGCTTCCTTCCTTAACTTATTAAAAATAACTGATCTTTTCACATATCTAATCTCTCCCTGCTCCAATTATTTCTATAGACATGATAACCAAAGTAATCCTCACTATTCAGTGATTATTGCATGTCTCCAATCCACTCACTTTCCTTCTCTTTTCAGTACCTATTCCAAACCTTCACAACTTTCTTCAAGTTCACCTACCATTCCCAATGTCTTTTCTTAACATCACTGTACTTCTATTTCACAGAAAAATAAAAAGATTATCAAAAGCATGTCTCCTGCCTGCAAATGTAATCTTTATCTCTATCCAAGTTACATTCCACCTTAGTAGAGGTCCAAGGCTAAGTCCTCTAAAATGCTATCAATCTCATACTCTCTAGTCTAGATCCTCAGAGTATGGTCTAAAGACAGCAACACTGGCATCATCTGGAAGCCTGTCAGAAATGTTATATCTCTGGCTTCAACGTAGACCCTTTGACACAGAGCCTGCATTTAATAAGACCCTCATTAAAGTTTCAGATGCACTATGCTGAGCATTTCTGTTGCAATAGTCCATTTGCTATTTCGTCTCAAGGCATAAATTAACTCGTCTTTAAGCTTTTTAAAAACAGACCAGAAAACAAAACAAAACATGCAAATGATGGTACCTTGATATTGTATTTTTACCTCTTCCAATTGCAGCCAAATTCTGGCTCTTACCCTCACTGTAATTATTGAAGTGACCAATGATCTACCCTTTCCTTTATGTTGGGCGGTGGGAGAAAGGAGGGAAGAAAAATATCAATATCTGTGATAACAATGTTGATCACACCCTTAAAAAATACTTCCTAATTACTTCCACTACTTTTTTCCCTGATTCTTTTCTTACTTCTAGGATTCTCAGTGCTCTTTAAGGTTATCTTCTTCACTATACTCATTCTCCCACAATAATTTAATTTATGCTTATGTATAGCTTTAATTATCACCTAACTATTGATTACCCCACCAAGTCATCCTCCCCCTTCCAACTATCCTATATGCACCTTCAACACAATACAGTTAAAACTATTGTTTCCTCTCCAAACCCACCCTCCTTTCTCCTTAAATGTATCTTATTCTTAGGCAATGGCATTCACTGAAATAGAAATCCAGAAGTCATTCTATATTCCTTTCCTCCCTTCTTCCACATCCATTGATAACCAAGACCTGCTAATTCTACATATAAGCATCTCTCCAGTTTTCCAGGCTCTTTATCCCCATAGTTACCATTTCACATTAGGGCTTACATCATCTCTCACTTGGCCCAATTAGTATAGAGACCAAAACCATAAAACATCATTTCCAAACTATCCTTTTTGCCAGGTTTCCTACCTCTAGTCTCTATCTTTTCCAACTTCCTCTCCATACTGCCATCTGCATCTTCCAGTTACCCCGCTACAACTCTTCACAGCCTTGCACTGCATACAAGGGCCTTGCCAAGCCATCCCAAAACACATACAGAGAAACAGTTCTCTGACATTCCTCTCTTCACCTCTTGTATCTGCTAAGCAAAGAGATACTTCATTTCAAAGCATGAGATATACAAGACCTCTATATAAAGTTTTCCCTTAGGAAGTCAGGCAGCTGAAGATGTTCCTTGTCCTGTGATTATCAGCTTTTGATCATATCTCATTAGAATAATTAGATCATCTATCTTCCCTAACTAAACTGAGAATACTGTGTCTTCATAGTCCTACCTAGCACAAACATAGCAATAGCAGATGCTTAATAAATATTTGCAGAATTAAGTATACTGCTGATAGTATTCTTACTGAATTAATTCACCTTCCTTAGCCTGAAACCCTGCCTTTCTTATCAATTTCTGAATCTGCCTAATGCTTCTTTCAATGCCTTTACTCCCAGATTCATCTACTGAGAAATTTCTCTTCCTCCCATCTTCTATTAAAGTCCAATCCATCTTTTAAGGCCTACTTCAAGAGTCCTTTCTTCAAAAAGCCTTACCACCAACACCAAGAAAGAAGCAAGCTCTCCTTGCTTGCTTGACTTCCAATAGCACTTTATATGATTTTTATGACTCAACGTTGTATTTTATGTACCACAGTAGAGGTCCAGTGCATGAATTTGTGCATGGGTGGGGTCCAGCTGGCCCACCCCGATCGGTGCCAGGCTGGTCAGGGGTAGGGGCCACAGGATGTTGGCCGGCTGGCCCCACCCCAATCTGGCTGGTTGGCCGGCCACAGTGCACATCACAGGGACCAGTTGTTCCGGTCGCTTGGCTTTTATATATATAGATTGTCTACTATACTACATCCTCTTTGAGGAGCAGAATGGACCTCTTTGATGTCTATTGTTTTTTGGGTTTTTTTTTTTATCATTCCACACCCCTTAGAATACCACATAAATAGCAGTTTTTTACTGAATAAACATACATACTGCATTGAACCTCACAGTTTACAAAACATTTTTCTAGGCATTTTAATTTGACTTGCTCTTCATAGTAACCAAGGTATAAAAGAAAGCAGATGGGGGGGCTAAAATAAAGATGGTTAAGAAGTCTATTTAGAGTCCAGGAGCTATGAAGAGGTACAGTCAAACTCAAGACCAAGTTTTCCAATTCAAAGCCAGGCACTATTTATTGCTACTACACCATACTACATCCTTCCTCTTCACTTATTTGATTCTTAATTATTTTCATGGATCAAGCTAAAGTACCATCTCCTCTATAACCTCCACATTTGCTGAAATCACATAATACTTGTTACATACTGCCTTGTATTTTGTCTTTTGTCTTTTAAAAACATAAGCTGGATTGTCTAAAACTTGCCAATGGCTTCACACTGCATTTAGAATAAAAGTCAAAATCTTTGTCATCTACAAAACCCAAACTGCCTCTCATCCTTATATTCTCCTTCACTCAGTAGGCTCCAGCCATACTGGACTCTTTTCTGATTCTTCAAAAGGTCACACTTCTTCCTGACTTGGTATCTTCACACATACTGTTTTCTCTTGGGATGCTTAGATCATCACATGGCTGATTCTTTCTCATCATTCAGGTTTCCATTTATCAACTCCACAGTGAGACTTCCCCTCACCAGAAAGATATATTAACACATCTATACCCCTCTCCTCCACCAGTCTTGTTTATCACTACATCGCCAGTGCCTAAAACTTTTTCTGTCATGCAACAAGGGATCAAAAGATTTCTATTGAATTGATGAATAAAAACGAATAAACAGGTTATCTTCTTCTCTGAATGCCTGCAAATACTAACGGAATGCTTTTCGTCATTGATAACCAGCTAGTTAACCAATAGTCATAGGTCCATTGATAAAATTCTCCTTAAACTGAAAAATTAGAAAACTATTACATTTAGTTAATTGGTATCTTCATATAAACACTGAGATGATTTTATTATTTTCATTAACAATCAAACATTTTACATCCATTTTCTAATAATGAATTTAATAAGCCAAACTAGTTTTTCTAATGTAACATTTCCTTATTTTTAATAATAGAGGATCTTCGTGATTATAAAAATAATACAATCACATAAGAAATACAAATCACCAGTAAAGAAATTAAAATGCTCCCTTCTCTTTGGTAACCAGAAAAGGCAAAACAAAATAATGGTAATAAATTTCCAACCATCAGAATGGCCAAAATAGAAATTCTGAAAATGGTAAAAAATTTCCAACCATCAGAATGGCCAAAATAGAAATTTTGAAAATATCAAGTAATCGTGAGAATGCAGAGAAATGGTCACACATAAATTATCAATTTATAAATATAAATTGTTAAGGGAATATAAAATTGTTAAGGCTTTTTAAAAGGCAATTTGGTAATATCTACCAAATGCTTTTGATCTGCAATTTTACTTACAAGAATACCCTCGTAGAAAATATTTCCATTTGTGTCAAAAAGTTGTTATACAATATCCTTTAAAGGATAGTTTGTAATATAGAAAAATCAGCTTAGTACCCAACAACTGATAGTTAAATAAAACTTGATAAATTTCATTATGGAATTTTATGTAGCCTTATGGAAGGACCTGCAAATCCTACTTTTAAAAAAAGCATGTAAATAACAATATTTATGGCAAACACTCTTAACATTTATATGTATATATGTTTGTAATTATATACACAGAAAAAGGATGTACTTCAATCTACTTGCATGGTTATATGTTTGGAAGGTAATGGGAATGAAAAGACATAAAGGGCTTCTTTTACATCTTGCTCTGTATGCTTCTGTACTGTTTTCAGTAATTTCATATGTGTTTTAAATATAAAGAGAGGGCGGATTAAAAGAAGCAAAAAAACTTTATAATAGAAAACTAAAAAAGATACAGAAAATTTTAAAGATAAACACCACTGCAAATTACTATAAACCAAAACATATAGTATAAATTAAAATTAAAAAGGTGTACAGATTTATTCTTACTCCAGTACTACAACTGCTTAACTTCAAATAATTAAATCTAGAAAATCAGAATGCTTTTAGTAATACTAGCTAAATAAAATACTACCAACATTATGCATATATTTTTCATAACAGATTTCTTTTTTTCCTAGCCTCTAGGACAGTAATGGATAATTACACAGGCTCATGTTTAAGGTCAACCAAAACACCCAGAATTGTTTTTACAGCAAAAATCAGACTCTGTGGGAAATAATTTCATAAAAAAATAAAATTAGGCATTTCTGAAAACTTCACAGCTATCATTTTGTGGAGAAAAACTGAATACATTTTCTATATGATCAGGAACAGGACAAGGAAGTCCAATCTCACCACTTCAATTCAATACTGTACTTGAGATTCTAGCCATTTCAATTAGATAAGACAAAAATAAAAGAATCCAATACTGGGGGGGGGGGGAAGGTGAAACTATCTCTGGAGATGACTTAATCTTGTATATAGAAAATCTGAAGGAATCTACTAACAAACTATTAGGACTAAGAAACAAGTCAGGAAAATGGAAGGAAAAATGAAAAATATTGAAAAATCTATTGTAGTTCTATACACTAGCAATGAACAATCAAAATGAAATTACCAAAAAAACTCCTATTTACAATAGGCTTAACAAGAAACCCAGGAATAAATTTAACAAAAGTGCGAGTACTGTACCCTGAAAACTTCAAAACCCAATGGAAAATATAAAGGAAACCGTAATTAAATGGAAAGAAATTTCATGTTCATATATTAGATGATTTAACATTATTAAAATGTCAATATTCTCATGTTGATCAACAGATTCAATGCAATCCTTACAAAAGTCTCAGCTACCTTCTTTGCACAAACTGGCAAGGTGATCCTAAAATTCACATGGAAATGCAGCCCCCACACCAAATTTAAAAAAAGTCAAGCAATCTAAAAGAATAAAATTCTGCCGAAACCGGTTTGGCTCAGTGGATAGAGCGTCGGCCTGCGGACTGAAAGGTCCCAGGTTCGATTCCGGTCAAGGGCATGTACGTACCTTGGTTGCGGGCACATCCCCAGTGGGGGGTGTGCAGGAGGCAGCTGATTGATGTTTCTCTCTCATCGATGTTTCTAACTCTCTATTCCTCTCCCTTCCTCTCTGTAAAAAATCCATAAAACATATTAAAAAAAAAAGAATAAAATTCAAAGACTCCCTTCCTGTTTCAAAAATCACTATAAAGGCAAAATAATCAAGAATGTGTGGTACAGTAAACCCTCGATTTTGTGGGTCTCATTTTAACAGACTTCGGATTTAATGGACAAAATTCCCAGTCCGTATGTCATATGTGAAAATTATAACCCTGTTCATTTTAAAATGCTTTTAGTTAAGATTTGCTTATAATTAAATTATCCGAGTTTTTTGTTAGCTCACTGTTATTTTTAATAAATTTTAGCAAATAGGCCATATGCTGGAAAAAACACTGTAGTAATTTCACTGACATAAATTAATATTATATTTCTACAACTATATATTATATTTCTACAACTATCTATATACATAAAACTCTAATTTGCAAATAGACTGAACAACCAGTCATTATGATGTGTGCTGACCACCAGGGGCGCGTGCAGAACATGCGGGCATTGGCAGCAGGTGGCAGAGTGTGAAACATGGTGGGCGTCGGCTGCGACGGGATGGTGGAGCAGGTGAGTGGAGGCACCAGACCAAGGTGGGGCATTGGTCACTGTCATCAGGGGCAAGCCTCTGGTGGTTACTGAAAATTCTTTGCTCCCATGCACCACAGTCCCGCCTGGCACTCGCACCTGCTGCCAGCGCCCAGCGCTGGTCCCAATCGCCCCTGCGGGCTTCTCCACCTTCTCCTGCTCCTGAGGGGCAATCAGGGCAGCAACCACCACTTGCACCCACTAACGGCTCCAGCCCCACTTACACCCGCTGCTGGCGCCAGCCCCTTTCGCTCCATGCCGTCAGCAGGTGCGAGCGGGGCCAGCACCCTTGGTGCGTGGGTGCAGTAGTGGTGGGAGTGGGGCTGCCGGCAGACAGGGGACTGGAAGCCATGGCAGGAGGGGCCAGGTGGGGGCATGGAGGATGGGCCAAAACCCGCCCCTGTGCTCACCACAGCCTCATGGCCCACAGTTCCTTTCGAGGTGCATGAATTCCTGCACTGGGTACCTAGAAGTCTACATATTTAAATCCAAGAGTCACTGCTCTCAAGCAATGTTCAGAGAATGATTAGCAGGTGATCACACTACATCCCTCAGTAATTGGTTCTGTTGTTTCTAGTGGAACTTTCTGCAGCAGTTTTGCCCAGCTGGGCTCTAAGTCATGCCCCAGCTGTGTGCATTTGTTTACTAGAGGTTACTGGTGAATGCATGCATTTAAATTCAGTAGATTTTAAAATTACAGTAATACATATAGAAAACTCTTCTGTGAAATTAAACTTTTCATACATGCTTAACTTTAATTACACAAATGTGTTGGCATAAGTAAAAACAGATAAACTAATTTATCCATTTTTAACATACCCATTCAGAAAACCCACTTTATGACGGACTTTCGCCTTAACAGATACTCCCTACCCCAAATTAGTCTGTTACATCCAGGTTTTATTGTATATGTATAGCTCATGGACACAGAAAATAGTGCTGAAGGTCTGCAGCAGAGTAGGGGCTGAGTGGAGGGGGAGGAGTGTGAAATGGGGGACATCTGTATTACTGTCAACAACAAATTATTATTTTATTTTTTTTAAGAATGCCAATGGAGAAAAAATTGTCTTTTTAACAACTGGGACAACTAAATATCCACATGCAAAAGAATGAAGTTGGACCTCTTTCGTCATACAAAAAAATTAACTCTAAACAGATCAAAGACCAAGATGTAAAAGCTTAAACTGTAAAACTCTTAGAAGAAAATATAGATATTTGTGACCTTCAGTTAGGCAAAGCCTTCTTTAATATGACACCAAGGCATAAATAAAAGAAAAAAACAAAGTGAACTTCAACAAAATTTAAAACTTTTGTGCTTTAATGGACATCATCAAAGGGATACAATGGGAGAAAATATTTGCAAATTAAGTACCTGTACCATAATTTATTTTAACTGCTCCTTTATTCATAGTACTTGGGTTGTTTCGAGTTTGTTTGTTTTTCCCCCTTGGTGCACCGTTCCCAGAGGTACTGCAATACCTACTGCAATACTGGGTCGATGCGTGGAGTGGACAGAGCAAGCTCCTATTCCATCTCCCTATTCCAAAAATACATTTAATATAATGTTCTCAGATAGAGGACGTATCAGATGTTAAACTGATAAGAAGATACTACACTTGATCTTAGCCAAAAGGCCGAGAAGTGATCAAGTTGTTTTTTAATTAGGTAGGCATTATTCATCCCATTTTACAAGAAAGACCAAAGTTCAAAAAAGGTAAGTTAATGGAAATGCTTATTATTACTCTGATACAAAAGCACCTAAATCCATATCTGTATAATTTCTAAGCCCTTGCTTTTTTCTACTGGATAATTACCCATTTAACAGATAGTGGTCATTTGATTGTTTTGTTGACACCTCACCCTAGAACTTCTTTCTTTTCTTCTTTTGAGTCCAGAAACAATGACTCAGAAGCTAAATGATTTGTTCAATGTTACACTATTAGAATGGCCGAAATGGTTATGAACAAATCACCTGGGGAAGACTCCACTTCTTTGTATGAAATTAAAATTGACTCTCCTGAATACAAGAATTCCTCTCTCTAGGAGGAGGAATGTTACAAGTCATGTAAGAGATTTGTATCCAGAGTATATTAGGAATTCGTAAGATTCAACAATAAGAAGAAAAATCAATTTTAAAATAAGTAAAGGATCTGAATATTTCCCTCCAAAAGATATATAAATTAACACATGAAAAGATGCTCAACATCATTAGTCATAATGAGATACCATTTTAAACTCCAGGATGATAATAATAAAAAAGACAACTAATGCCAAGGATATGAAGAAATCAGAATCCTCATATATTACTGGTCAGAATATAAAAATGATGCAGCCTTTGAAAACAGTTTGGCAGTTCCTTAAAATGTTAAACATAGATTTACCATACAACCCAAAATTCCATTCCTAGGTATATGCCCAAGAAAAATAAACTATACATAAATGTTCACGGAAGCATAATTCATAATAGCCAAAATGTGGAAACAACCCAAATGTCCATCAACTAACAATAAAATGCAATATACCCATACAATGGAATAATACTTGCCATAAAAAGGAATGAAGTATTGATAAATAATACAACCTAGATGAGTCTTAAAAACCTTATGCTTGAGTAAAAAAAAAAGAGCATAAACTGTATAATTCCATTTATATGAAACTAGAGGCCCGGTGCATGAAATTCATGCACAGGTAGGGTTCCCAAGGCCTGGCTGGTGATCAGGGCCAATCTGTGGGGCGACTTGCAGGGCAATCAGGGGGCTCCTGCTGGCACCCGCCTTGGACGGCCTGGGGCCTGCGGGCTAGGGTAAGCTCCTGCATTGAGCATCTGTCTCCTGGTGGTCAGTGTGCATCATAGCAACCAGTTGTTCCACCGTTTGGTCAATTTGCATATTGGCCTTTTATTATATAGGATGTCCAGAATAGGCAAATCCATAAAGACTGAAAGTAGTTGCCAGGTGCTGCAAGAGGTACAAATGGGGAGTGATTACTAACAGGTGGAGTTTTGTGTGTGTGTTTTTGGGGGGAGGGGTGATTAATATGCTCTAAAATTAGTGATGATGGCTGTACAACTCTGTAAATATACTAAAGACCAATGATAGTATCACTTAAAATTAGAGTAAATTGCATGGTGTGTGTGAATTATATCTCAAAAACAGGCGTTATTTTTAAAACTAGAAAAAAGTAACAAAATTAAAATGTTTTTTGCTGTTCTAAAAGTATACTTCCTTTCCTTTATGTTCCTTATGCAACACTAAAAGTTAAAAAAAAATGAAAGACACATGGCTGACTTTTTACAGAGTGGCTCAGCTAAACAAGTTCTAATTCACTGAGCATAAACTCTGCACATGTCTTCATGTTTTGCTCAAGAAAAAGATGGTGAGGAGTAGAGGAAGAGTGTGATACTTGATTTGCCCAAAGACACATACTTTTGATTCGTCTAGCCTAGTTATTATGAATTTATTCATAGGCCAACACTGGACCCTGTTAATATCAACAGGATTTTTTTTTAAATTCTGAGGTTTGCCAGCCAGTGTAGCTAGGTGATTGAGCATCGACCCATGAACCAGGAGGTCACGGTTCAATTCCCAATCAGGCACATGCCCAGGTTGCAGGCTCAACCCCCAGTAAGGGATGTACAGGGGGCAGCTGATCAATGATTCTCTCTCATCATTGTCTCTATCTCTCCATCCCTCTCCCTTACTTTTTGAAATCAATGAAAATATATATTTTTTTAAATTCTGAGTTTCTGGATGTTTTCTTATCTAAATCACTCTAACATCATTTTCTGGGTACCTATTATCTATCATACGCTGTGTCAGTGCTTAAAAGACAAGATTT
The DNA here is from genome assembly GCF_963259705.1 of Myotis daubentonii. Classification (NCBI taxonomy): domain Eukaryota; kingdom Metazoa; phylum Chordata; class Mammalia; order Chiroptera; family Vespertilionidae; genus Myotis; species Myotis daubentonii. Next base: position 76,244,340 of record NC_081849.1, on the reverse strand, counting down.
AAAAAGAACCTCATGGGACTTACAATCTAGTGGCTAAAGTAAAAACAAAATATGAAAATAGTCGTCAAGCCAGAATCAAAGTACTGAGGGATAAAAAGTACATGTACAACTCCATACCCAGCAAAAATATCTTTCAAAATGGAGGTTTTCAAACAAACAAAACAGCAGGCCTACATTGTAAGAAATGTTAAAAGCCATTCCTTTTGACAGAAGAAAATACTACATCAAAGTCTGAATGTGCACAAAGAAATGAGAAAGTGTTTACAAAAAAAACTTTTCTCATTTTTAAATTTCATGTATATATAACACACATAAGTCATACATATGTAGAAATAAAGCATGACAAGAATAGTATTAGAGAAGAAAGTGAAAGTATACTTTTGTAATGTCATATTATGCATGAAAGTAGACTGATAAATTGAAGAGATATACTTTAAAACAAGGAGAAAAACTGTGTGACCATGAGATAGGCAAAGTTTTTTTTTTTTTTTAGGGGGGGCTACAAAAAGCACGTTATAAAAGAAAAACTACTAAATTGGATTTCATCAAAATTGAAAACCTTTGCTCTTTGAAATTAAGGAAAGGCAAGCCACAGATTGAGAAAAAAAAATCATTTGCAAAACATATGTCTGACAAGGAGCTTGTTTACAGAATATGTGCAGAATTCTTACAATTTAGTAAGACAATAAAATTCATGAAGAATATGGACAAAAATTTTAAGACACTTCACGAAAGATATGAAAAGCCAATAGGCATATGGAAAGATGCTCAACATGGTTAGTCATTAGGGAATTGCCAGTAAAACCACAATGATATGCCACTACTCATCTACTACAATAGCTAAAATCAAAGACTGACATAAACTGAAGTCTTGGTGAGGCTGTAAAGCAACTGTAATGTTCAAGTAACAAAAACAAGACCTGTATTCCTATGTTCACAGCAGCTTTGTTCAGCCCAAAACTGAAAATAACTCAAAATGTTCAATTTGGTGAGGAGAACCAAGATGGCGGCATAGGTTAACGCCGGAGTTTGCTGCTTTGAACAACTACTTCAAAAGTGAAACTAAAACACGGAACGGACATCACCCAGAACCACAGGAACGCTGGCTGAGTGGAAGTCCTACAACTAGGAGGAAAGAGAAACGCATACCGACACTCAGAGGAGGCGCAGTGCTGAAGTCAAATTCTGAGGTGCGGAGTGCGTGGAGCGGGCTGGCGGCGGAGGGCGCGGTTGTTGTTTTCAATCGGGAGGGAGTCGCAGACTCTGAGCTCCAGATACAGGCGAGTCTTTAGGGACCCAGGCTCAAACGGGAGAAGCGGACTGTCTGGCTTCGGTCAGAGCGAGTGCAGCTTTCTCTCCGAGCCTTGCAGCGGGTGCTGGGACTCAGAGAGGCAGAGCCCCTGGGGACAGGACTGAGAGCTGCCATAACTGCTCTCTCCGGCCCACCCTGTTGATCCTGTGCGACCCACCCCGCCCAAGCCCTGCACAGAGGCCTTTGCCGGATAGCCTCAGGCAAAGGCTAGATTAGCACCTCCCTAGAGGACAGAAGTTCTCTCACTGCTGACACAGCTGATTCTCATAGCCACTTGGCCTGGAGGTCAAACCCTCCCTGGAATTAGCTACAACAATCAAGATTTATCTATAAGACTGCGAACAAAGACCACTAGGGGGTGCACCAAAGAAGCATAACAAAACACGGAGACAAAGAAACAGGACAAAATTGTCAATGGAAGAAATAGAGTTCAGAACCACACTTTTAAGGTCTCTCAAGAACTGTTTAGAAGCTGCCGATAGACTTAATGAGATCTACACGAAAACTAATAAGACCCTCGATCTTATATTGGGGAACCAACTAGAAATTAAGCACACACGGTCTGAAATAACGAATATTAAACAGACGCCCGACAGCAGACCAGAGGAGCGCAAGAATCAAGTCAATGATTTGAATTGCGAGGAAGCAAAAAACATCCAACGGGAAAAGCAAAATGAAAAAAGAATCCAAAAATGCGAGGATAGTGTAAGGAGCCTCTGGGACAGCTTCAAGCGTACCAACATCAGAATTATAGGGGTGCCAGAAGATGAGAGAGAGCAAGATATTGAAAACCTATTTCAAGAAATAATGACAGAAAACTTCCCCCACCTGGTGAAAGAAATGGACTTACAGGTCCAAGAAGCGTGGAGAACCCCAAACAAAAGGAATCCAAAGAGGACCACACCAAGACACATCATAATTAAAATGCCAAGAGCAAAAGATAAAGAGAGAATCTTAAAAACAGCAAGAGAAAGTAACTCAGTTACCTACAAGGGAATACCCATACGACTGTCAGCTGATTTCTCAACAGAAACTTTGCAGGCCAGAAGGGAGTGGCAAGAAATATTCAAAGTGATGAATACCAAGAAACTACAACCAAGATTACTTTATCCAGCAAAGCTATCATTCAGAATTGAAGGTCAGATAAAGAGCTTCACAGATAAGGAAAAGCTAAAGGAGTTCATCACCACCAAACCAGGATTATATGAAATGCTGAAAGGTATCCTTTAAGAAGAGGAAGAGGAAGAAAAAGGTAAAGATACAAATTATGAACAACAAATATGCATCTATCAACAAGTGAATCTAAGAATCAAGTGAATAAATAATCTGATGAACAGAATGAACTGTTGATTATAATAGAATCAGGGACATAGAAAGGGAATGGACTGACTATTCTTGGGGGGGAAAGGGGTGTGGGAGATGTGGGAAGAGACTGGACAAAAATTGTGCACCTATGGATGAGGACAGTGGGTGGGGAGTGAGGGCAGAGGGTGGGGCGGGAACTGGGAGGAAGGGAGTTATGGGGGTAAAAAAAAAAGGAACAAATGTAATAATCTGAACAATAAAGATTTAATTTAAAAAAAAAATGTTCAATTTGGTGAATGAATAAGCAAATTAATGGTATGTCCATAAGTGGAGTATTACTCACCAATAAAAAGGATCAAAACACCTGAACATGCAACACTGATGAACCTCAAAACCATGTTAAGTGAAAGTAGACAATGAAAACTATGTACTACGGCCATGGCTGGGTGGCTCAGTTAGTTGGCACATTGTCCCATACACCAAAAATGTTCGGGTTTGATCTCTGGTTGTGGTGCTTATGATCAGTTTCTCTCTCACCCCGCCCCCTTCTTTTCTCTCTAAAATCAATAAAAACATATCTTCGAGTATTAGGATTAAAAAAACACACACACATACATACCATGTTATTCCATTTATATAAAGTTCAAAAAAGATCAAAGTAATGTGATGGAAAATAGATCAGTTGTTGCCAAGGACCACAGGTAGAAGTAGGGGACAGAATGAAAGGGATACATGAAACATCTGGAGCTAGGGCTGGAAATGTTCTTTTTATCATGACTGTGGTGGTGGTTACACAAGTGTATCTTTGTCATAATCCACTCAATTATACAATTAATATTGATGAATTATATTGTATATAAATCATACCTCAATATAACTGATTTGTGATGTTTTTTTAATGAATTACTGAAACATCCTATATATATCTCTCTAAGAAGGAGAAGGGACAACTCTAATATAATCTGGATATAGTAAGTATTCATAAAAGTTATCTCAGTGCTAAAGAAATTGAGAAATCACTTCTGGATGAGATTAATGAAGGCTTCTTAGATGACACCTGAACTATGGTTGGAAGAATGGTCAAGAGGATTGGCTAACTGAGTCAAGAGCATAAACTACAGTACAGAGGGTTACAATTCCACGCTTTTTAAAATAGTAAAAAGTTTAGACCCATAGAAATAGAGAACAAGCTGGATGGTTACCAGAAGGGAGGGGGCGGAGGGATGGGTAAAACAAACAAACAAAACACAAAAGAACCTGAAGTGGAATTTATCTTATTCACTTCTATTATGTTAACTTGCTCTACAGCTGCCATGACAGAAATGTCAGTGATCAATGATTCAGACTTCTTGAGCAAAGGGCTTTAAGAAGCTTTCACTATTAAAATTTCCAAAGTTTTTATTATTATACTAGAGGCCCAGTGCACAAATTTGTGCACGGGTGGGGTCAGGCCAGGCGGATAGGGGGTGGGGCCATCCTAGGGGAGGGGCCTGGAAAAGACCCACTGAGCTGGAGCTGAGCATGGGCCCCAGGCTTTCCAGGGAGGATGGCCTCAGCAAGGAAACAGAAACCACCAGAAGACTCTACAAACAGACCCTGAACTCCCTCTGGCCAGGCAGACTCAGAGCTGGTCTCTGTGTGTACATTAGACACAGCCCGGCACTCGCCTCTGTCTGTTGGTCAAATCCATTGCATCAAAAAAACTTATTCTGCCCTGACCGGTTTGGCTCAGTGGATAGAGCGTCGGCCTACAGACTGAAAGGTCCCAGGTTCGATTCCGGCCAAGGGCATGTACCTTGGTTGCAGGCACATCCCCAATGGGGGTGTGCAGGAGGCAGCTGATTGATGTTTCTCTCTCATCGATGTTTCTAACTCTCTATCCCTCTCCCTTCCTCTCTGTAAAATTTCAATAAAGTGTATTTTTAAAAAACAAACAAAAAACTTGTTCCCCTTCTTCTCTTTGAGCCCTTACAACAAATAGAGGCTAATTGGAAGACGTGGGCCCCAGTGGCAGAGCCAGGCCCCACAATCACCCAGAATTTAGGCCTAAGACAACTGGGTAGCAATCTCCACAGAACAGAACACACTGTCTTAGAGTCTTAATTCTCCCCTAAAATATGCCCAGCTGCTCCTCTTTAGCCAGGATAGATTGAACTAAGGAACCAAAACCGAGTCTCCTTTGAGGTGGGATCCACCAGAAGCCAGCTGGTGACAAGGCCCCTCACAGGCGGCTGCCTTCCCCCCAAGCTCAGTGTGCTCTGAGCCAGTCTTTTTCTGGTGGTGCCAGGCCCTGGGCTGCTGGTTGGGCGGCAGGTCCACAGGGTTTCTTTCCATCGCCTTCCTGGCCTCCCAAGCAGTACCCTCCAGCCTGGCATGCCAGGTGGCTGTCACTAGAGCCAGGACTCAGAGAGCAAAGGAGCTGACCCGCATTGAGATGGACCCGCAGGTGGCCAGGCCGTGCCCCCACCCCACTTGTCAGTCTCGCTCATGTGGATTGGGCCAAAGCCCGCTGCCCGAGACTGGCGCCATGTGGGGAGGGTCGCAGCGGGGAGAGGGGCGCCCTGACCTGCCAACCTTGGTGATGATCATCTCAGTGCCCAGCTGATGGAATTCGTCCCACAGAGCCTTCATCTCAAGCTGTGCACTCACGCTGGCCACCTTCGTGTTCTTCTTTACCAGCGCCTTGGCGACAGCTGCACAACTGGCCCTGGGGCCCTTGGGCTCAGCAGCAGCGGCCCTAGAGGCCTGCACGTCATAGCGATCTGTCATTTTGGTTGTTCCACTGTAACGGTCACTGGGCTTTTATGATATAGACTTAAGATAGAGCAATAAGCCTCCATGGGGCAAATTAATGATACTTTAATTACGAAGGGATGTCAGTCCTACCATCAATGTTTCATTCATGAATACCGATGATTGGGAATTTATCAACCAATAAAACCAACCAGCATTCTAAGACTGAAAAATAATAATCTCATTTTAAATAGCATATGAAATGGTGAAGGGATTGAGCAAAAAGGAGAAAAAAACTCATGGACACAGACAACAGTATAGTGATTGTGAGGGGGATAGGGAGAGATGGGAGAGGGTATGGGGGGGATGCCGGGAGCCAGTCCATCCTTGCTGTTTCAAGGGACCTGGCATATATGGCATACTGTTCTTTATATGTTTGCTCACCTTCTTGGCGCTGTGTTTTAACCAAGGTCACCTCTCCTAGAAAGGTTGAATCCCCAGGTAGGGATTTTCCCCTGAAGTTAGGGAGGGAATAAAACCCCTCAACTAAGTGCCAGGCGGGTAATTAATCCCTTTAACTACGAACAATCATGCTTAAACTACATAATCTTTTCTCCCTGGAATGGAGATAAGAAACGCCCTAACCTTTGTAATAGAGATTGATAGGATTGAATCAACTGGTATAAATACAGTTGTAACAAGACAGAAACACACAGAACTCAGAACACAGAACCAGACAGAAAGAGACAGAACTCAGAACAGAATCAAGAAGACAGAACCTACACGGAGCCTAGAGACAGAAGAACTTCGCTGGAGAGAGCATGGCAAAAGATCCTGGACAGAAACTGGCCTCAGAACCTAGAGACAGAACCTAGCAAGAGAGCATGGCAGGGGATCCTGGACTGAACCTGACTGCGGAGATTGGCAGGAAGAGCCTGACTAGAACCTGGTGACTGAACCTGACTGGAGAACCTGAGCAGAACCTCTCTGGAGATCGAGACCAGAACTTGGCTGGAGATCCTGGCTAGGCTGCTAATCAACTGAACGCTGTCTCCGTGTCATTCCTTCTTCGCCGACTCCGTCCACACCTTTGGGGACCCCTGGACCCGCTGGGGCTGGACCCCGGCAGGGGGATAAATGGTGATGGACAGAGACTTGACTGAGGTGGTGAATACATGATACAGTGGACAGATGATGTGTTATCTGAAACCTACAAACTTCTAACCAGTGTCATTCTAATAAAGTCAACAAAAAGGAAAAAAGGTAGCATATGCAGTGCTGTGCAATCCTTTAAAAAAGCTGCTTTTGCTCACTGAAGTATTGCTTGTAACAGCAAATACTGAAAACAACTAAAGTGTCCATTTGTAAGGGACTGGTTCCATAAACTAGGAGGCAGTCATTCACACAATGGAATACTATGCACCTTTGGAATATAAGAATAAGGAAACTCTTCTGAAGCAGGGGGTCCCCAGGGGGTGAGGCCAACGGAGTCCTAACGAAGCATGCCCGATTCCGGAGACCAGGTTCAGTGACGCAGATCTAAGTTTATTGTGTACATGCAGCAATATATATAACATTTTGGACCAATCAGAAGTTTACACCATCCTTAGGGCAGCCAATAGTAGGAAAGATCAGGGTACTATGTAGGGGCTCTAGGGGGCTTGCTCAGGCACGCGCTGCCACTTCCCGGTGTGCTGAGGAAGCTTGTATAGGCGGAGTGCGCTCACGCCATTGCATCTGCCACTGCACTGAGATAAATCTCCTGAGCTCTTCCCACACTCTTCATGTACCAACATAGAAAGGTCCCAGGTCATACTGTTAAGGACAAAAAGCAAGTTACAGAAAAGTTATGTAATGTGCTGCCTTTTGTATAAAAAAGTAGGAAGGGAAAGAAGAACATATATTCATATTTGCTTTTATTTAAATAAAGAACACTAGACCAATATGAGACAACTGAGTGGCATATAATAAGGGGCAGGGAGAAAAATTCTATTCACAAATGAATTCTATTCTATAAATGCATCTTATCTCCTCCTTAAAAAAAACAAAGAAAGGAAAATATTAAGGAGTCCAGTTTATACTGTAATCAACATCCAATATAATAAAAGCCCAGCAACCACACATCCCCAGTGGGGTGTGTGCAGGAGGCGGCTGGTCAATGTTTCTCTCTCATCGATGTTTCTAGCTCTCTATCCTTCTCCCTTCCTCTCTGTAAAAAATCAATAAAAATATATTAAAAAAAAAAAAAAAGCCCAGCAACCAAACAGCAGAATGACCAGACGACAGGTCAACCAGTTGCTATGATGTGCAGTGACCACCAGAGTGCAGACACTCAATGCAGGAGCTGCCCCCTGGTGGTCAGTGCACTCCCACAATGGGGTGCTGCTTGGCTGACCGGGATGAGTGGCTGCTACCACTGCAAGAGCAACCGCTCAGAGGGCAAGGGCTCCAACAGAAGGCCAATCCCGGCAGGCCAAGCCCCCCAAGCAGTGCATGAATCCTGTGCACCAGGCCTCTAGTACATAAGAAGTAAGGGTAATTTGGGTGAGTCTTGGGTGGGGAACCTTAAATGCCCAATACAAGAATTTGAATCTGGCCTGGCGGGCATGGCTCAGTGGTAGACATCGACCTATGAACCAGAAGATCATGGTTTGATTCCTATCAGGGCACATGCCCAGGTTGCAGGCTCGATCCCCAGTGAGGGGTGTGCAGGAGGCAGTCAATCAATGATTCTCTCTCATCACTGATGTTTCTACCTCTCTCTCCCTTCCTCTCTGAAATCAATAAAAATATATTTTAAAGAAAAAAATTTGAATCTGTAAATATGTTTTATAGGAAAATGACAGAATCAAAGTGGTATTTTAAGATTAATTTCAATGCAGAAAACGGTAGGAGCTTGAAGAATCAAGACCCAAAGCATGCAGATCCAACAATAAGAAGATCCATAAATTAAGAAGTTTTAAACTAAATCAGAGTGGACTAGAAACCACTGCAAAAGCACCAACAGAACAAACAATTTATTCGAAGTGGGGAGGGAGAAAAGATAAATATTACTTTAAGCATAGCTGTCTGGGAGAAACAACTACCTCTTAAAACACTTACACACACATATACAAATCAAAAACTTCTTAAAACATAAACAAGGTTAAAAGACAAAAGACAACTCATGAAAAATACTTGCTAATTAAAGCCATGCGCGCGCGCACACACACACACAAAATAACCAGTTAATATCTCTAATACAAAAAAGGCTCTTAAAAGCTAATAAGAAAACTAACAAAAATCAAGATATAAGAACCAAAAAATAGATGAAAATAAATTTAGCATTATTAGATTTTAAAGAAATGCAACTGAAAACAGGAATGGGATAACTGACAACTCCACAGACAGTGAAGACTGCAGAAACGGGTACTCCAATACTTGGAAAATACAAATTGATAAAAGCTTTCTGAAGATGCAATATGACAGAATTATCAAAACTACAAATGTGCATAGCATTTTTGGCCCAAGAATTCTACCCCTGGGAAATCTAATCTAGAAGGTATTATGGGACAAATGCACACAAAATTTGCAATAGATACATACACATTGTAAAAATAAGTCCTAGGAGCTTACAGTCTAATAGTAGCAAAATGGACTTGGCCAAACAAGTTATAGGACACCAATACAATGGAATCCTAGGAGTCAATAAAAATATACTATATACTACAGCAGGGGTGGGCAAACTTTTTTTTTTTAATATATTTTATTGATTTTTCACAGAGAGGAAGGGAGAGAGATAGAGTTAGAAACATCGATGAGAGAGAAACATCAATCAGCTGCCCCTTGCACATCCCCCACCGGGGATGTGCCCGCAACCCAGGTACATGCCCTTGACCAGAATCGAACCCGGGACCTCTCAGTCCGCAGGCTGACGCTCTATCCACTGAGCCATACCGGTTTCAGCTGGGCAAACTTTTTGACTCGAGGGCCACAATGGGTTCTTAAACTGGACCGGAGGGCCGGAACAAAAGCATGCATGGAGTGTTTCTGTGAACTAATATAAATTCAAAGTAAACATCATTACATAAAAGGGTACGGTCTTTTTTTTTTTTTAGTTTTATTAATTTCAAATGGACCGGATCCGGCCCACGGGCCGTAGTTTGCCCACGGCTGTACTACAGGGTACAAAACAGCATTGTAGTATGTTCCCATTTATATAAAATCTTATGTTCCTATGTACATATGCATAGAAAAGTCTAGAAGACTGTTCATCAAAATATCAAGGGTGAACATCTCAAGTGGTTGGACTCAACACACCTTGAATCTCTTACCCTTTTCTATACTAACCAAAAATTTCTACAAGCCTCTACTATCTTTGTAAACAAGTGAAAAATAATGGCGAGCAATATCTGAAAAATATGACTCCAAGAAAGGTAAAATAATTAATTTAATGTTGGATAAATTAAGTTTGGAGTGTCAAAAAAAAAAACTCTCAGTGAAAGTATCCCTATGCAACTGAAACTAAAGAAATAGAAAAGTAAGAAGGCACACAGCCCAGTAACTATTTTCAGCTTTCAGTTTATCTCACTACCCTTTTCTTTTCCACTTTATAAAAATTCCAGTATTAACCTAAATTTTACCCTCTAATCTACATTTTATTTTCCAAATATATTAAGACCATAAGATTCTCCCACAATTTAGATATGCACAATTTAGAAATTTAAGGAAAAAAAATCAGTGCAAACAAGTAATACTTCTGATCATTTTGCTTCCAACACCCACTTTAAAGCTTACAGATATCTACATATGAAACAAAGCAAACCAAAAAAAAATAAAGACTTCAATAATATTTATTTTAAAAGTACACGAGAAAAAACTAAAATGATCTTAAACCCAGCCAGCGTGGCTCAGTGGTTGAGCATCAACCTATGAACCAGGAGGTCTCTCTCATCACTGATATTTCTATCTCTCTCTTCCTCTCCCTTCCTTTCTGAAATCAATAAAGTTATTTAAAAATATAAAAAACAAGTAAATAAAATGATTTTAAATAGTGAATGTTAAGCAACATTAATTTTAAACTGGTTTTTCAGAAATAGCTACAATTTTTCAGTTAGCTTATAGGAGCTTGCCATTCAGTCTGCTCAGAAAACTATCACTAAGAAAATCACACAACTGATACCTGTGCAAAGATTCATTTGCATTAATCTGTGGGAAAAAATGGTATTTCAATCTAATAAACATTTTAGTATATTTACTTTAAGGAAAAAAAAAGGTATTTCAATTAATTCAACCACTAATACACTTAGGAATTTGTCCTCTAGGAGCTTACAGTCTAGTAGAGAAAACACAAATGTAGCCAGCCAAGTAATTAGAATATTAAATAGGTTTTTTAAGCCTCATAACAAAGAAAAAGCAAAGTGCAAGGAATATAAGAAAAGGAATAAACTTTTTCTAGATGAATGCAGAAAGGTTACAAGATGGAGTGGGATTTGAGTTGGGTTTTGAATGCAACTGGAGGCAGAGAAGAGAAAAAAGGGCATTTCAAGCTAAAAGAACAGCAAGAGTAAAATTAATGAAAGTGCCTCTAAAAACAATTCTGTTAGAATGAGGCCAGATCATAAAAGACATTACCTGATTATGCATTAGAAAGCTTGGATTTAATTCTATATAATGAAAGTGACACATCTAAGCAAGATTTTAAGAAAATTCTAATAATGAATGAATCTATATATATAAAAGGATAATATGCTAAGTGTCCCTCTGCTCGTCTGACCAGTCGCTACGACACGCACTGACAACTAGGGGGTAGGGTAGAAACTCAACACAGGATCTGCTGAGCTGCAGAGACTTGGCAGCGGCGCTTCTCGGGTGACGCACCCTAAAACCAAAGAGGAGGGAGCCCGATTCCTCGCAGGGCTGTGCTATTCCACGCAGGGCAGCACGATTCCACCCTCGGCCGTGGGTTATGTTGTTGCTGGGCACTGTCGGCCCCGAATCTGGTTTACTGCCCACTTGCGTTTGCATTCCACACCCTGTACAACAGCAACTTTGCAGAGTGCCCTCTCACACTCCGGGACCCCTGGGGGGATGTCAGGGAGCTGGTTTCAGCCTGACCCCTGCAGGCCAGGCCGAGGGACCCCACCTGCCAGAGGGACCCCGCTCACTCCAGACTCTGGGGAGGGACCATGGGAAGTTCACTCCAGGGCATGCCTGGCCTGTCTCACCCAGTCCCACCCCACCGGCGACCTTCTAATTAATTTCCTTTCAATGTGCATGAAACTGTGCATCGGGTCACTAGTCCTCCTATATAATAAAAAGCTAATATGCAAGTTGACAGAAAGGCGAAACAACCAGTCGCTATGACATGCACTGACCACCAGGGGGCAGACGCACAATGCAGGAGCTGCCCCCTGGTGGTCAGTGCACTCCCATAGGGGGAGCACCGCTCAGTCAGAAGCCCTGAGCAGGGTTCACGGCTGGCGAGTGCAGTGGTGGTGGCAGGAGCCTCTCCCGCCTCCATGGCAACACTAAGGACCCCTTGGGAGATGTCCGACTGCTGGCTTAGTGCAGAGTGGGCTGAGGGACCCCCCCCCCCCTTCAAGTGCACGAATTTCGTGCACCAGGCCTCTAGTTAGAAACAAAAGAATAGATGAATAGGGAAGAAATAATAACAGGAAGTGCGATTAAAAAAAGGGGGGGGGCCTGAACTAAGGAGCTAAAAATGGAAATGGGATAAATAACTTGTGTTAGAACAAAAATATGGTAAGAGCTGAGTAGATACAAATGTCAAGTAAGATTTGGTCAGAAAAAGGAGCAAAATACAAGGCCATCTTAATAATAAAAGGAGTGATTAAAAGTTTAGAGATTTAAGAGAGTTCACCTAAATTTACAGCCCTTCTGAGTGTTTCTGCATTTATTCTAGTATCCTATACTTTTGACGCTTTTAAAAAGCATTTTAAGAATTCCATTCATCTAAGGATACCCATGACTTACTTCTATTAAATATATATTAAAACCAGTAGCATTAGGAGCTTCTTTTTTTAAAATTCTAGAATGTCTTCATTTTGTATATTTTAGAACACAGGTTTTTAGGACAAAACACTAAGTAATCCATGATAGAGGTATCCCACATCATATGCAAGTGAATACTAATAAATTCATTTATTAACATCTAGGTCCACCCATCTTTAGATTCACTGGGTCATATTGTTTTTCCATAATGGAGACTCTGCTACTTCTTGGTAGAATAGAACTTCTATAGGTTCAGAGAGACAACCAATCCTATCTAATAAAAGAGGAACATGGTAATTAGCGTACATCCGATACCCTTCCCATTGGCTAATCAGGGCGATATGCAAATTAACTGCCAGCCAGATGGCGGCCGGCAGCCAGGCAGCTTGAAACATGAGGCTTGCTTGCTTCAGTGATGGAGGAAAGCAACGTTCCCTGCCTGCCTTGCAGGCCTCTGAGCTTGCAGTTTGAAACATTGTTACAAATACAGAAGCTAAACAAAACCCCAGAAACCTGCTTTCAGCCCACCGGGATCTCAGAGCTGGAGTTGATACAGAGTTTCGATTATAGAACCCAAACAAACCAGATACCTGCTTTCAGCAGCAGAGGCCTCAGAGCTGGAGCCAGAGCTAAAGCTGGCCCAGAAGAAAAAAAGAAAAAAGGAAAAAAAGGAGCAGTTGGGAGCTTTAGTCACCCCCAGCCTGAAAACAGCCCTCCGCCCCTCACCCGGACAGGCCAGGCACCCCAGTGGGGACCCCCACCCTGAAGGGTGTGTAACCAGCTGCAAACAGCCATCATCCCCTCACCCAGGCTGGCCAGGCACCCCAGTGGGGACCCCCACCCTGATCCAGGACACCCTTCAGGGCAAACCAGCCAGTCCCCACCCGTGCACCAGGCCTCTATCCTATATAGTAAAAGGGTAATATGTCTCCCAGCACCGGAATCAGCAGAGCTGAGAGGCCTCCTGGCACCGGGATCAGTGTGACAGGGGGCAGCACCCAAACCCCCTGATCGCCCTGCAGCTCTGTGTGTGACAGGGGTCAGGGCTACAACCTCCCTATCGGCCCTGCTCTGTTCATGACAGGGTAATGCGCCCCAATTCCCTGATCAGCCCTGCTCTGTGCCTGATAGGGGGGAGCTCCCCAACCCCCTGATCGCCCTGTGGCTCTGTGTGTGACAGGGTCCAGCGCCCCAACCCTTCCACCCCCCCCTCCCCACACACACACACAGGCCCTGCTCTGTGTGTGATGGGGTAGAGCCATAACCTCCCCATCGGCCCTGCCCTGAGTGTGACAGTGGCGGCGCCCCAACTCCCTGATCGGCCCTGCTCTGTGGGTGATAGAGGGCGGTTCCCCAACCCCCTGATCCACCCTGCTCTGTGACAGGGGGGAGCTCCCCAATCCCGATTGGCCCTGCTCTGTGCGTGACAGGGTACGGAGCCCCAACCCCCCCTGATGGGCCCTGCTCTGTGAGTGACAAGGGGCACCGCCCTAACCCCCTGATTGGCCCTGCTCTGTGCATGACAGGGGGTGGTGCCGCAACCTCCCCATCGACCCTGCCTTGAGTGTGACAGGGGGCGGTGCCCCAACCCCCCAATTGGCCCTACCCTGAGCATGACTGAGGGTGGCATCGCAACCTCCCGATCCGCCCTGCTCTGTGCATGACAGGGGGCGTCGCCCCAACTCCCCAATTGGCCTGCTCTGAGCCCGACCAGGGGCTGCACCTAGGGATTGGGCCTGCCCTCTGCCACCCGGGAGCAGGCCTAAGCCAGCAGGTCGTTATCTCCCGAGGAGTCCCAGACTGCGAGAGGGCACAGGCCAGGCTGAGGGACCCCCCCCCTCTCCCCCGAGTGCACAAATTTTTGTGCACCAGGCCTCTAGTTATATATAACAATGTACTGTACTAATTGTACCTGATCTGACTTGATCAACTTCAGATCAAGAATCAATAACTAAGAGTAATTAATGTCTTTAAGAAATGTTTTTTTAAGCTCCTATTCATAAAAGCTATGAATTAGTAAAGACAAAATGAGCTGAAAGAATCTTTAGAAGAACATGTTTTTTAAAATCCTCAAATGTTGCAATGGTGGCCAGGAAAACAGAAATTAATACATAAATATCCAAACAGTAACTGAATTTTAGCAAAACAAATTATTATTATGAGGTGGCCAGCTCCCTTGAATGCCAGGTGAGGTTTGATACAGCATAATACCAACAGCATGTACTTTAGAATCAGACCAATCCAAGCTGATCTTGTAACAAATCACTTAACTTTTTAGAGTTTCCATTTCCCAAACTATCAACAGAAATGTTTCCAACTACCGGTAACATGTGTTTTGGGGGTGAATGTACGTTAAATATTTATCATATTTATCGACGTGTGGCACACAGTAAAACTCATCTTAGTACCTTTCCTAAACAGCCCCTCTCTTCAATGCACCCTCATATTTATTACAGGAGCAATCAGCAAAATTATGTGACTTCCTACACTCCAACATTCAAGTATTAAAGAAAATATGGTAAACTGGTTATACAGGGGGGGAAGAGTAAAGCTACGAAGTGACTGATTAAAAGAAAAGCATGAGCAAAGGACTGAAGGTTCAAATAAAGGCAAAGAGCCGTTGTAACGCAGGTATCAGTAGAATGGAGAGATTTATTCTAGGAACTAATACCAAGAAAAATATCAATCATGGTTTCAATATTAGTATTTTGAATGTGTTTGCATTTCCTTAAAAATATCTACATTGACAATTTATTAATATGTAAGCTCCATGTGGCTGGAAACAGATCCAAGTTTTATTTCCTGCAGCATAACATGTGGTCTATATTAAATACTTATATAATCCAGGCCCACATGAATATTTCATATGCTCAGTAAAGTCCATCATCCCTTCATTTACCCTTTCAACAATTATTGAGTCTACTTCTGTCAGACACTATGATTAGCACTAGGATTATAATGGTGGTCAAGACAGGCTAGTTGCCTTCATGGGGCTCCCAATCCAGTAGTCTATTCCTTAAACAATATGGGTCACCTACCACAATTACTATATTCTAAAAACAAATAAAACTTTTTGTATTAAACTGGACGAGTCCAATTAATTGTTCCTAAACAGTAATTAATACATTTGCTATATTTAAAAATTTTTAAGTTTTTCAATCAACTATGTTAGCTATAAATTATGGGCCTCACATTTTAAGCAGGACATTTGACAAACTAGATATAATGTGGAAAATCTAAATAGCATACCTTATGAAAAATGAGTTTGGGGGCCAAGAAAAGAAGACTCAAAAGATACAGTAACTCTTTATATTTAAAGAGGTAGCATACAGGTTTGCTCTGTAATCATTTCAAAGGGTTAAATTTGAAGCAATGGTTAGAACTGACACAGAGCTGGATTTCTGTTTCAATATGAAGAATTCTAATAATTCAATAACATCTAAACCACATTAGATTTCTGTAATACTCTACACTATTTCTATACATAAATTTTCATTTAATTCCTGAAATACACACACACACACACACACACACACACACACACACACCACAAAACAGGTATTTTCCTGTTACAGCTTAGGAAACTGAGTCTCCAAGGATCTAGCTAAAACCTGGGCAAACCAAGACTAGAACTTGAGTCCCAGATCTAATGAAATAAGCTGTCTTCAAAGCAACATCTTCCCACCTCTAGATGTATTCAGGAACACACCAAGTGGCCAGCTGTCAGGAATGTTAGTCAAGATATTCTAAAGCTCATTCCAAATCCAATCTTTTAGAAATACTAGTGGTCAATATAAACACCACGAAATATTTCAGTTATGAATGGTTCTCTAGAAGGCAAGTTTCCTAAGGGCAAGGACCTTGTCTTTCTTCTCTGCTATATCCCAGTCCCTAGAACAGTATCTGGCATATAATATATACTCAATAAATACTTGCTAAATATGGATAACCCTAATCACACACACCACTATTATATCAAATAAACAAAATGCATAGCACTATTAGATAATAAAGGACCTTGCTAAAGTATCCAGCAACTAAAAAGCCTGCTAAACATAAAATCCATTCTTAATATTATATCACACTGAAAATCACTAAAGTCCTGAAATTTTGCCTAATCGATTTTCAGAAACAAATTCAATTAAAAAAAAACAACACACAAACCTTTTGGCAAACCTAAAATATCTTAACTAAAAGTAAAATATAAGGCAGCGGTTCTCAACCTGTGGGTTGCGACCCCCTTGGGGGTCGCCTAAGGCCATCGGAAAACACATATATAATTACACATTGCTTTTGTGATTAATCACTGTGCTTTAATTATGTTCAATTTGTAACAATGAAAATACATCCTGCATATCAGATATTTACATGACGATTCATAACAGTAGCAAAATTACAGTTATGAAGTAGCAACGAAAATACTTTTATGGTTATGGGTCACCACAACATAAGGAACTGTATTAAAGGGTCGCGGCATTAGGAAGGTTGAGAACCACTGATATAAGGTCTTACAAGATGTAAAGAATAAATTTGGTGAAATGACTTTTCAGGATTGATAGTCTGCGTAAAGCATCAACTAACTAGCATTTTGAGTGTGCTTGAACACTCTAAGAATGAAGAAATGAGCATCGAACAGACTGTCAATTACAGCGGGAAGGCTGGGGAGGTGTTGGGGGAGGGGGTGTAAGATCAACAGAAGGACCTGTATGCATGCATATAAGCATAACCAATGGACACAAGACAGGGGGGGCAGGGGTGAGGGCATGTGCCGGGGGTAGGGGAGGCCGGGGGAAGGTCCATGGGGAAGAAAAGGAGACACATGTACTACTCTTTGTAATACTTTAAACAATAAAAATAAAGTTTAAAAAAAGAAATGAAATGTATACAGCTGTTTTAGTTTAAAGATAAACTCATACCTGTATCTCTATTCACATCACATCTTTACAAACACTAGGCTGGCACTTCAAAAAATCTGCTAATTTTACACGTACATATACTATACTTAGTCAACATAACTCGTACATAGAGGTACTAAGCATCCATTTGTCATTACTGAAAGAAAACTAAGACCAATAGGAAAATCACAATCAATGCAAATGTCATTCTGTAAAATCCTAAATTACGAGGCCTAGAGTTTCCAGACATCTTAAAGAATATAAGATCATGCAAAATACTCAAAAGTTCCTTATAATTCACCGTGCTTACAGGTAGTTATATATCAATGCTCACACTTTTTTTGAGAAATACAAGTAAGGCAGAATAGCTATATGAAAGATTTACTCTAATTTTGCTAGGTTAAATTTACCTTTTAAAAGATTTCTAAACAAAAATCCTAATATTTAAGGGCCTACTAGTATTTTGCTTTAAAGTAAGTGTAAATAGTAACTCAGAATAATAGTTAACGTGAGAATGTACTAGAACATTTACTTGGTTACACTGGACTACATCAACTAGATTACGTTTGCACGTAATTAACAACTGGTGTCATCAAAAACCAACAACCTTAAAAAAAACACACCAACAATCTTGTCTTTGTCCTTTTTCTACTTTTTGAAATTATGACTGAAAGACTGCATAAGAAACTATACCACCCAAAATATCGCAAAATGAACTTTCCTCCTTGTCTTCAAGAATTTAGAACTATAAGCTTTTTCCACATATTAAGAAATACACCTTACAGAAAAGCTGCTTTCCCATCGTTGACACATTAACAATCTATCTAAACCTGACATCAGCACGTGACTCAAATCCTCCTTTATAATAAACAGCCCCTAAATCTTCAACAATGAAATCTCTTTAGAGGGCTTTCAAAAAAAGTATGACACGTTAAACAAGCTCTGGGTTTACCCAAACTAACGGTGCTGGAAAACCAAGGGCAGTTGGGAGGAACCTGTTGACCTATCCATGCAACAAGTTTAACGCTCTGCCCTCTCCCGGGAAACCTCCCTCACCGAGGAGACTCGCTCGGCCGGACCTGTGGCTGTGCCTCCGCCCCTCCACGGCGTCACCGGCGCCCAAACGCCTCCGGATCCTCGAAGCGCGCCCCGAGCGGGGTGTTCAGTCCCGGGTGGTTTCGCAGAGCCCCGTTACCCCTTTCCCGCCCCCCGGAACCCGGCCGACTCACCTGATGACGGGGCTGTAGGGGCTCCGGGAGCGCCGCCAGCTGCTGCTGCTGTAGGGGCTGGGGGACACGTCGCCGCCCCGTTCGTACGAGCTGTGGCGGCTGTAGCTGGGGGAGCGGCGGCGGCTGTAGGGGCTCGGGGAGCGCGCCAGCCGCCGCGAATAGGGGCTGCTGCCCCCTCCCGCCGGGCTCGGGGACTTGCGGCTCCGCAGGCTCTGCGAGGCCCGGTGCGACACCGGGCTGTCGTCCCGGCCGCCCAGGGGGCTCAGGGACCGCTGCCGCCGCCGGTAGGCCTTCGGCTCGGTCTTGTCCTCCCGGTAGGCCTTGGGCGGCTCCTTGTAGGCCGACGGCGGCTCCTTGGACGACTTAGTCCGGCTCCGGTGAGCCTTCGGGTCCCGGTCCTTGCGGCCGCTGCTGCTGCTGGACGTGGCCGAGGCGCTCTTCCGGCGGCCGCCGCTGCTGCTGCTGCTGCCGCTCTTGGCGGCCTCGGCCCGCTCCTCGCCGCTGTGGCTGTGGCGGCTGCGGGACTTGGAGGCCTCGCCGCCGCCGCGCTGCCCGTCCCGCCGCCGGTGCTCGCGGTGGCGCTCCTTGCTGCGGCCGCTGCTGCGGCGGCGGTCCCGGCGGGGCCGGCGCCCCGACCCCGACCCCGACCCCTCCCCCCGCCGCTGGGTGCCGGAGGAGGAGGCCGGACTCCCGCCGCTGCCCCCCGTCCCCCCGGCAGCCGTCGCCGCCGCGGCCGCGCTGGCGCCCCCCAGCAGCAGCCCCTGCTCGGACTGGGAGCTCACATCCTCGTACTCCACCAGCGGGGTCACACCCCCGCCGCTGCTGGCACCGCCACCGCCGTCCTGCTGCGGCTGGGGCAGCGAGAAGACCCGGCGCTTCTCCGCCTCCTGCCCGGCGCGGGGCCCGCGGCGCCGCTTCTGCCGCCCTCCGGGGCGCCTCTTGCCTCTCGCCAGCCGCTTGACCTCCAGAGGGGGGCCCGGGCTGAAGCAAGAGGAGGAGGCCGCGGCGGCGGCGGCGGCTGCGGCGGCGGCGGCCGTGCCGGGAGCAGCCAGGAAGAGCAGAGGCGGCGGGGGCGGCGGCGGTTGCAGGAGCTGCGGCTGGAGGAGCGGCAGCAGCAGCGGCGGCTGCTGAGGGGACAGGAATCGCCTCCGCTTGCGGCGTTCCTCCAACTTCTTCTCCGCCCAGCTCAGGCCCCCGCCTCCCCCCAGCGCCGTGTCCGAGCTGCTCGGCATCGCCTAGGGCTCGCCGCCGAGCGCGGCGCGGGTGCGGCCTCCTCCCGGGTCAGATCCTGGCCATCGCTCCCGCCGGAAACGGGACCGCGGCGGCGGAGGGACACCGAGCACCCGGGCGGTGCGGCGGCCAGGCCACGATAATCCGGGTCGGGACGCGGGTCCCCGGGTTCCAGGTCACCGTGGGGTACGCAGCGGCCTCCAGGCCCGAAGGCAGCAGGGATCCGGGCGGCCGGGCTCCGCTTCGCGCTGGTCGTCCTAGTCCCGAGCAGCCGAAACAGCCGATGCGCCGGGCGGGCGCCGACCGGCGGGGGAGTCCGGAGTCCTCCAAGTGCCCCCGCGGCTGGGGAGCGGCCTGGGCCGCGCTCGGCTCCGGCAGCGCAACGCGGAAGTACCACCTTCGTCGTCGCTTCACTCCATCGCGCCCTGACGTTGGGTGCGAGTTCAGGGGAGGGGAGTGGGCGAGACAACAACACGCCTCCGCCGCCGCCGCCTCCTCCTCCGCGTCGACGTCGTCTTCCAGGGGTGGTGGCGACGCACGGCGGGCGCCTCGGCAATGGCTGGGTCTTGACAACTCCCGGCCTAGGGCCTCGCGCACTTTGCGGCCCGCAGGGGCGGGCGGCGGGGCGAGGCGGAGGCGACCGGGCTGCGGCTCTCGGTCGGGGCAGCGAGTGTGCGGAACTGGGCGGGGGGCTGTTTCCGGGGAGATGGGGGCGGGGGGGGGGTTTCTGAGTCCGTGGCGGTGGGTAGGAGCCCGGACTTTCTCCTTCCTTCGCCGGCGCGAGCAGAGGTGGCGGAGCTGCCCCTGTCCTCCGCTCCCCCCTCCCACGAGGAGGGTTCTGGGGTGTGCGGCCGGCCCCGCTCGCTCCTCCCCTTCCCTCTCCGCGCCCCGTCAGGCGGAGGGAGGGCGCCGAGACTGGCTGGCTGGGCCCGCACCTCCCCAGCCCCTCCTCCTCGCCTCGCTCCCTCGGCCTGTCCCCGGGCCCTGACGCCCGGCCGGGAGCGCGCACGCAGGCCACGCTCCGCAGGAGCCCAAGGTGAGTGGCGTCGGGGCGAAGGAGGCGGGAACAAAGTGGCCTCGCACCGGCGGGCTCGCTCCCGCCGGCGACCGGCGCCCCGACCGGATGTGACGTACGTACGAGCTTCCGGCGAGGGTGCGCCTGCGTGGGGAGCGGGGTGAAAGAAAGGAGAGGCTCGGCGCGCCGCCCACTGCTGTCGCGGGGACTCGCGGCGACGCCTGGCCGGCCGCGCCGGTGGCTGACGTCCCGCGCGCAGAGCCGGCCCCGACCCTCCGCAGGCGCCGCACCGCCTGCCTGCCGAGAGGTCGGGGCGAGAGGCCAGAACCGGAAGACTTTGACGGGGAACTTGCCGTTCGCGGGCCTGTGGGCTCGGTAGTTACCCAGCATCTCCCCTCCGCCAACCCCGGGGTGGGGACAGCTGAGCGCTGAACGGCGCCTGCCAAGGAGAGCGAAGGTGGCGTGGGCTTCCGTGGCCTCACGTCCGTCCAAACCCGAGGCCACATCTTACCCTGAAAACACGCTTGGAAATCCCTGTGTCGAGCTTTCATAAGCACTGAAATTTACTTAAAAAAATAAAAAGCCTTAAACTAATCCGGGGAATAAATGAAACGTCAAAAGGGGCTACTGAGAAACATGAGGATCATTACCAACGACCTTGAAGTCGGAACATCGTGCTCCAGGGGGGACTGCCCTCTGGGCACTTCCCCGCTTTCTCCTGACACCTAATCTGAGCGGCTGTCACAGAGTAGCCACTCGGGACCCTCGCGTCTCATTCGTTGTCTTTTTTGGGGGGCGGGAGGAGGAGAGTAAGATTTTTGAAAAATATTTTTATTGATTTCAGAGAGGAAGGGGGAGAAAGAGAGAGAGACATCAATGATGAGGGGGAATCCCGGATCGCTGCCTCCCGCACGCCCCTCTCCCGCAGATGGAGCCCGTGAACCCCAGCACGTCCTGCTGCTGGGAATCCAACCATGACCTCTCGGTTCATCGGTCAAGCTCAACCATGGAGCCAAGCCAGCAGGGTTCATTTCTTGCCTTACCAGGCTTGCTTGTTATTTATAGATTGGACACTTTGAATAATTGGGTTAAAAATCTAAATGGCTTACTGGCTTTTAATATGGTTTGTTGGAAATAAAAGTTAGGTCCATTCAATTGGCTACATGTTGTCACCCCTTTGCAGATTGTTTTGTTCAGACCGTTAGTCGGTTCTTAGTTCTTAAACATCTGGTATCTAGCCCTCATTCAGACCTTAGTGTAAATAATTCTTTTTTTTTCTATTTTTTTTTAAATTAAATCTTTATTGTTCAGATTATTACATTTGTTCCTCTTTTTTCCCCCCATAACTCCCCTCCTCCCAGTTCCCGCCCCACCCTCCGCCCTCACTCCCCACCCACTGTCCTCATCCATAGGTGCACTATTTTTGTCCAGTCTCTTCCGGCATCTCCCACACCCCTTTCCCCCCAAGAATAGTCAGTCCATTCCCTGTCTATGTCCCTGATTCTATTATGATCACCAGTTCATTCTGTTCATCAGATTATTTATTCACTTGATTCTTAGATTCACTTGTTGATAGATGCATATTTGTTGTTCATAATTTGTATCTTTACCTTTTTCTTCTTCCTCCTCTTCTTAAAGGATACCTTTCAGCATTTCATATAATACTGGTTTGGTGGTGATGAACTCCTTTAGCTTTTTCTTATCTGTGAAGCTCTTTATCTGACCTTCACTTCTGAATGATAGCTTTGCTGGATAAAGTAGTCTTGGTTGTAGGTTCTTGCTATTCATCACTTTGAATATTTCTTGCCACTCCCTTCTGGCCTGCAAAGTTTCTGTTGAGAAATCCGCTGACAGTCGTATGGGTTTTCCCTTGTAGGTAACTGAGTTTCTTTCTCTTGCTGCTTTTAAGATTCTCTCTTTGTCTTTTGCTCTTGGCATTTTAATGATGATGTGTCTTGGTGTGGTCCTCTTTGGATTCCTTTTGTTTGGGGTTCTCTGCGCTTCCTGGACCTGTAAGCCTATTTCTTTCACCAGGTGCGGGAAGTTTTCTGTCATTATTTCTTCAAATAGGTTTTCAATATCTTGCTCTCTCTCATCTTCTGGCACCCCTATAATTCTGATGTTGGTGCGCTTGAAGCTGTCCCAGAGGCTCCTTACACTATCTTCCTATTTTCGGATTCTTTTTTCATTTTGTTTTTCCGGTTCGGTGTTTTTTGCTTCTTCACATTTCAAATCTTTGATTTGATTCTTGCGCTCCTCTGGTCTGCTGTTGGGAGTCTGTATAATATTCTTTATTGCAGTCAGTGTATGCTTAATTTCTAGTTGGTTCTTTATCACAACATCGAGGGTCTCATTAGATTTCTTGAGGATCTCACTATATTTATCAGCGGTCTCACCAGTCTTTTCGAGGGCCTTACTAAATTTATCAGCGGCTTCTAGACAGTTCTTGAAAGACCTTAAAAGTGTGGTTTTGAACTCTATATCCAGCATTTTGCTTTCCTCCATTTCTGTCATTTGTGTCCTGTTTCTTTGTCTCCGCATTTTTTATGCTTTCTTGGTGCACCCTCTAGTGTTCTTTGTACGCAGTCTTGTTGTAGTTAAGCCTTGATTGTTGTAGGTAACACTGGGGGGGATTTGACCTCCAGGCCAACTGGCTGTGAGAATCAGCTATGTCTGCAGTGGGAGAACTTCTGTCCTCTAGGGAGGTGCTTATCTAGCCTTTGCCTGAGGCTATCCAGCAAAAGCCTCCCTGCAGGGCTTGGGCAGGGTGGGTCTCAGGGGATCAACAGGGCGGGCGGAGCGAGCAGTTATGGCTGCTCTCAGTCCCGTCCCCAGAGGCTCTGCCTCTCAGAGTCCCAGCAACCGCTGCAAGTACCTCGGAGAGAAAGCTGCCCTTGAATTCCGATTGATGCCAAACAGTCCTGCTTCTCCCGTGTGAGTCTGGGTCCCCAGAGACTCGCCCGGAACTGGAGCTCAGAGCCTGAGACTCCCTCCCGATTGAAACAGACACCCTCGCCCTCAGCCGCCAGCTCACTCTGCACGCACCTCTGCACCTTTGTATTTTACTTCTGCACCACAGCTCCTCTGAGTCTCGGTATGCTTTTCTCTTTCCTTCTAGTTGTAGAATTTCCCCTCAGCCAGCCTTCCTGTGGTTCTGGGTGATGTTCGTTCCGTCTTTTAGTTGTATTTTTGAAGTGGTTGTGCGAGGCAGCAATCTCCGGTGTTTATCTATGCCACCATCTTGGTTGTTCCCAAAATATATTTTGTCTTATTAGAAAAAAAAACAAAGAAAGTTCTCATAAATAAGTTCATTATAATCTTACAATAAATCAAAGGAAATAATTTCTACCAGCACTTTTTAACTGACAATGTGACTCTTACTTTATTTTCAGAGCATTACAATAAAAGTATTAGAATTAGCACTTAAACTTGATTTACACTTGTATTTATGGTCAGATGACTTTCAACAAAGGTGCCAATATAATTCAACGGGGAAGAATAGTCTTTGCAATAAATGGCACTGGGACAACTGAATAGCTACATGCAAAAGAATGAAGTTGGACCCCAACTTCAAACCACATACAAAAATTATCTCAAAATGGATCAGAGACCTAATAGAAGAGCTAAAACTATGAAACTCTGAGAAGTAAACAGGAATAAATATTTTCATGGTTGGGTTACACAAAACCTTCTCAGATGAGACATCAAAAGCACGAGTGACAAAAAGAAAAATGGTTAAGTTGGACTTCTCAAAATTAAAACAACTTTGTGCTTCAAATTACACTGGTAAGAAAGTGTAAAGGGCAGCCCATAAATATTTACAAATTATATACCTATCATGAGACTTGTATCTAAAACGTATAACTACTTCAACTCAATAATGGAATGATAAATAACCCAATATAAAAAATTATTACAAGATCCAAATAGTCATTTCTCCAAGCAAGATACAAATGGCTAACAAGAACATGAAAAGATGTTCAACATCACTAGCCATTAAGGAAATTCAGGTAAAAACCACAGTGTGATACCAGGATGACTATAATCAATAGACAAGTGTCAAAGGTGTGGAGAAACTGGAATCCTCATACATTGCTGGTGGGAATGTAAAAATGGTACAGCTGCTTTGGAAAACAGTTCAGCAGTTCCTGAAAATATTAAACATAGAATTACAATATAACCCAGCAATTCCACTCCTGGGTATATACCCACAAGATATGATGAAAACATATTTCCATACAAAAACTTGCACATGAATGGAAACAACCTCAATATCCATCAAAAGATTAACTGACAAACAAAATATGACATATCTCTAATACAGTATCTTTCCAGCAATAAAGAGGAATTAATTTCTGATACATGTTACAAAATGGATGAACTTTGAAAACTTGATGCTAAGTGAAATAAGCTTTATTTTCTCTCTTAACCTAAAGTAAACCTCAGAGATTGAGTTGTCTATACCATATAAACAATAATGTGAAACTGGAATTTTAACCCCCATATACATCCTGAACAGAAAAACACTTTTTTTAAAGGAAAATATTACATAAAACTTTTATTATTATATTATTAAGCTTGTAATACAGTCTTATTTTTTTAATTTCTTTATTGGTTAAGGTATTACTTTTTTTTAAAGTGTTTCTTGATCTATATCCAAACAATCCCTTTGTCCTTTATTGTCCTCAGTGACCACAAAGTACTTCTTTTCCATTTCTCTATTGGTGCCTGGCCTTCTTCCCAGTGTCCTGGGCGTAGCTAAAAATTTCCAATGGTAATTAAGGAAACTTAGAGCTGGAAAGAATCTGTAAAAATTAGCTCAATACCCCTCTCCTCACTTTATTGATGGGAACTGAGAGTTACACAAATCCAATGTCTAAGATCTTACTGCTACTTTGTCAAGGAAGCCCAATTTATTTTATCTCTCTCTTACTCAGTACTCTTTACATGAACTCATGGTTTTCAAACTCATTAGTGGTGCCCAAAGACATTCTAAGGGGTACATAGGTTAGAAAGTTTTGAGGAAATCAGTTTTCAGATCCTCAACTTCAATACTTCTAACATTGATCTGCCTGAAAATATGATCAAAGTATCTTGCTGGTTCTCTTTGCCCCACTTTAAAAAACAAAGACACAATTGTCATTCATTCTCTAATATTATTGCCCAAAAGTGTAAGAACTAAGGCAAACCAGGCCAAGATTCAAAACATTGGTGTAAGAAAGGCTTTTTTAATCAAGACAATCTGTCTCATAGTAAGTGATATTCTTCTATGGACACATGAACTAGTAGGGGGCACATTAATGTTTAAAAATTATTCATCAAAATGTGAAATATACCTGCTGTTTTAATCAATTGTATAGTACTGATAGTTATAATTATGACTCAATCTAGAGAAAAATCAACATAAATTCCCATTTACATACATATTTTATGGCAAGATGATAGAGTGATTAACAAAAGATTTTAAAGCAAAAATGGATGTTAGTGTATTACATTAGGATAAAATGCTGAGAGTAATGGAATGGAAATACAAATTGAAAAAGTAAAAGGAACAATGTATTGATATCATTTTACTAAAAGAATGATAGTGGGTATCAAATAGTTTTTGTTTGAGAGTCTTTTGGATACACACAAGAATGATATAATAGTGTTATTTTTAGATGTTAATCTTTATAAAAACAAAAATTTACATCCTTTGCAACTATATAAATTTATACTTAACAGAATCTTAATCTTAACTGTCAACATCAAAAGGTGCAAAGGGATACATAGACTCTCAAAACTTTTTTAGGACATACAAGCAAAAACACTAAAGAGCACAGTCTCGGGCAATCTTCTGTGCAATAATGTACACATTACTCTGCATGAGTCCCATTACTGCTCCAGACTCATCTTTCCATCTCGGCTTGAACTCTGTACGTCAGTCATATGGGACTTTTTTTCAGTTTTTTTAAGGTTCTGGACTTCTCTCAACTCTGGGCCTTCACATGGACTGTCCCCACTATTTGGGATACTCATCCCACTTCCTGCATATCAACTAGGCCTAATTTTTACATATTTAAATCTGAATGTAGCTATCTCTTGAAGTTTTCTCTGATACCCCTTCCCACCCGCCCACTAAGGTTAGATTAATACTCCTCCTTACTATTCCCGTTGAATAGTGTCCTCCCCCAACAGACATGTACTGCAGTCATCCTTTTCCTCACCTGTATTTTCCAGTAAACTGTAGGTTCCAAGACAGTAGAGACGATGTCTTCTTTACTCACCATCATATTCTTAAGCGTGGAACAATGTATGGTACCTGGTAGGTGCTTAATGAATATTGGGAGAATTAATGAATGAATTGATTTTGCTGATTCATCAGTTAAAATACTTCTATTGAAAGTAACAGCTACTCTTAACAATCTTTTCTTTTTTTAAATATATTTTATTGATTTTTTACAGAGAGGAAGGGAGAGAAATAGAGAGCTAGAAACATCGATGAGAGAGAAACATCGATCAGCTGCCTCCTGCACATCTCCCACTGGGGATGTGCCCGCAACCCAGGCACATGCCCCTGACCGGAATCAAACCTGGGACCTTTCATTCCGCAGGCCGACGCTCTATCCACTGAGCCAAACCGGTTTTGGCTACTCTTAACAATCTTAAGTGAAAAAGGAATTTATTGGATAGGTGTAAAGGGCTCACAAATTGACAGAAAGCTATAGTGGCAAACTTAAAAAAGTAGGTAAAGACCAAGGTAACTCTGGGAAGCCAGGAAGCTGGAAAATGTTCGCAGGAATAGCAGAACACAACCACCTCTGTTGTAGGGCCCTGCTGCTGCCTCCTTGGGATTCCGCCTCAACCCCCTTGGAAATAATCTCCTCGCTGCTGCGAATTATATCTCATCATCACCTCTTTGTCTTTTTGTCAATTGGTCAAGATTCAAATTTCTGGAAAAAATTATCACTGGCTAAAGATCAAGTGCCCATGTTCAGACCGCTAGAGGTGGGGAACATCAGGATATGGCCCCTCCACACTTCCAGAGTGGAAAGGAGGGCATGCCTGTCACCAAGACAGTGGGGGGATGCCCTCAAACAGGAAGAAGGGTTTGCTATGGAGCAGCCAAGAAAGTACAGCTGTCTGTTACAGCTGTGTAGAACTAAAGCGAAGCATGTGTTCCCACACAAAGCAGTCTGTTTGGGTATATGTAGGGCCTCTGGAATGGCTTAAAAGGTCATCAAAACACTTGAATTGAGTGATGTTTTTAGAAAAACAAATCTTCATTCTGTAGTCAAATGGAATAGTAATTAATTTGTGTTGTGCTAGAAGTTTTACTTAAGTGTTCAGTTAAAGGTAGAAAAAATTACAAAATAGACATTTAAGATATCAACTGAAAAGAACTTAATTTTTGTTGCACTATGCATAAGTTATTTAGTGTCCCAATCTCAATTATAGCACATAATTCTACCTTTCTGTAAAAATGGCCAGCTCCTAGAAATCTAAAGGACTTTGAAAATCACTCAACAAATTTTATAGAATTTTGAGGAACCTTGTGGTAATATCTCTGAGAACCTAATAAGAATTCAGGCTCATTGTGCAAGATGAAAGAGTTTTTCTCAGATGTGGAAGAAACAAGCCATCTAAGAAAACTTGAAGAACAAGGGATGAAAAGGTATGTATCCACATAAACCCTGCACCTCAATATTTATACCAGCTTTATCCATAATTGCCAAAATTTGGAAGCAACCAGGGTATCCTTCAGTAAGGAATGGTTAAACAAACTGTGGTACATCCATACAATGGATTACTACTCAGCATTAAAAATAATTGTTATTAGCCACAAAAAGAAATGGAGAAATCTTAGGTGCATATTCCTAAATGAAAGAAGCCGATTTCAAAAGGCTACATACTGCATCATTCCAACTATATGACATGTTAGGAAAGGCAAAACTAGAGACAGTAAAAAGATCAGAATTTCAGAGGGAGAGGATGACTAGGGGAGCAAGGGATATTTTTCAAGAAGTGAAAATGTACTGTAAGAAAATGTGTCATTATACATTTGTCAAAATTCATAGAATGTACAACACACAAAGAGTGAACACTCTAAACTATGGAATTTAGTTGGTAATAATGTATGAATATTGGCTCATTAATTATAATAAATGTAGCACACTAATGTAAGATATTAATAGAAGAATCTGGGGGATATGGAGTATAGGGGAACTCTATGTTTCTGGCTCAATTTTTTCATAAACCTAAAACTGCTTTAAAAATTCTATTAAATTTTTAAAAGAGAAAAACACATACAATTGTACTTTTAAAAACTATGAACTTCTTAGTGATGTTTATTGTACTAATAACATGGATTAGTGTTTTCTTCACAAGTGGCAGGTGGAACACCTGTGAGGCATAAAAATGAAGTAGACGGACATAAACACACAAGCATTTACTGGCTGCATTAGTCAGCTTCCAAGATGATCCCCAATGATTTTCATCTCCTTTTTATTGTGTTTTAAGCCCCTAAATTTTATGATATTTGTGATGCAGCAATAGATAATTAATGCAATGCCCTTCAACTAGGATAAAATTAATGGATGCACATCAAGAAGTAAAAATCAACCAAAGGACTTGTATGCATGCATATAAGCCTAACCAATGGACACAGTCACCAGGGGGGTGAGGGCATGAGTGGAGGTGTTGGGGGGGGGGAGGTCATGGGGGGATAAGGACACATATGTAATACCTTAATCAATAAAGAAAAAGAAATTTGTCCTAACCGGTTTGGCTCAGTGGATAGAGCATCGGCCTTTGGACTCAAGGGTCCCAGGTTCGATTCCAGTCAAGGGCATGTACCTTGGTGCGGGCACATCCCCCGTGGGGAGTGTGCAGGAGGCAGCTGATCGATGTTTCTCTCTCATCGATTTTTCTAACTCTCTATCCCTCTCCCTTCCTCTCTGTAAAAAATCAATAAAAATATATTTTTTTAAAAAAAAGAAAGAAAAAAATTTAAAAAAAGGAAGGCAATAAAAAATAAAGTTAGGATGACAAGTAAAGGATTACTGTTAAAATGCTAAATTATTCTCAAAAAAATGGTTTCCCTTAATCAGATTAAATCACTCATCAGAGGACAACACACACACACACAAAATCCTCAGAAAAAATTAACACCTTTGCATTTGCAAAACTTGGAAAAGGTTCTGGACTTGGGTATAGAAAATATCACAAAGGGAAGGAAGGAGAAATGCGTCAGGATGAGACTGATTTGAAGCTATATAGGGAACAGAACAACTGCCATCCAAACCCTGAAACAGAATAGTTGGCAGTCAGGTGACTGACTACACCTGGATGGGTGGTGGTGCAGGCTGGGGAGGAGTGGAGACTTCTTTTCTAAAGAACTGCCTAGAGCAGTGGTTCTCAACCTTCTGGCCCTTTAAATACAGTTCCTCATGTTGTGACCCAACCATAAAACTATCTTCGTTGCTACTTCATAACTGTAATGTTGCTACTGTTATGAATCGTAATGTAAATAACTGATATGCAGGATGGTCTTAGGCGACCCCTGTGAAAGGGTCGTTCGACCGCCAAAGGGGTAACAACCCACAGGTTGAGAACCGCTGGCCTAGAGAGAACTAGGGGTGCTAGGAAGGAGTGGGTACAGCAGGAAAAATCTTCCATTCTTTTTTAAAAGATATATTTTTATTGATTTCAGAGAGGAAGGGAGAGGGAGAGAGATAGAAACATCAATGATGAGAGAGAATCATTGATTGGTTACTTCCTGCAGGCCCCTGACTGGGAATTGAGCCTGCAACCTGAGAATGTGCCCTTGACAGGAATTGAACCTGGAACCCTTCAGTCCAAGGCTGGCACTCTATCCACTGAGCCAAACCAGTTAGGACTTTATCTGTGCTCTGAAAGAAGGTCTGTCCATTGAGAATCTCCTCTGTGTGCAGATCATCCAGGCGACCTTACTGCTGATATACTACCACCACCTGGCCTGCAGCAACTAACTATATAGATTAGTTTTCATGTTCTAGAATTTCTGGTTAATTGAATCATAGACTATGCAGATCTGTCTTCTCTTGCTCCGAATAATGTTTTTGAGATTCACCACCTTGTCCTTCCTTTCTGTTGCTGAGCAGTATTCCATTGTGTGGATATACACATTATTTCTCCATTCACCTGTGGTTGGACATTCAGATTGTTGTTGGTTTAAAGCTATCCTATCTAATAAAAGAGGAACATGGTAATTAGCCGTACATCTGCTCCCCCTCCCATTGGCTAATCAGGGCGATATGCAAATTAACTGCCAGCCAAGATGGCGGCCGGCAGCCAGGCAGCTTGAAGCTAACATGAGGCTTGCTTGCTTCAGTGATGGAGGAATCCAACATTCCCTGCCTGCTTTGCCAGCCTCTGAGCTTGCAGTTTGAAACATTGTTACAAATATAGAAGCTAAACAAAACCCCAGAAACCTGCTTTCAGCCAGCCGGGATCTCAGAGCTGGAGTTGAAACAGTGTTTTTATTATAGAACCCAAACAAACCAGATACCTGCTTTCAGCAACAGAGGCCTAAGAGCTGGAGCCAGAGCTAAAGCTGGCCCAGAATAAAAAAAAAAAAAAAGAAAGAAAGAAAAAAAAGGAGCAGTTGGGAGCTTCAGTCACCCGCCAGCCTGAAAACAGCCCTCAGCCCCTCACCCAGACTGGCCAGGCACCCCAGTGGGGACCCCCACCCTGAAGGCTGCGTGACCAGCTGCAAACAGCCATCATCCCCTCACCCAGGCTGGCCAGGCACCCAAGTGGGACCGCCACCCTGAAGGGTGTGTGACCAGTTGCAAACAGCCATCATCCCCTCATCCAGGCTGGCCAGGCACCCCAGTGGGGACCCCCACCCTGATTCAGGACACCCTTAAGGGCAAACCAGCCGGCCCCCACCCATGCACCAGGCCTCTATCCTATATAGTAAAAGGGTAATATGCCTCCCAGCACCGGGATCAGCGGAGCCAAGAGGCCTCCTGGTACCGGGATCAGCGTGACAGGGGGCAGCGCCCAAACCCCTGATTGCCCTGTGGCTCTGTGTGTGACAGGGTGCGGGGCCACAACCTCCCTATCTGCCCTGCTCTGTTCGTGACAGGGGAAGGCGCCCCAACCCCCTGATCAGCCCTGCTCTGTGCCTGATGGGGGGAGCTCCCCAACCCCCTGATCGCCCTGCAGCTCTGTGTGTGACAGGGTGCGGCGCCCCAACTGCCCCCCCCCCCCGGCAACGGGCCCTGCTCTGTGTGTGACGGGGTAAAGCCATAACCTCCCCATCGGCCATGCCCTGAGTGTGAGAGTGGCGGCTCCCCAACTCCCTGATTGGCCCTGCTCTGTGGGTGATAGAGGGCAGCGCCCCAACCCCCACCTCCCCACGGGCCCTGCTCTGTGTGTGACGGGGTATAGCCATAACCTCCCCATTGGCCCTGCCCTGAGTGTGACAGTGGCGGCGCCCCAACCCCCTGATCGGCCCTGCTCTGTGGGTGATAGAGGGCAGTGCCCCAACCCCCCCCCCCCCCCCACGGGCCCTGCTCTGTGTGTGATGGGGTAGAGCCATAACCTCCCCATCGGCCCTGCCCTGAGTGTGACAGTGGCGGTGCCCCAACCCCCTGGTTGGCCCTGCTCTGTGGGTGATAGAGGGCAGCGCCCCAACCCCCTGATCCGCCCTGCTCTGTGTGTGACAGGGGGCGGTGCCCCAACTCCCCTATCGGCCCTACTCTGTGAGTGACGGGGGGGGGGGGGAGCTCCCCAACCCCCTGCTCGGCCCTGCTCTGTGCGTGACAGGGGGGAGCTCCCCAACCCCCTGATTGACCCTGCTCTGTGCATGACAGGGTACGGAGCCCCAACCCCCTGATGGGCCCTGCTCTGTGAGTGACAGGGGGTGGCGCCACAACCTCCCCATCCACCCTGCCTTGAGTGTGACAGGGGGCAGTGCCCCAACCCCCGAATTGGCCCTACCCTGAGCGTGACTGAGGGTGGCATCGCAACCTCCCAATCCGCCCTGCTCTGTGCATGACAGGGGGCGATGCCTCAACTCCCCAATCGGCCCTGCTCTGAGCCGACCAGGGGCTGCACCTAGGGATTGGGCCTGCCCTCTGCCACCCAGGAGCAGACCTAAGCCAGCAGGTCGTTATCTCCCGAGGGGTCCCAGACTGCTAGAGGGCACAGGCCGGGCGGAGGGACCCCCCCCAAGTGCACAAATTTTTGTGCACTGGGCCTCTAGTTATTAATAAAACAGCTATGAAATTCATCTATCTACCATTAGAGTACCACGTAGAACAGTTTAGCTGCCGTAAAAAATACCCCTCACACACATACAAAAAAATATCCCCTGCACTTCATCTATTTAAACCTTTCAAGCTCCCTTCTAACCCTTGGCAATCACTAATCTTTTTAAAAATAGTTTAAAATTTTTCTAAATTACAGTTGATATACTATTATATTAGTTTCAGATGTGCAACATAGTGATTAGACCTTTATATAACTTACAAAGTGATCACCCAATAAGCCTAATACCCGTCTGACACCATACATAGCTATTTCAATATTATAGACTATATCCCTGTGCTGTACTTCACATTTCTGTGACCGGTTTTCTTAACAGGCAATTTGTATATCTGAATCCCTTCCACTTTTTCACCCATCCCCCAACTCCCTTCCCATCAGGCTACCATCAAAATGTTCCCTTTATCTATGAGTTTGTTTATGTTTTCATGGTTTGTTTATTTTGTCTTTTAGATTCCACACATAAGTGAAATCATATGGTGTTTGTCTTTCCCTGACATACTTCACTTAGCATAATACCCTCTAGGTACATCCATGTTGTTGCAAATGGCAACATTTCCTTGTTTCCTGTGGGTAATATTTCATTGTATGTATGTACCACCTCTTCTTTATCCATTCTTCTATTTATGGGCACCTGGATTGTTTCTAAATATTAGCTATTGTAAATAATGCTGCAATGAAAAAATAATAAAAATAAAATAATGCTGCAATGAACACAGACATGCACATGTCTTTCCGAATTAGTGTTTTAGGTTTCTTCAGATAAACACCCAGATGTGAAATTTCTGGGTTATATGGGAATTATACTTTTAATTTTTTGAGGAATCTTCAATGCGCTCATGGTTCAATTCCCAGTCAGGGCACATGCCAGGGTTGCAGGCTTAATCTCCAGTGGAGGGCGTGCAGGAGACAGCGGATCAATGATTCTCTCTCATCATTGATGTATCTATCTCTCTCTCCCTCTCCCTTCTTCTCTGAAATCAATAATAAAAAATATATTTAAAAAATTTTTTTAAAGAAAATGCATAAAGTACCTCCTGAAGAATACACACATCTAAAACCTAGCAATTGAATTCTACTTAATTTCTACCATAACAAAAAGGGAGCTTGAGATGAAATTAGGTGCTAATTAAACTAATAAAATTCCAATATCATACCACCACAGTAAAGGAAAAAAATAAATTAACATTTTTAACTTATTTTAAATCATTTTAATGTAACATCTTAAACAAATTATCATTTTATTAGAAATACAGCCGAAACCGGTTTGGCTCAGTGGATAGAGTGTCGGCCTGCGGACTGAAAGGTCCCAGGTTCGATTCCGGTCAAGGGCATGTACCTGGGTTGCGAGCACATCCCCAGTAGGGAGATGTGCAGGAGGCAGCTGATTGATGTTTCTCTCTCATCGATGTTTCTAACTCTCTATCTCTCTCCCTTCTTCTCTGTAAAAAAATCAATAAAATATAAATAAATAAATAAATAAATAAATAAATAAATAAATAAATAAATAAATAAAAATACAAAGATAAAAATATAATATCTAGCCCGAGTGGTGTGTCTCAGTGGTTGAGCATCGACCTATGAACCAGGAGGTCACTGCACATGCCCAGGTTGCAGGCTTGATCCCCAGTAGGGGGTGTGCAGGAGACAGCAAATCAATTATTCTCCCCTATTGAGGTTTCTTTCTCTCCCTTTCCCTTCCTCTCTGAAGCCAATTTAAAAAATATATATATAATGTCATCAGGTAGTACAGAATGGTGTCAAAAGTTTTGATGATGATATTAGTAAGAATTTACCTAAAGGAAATCATTTAGCCCTGGCTGGCTTGGCTCAGTGGATGGAGCATCAGCCTGCAGAGTGAAGGGTCCCAGGTTCGATTCCGGCTAAGGGCACATGCCTGAGTTGTGGGCTCAATCCCCAGTGGGGAGTGTGCAGGAGGCAGCCAATCAATGATTCTCTCTCATCATTGATGTTTCTATCTCTCTCTCCTTCTCCCTTCCTCTCTGAAATAAAGAAATATATTTTAAAAATAAAGGAAATCATTTCACATGTGTATCAAGATTGAAGTGTAAGGATGATTACCATAATACAATTTTTAGAAACCTGAAAGCAGACTAAATAATAGCATTAGGAAACTGGTTAAATAAATGGCATAAATTTGTTCCTATGTGGTCATTAACTATGACTCATTTATTCTCATGGAAAGCTGTTCCCCAGGGAAG
The DNA here is from genome assembly GCF_963259705.1 of Myotis daubentonii. NCBI lineage: Eukaryota > Metazoa > Chordata > Mammalia > Chiroptera > Vespertilionidae > Myotis > Myotis daubentonii. Next base: position 76,209,112 of record NC_081849.1, on the reverse strand, counting down.
CATATTTTGGCTTCTATAAACGTTGAATCTTCTGACAGCTGGTGTTATGGAGCAATGAAATGAACAACCTGGAGCATTCTAGCAAGACCTGTCATGTGTCACACAGCTCCATGGGCACTAGGATAGCGTTGGCCCGGAGCGGGAGAACTAGGGAGAACCAGACTGATCACATAGTCTGGGGCAGCGGTTAAGCCCCAGAAGGTTAGTCACAGCAGAGAACATTAGGTAAATACCACAGGTTTAGCCCAATAGGGTCGGAGCCATGCTATGCAATTTTAAATTGCCCACTGGTAGCCAACTTTTAAAAGGACAAATAGACAAGTAAAATTAATTTTAACGATGTTTTTATATAGTCCAGCATATCCAGAATATTATCTATCTGTATAATAGAGGAATATGCAAATTAGCCAGGACACCATAACGTCATGACCAAACAGCAGGGACCTGAGGCTGCATGGCACCTGGCCAGGGCAAGGGACCTCAGGCCATGCCCCCTACCCCATGGGGCTTGACGGGGACCTCAAGCCGTACCCCCCATCCTGGCACCAGGCCAGGGGACCTCAGGCTGTGCCCCCTGCCCAGCGGCGCTTAACGAAGGGCCTCAGGCCATGCCCTCCCTGCCCTGGCGCCAGGCCAGGGGACCTCAGGCCATACCCACCCCCAGCCCCAGTGCCGGGCCAGGGGACCTCAGGCTGTTTCCCCCGCCCCAGCACTGGGCCAGGGGACCTGAGACTGCGCCCCCACCCTCCCGGTGCCGGGCTCGGGGACCTAAGGTTGTGCCCCCCACATGGAGGGGCTTGACAAGGGTGGGGCCAGCTGGGTCTGGATCTCACCCAATGGGGGTGGGGCCGACCGGGTCTGGGGCTCCTGTGTTTTCAAATTGCGTGCGGGTGGTGGGTGGGGACTTGACTCTAGGTCCTGCAGCACACCCCAGACTGACAGGAGGAAGATTTTCATATACATTTTACTAATTTTCATCTTTGACACTTCTATTATAGAGAAAGGGCAAATAGCAATATTAAAATATTTCCTCTAATTAATTCCCTTTTAATGTGCATGAATTTTGTGCACCGGGCCACTAGTGTGTGTGTGTGTGTGTGTGTGTGTGTGTGTGTGTGTGTATATATACACTAGAGGCCCAGTGCATGAAATTCATGCACGGGTAGGGTCCCTAGCAGCTGCCGGCTGCTGGTTGGGGCCTCCCTTCCTCTTCCCCCAGCTGCTGCTGCTGCCGGCTGGGGCAGGGCCAGCCGGGGGGAGGGGCCATGGGTGGTTGGCTGGCTGGCCCTGCCCTCTAGTTGAACTCAGGTTGAGGGGACCATTTGCATATTAGGCTTTTATTATATAGGAGATATATATATATATATATATATATATATATATATATATATATATATATATATATATATAAAATAACTAATGTAGTTGTAGGACTTTCATTCAGCCAGATTTTAGGGAGTTCTGAATGATGGTTGTTCTGTATTTTAGTTGTAACTTTGATGTAGTTGTGGGAGGATGCGAGTACCAGTGTTTACCTACACCAGTGATGGCGAACCTATGATACATGTGTGAGAGGTGACACACGAACTCATTTTTTTGGTTGATTTTTCTTTGTTAAATGGCATTTAAATATATAAAATAAATATCAAAAATATAAGTCTTTGTTTTACTATGGTTGCAAATATCAAAAAATTTCTGTATGTGACACAGCACCAGAGTTAAGTTAGGGTGTTTCAAAATGCTGACACGCCGAGCTCAAAAGGTTCGCCATCACTGACCTACACCATCATGTCGGTTCCTCCCACGTGAGCCACATTTTAAGTCTTCAGTGGCCACATGTGGTCCCTGGCTATGGTGTAAGCACTACCCTACACTCTGTGAGCAACAGCACTCTAATGCTACTGACCAGTGTTAGTGAGCTTGTAGGCTATTTTGTTCTCTTCCTATTTTGTGAGCCTTTCTGGGTGAGGAAGCACTCAGGTACTCAAATTAAAAGTATATCTGAACAGCCCTGACTGGTTTGGCTCAGTGGCTAGAGTGTCAGCCTGCGGACTGAAGGGTCCCAGGTTCAATTCCGGTCAAGGGCATGTACCTTGGTTGCCAGCATATCCCCAGTGGGGGGTGCGCAGGAGGCAGCTGATCGATGTTTCTAACTCTCTATCCCTCTCTCTTCCTCTCTGTAAAAAAAAACAATAAAATATATTTTTTAAAAAAAGTATACCTGAACATAGGTCCAAGGGCAGGCAGTTGCAAAAGCCGGTATCTAAGATAATGTCCCTTGAGTGGGCGTGTGGGGAAGGGATTCCTGCCCTGAGGAAGATGCTGGACTTTACTGTCCTTCCCAACACTGAGCTCCTGAACCCTGGGATGGGTTTCTGTCTAACAGAAATGCCAAATGCTCACTTTCAAGTTATTCCTGTTAATGGTAAGTGCACAACTGAGTGCCATGCCTATCACAGACAAAAAGACAGACTGACAGACACAAATGGAGACAAAGGTGTCTCAGCTGAGCAAAGCTACCAAAATACAGCACAATTGTTTTGATTAGGTAGCTTTTATTCTTGCCTAAATATAAATGATTCTGGGGATATGTTCATAACAGCTTACATACGCCTTTATGACCTTACAAGTTCCCTGACATTTTTTATTTTAATGTTAGGGGCATAATTTAAAGTTGCTCAGCAAAGAGTTTTGCTGCAATCTCAGAAACACTAGCCCGATGGAAGCAAAAATGAGTCCAGAAAAGAGCTGAGAAATTTACTCTATGATGTGTTTATTCTGTGTTTCTCATGCACCCTGGCTGGTGCAATTCGGTTGGAGGTGGGGTGAGGAAGTGGCAGCAGAAATGCAGACACGGATTATGTGGACAGAGGGTATCATGACGATGAGTCACAGATCCATGAAGCAATTTCTAAATCTTGGCTTGCCTAACAATCACCTAGGGAGCTTGTTGCAAATGCACAATTCTCATCTCCACCTTCAGAGAGTCTAGTGCAGCAATTCCAGGGCTGGACCCGAGGGGCCTGGACCCAAGCAGTCTGGACGTCAGCAGCATTCTTAGAAGATTCTGATGCAGTTGGTCCCTAGAGAAATATTGGTATTTCTAGCAACACTTCCAGGCACAAAGGTCAGGGGCTGGCCCCTCATTCACTGCATGTCGGGGCTCCAAGAGGAGCCTGTCTGTGAGAAACTGTGATCTCAAGCAGGACCTGAAGTGGAGCCGAGGAGACAGGAGGTAGAGGAAAGGGTAGGGGCGGGGATTCCAGAGTGACAGCTACCTGGACCACCAGCACAGAAAATGTGAGGCTCCTGGCGGATGTTCCCTGTCCCTGTTAGGACTGACAACCATCACCAACACCAGAGACTTGGCAGTGCCACCAAGTCAGCTTAATTAGTGTTTCTGCTCTGACCTCGTCTGGAGTCCATATTACTAACTTGGAATCTCATAACCGCTACTTGGGGGGGATGATAGAATTAGCTTTAAAAAAGCAATAATCCAGAAGCAGGTAACAGGACTCCAAGGCAAGAACGGGATTATTTGGTGTGCGAGGTTCAAAGGCATTAATAAGGTGAATGGTGCCTTACTTAGGAGAAGTCACCAGAGGGCGCCAGAGCACCCTTCTCCAAAAGACGTTTCTGTTGAACAAAAACACGTTAAGCTTTTTATTTTTAATTGATTAAGTTATTACATATGTGTCCTTATCCCCACGTTACCTCCTATCCCCCCTCTCATGCCCTCACCCCCTGTTGTCTGTGTCCATTGGTTAGGCCTATATGCTTGCATATAAGTCCTTTGGTTGATCTCTCCCCCTCCCCTACCCTCCCTCTGAGATTTGACGGTCTGATCGATGCTTCTCCGTCTCTGGATCTGTTTTTGTTAAGCTTTGATTAAACAAAACACTTGCCCAAAGCGACAATCTCCACTGAAGTACCCCAAAGACAGAAGAGGTGGCCCCTGAAAAAGTCTGCGGAGGCATGCAACTTCGTTGACGTCATCGGCTGTATGTTAAACATGGATGTGACTTTCCACTGAATTTCCTGGCACATCCTGGTTTGTTTTAACTTGGCAGACGATGTTTTCACATTTCTTACACCAGCTAAACAGGATGCTCCAGAGGGCGCCGTGTTGGTCTTGGCCTGGCACAGGCTGGCGCGGACCCACGCTTCCAGCAGTCCTGCAGCCCGAACTCGCTGGGGAGCTCAAATGGCCCTGTCTGCTGTGACACCTCCTGCAAGCCTCACTGTGAACTTGGGACGCCCCTCCACCTCCCCGGCTGTCAGGGCTGATGATCTCGGAGAGCCCCCATTCCACTGTCCTCCTTTTACCCAGGAACTCAGGGCCGCACAGGAACCAGTTTGGAGTCCCACTTCAGGCTAGCCTTGCTGCGCTGGTGAAACTTGTTTCCTAACCCATGAACTGACATGGAGTCCCCAACAGGAAGGGAGCTCCGTCCACTGAAGGTCTAAAGCCTAAACAGGAATACCAAAGAGTCTGAGACCCAGGAAATGCGGCTCAAAGTACAAAACAGCCAGCCTTTGGTGGGAAGTGCAGGTCGGGGGTAGGGAGGCAGCTCAGAGCAACACTCTTCTGCAGAATTCCCGTGTAGTGCTGCCACCCTCTGTTCAACTAGGAAATTAAAACTTGGCCTTAAAATGAGCTTTTCCGTTCAATGTTATGCTGTATTTCTATCATAATACGTTTTTTCCTAGTGCATTTGCTGGACATTTCCAAGTTCTGTGATTGTCATTAGAAAAGTATGCAGGGGCAAATATGAAAAGATACAAAAATTTCACAAGGAATTACTGAGAAATTCAATTTAAAACTTCAATTTCTGCCCGGCTGGTGTGGCCCAGTGGTTGGCATCGACCTATGAACCAGGAGGTCACAGTTGGCTTCCCTGTCAGGGCACATGCCTGGGTTGTGGATTCAATCCCTAGTAGGGGGTGTGCAGGAGGCAGTCGGTCAATGATTCTCTCACATCATTGCTCTCTCTCTCTCTCTCTCCCCCTTCCTCTCTGAAATCAATAAAAAATATATTTAAAAAAACAAACAGCACGAGGTCCCAGGTTCAATCCCCGGCACCTCCACCAAAAAACAAACAAACAAACAAACAAACAAACAAAAAAACAACAAAAAAAACCCTCCAATTTCTTGCTGATTCCACCTTTATAAGTAAGTATGAAACACCTGTGGATCTGGAATATTTTATAATATGCATTTGCTACGTAATTACTGACGCACAAAACATTCTGAATTAAAATAATGGCAAATATCGGAGTGCTTACTATATGCTGTCTCTATATTTTAAATGGGTAAGGTATTTTATGGATAAATACAGTATCTGTATTTTATGTGGATTAATTTATTTAAGCCTCACTGTAACCCCCCAAAGTAGGTACCGTTATGATCCCCATTTCACATGGCAAGAAATCGAAGCATACCGATATTGAGCAATTTGGCCGAGGTCACACAGGAAAGAGATGGTGAATTGGGAGCCCATCCCATGGGGCCTGGCCTCCAAGCCTGTCATCCTAACCACAAGGCCAGTGGTTCTCAAAGTATGGCCACAGGCCAGCACCAGCCATCATTACCTGGAAACGTGATAGAACTGCAAGTACTCAGACCCCACCCCACACCTTTAGAGTCAGAAGCTCTGGGAATGGGAACCAGCAGAGTTCTAACCAACCCTCCAGGCGGTTCTGCCACAGGCAAAAGTTTGACTCTGCCCGAGTCTGTGTTACCTCCAATTGTGAGGATATTTAAATAAAAACAATCCTGGGCCTAGACTTACCCTGGAGATCAGAGTGGGAGATATGATTACACTGTCATTTATGTTCGGCCATGTAATTGTGGCATATTCAAAAGACACTGTTCAATACTTAAGGAGAAATGCATTTTGAAATATAAGGCTTATATCATTAGGATCCTAAAAAAAAAAAAAAAAAAATCAGTTGCACTTCCCAAACTGGTGACTGTCAGGGATTCTCTGTTCTTCATAACTGAGTGTTGGTGGGAATGACAACCGCTTCTGCGGAGAAGAGGCTCAAGGACATCGGAGGGTGAGGGTGACTCTGAAGGACCCACCGGGGTGTCCCCAACCGAGGCTCTAAGAGAGCGGTTCTCAACCTCCCTGAAGCCGCGACCCTTTCATACAGTTCCTCATGCTGTGGTGACCCCCAACCATAAAATTATTTCCGTTGCTACTTCATCACTGTAATTTTGCTAGTTATGAATCGTCATGTAAATATCTGATATGCAGGATGTATTTTATTGTTACAAATGGAACATAATTAAAGCAGAGTGATTCATCACAAAAACAATATGTCATTATATATGTGTTTTCCGATGGTCTTAGGCGACCCCTGTGAAAGGGTCGCTCGATTCCCAAAGGGGTCGCGACCCACAGGTTGAGAACCGCTGCTCTAAGAGGTAAATCACAAAGTGGATCCAAGGCGGGGGCGGGTCAGCCACCAGGGGGCGCCAGAACACGCGTCTCCAAAACAAGTTGCTGTTGGGCTTGGAGCCAACAGAACACTCGCCCAAAGCGACAGTTCCGCTCCCTCCCTCCCGAACGGGAATGACAACTGGATTATAAAACAATTTACTGAACAGAGAAGCTTATAAGCCAGGATGTACAGAAGCCACACCCAGGCTCGCAGGAAGGGCTGAGGTGCGAAAAGGGCCTTAACCTGAGGGATATCTCAGCCGCAAAGGCACCCACGGAGGGTGTGAGGTCAAACCGATGCCGGGCTCCCCAGCCCAGAGCACCCGAGGCGGGAGAGGCGCCCACAAAACATCTGGCGGTGGAAACCAGTGGGGATTCTGTCCCCCAGGGAGTCGGCTAGAGACACAGGTGCCCTCTTAAAAGGCCAGCACACAAATTCTTGTTTGCAGCCAGTCATGTGACACTAATACCAAATAACATTAAACATGAACTGTAATTGAAAAGTAACACTATGTCCAGGGGTGGGGGTGGGAGGAATAAATAAAACACAAAGTAAATATTAAAGAAAGGAAATTTTCTGGATTCTGCCCCCACTACTACCCAGCCTCTCCCCTCCACCCCCCCCCCCCCCCCGCAAATTTTAAAAGCCAGTGAAAGCCAGTGGGGCTTCCCCAGCATAAGTAGGGTGTCCCATCCCCAGTCCAGTATGTGGCTTGGTAATGTAGTAATTTGGTTAAACTGGAACTACGTTTCCTGGAATTCCCCTCCCCCAGATTCTCAGCTGGCATGGGCCCCAGGAGACATCTGGTATGGGATTTGGAAGGCGGAAGTGAAACAGCTGCCAAATTCCTTCTACACAGAACAGACTGCTGCAGGGTGTTGAGGTGCGGTCGGTCATAGTGCCTCAGGGACTCCCCGGCTCCCATTGGCGCCTCCTTCGGCTTCTGAGTCCTGGGCCAAGTGTGTGTTCAGTTCCACGGGGGCAGGTCTGGCTTTTCTATGGGACACCCACTTCCTTGAATTTGGAGGCTTTTGGGAAGACATACGTGGGTTGCAGTCTCTCCTTTGGTTCTGGCTTTATGGTTGTGGGTTCAAGTTTGTCTTTGTCCTCCCCTTCCCGTCCCCCGCCCCCCGCCCCCCCACCCCACTTTGTAACCATCTTCACTTCCAGAACATCATACTAGACCTTTTGACCAGCTCCCCACATGATTTAGGGCCCGTTGTCAGTCCCCCCGATTAACAGCACTCCTGGTGGCGGTGGTGTTTATTTCTCTGACTGAACCCTGACTGTTCACTGGAACAGAGACGGGCACCCCATCTAAGAACAGGACAAGCCAAGAGGGATCCCGGGACTGGCTGTGAGCAGGGGGAAAGGCTGGAGACCCACAGTGTCCTGGCGGAGTAAACCAAGGGATTGTAAGGGTGATCCAGTTTCAGGGGAAGGAAGATCAACCAGAATTTGTAACTCTGACTTTTGTGCCATCCTCAGCACCGGGTCATACAAACACCATCTGTTTCATGGTTTGGTGGAAGGATGTTAAAACAAGCCTGACTTGTTTGAGACCAGCCCCACCATTTAGCAGCTGCGGGAGCTTGAGTGAGTTACTTAACTGCTCTTCACCGCAGCTCACTCACATGAAACTGGAGATGTTAATAGTGCCTACATCACAGGTTGCTGGGAGGTTAACCTGTAAAGCACCTAGAACAGTGATGGCGAACCTTTTGAGCTCGGCGTGTCAGCATTTTGAAAAACCCTAACTTAACTCTGGTGCGTGTCACATATATACATTTTTTGGTATTTGCAACCATAGTAAAACAAAGACTTATACTTTTGTTATTTATTTTATATATTTAAATGCCATTTAACAAAGAAAAGTCAACCAAAAAAATGAGTTTGCGTGTCACCTCTGACACGCGTGTCATAGGTTTGCCATCACTGACCTAGATAATCCTTGGCACATAGAAGCACTATCTAAATTTCTCCTATTTATTTATAAGAGATATACATATTTACAGGTAACTTGGGTTTGACCTGTGTCCCTTGGAGAGTACCTCCCCCTCTCTTTACCCTAGGAATTCCCATTGCCTCTCTTGCAAATATTCTCTTCATCTCCTTGACTTAAAACCCCACCACCAGCCCTTATGAAGGCATCTTTTGTGCAGCATACCAACCGTTCCCTGGGTCTTCTCTGCCCTGACCTCGCCTGATAGAAACCAATGATCACATCTAAAATCCAAGGTGCAGGCGTCCAGTCAAGAAGGCCGAGTTGATAAGTGTGGTATGTACATCCTCCCACAACCATATCAAAATTATAACTAAACAGCCTGGCCGGCGTGGCTCAGTGGTTGAACATCAACCTATGAACCAGGAGGTCATGGTTCGATTCCCAGTCAGGGCACATGCCCGGGTTGTGGGCTCAATCCCAGTGTGGGGTGTGCAGGAGGCAGCTGATCAATGATTCTCTCTCATCATTGATGTTTCTATCTCCCTCTCCCTCTCATTTTCTCTCTGAAATATATATATATATATATATATATATATATATATATATATATATATATATATTTAAATTACAGCTAAACAACAAAACAATTATCATTCAAAACTGCCTGAAATCTAGCTGAACAGAAGTCCTATAACTAAGGATATACAGAAGAAGCCACATCGAGAATGGCAGGAGGAGTAGAGACCCAGAACAGGCTGTTTCCTCACTGACTGTGCGGTGGTTAAAAATTGGGAGGGATATCTTGGTGGCAGAGGTCCCCCCTGAGGAGTGACAGGTCCGGCCCACACCAGGCTCCTCCGCGCAGGGTGCCAGTGCCAAGAAGAGAAGTCCCCATAACTTCTGGCTGTGAAAATTAGCAGAGATTGTCCCTGAGTGAGACAGAGGGCTTCTGGAGTCCCGGGTGCTCCTCTTAAAGGGCCTTCACACAGACTTACTCAGGCTGGCTCATTCTGAGCTCCAGTGCTGGGACAGCGGCCCAAAGGTGCCAGGGGCACACAGGGCGGAACTGAATTATCTAGATTCAGGGCAAAGGCAGCAGGGGCAGCTTTCTTTCATACGGACGTGCTGGCAGAGCCATTGTTCCTTTGCTGAGTCCTCCCTCCACAGAGACGGCAGACCAGCACCATATCCAAGTTTCCACCAACCTGGCTAACACTGATCACCGCCCTTCCCTCCCACCCCCCGAATTGATTCCCTGAGACCCTGCCCACCCAAACTGTGGGCCCACCCAAGCTGTTTCCAGTGATTTTCCCATACAAATGGTCTGGCTTAGCTCATGCTTCAGTCTTGCCTAAAATTTCTTAAAGATTCACAAACACCCCCAAAATAACATCTGGCCTTGAGGTGCCCCATATCTCCTGCTAAGGGGGCGCAGGCTTGGTACTAGCAGCAGCTAGCCTCGGCTCACAGTTTGGCGTCTCCTGGGCACCTTCAAGCCCAGCACAAGTAGCAGCCATCCGCAAATTGCTCCGTAGCTCATGCCAGCTGGCCCACAGCAGGGCACAGGCTGTAGCTGGCTTTGGCCTTGGCCTTCTGGTAGGCCCCAGAGTCAGCACACCCAGTGGACAGCTTCAGACGATGCCAAAACACCACCCAACCACCTCCACATGCAACCCACTCAAGGAGCAGACTCATCAAGCACCAGAGCCCTGTTGAAGCAAGTTCTGCTTTGTAGGGTCAACTCCTCACAGCTGATCACCCTGGGGTCAATCCTTCCCACTGATGTGAAAACAGGAATCAAGGTTCAGCTGGAGCAAGAGGCTGCATACAGCCCACCTGGGGGTTAACCTGGAATGCCCAGTTCTGGTGACCAGGGAGGCTGTGCCATTGGGCCCTACAGGACATCTACTATATAAGGCCCCTCTTCCAAGACTGGGAGACATAACAGAGCTGTCTACTACATAGAAACAAACACAGGGAGCCTGTCAAAATGAGGAGACAAAAAGAAAAAAGAAATGTGAATTTCATGTACTTTTCATGGGCCACAAAATATTATTTTTCTTTTGATGTTTTTCTAACCATTTAAAAATGCAAAACACATTCTTAGATCAGATGCAGTATAACAAATAGACTATTGGCTAAGTTTGCTGACCCCTGATCTTTGGTCCCTGATCTCAACTAAGCATGTTCCAGGAGAAGGAACCTGTAGACCCTGAAGCAGGAACATGTATGATTTGAAAGAAAGCAAAGGAACGATCCTTCTGAGGCATCAATTAGTCATCATGGAAGAGAGCCCCTTACACTGACATGAGGAAACCCTTCCTCCAGTCCCACTCACTAGAGTGATGGGTACAAGTTCTCCAAAATTCTAATTTTTACTTGAAACTTCAAATTTTATCATCGGCAACAATGCTGATATTTTTTCCTTAAAGTGGCATGCTCACTTCACTCATTTTTTTAAGAAATGCCTGCCAAATACTCAAGTGTGAATAAATCCAGTTTGTCTGCTAGGTGTTGTTTCAGAAAGTAAAAATGGTGCTCCGTGGAAAATGCAGGCAGTTCCGTTTGCAACTTAAACAGTGACTCAGGGCCTTTTCAGGCAACCACAGCACTTCAGTATGCAGCACAACTGCTTTACGCGCACTTATTTCATATACGGGCCGTTCAAAAGATGTCAATGCAAGGATCAAGATTTAATAAAAATTAATGACTTTTTACTGGTTTATCAAGAATGTCCTTTGGCTGGAGCCCAGGAGTGGGAGAAGGGTTTAGATACCTCCCAGACGGTAGTGTTAGGCCAATGCCGATATTCCTTACCACCCCACGCCTATGTGGGCTTGCAGGGCGAGGCCACTGGGACTTGCTGTTAACAAGTTATCTCACAGGAAGTGTTGTGTCCTGCCCCTCACTGGGACTGTAAGAACCCAGCATACGCTCCTTCAAATCAGAACTCAGCCAAAACCGGTTTGGCTCAGTGGATAGAGCGTCGGCCTGCGGACTGAAAGGTCCCAGGTTCGATTCCGGTCAAGGGCATGTACCTGGGTTGCGGGCACATCCCCAGTAGTGGGTGTGCAGGAGGCAGCTGATCGATGTTTCTCTCTCATCAATGTTTCTAGCTCTCTATCTCTCTCCCTTCCTCTCTGTAATAAATCAATAAAATATATATTTTAAAAAAAAATCAGAACTCAAATGGAACAAACAGAAAGAACGTCCTTAAATGATACTGGCTTTTTTTCAAAAGTTGCCAGTGTACGGAGATAAAGAATGCAATGACTACAATACAGCTTGGTGCTGCTGAAACCCAAAACAAATTCACCATGATTGCTTTTCACCATCAGTCCCATAGGAACAAGGCAAATCATGGCTGGGGTTCAGAGGCAGATGATTTGAGGCTGTGAGATGAAATAACATTTTATCTTATTTATTTTTATATTTTTATTGATTTCAGAGAGAAAGGGAGAGGGAGAGAGAGATAGAAACATCAATGATGAGAGAGAAACATTGATCGGCTGCCTTCTGCATGCCCCCCACTGGGGATCGAGCCAGCAACCTGGGCATGTGCCCTTGACCGGAATCAAACCCGGGACCCTTCTGTCCACAGGCTGACGCTCTATCCACTGAGCCACACCAGCCAGGGCCAAAATAGCATTTTAGACAGGAAAAGGCAAGAGACCAGCAATCTAGAGTCAAGGGCCCCTACACCACTTGGCATGGAGGGTTCTATGTAGTAGAGAATTAACAAGCATTTTGTAGGTGATTGATGAACTGGGTGAACTTAGAAAATCACTGAGCCTCCCTAGGGCTTCACTGACTACAAACTGAGACAAGCTATATTTGGGAATGTACAAGCTGGCGAGACCCTAGAGGAAGCTCCCTTATAAACGTGCATTTCTATGGGGGAGCAGAGCTCACGAAGAATCTGATGTGCAGATTCATGTGTGAGAATATCCTTTTCCGTTCTTTTCAAATTGGTGCTAGATGGTTGGCAACATGAAAATCCTGACAAAAGTCCCAGCTTATGTAGAGCGAGGGGAAGAGAACAAGCCCAAATCAAATGGAAAAACGACCTGGACTGGGTTGAATAGTAACCCCAACCACCCCGTGAAAATTCATGTTCATCCGTAACTTATGAATGTGACCTTATTTGGAAATAAGTTTTTTTGCAGATGCCATCCAGTTAGGATGATGTCATACTGGATTACAGCTGCCTAAATTCAATGATCGGTGTCCTTACTAGGAGAGGGAGATTTCGAGACAGAGATACAGACAAGGAGAGGAGAAGGTCATGTGACCGTGGAGGCAGGGATTGGAGTGATGCAGTTGCAAGCTGAGAAATGCCAAGGTTGGCCAGCACATCCCAGAAGCCAGAAAGAGCAGATAAAGGATTCTCCCCTATAGGTTTCAGAGGGAGCATGGCCCTGCCAACACCTTGATTTCAGACGTCAGGCCTCCAGAATTGGAAGAGAATGAATTGCTGTTCCAAGCCACCCAGGTTTGAGTAGTTGTTACAGCAGCCCTAGGAGACTAATACGGCGTCTTAGAACGCTTCCATTTGAGACAAGTCAATGTCACAAATTATAAATAGCTCTCAGACGTCTCTTGCCCTGTGGTTGTGGCCACTGATTAAAGATACCATCTTTTAAAAGATAACAGTGAAAACCCATGCCATTTAAGTCAAGAGGCCTTATCACTATAACCTGTGTATTTTCTGAGCCAAGCTGCTGGCTCCAACCCCCTAGCCTAAGGCAGTGGTTCTCAGTTTTGGCTGCACATTAGAATCACCTGGGAATCTTTTTAAAATCCTGATTTCTGGGCCTCATCCTCCAGAAATTCTGTTTCTTTGTTATGGGGTGGGGCCACACATTAGTAACAAAGAAACAGAATTTCCGGAGGATGAGGCCCAGAAATCAGGATTTTAAAAAGATTCCCGGGTGATTCTAATGTGCAGCCAAGGTTGAGAACCACTGCCTAGACTAGAGGCACCTATTTTCCCCCCACAATTTTAGGAGACCCCTGACTGGGGTGGAGCAAGGGGGTAGCATGAGTGCTACCCTCATGCTGTGCCCAGGGCTCACTGTTACTCTGCTTCCAGCCCTGCCCAGGGTGCTCACAAGTGCACACGAATAAAAGACGACTTTCGAAGCCATGCCAAAGACACCCTAGGAATCTAGGTAAGACTTCTCTCGTGGCCAGGTGGAATCTGCAGTTCATGAAATTCTCCAGGTGACTCTGAGGATGAACCAGGTGAAGGGAATCACCTGGCCTAGAAATATGATTCAAAATACTTTTTTTTTTTTTTTTTTGCTTTATGCCTGCTACATTCATATGGGTTTAAAATCCAAATGCACCAAAGGAAGTTAACACAATGTCACACTTTGTAGCAGGAGAAGGTTGAGCATCTAGGGATGAGAAGTGGAAAATGAGCAAATGAATGAAAGACTAAAGTGTAAGGAAGGTAAAAGAATTAATGAGATTCCATTTATATGAAATGTCCAGAATAGGCAAATCCATAGAGACCAGAAGTAGATTAGTAGTTGCCAGGGAGAGGGTAGAGAAGGGAATGGGAGGTGAGTACTTAATGAGTATGGGGTTTCCTTTTACTCATAAAAGATTTTTAGAATCTTCAGTAGGTGAATGGATAAGTAAACTGTGGTACATCCAGACAATGAAATATTATTTAGCACTACAATGAAATGAGCTACCAAGCCATGAAAGGACAGGAAGGAAACTTAAATACATTTTACTATACCAAGGGAAAGAAGCCAATCTGGCATTCTTGAAAAGGCAAGACTATGGAAACAATGAAAAGGTTAGTGGTTGCCAGGTGTTAGAGAAGAGGAAGGGATGAACAAATGGAATTTAGAGGATTTTTAGGGCCGTGAAACGCTCTGGGTGACACGATCATGATGGATACATGTCATTATAAATTTGTCAAAACCCTTAGAATGTGCGACACCGAGAGTAAACCCTAGTGTAAACTATGGACCGAGGTGGCGCTAATGCCTTGGTCGCGTATGTAAACAAACCAAAACCTAAACCACAGTCAATGCGCTCGAATTTCAGAAAACAAAATTTAAGAACAAACAGCCAATTAGGATTTCCTAAATAAGACAATGCTCAAGCTACAGCCAATCAAGCAATTTATTGGATTTGCCTTGGCATCTGCTCTATAAAAATCTTTCTCCTCACACCTGTTGACGGAGGGCTCATGACCACTTTTTGTTTGGTACGGCCCGATCCAAATTGATCTTTGGTCAGATAAGCTCTTCAAAGGTGTCCTAATTTACCTTTGACTAATCACCGTGTGCTGAGTATACACATTGCAATTCGGGAGAACAGCTCTCATACGTCCTCGCACTCCAGGGTGCTGTGATGAAGTGACGCCAGGCAATTCAGCAGAAAGCTCAGAGGAAGTCTCAGGTTGTTAGTTAGGTATTCTAAATCCACAAACACTTTCCCTGCCAGGCTACAGAGATGTAGCACTTTTTTTTTTTTTTTTTTTTTTGCACCTTGGTTTTTTTTTAACTTTACAATTTATTTTAGAGCTATTTCCATATCAGCACCTTCTTAATGACTGCATTACAGCCTTCTGGCAGAACAGTCAGTTTTGCTATTAGAAAATACAAATTTGTTTTGAAGCATCTATCTTATATAAAAACTGCTGTTTGACATTTTAACCCTGCTATTTCTGGCTTCTGTAGATGCTTGCTGGCTTAAATAATAAGGAAAATAAGACTACTCCCATTTCAGAGAGGCCATTAAACCTTCCCCAGATGAAGTTATCAGTGCTGGCACCAGGCCAAGCCTTTGGTTGAGGTCTCAAAGCCCCAGCACACAGGGGCTCTTTAAGAACTTGCAAAGGGGACGGAAAACCCCATATTTGGGAGACAAAGAGGATAAAAAGGTATAAATACAGGAAACTTCCTGTGTGACTTCGCCCAGAATTCTAGAGACATTTTTCTGTGTGACTTCGCCCAGAATTCTAGTTACATTTATAATAATAATAATAATAAATGTAACTCCATCTCTCTAAGCATTGCTTGGTCTTCTCTGGTCTTCTGTAACAGTTTCAGTGTGAATTGATACATGAAGGAACTTGATTTCTTCTGCAAGAAATGCTAGATGAACACGGAACAGGGCAAGCTACTGAAGCGAGCCACGGAGAGAATCCATTAGCTGCACACAGGCTCACACCTCCAACGTCCTGCAGGGGCTGCAGCTGGCAGCTGTGTGCTAAGCCACACCTCCAGGAGACGTGGTACCCTCAAAGAGGATGCCACTCTAGGAAGAGACTTACCCAGTCTGCATTTCACCTTTGCAAACGAAATGCCTGAACCTCTTTCTCTGGGTAACCCATTCCACGGACTGGACCAGTAAAATTACAAGTAGCTGAGACATTTAAAGGGACTACATTTCTCAAATGTAAGAGATTCGCATTTCCTTCTGACATTAAACATGTTCTGAACACTTCCGTGGGAGGATCTGATTAACCCAATCGGAGAAAAGGAGTGACAAAGGCGTGTGATTCTTAGGTCACAGCTATAATTATTTTAGGAGAAGAAAGCACATTTTACAGCTCTATGTTGGGGGCAATAATAACTGACAGTGAATCTCACCTCTCTGTTTACAAATGGGCTTGCAACTAAGGTCTTAGTTGAGCCTCAGAATTACCCTGAGGAGTCAAACCCCATATCCAGAGCTGCCTGTTTGCAAATCCCATGGCCCCTCCTCAGCCCCAGACAGCCTCTCAGGTCAGAACAAGTTACTTCGGTGGCTCTCAAAACACGAGAGTCAGATAACTGGAAACTTGGGGTACCCCACCTCTATGGACTTAAAGATTCTGGACGGGGGCTCAGAAATCTGTGTTTTAACAGCCCTCCCAGGTGATGCTGAAGCTTGAGAACCACTAGGCAACCTCAAGCAGACCCTAACCTAATGGCGTTCTCGTTGTTGTTGTTGTTGTGTGTGTGTGTGTGTGTGTGTGAAAGAGAGAGGGGGGGGGGGAGAGAGAGAGAGAGAGAGGGAGATTTGTTGTTCTACTTACTTATGCATTCATTGCTTGATTCTTGTATGTGCCCTGACTGGGGATCAAACCCACAGCCTTGGCTTCTCAGGATGATGCTCTCTAACCAACTGAACTACCCGCCAGGGCCACATCCTCAGTGTTGGGATCTCCACCTCACCACTGAGCACAGCCTGCAGTTGGAAAAAATCATGGACAGTGAAGAGGCTGGGAGGGGTGAGCAAGGGTACCCTGTTTCTAAAGCTTTTCTTCTAGGCACACATAAACCAGAGCCTGGGGGTTGCCTATTTTTGCTGCTTCACACGCTCTCCCCAGGAAGTTTATCTAATGTCAGATAAACTTTATAAAAGCCTCTCTGGTTCTCAGACCCACCCTCCCCTCCCCTCCCCTCCCCTCCCCTCCCCTCCCCTCCCCTCCCGAAGGCTATCTAGAGGCCACTGACCTGCAGACCCAGCCTGAGCTCAGGTCCTGGCGGAAGCTGTTGCTAAGAGGAGAGTGGAAGGAGACCAGCCCCATCTTCCAAGACCCTATCATGCTGTTTTTCATCTGCCCGCCTGGGCCCTGCTGCTGTCTCACGCGTCCTATTAATCATGGCTGGTTGGCTCTTGAAAGCTGAGAATTCCCTGCCTCCCACATGGAGATATCTGATCCCTCCTCTTCTCTGCAGAGCCAGACTCACACAGCTCCTTTGTGGCAGCTTTCCTGGTACCCACCCCCTTCCCTTTCCAGGAAAAGCGAGCCACTTCTTCCTCTGGGCTCCTGTGGCACCTTGAGCTCAACTAACTGACAGCATTTACCTCACTGAACGATGTCTCTACTCACTCTCCTGAAATTCATTTTGGATTCCCAGGATGCATGACTGCTCCTAGCCCTAAGGAGGGCATCCGCAGATGCTTGGTAGGTGGAATGAGTGTTTGATTTCTCCTAATCACAGGCTGAGGTCAGTGCTTCACGCATCTGGATTCCCGGTACGTGGAGCAGCAGGGTGGGTGCCCAGCAGACAGGGTGACAGGGATGTAGACGAAGGGGCCTCACACCAAACCTGACAAGCTCAGGGGAGGCCTGCGTGGTGGCCTTACAAACTCAGAGACCTAAAGTAACCACATAGGATGGTCTGAAATGAAAACCTAAAAGCAGTTGATGGTGGGTAGTCATGTCGCAGGCCAGAACCTTCCCCGACAAAAGTCAATCTTTGCCTTAATTAAGCCTGTCTATTGTCTTTTTGCATCTGCAATTACATACCTTTGGAATGGGAAGGTACTTCCCTTTTTCGGGACGTCTCCCGGCACAACAACCTCACCAGAGCAGAGATCACATATCCCCTCACTGTTATTGTTATTGTGTTCATTGTTGACTGTTAACTATCCTGTACCCACCTCTGTAAAAGATGTATATGTATATCGTTTTATTTCTTTTTAAATAGGTTTTTATTGATTTTTTTTTTTTTTTTTTTTTTAGAGAGAAAGGGAGAGGGGTAGAGAGATAGAAACATCAATGAGAGAGAAACATCATTGATTAGCTGCCTCCTGCATGCCCCCTACTGGGGATCAAGCCCGCAACCTGGGCATGTGCCCTGACTGGGAATTGAATCAGTGATCTCTGGGTTCAACCACTGAGCTACACCGGCCGGGCTTTCATTTTACCAACTTTCCTTCCTACCGCCTCCCTAATCGATCACCAATTGATCCCATGTAAACCACTTACACCCCCTCCTTTGATTGCAACATAAAATAGGGCGCAGAACTGCCATTCCCTGGAGCATTTCCTCAATCTGTTGAGATTCCCGGCAATTGTTGTCAGTTTGGCTCAAATAAACTCACACAAATTCTCTACAGGTTTAACCATTTCTCACATTGACAGGAGCAGGGGGGTGAACCGGCGCATGTCTCTTTGCCTCCTGGGTCTTTTCTACATTCAGCTGAACAACTTCAACCCTCCCCTGCACTCTCCATCCCTTTTACCTTTTGGGGACCACCACAGTGTCCCCGAACCCGGGTTCTCCAAACGGAGGCTGCCAAATCTTGCTGACTGTTGAGAGAATGGACTCCAGTCAGGTTCCCGATAAGGATAATATATAATTTACCACTCACACTGGGGCACTTTGGAGGATGAAAAGGGAAGTAGAAGTAATGACACCAGGACGACGGGCGTAAGCGGGGAGGGGCACAGGCACACGGGGAGCCGATGGGGTCCTCCAGTCTCTGAGCCCAGGGTTGCTTGGGCCACTCGCATTCGTTCAGGAGTTGACTTCCCAGATATGAGCGCTCTTCTGAAGTTTAACATGGATTTTGGCTATCTTTTGGCTTTATGTAAATGGAATCATACATTTGTGCCTGATTTATTTCACTCAATATTAACTTGGTAAACTTACGCATGTTGTTGAGTAGCTCATTTATTTTCTTCCCTGTATTTTCTGGTAAATTCTAATACTGAATTTTTAAAAAGTGTAATCATTACATCGGAATCCTCTCTTGTGCCCCTATTAGCCTAAAAAGAAAAGGCTAAAGGGAAAAAGCACTGAATTTGAGATCCAAAAGGATAGCCATTCAGGAAGCACTGATTGGGGCAGAAAGCTAAGTGGCGGTTTGATTGGGTGAAGGAAGGAGTCTTTCTGAGGAAGAGAAGGGGAATGATTGCATGAATAGAAGCAAGGAATGTCCATGGGGATTCATGAGCTAAGGAACGCAGAAAAGATCATATAGAGACGCTAACTCCAAAGACAGTCTTTAATTTTCAGCCCACAGTCAGAACAAACAGCTGTTTAGAGTACCATGCTGCAGTCCTGGCCAGGCCTCTCAGTTGGCTAGACCACTCTCCTGATTAACCAAGGTTGTGGGTTTGATCCCTGGTCAAGGCACATACAGGAATCAACCAAGGAATGCATAAATAGGCAGAGCTATAAATCTCTCTCTCTCTCTCTCTTTCTCTCTCTCTCCAATAAAAAATAAATAAAATAAGAAAGTTTTGCCCTGACTGGTTTGGCTCAGTGGATAGAGTGTCGGCCTGTGGACCGAAGGGTCCCGGGTTCGATTCCAGTCAAGGGCATGTACCTTGGCTGTGGGCACATCCCCAGTGGGGGGGGTGCAGGAGGCGGCTGATCAATGTTTCTCTCTCATTGATGTTTCTAACTCTCTATCCCTCTCCCTTCCTCGCTGTAAAATATCAATAATTTTTTTTTAAAAGAAAGTTTTAGAATACAATGCCGCTTTAGGCCCAGTCCAAAGGTTATTTTGCCTAGTTTTAACATTCAAAAGGTGTGAGGAGTAAGACATGCACAACAGCTCCTCTGGGATAGCGGCCCCGACTGCATTTTGAAGTGGCTCGATGTACATTGTTTTTTCACACCCCAAAGGGAACCTCTTCCAGCTTCTGTCAGCCTTGATTTGTGAGCTTTCTATGGAAGTAGATCATATAGCGTGCACTCTTTGAAGACTGGCTTATTTCACACATCGTTGTATCTGTCAGATTCACCCTCATTGTTGGGTGTAGCAGGAGTTCATTCCTTATGCTGCATCATTCTATGAATACACAACAATGCATTTATCCATTCTCCTGTTGATGGGAATGCGGATATTATCTCATTCTTGGCTATTGTCAGTAATGCCACTAGGAAAACTCTTGTCCGTGTCTTTTAGTGTTTGGGGGGGGGGAGTCCCCCTTCCATTATTTTCCTTTTCAGAACTTCTGGGCTATCTTTGCATTCGTTTTGTTAAAAGGATTTTAAATGATTAAACATATCGAAAGCATTTATCATTGACTGACATACAAAGGGCTCCAATGAATGTCAGTGAGCTGCTTTTGATAGGTTCAAGGTACTTAAATTTAGAATTTGAATTTCAGATACAAATCGTTTCAAAAGATGCCTGGTTTTCCAGAGCATTAGACAGTAGTCTAGTCTCTCTTGTTCTGACACAGTATTCCCCCCCGCCCCCCCTTGTGTCAGTTGGTTAAAATTGTGGACAATTCCTGGGCCTTTTTTTCTTCAGGAGGACAACAACAATAATGGGACCCCTGGCGGGGGGGGGGGCGGGGGGGGCGGGGGGGCGGAATTCTCTTGTTTGAGCCTGTGTGTCTTCAGGTGGAATTGCTGTGCTTGTGCTCAAGTTGGACAGCTGAAAGGTCAACACCCCCAGGGCTTAGGGGGAGCTCTGGCGCTACCACAGACCGGACCTGCGCAGGTATGGAGAACAGCAGGGGGGCCCCTTCAGGAAGGTTCACCCCTGACTTCACATAGACGGCGATGTCACCCCCACCTGTCCCTGGCTTCCAAGTGTCAGCCTCCTTAAGTGTCTTTTGTTCCCAATAAGCGAACCCAGGAGGTCAGGCCACAGGTAAAGGCGCGGTAGTTGGTTGGTAGACATGGACGTGAGGTCCCTCCCGATCACTCCCCCAACATGGCAGGTCCTAGTACAAACCCCAGCGTCTTGTTGATGTTCTAAAGGAGGAAAATGGCCCTGACCGGTTTGGCTCAGTGGATAGAGCGTCGGCCTGCGGACTGAAAGGTCCCAGGTTTGATTCCGGTCAAGGGCATGTACCTTGGTTGCGGGAACATCCCCAGTAGGAGATGTGCAGGAGGCAGCTGATCAATGTTTCTCTCTCATCGATGTTTCTAACTCTCTATCCCTCTCCCTTCCTCTCTGTAAAAAATCAATAAAATATATTTTTTAAAAAAGGAGGAAAATGAAACGAAGTCTGCCGGAACACAAGTCACGTTAGTGCATGAAAATGACGGGACGTACAACACCGAAGTGCGTTTACACTGAGGCAGCGTCACCACCGCAAGCGTTTTCATTGTGATAGGAGCTAAAGACAAAGTCAAGGGGGAGCAGCTTCATATGAAGAGGCCACACGGGGAGGGAGGAGATGCGCGTGAAAAGCCTTCCTGCTTTATCCACTGGAACAGCTGCCTGCCTCCTCACCTCTCCAAACAATTACAACAATAGCTAAGGCCTGCACACCACTTAGCAATACTTCCTGTCCATACCAGTCAACTCATTTATTCCCCATCATGACTTATGAACAGATACTATTTTTAGCTCCAATTTACAGATGAGGACACTGAGGTTGTCATCCCGGCAGCCCTGGCCAGCACCAGCCTTGCCCTCATCCAGCTCTTCCAGCAGCTTTCTCAGTCTGGCTACCGGCCAGTTTCCCCTGTCCAGGCCTCTTGGTAATGAGATCAGAGCTGCCAGGCCTCAATCCACCCCAGAGATGGCTTCCTGCCACCAGTCCAGATTGGCAACGCTGGGTTGTCTGCAGTTGGCTAGAGGTGCCATCGCTGAGATTGCTGGCAGCACTGCCAGTCAGATCGCCAACCCCAGGGAGGTGCCACCAAGTGGAGACTCACTCCATTGTCCCCTTGATGCTGGCAGGAGGGGACACGGAGGGTGCTCTGCCTCAGATGTAACAGTGATCCTCACTTTGGCTGCAGAGTGGGACCACTGGGGACATTTTAAGAATCTGTAGCCAGGACACCCCCTGGACCAATTGCATCCGAATCTTTAGGGGAGGGGCCCAGGTAGCATTTTTTTTTTTTTTTTTTTTTTTTAGGACTCTCAGGTGAGCTAAGGTTGAGAAGCACTGTTAGCTATCTGTCACTGGAAAAGGGGAAGCCAGACTTCCATGGAAACAATCTTCAAACAAACCTAACACAGTGCTATGATCTACTCTCCCTTCTTTCCAATTTGTTTATTAAAAGCATAAAACTTCTACATGGGAGCAGTTCCATTTTCTTGTTACAGAGAACAGAAAGATAAGCATTTTGTAATAAACATATGGTATGCATTATTCCTTCAAACAAGGAGGACTGTCTGCTAGATCATTATTACCAGAAAAAAAGAGTCACAGATGGACTATTTTTAAAATTTTAATAAATAATTATTGAGCATCTACTTTATGCCAGGTATTGTGCTTGATACGGGGGAAGACAGACTGACAGACAGGCAATTACAGTTCATCGGGATATCTCTGATGGAGAGGATTTCTGTGGAAACTAGAAGGGGCTCCTATCAAAGACAAAACCCAGCCAAGTAAGCAAAAGGGTTTTCTTCCATTTATTGCATCGGGGAGATCCGAGGGCCGGAGAGTAGGGCCCAGGCAGTGTGGCTCTGCCTCAGACATTTACAGGGAGAAGCGGACCAGCTGCAGGTGTGGGGATTCACTGTCGGGATTGTTCTGCAATCAGGAAAAGCCTCAGTCAGCTAAACAGGAAATGTTTACCATCTCTGTGTCTAGCTGGCTTCAAGGGGACAAATGGTTCTAATCTTAGCTGATCATTTATATTAGACAAAGAACAGGACATTGGCCAGAAGCAAAAGTGGAAGTGTCTGGTTCTGGCTTTGTCACTCCTACCCAAGATTGTGTGTGTGTGTGTGTGTGTGTGTGTGTGTGTGTGTGTATGTATATATATATATATATCCCATGTTCAAAGGCTGTTAAATCGCGTGGTTTACCCATATCTTCAGAAAAAAATCACTTCTACTGTCGTAAACAACCTGCTTCCCTATTTATAATGGTCTGGCCCTCTAGCAGCTTCAGCGCGAAATTATAGCTAATTTGCCTATAAACGTCAGGTGGTCATAATAATCTGGCCACTCAGAGCATATATATATATATATATATATATATATATATATATATATATATATATATGCTTTTCCTCTTTTCTTTTTTAAATTCGCAAAATTTCAAATATATGCAAAGGTAGAGAGAATAGTGTAATAAATTCTCTTATAACAATCTAATTTTAATAAGTATCAAAATTTGGTCACTCTTGATAATTACTTCTCTTCTTTCTTTATTTTATTTTATTTTTTAAAATATATTTTATTGATTTTTTACAGAGAGGAAGGGAGAGAGATAGAGAGCTAGAAACATCGATAAGAGGGAAACACCGATCAGCTGCCTCCTGCACATCTCCCACTGGGGATGTGCCCGCAACCCAGGTACATGCCCCTGACCGGAATCGAACCTGGGACCTTTCAGTCCACAGGCCGACGCTCTATCCACTGAGCCAAACCGGTTTCGGCTTCTTTCTTTATTTTTAAAACAAA
Source organism: Myotis daubentonii (assembly GCF_963259705.1). Taxonomy (NCBI): domain Eukaryota; kingdom Metazoa; phylum Chordata; class Mammalia; order Chiroptera; family Vespertilionidae; genus Myotis; species Myotis daubentonii. Next base: position 76,185,645 of record NC_081849.1, on the reverse strand, counting down.
TCCTAGACATTGTGTCACTTTCATTCCTATACCCGTTAATATGCATCTGTAAAGAATACTTAACCGATTTCTGAGGTTCAAGAAAGCTTCCTAGAGGATGTGACATCTAAGCTGAGATCAGAGGGGTGGGTAGCAAATGGCCTGGTGAGAGTGTAGGTGGCAGGGCTGTCACCAGGAGCAGAGGACGAGACCGAGGAAACAGCATGTGCAAAGTCTCCGAGGTACATTTGGGGGACAAAGGGAGCCATGAGAGATGAGTGTGGAGACGTAAGCCTTTCATAAAATGAATTGTTAGCCCTGGGGTCCCGAAGGCCTAAATTATCTCCAACAGTGAGAAAGGAGAAAAGAGGATATCAAATGGTTTCTCTAAACCACCCACACGAGTCCTCCTGGACCAAGGCCTTCCTGCTCTGGGGTCCACTTCCAGTTCTTCCCTGAGGTGGGGAACATAGAGTCTCGTCGGTCTCAAAACTTTAACTGGACAATTAATTTTTTAAAATATGTTTTATTGATTTTTTACAGTGAGGAAGGGAGAGGGATAGAGAGCTAGAAACATCGATGAGAGAGAAACATCCATCAGCTGCCTCCTGCACACTCCCTACCGGGTAGGTGTCTGCAACCCAGGTACATGCCCTTGACCGGAATCGAACCTGGGACCCTTGAGTCCACAGGCCGACGCTCTATCCATTGAGCCAAACCGGTTAAGGCGACAATTAATTTTAAGGGGCTCGGATGTCACACGGAACATTCCCATTCCTGCTGGAGGAGGTAGGCAGGCTGGTCTGCCACCCTCCAGGCTGATAGGTGAGAAGTGGGGACTTGTCTTTCACTGGTTTATTCTTCCTGAGACCCCCTCAGAGAAGTGGAGAGACCCGTTTTCTTGAGGACATTACACAGTACAGTTCACAGGTCAGGAGAGATCTGAGCTGGCAACAGAGGCTTGGAAACTACCCGCAGAGATGGCACTTGAGGTGAGAAGAGAGCTTAGGCCAAGTGCCCAGAGGGATGGCCATATTTAAGTGCCTGGCAGAGGCACCCCCTCCTGAGTTTGGTTTCAAAGTGGGCACAGCCGTGTCCACTAGGAGTGGTGGCCACGAGTGGGGCAGGGTCAGAGAAGGCCTCGCTAAGGAACCTGGTCGCTGACTTTGGATTTTGCCTGGGAAGGTTGCGTGGGCTTCAGGCGGCAATGGGAGGAAAGGCTGGGGAGGGCTTTTCCTGACTCGGGAGGGACATGCCACCCTGGAAAACCAAGAAGTCTGTTCAACCAACGGAGGTGTGCCTAGGGGAGGGGGGATTGGCCAGAGTGGAATTTATAGGGAGGCTGACTGCCAGGCTGTCTCCCCAGGTCCCGCGGAGATGGCCAGCAGACAGTGAGAAATGTGGGTCTGTAGCCAGAGGCGGCTGGACATTCCTACATGGCAGGCGTCTATCCGCTGGTATTTCTGGAGGACAGGGCGCTGGGGAGGGGAGTGTCTGTATCAAGTATTCTTCGGGCCCAACAGGCCTTGGTGTTTTCCTCAGATGGAAACAGACCCTGGCTCAGCCCAGCTTGGGGGAGGGTCCCTGAAAAGAGGTCAGTCCTCCCTTCCTTCCTTTCTTTGTATTAAGGGCCAACTATGAGCCAGGCCCTGTGCCAAGTGCTGAAGATACCGTAATGGATAAGACAGCGAGGTTCCAGCCCTCAAGGAGACTGTGTTCCCGGATGCATTGGAACCTGAATTCTAGACTCTATCCTGCAGCCTCTGTTCTGAGAGAAATCATCTGTGCTGAACACAGCGAACAGATCATGGCAGACGTGGCCCTAAATTTCAGCTTTATCGCGGTATAATTGACACATCAAATTGTAGTTTATTTAACATGTACATCATGGTGGTTTGACATGCATATGCGTTGTGAAAAGATGCCCCCATCTAGCTAATTAACACATTCATCACCTCACATATTTGTCTTTTCACTCTCTATAAATTTCAGTTCAACAGTACAGGGTTTTCGGCAATAGTCACCATGTTTTACATTAGAGCCTCTTATTCACCTTGTAGTTGAAGTGTGTACCCTTTTACCAACCTTTCCCTATTTCCCCCACTTCCAGCCTCTGGCAACCAAGTCCCTACTCTCTGTTTCTATGAGTTTGACATGTTTTTTGTTGTTGTTTTTAAAGATTCTACATATGAGTGATACCATGCAGTATTTGTCTTTCTCTGTCTGGCTTATTTCACTAAGAGGATATCTTTTCTTGATAACACCCTGACCATTTCCCAAAAAACTGTCTCTTCCAAGTGCTGGGATCTGAGGCCTCCGTGCTGTCTCCCCAAGCCCCTGCGAGGGATCCATCCCACCCGCTCCTCTCAGTATGTGAATAGGTAACCTTTATAGACGGACTTGGGTTTGTCGTAGACAGAATAATGGTTTCCCAAAGATGTTTATGTCCTAATCTGGAACCACTGAAATATATTAAGTTCTATAGCAAAGGGAAGGCAGGTACTAATTAGCTGGCCTTAAAATAATGAAATTATCCTGGATTATCCTGGGGGGTCCGGTGTGACTACAAGGGACTTACAAGCGGAGGGAATCATGGGCAGAGAAAACCAGAGACAGCATGGTGAGAAGGTGTTGGCCAATGTTGCTGGCCTTGAAGATGGAAGGTGACTGTAAGTCAAAGAATGCAGGCAGCCTCATAAGATGGAAAGGACAAGGAGATGAATTCTCTCATAGGTTTCCAGAATGAACATTGACACCTGAATTTTAACCTAATGAGTTCCATTTTGGACTTCAAACCTCATCTCAGATTCTTTACACCAGAATTATAAGATGATAAATTTGTGTTGCTATTAAGTCTGTGGCAATTTATTACAGTAGTAATAGAAAATGAATACCAGATTTATCTAGGTAAGTGGTTCTCAACCTTCTGGCCCTTTAAATACAGTTCCTCATGTTGTGACCCAACCATAAAATTATTTTCGTTGCTACTTCATAACTGTAATGTTGCTACTGTTATGAATCGTCATGTAAATATCTGATATGCAGGATGGTCTTAGGCGACCTCTGTGAAAGGGTAGTTCGACTGCCAAAGGGGTCACGACCCACAGGTTGAGAACCGCTGATCTAGGTTGTTCTTTTTAAAAAATTAAATGTATTGGTATAATATTGGTTAATGACATTATGTAAATTTCAGGTTTATGTTATAATATGACATCTATATACTCTATTGTGTGCTCACCACCCAAATTCTAGTCTTTCTGTCACCACCCACTTGACACCCTTATTCTCTTCTTTTTCCACCCCCCTTCCCCTTTGTTAACTTCCATTCTGTTGTCTCTATGAATTTGTTTGTTTTTCTTGTTTGTTGCTTTTGAGTTTATATCCCATGAATGAAATCATGTTTCTTGTCCTTTTCCATCTGACTTGTTTCACCTGGCATCATACTCTCAAGATTCATTCACGTTGTTATAAATGGCAATATTCCATCTTTTTTTTTTTTTTATAGCTAAGTAGTATTATTCCTGTGTGTGTGTGTGTGTGTGTGTGTGTGTGTGTCTTCCCCATCTTTACCCAATTATCCATCAAAGGACACTTAGGTTGTTTCCAGATCTTGGCTATTGTAAATAATGCTGTAAATGAACATAGTTTATTCCTTTTTATTGTTGATATCCATTCTACTTTATGGATGTCCTAGAGTTTGTTTAACTATTCATCAATGAGGGGCATTTGGGTTCTTTCTAGTATTTTGTTATTATGGATAAAACTGCTTTCAACATTTGTATGCAGGTTTTGTGTGAACATAAGTTTTTATTTCTCTAGGATAAATGTCTAAGAGTGCAATTACTGCGTAATGCATGTTTAGTTTTGTTAACAAATTGACAAAATGCTTTCCAGATTTGTTAATAAATTGCCCAAATGGGCTGTACAATTTTATATTCCCCCTCCAGCAATGTAGGAGAAATCTAGTTTCTCTGCATCCATGTCAACATTTGGTGTTACTTCTAATTTATCTGTTATAATAAGTGCATAGTAGTATCTTATGGCTTTAATCTGAATTTCCCAAGTGGCATGATGATGAACATCTTTTCATATGTTTATTTGCCATTTAGTGAAATATCTGTTTGTCTTTTTTCCGTTTTCTAATTTTTTTTACTGTTTTGAATTAAATATATGCTGGATATGCATAATCATATACTTTGAAAAATTAATTTCAAATATGTAAGAAGAACATGATTGCATTCTTAATTCCAAAATAGTAATATAAGATAAAGTTTAAACCCGCAAATCCTTTCCTATTCCACCATCCTCCCAGAGGTAACCGTTATTATGTATTTGAGGAATAGCTATCTAGATATTTAAAAATACTTTTCTCAAAATATACAAATTCATAAAATGCCTAGAGTGTTGTTTTAGAAATATGTTTTACAAAATAGTTGTATTATTTGTATCACAGTGCAAAATGCATTTTTGACTCAAGAATATTTTAGGGATTTCTCCATGCCAGTGGTTTTCAACCTATTTCGCCTCATGGCACACATAAACTAATTACTAAAATTCTGTAGCACACCAAAAAATATATTTTTTGCCAATCTGACAAAAAAAGGTATAATTTTGATTCATTCACCGGATGACCATTGTTGACTGTTGTCGTTTTTAAATTTGATAATCTAAGGGAAAAGAGGTCAGCGCCCTGACTAGTCAGTTATTGCATGTTTTAAAAACCCTTGCCGCACACTGGTTGAAAAGTGCTTTCCTGTGCTGATAAACATCGTCAGTCTGTTTCTTTAGACTACTGTACAGTCAGTAAGTCACTGTATGACTGTGACACATTCTGTTGAGTCATTCCTCTGTTCCTAGGCATCTAGGTAGTTGCTAGTGTTCCTCTGGGAAACGGCTACAATGAACCACACCTGGTACGTGACTCTGCAATCGTTTCTTTAGAGCAGGGGTGGGGAACCGGCCGCAGAAGGCCCGAGAAATCCTAGTCTGGCCCTGCCAAGGCATTAGCGGTGAGTTAATTAAATGTCCGAGCAAACACAGCAGGCTGACTTTTAAGCTGATAATTTTGTATGGCTCACGAATGATGTTGGAAGTATCCAAACGGCCTTCGGCAGAAAAAAAGTCCCACATCCCTGCTTTGGAGAGACAGAAAAAGTGAACTTGTGTATTAAGGTACGGGCTTTTTATATTTTAGTAGACCCTGCCAAAGCGCCCACCAAGATGTGTGTTTTCCCACACAATGGCCAACAGCCATATATATTTTGAATATAAGACCCACTATTTTGTCTTTCAATTGCCTACAACTGCAAAGAGGAGGAATGTTTGAGGTGGGCATTGAGCAGGAGTGGGATTTAGACAAGTAGCTGGTGAGGGTAAGGTGGGCAGACCTTTCACACTTACCGTCTTCTGGGTCCCAGCCACATACTTTCAGTTCTTCTCTATTAGGAATAGTCATTGACCGGAGGAATCTAGGGAGATATGAAGACTAAATTCAATGCAGACTCTGGATTGGACTGTGAAACAGAAAAAGTTTCTGGAAAAACTGGTGAAAGTTAATAAAGTCTGTGGTTTAACTAATTGTCTTTTGTACAAATGTTAATTTATTAGTTGTGACCCTGATTGTGTTAACGTTAGTAGTATATAGGAAAGATATATAGGAATTCTTTGCAACTTTTCTGTAAATCTAAAATTCTAACACAAAAACCTATTAAAAAATCTTAAACATGTAATAAAATACATGGAGACACATTTGGATCCCCAAACTATGTTTTGAGAAAACATCAGTAACTTGAATATAGATTGGGTATTAGAGAATATTAAAAATATTAATTTTGTTAGAGGTGATGTTTATGAACAAAAATCATCTTGACCTATTGAAGGTGCATACTGAAGTATTTATAGGTGGAATGATGCAAGTATTTATGGGTAAAGTGATATAATTCCTTGGAGTTACTTGAAAATACTCTAGAAAAAAGTGGAGTTGGGGAAAAAAGATGAAAACATTTGGGAAAATATTAATACTTATTGAAACTGGATGAAAGGTACACGGGGGTCTATTATACCATTATTCTCTTCACTCTTATGAATAACTGAATTGTCATAGTAACAAGCTATATAGATAACATTGCTCCACGGATGTGACTCAGACTCCCCACTTTTTAAATCTGACAGGACTTCTTCACACCTTGATAGCACTTCCCATGTTGCTTTACACCGGTCACAGAATCTGTCTCTCTTTTTTCTGGTTTGAAGGCTTCTTGTGCCTTTTTATAATTTCTTTACTTTTATTATTATTATTATTTTTACAAATCTCTACCAATCCTATTCACTCCAACAACTACTTGCTGAGCATTAGCATGTGTGCCTGGCCTGTGCTACCAAGGGGCCATGACGGGGAAAAGCAGACTGTAGCTAACGCATTGAAGTCACAGTCCAGAGGATTACGTACTTGTACTTGCGGCAGTAAATGTCACTGCTGTGAAGAGTGTCGTACGGAGACTCTGGTGTCGTGATAAAGACGAGTCCACAATCAGAGCTGGCAGGTGATGTAACTGTCCGGGCTGCAGCCTCAAAGTCGTTCCGCCCATGGAGGTGCTCCTTTCCGCAGAAGCCCAGGCGTCAGCTCTCAGACCTGCTCCTTTACCTTCCAATCAATTAAACAAGCCTTGCCGACCTTTTTTTTTTTTGGTCCTCCCACACACTCTGCCCTTAGGGGCATTTTCTAACTGCTAGGTCCTAGGTGAAGCACCAAGCACTTCAGCTGTTTATGTTCCTTGGGGCTTTTGATAAAGGCCACCTTGTCCTTCTATTACCTTAACCATGAAAGTGAATGACAGGCCTTTCAGCCTCTTAAACAGATGTTCAGTGCCCTGCCCGCCCTCTATCCCCAGAAACGGAGTTTCTTAAAGATCGAGAATGCAGATGACCTAACCTTCCTCCCCACCCGCTGGCCATGCATCTGCAGCCCACCACAGCTGCATGCAGGGCTGCTGGAGCAAAGGCTGGGAATAGGACATTATTTTGCATTTAAAAACGTATGGGATGAAAGCTGCTGACCTGCCAGCGGAATGCCGCCTCTTTACTGAGGTCATGGAAAGAGCACGGCAAGGCCCGGCTCTACATTTGAGCTCTGCGCCTGGCTCTCCCCCCAGCATCTCATCTGTTAACAGCCAGGCCGTCATGACAAAAGGCCTCTTCCGTGCGAAGCAGCCTCTGCAAGCTCTCCGAAGACAATCATTGAACAAGTGGCCACGGCCTTGGGGAAACCAGGCATTTCCCACCTGAGTATAGGCTACTCCATAATTAATTCTCGTCTCCACTCTGCAGTGATAAAGAGCGTAGACTTGGGGGCCAGACTACTTTGCTTCCAATTTCAGTTAATAATCACTACTACTAGCTTTGTAGCCCTGGGAGAGTTACCCAACTGCTCTCCATCTGCAAAACAGGGGTTAACGATAGCACCTACTTCATAGGGTTATGAAATGTAAATGTATATATAGTATCTTGGTAGTAGATGCACTGTGAGCTTGCTGCCATTATTGTTAGGGTTGAAAATCATAAGAAGTAGGTCTAGCCTAGAGTAAGAACTAAACTTAATCTCTTACCTTCATTTTCTCTCCTAATGCATGTGGCTCGTAACTCATGTCCTTCACCTGACCTGTTGGATTCCCAGTGGTGCCCACAGTAGGTGGTCCATAAAAATGTACTGAAAACTAAAGGTATGAAGACCTCTATTGACCTGCCACTTCTGACTGCCAAAGTATCTGCTAAAGGAGATTTCTAATACTTAAATGAACTGAATTTTGAAAGACTGTTCTCAATATTGCACCAATCGTTTCTAACCCACAGGCTGTTTGATAGTTAACAGGCCACTATTTCTCACCAGACCCCGAATGTGAGAGAGAATGGGCTGAAACTTGGTGAAATGGTAACAGGGTGGTGACTCCAGCAACAATTTGGAAATTAAATAGTCTCAGGGGGAGGGGAGGCTTCTGTTTTGCACATGAATATGAAGCTGTCACTCTATTCATTCTAGAGTTTAATGTATTCTAAAACTAATGCACAATTTTGTGAACTTCACGGCAGCCTGAGTATCTTCTATGTAATTGTGCGCGTGGGATTCTTCTATTTCTGAGCCTCGACTAAACCTGAGCAATAACACTGTTCTTTAGGAAATCTGGTGTTACACAAAAGAAGTCTCTAAAACAGATAGCTCAAAAGATCTAGTTGTTTTCTAAATCTCTGGTAAAGATACCCAAGGTTGATAAATCTGAATTTTACATGTCATATTGTAAACATCAAGTAACACCACAAACATTTTTAAAAAAGGAAGTTTATTGGTCTTTAAATGGCTCAAATTGCAAATAAAGCAACTGGGTAGTGGCATCAGCCTAAGACATGTGATGTGTCTGTCAGTTGGCTTCATAGCACCTCAGTACCCAGGAGAGGAAAGGTCTCAAAGCAAAGTCACAATGTTAGTGGTTAGGACCCCTGGTTAAATAAGACCACAATGAGTACACATGGAGAGCGCAGGGCCCACAGGGCCGGTGTGACATTGGTACTTTAATTCTGACATGGCATAGCCTATGAAAAATACCAAATAAAAGATGTACATCTCAAACCCTTTCAGGACAAGTATTTAACATAACAAGCCAGGTGCAATATCTAAAGAGCTGAGTTTCTAAAAAGCCTATTTTTGTTAACTTTACTTACACGTCTGTTACCTGGAATGCCTGAACTATTGAAATTCGGACTGAGCAAAAAGAAAGAAAAACTCTGCGAATCAATTGTCTTAGCTCCGTTCCAAAAAATAAAAGAAAAATCTGACAGTGGTAGATTTCCCACTGAAATTATGTTCCTAAATAGCATGCTAGAATTCTTCCAGTGGGCACCCCACACAATGGTGACACAGGCCTAAGGTTTTACCTGTGTATGCTTGTTTTCTGCACTGTACTCAGGTTTGATTGCTTGATGTTAACTTTAAGGAAAATATAGCTACAGTGTTCATTATGAACACAAACAGGAGACAATACACCTAATAACGCCCATATAGCCAAAATGTAATCTCATGAGTACATGTTTAAAAATTAACAGGTGGTGCCCTCCTGGGTGGCTCAGTTGGTCAGAGTGTCATCTTGTACACCAAAAGGTTACAGGTTCGATTCCCAGTCAGGGCAATCACATGGGAGGCAGCTGATGGATGTTTTTCTCTCATACCGATGGTTCTCCCTCCCACCCCCTTCCTCTAAAAATCAATAAAAACATATCCTGTGATGAAGATGGAAAAAAAAATTTAACAGGTGGCAAGCATGAATATATCCCCGAAGTTCTAGTGCAAAATGCATTAGTGCTACTGATGTTTTTCCTGTGATTGCTCCAAGGAGAAAAAAACCTTAACATGCTTACCACTTGCAGAAAGAGATTTCCAGCGACTAGCATCTTAAAGAAAAAGAGGGTTCACTAAAATGTAACTGGTGTTGAATCCTCATAGTCTAAAACTATCTTACAGGTATATGCTGGCCCTTCGTTTTAAACTCCCGTACTGTTAATTAAAAGCATTCAGGAGCTCTGGAAGCTTACTTTGAAGAACCAGAGTATGGCACACATTTTAAATTTGAACAGACTCCCTAGCAGTTACTTCTCAAGAACCTTTGTATTCCTTACCAGGTGCAGTCTCTCTCTCCAGGACACACGGGGTAATGGCCCATGGCACCAAAGAGGACACACCCAGAATGATGTAACTGGGTATTTTTAGTTTCTAAATTAAGGCATATTTAAAAATGTCCATGTGCAAGTTTACACCACTCTTCTAGGTCAATCACCAGGTAATTAATGCAGGTTCACAGATAAATTACTCTCATAACTATATGCAACAATCATGCCAATAACTTTTCTTCTATATTTTGCATAATAATGGTTAAAAAAAGTGGTACAGTTTAACTATCGTTCACAATTGTCATTTTCAAGGCAGTAGGAGACCACAACATTTTAAAATGATATAAAATAGCTTTACCTCCCACTCTCCACCCCCAGCACACCCCTTTAACAGTTTAGTAAAGACTGCCCTCAAAACACAAGCTCATACATTACATTCAGGATCGTGATAATGTAGGCAATTATGAAGTTGAACTTTGCTTCTTGTGAAGCCTCATTAATTTCTTTTTAAAGCGAATCTGACTTTCAGTGCAGTTCCAATTCATGCTTTTAGTGATACATAACGATTTCCAAAATGTTAAAAGTAATTTCAGTCAATTGAGCCTTCAATGGCAATGCTTATAAATTATATTTATTAGTATGGTCAAGATAAGAAAGGAGTTTGGGCTTTGATTATAAAATGCAGCATCTTTCTCTGATTCTCTTGGCTAAACTTTTCCTTTTCTTTTTTCCATTCTTTTCTTTGCTATCTTCCATCTTTCTGGCTCGAATTTCCCTCATTAAATCAAAAAATACCTAGAAAGAAGAAAACAAGGTAAATAAAGCAAACAGATAGTATGAGCTTGGTACTTGTCAGAATCACAGCAGTAACCGTTGGACATAATATAAGAAAAAATATTTAAGGGCTGTTTGAGGAGCATAGGGAGAGGAAAATTAAAGTGTACTTCTCTACATATATTGGAAAAATGTAAAAATTGGGAAATTTTCTGAATTACACTTTTTGGTAAAAATGTTCACATAATATAACCCGGTCTTTCCATTCCAATTTTTAAGATAAAAGTGATGACAGCTCCAAAGATAAAACTCAATGGATTACATCTGAATTATGAAAAAGCCTAATTATAGAACACTTTGCAGATCTAAAAAGAATGTGGTACATCTATATACAATGCCATGGAAAGAACTACAAGCCCTATCCATCGTACAGTTTAAAAAACAAACCACAGAAATTGTCTATCATCATATACAGAAATGCTATACATATAATATATAAACACACTATACATTTATATACTACGTACTGTAAAAACCCTACTTATACGGGGAAAAACAAGCAAACACACTCTCCCTTAGACTCTGTATGCTGGCCTATAAATGCAAGCAAACGCCTGGAAAGATACATACATGCTGGCAGCGGTTACCTACAGGAAGGGGAGGGAAGTAGAATCTGGGTGAAGAGTGACTCACTTTTTCCTCATACTTCTCCCTCCAAATTATGATTTTTTTTTGCACAATAAGCATATTGTATAAGCAATATACAATGAAAAAACAAACAAAATAATATTAAAAAGCCAAAGCCTTAAGAAGGTCATCAGATGAACCTGGCACCCAGTCAGTACACAAGCAGGTATGTCTGATGGTTCTCTAAATCTGGGTAATTCCTCTGTGATAGGCATAGCCTCCTGGAACAGGCTAGGCTCTAGCTCAGGGGTCCTCAAACTACGGCCCGCGGGCCACATACAAATACAAATACAAATATTGTATTTGTTCCTGTTTTGGTTTTTTACTTCAAAATAAAATATGTGCAGTGTGCATAGGAATTTGTTCATAGTTTTTTTTTAAACTATAGTCCAGCCCTCCAACGGTCTGAGGGACAGTGAACAGGCCCCCTGTTTAAAAAGTTTGAGGACCCCTGCTCTAGCTTAACAACTCTGATGGTCACAAAGCTTTTTCACAAGGTGGATTCACTGATGGATTTAAATCTGCCTCTCTGAAGCATCTACCCAATGGTCCATTTGGAAACCAGATGAGGACAGGAATTTTGTAGGGAGAGAGTATCTGTTTTCTGTGACAAAACATGATACTTTTCCACTTGATAGACCGTATGTTTTAGAGAAGTGGTTGGCAAACCACGGCTTGCGAGCCACAGGTGGCTCTTTGGCCCCTTGAGTGTGGCTCTTCCACAAAATACCACGTGCGGGTGTGCACGTCCAGTGCGATTGAGACTTCGTGGCCCATGCACAGAAGTCGGTTTTCGGCCTGGGCGAGTCTATTTTGAAAAAGTGGCGTTAGAAGAAGTGGGGGATGTCGGTTGGTCGGGCCACGGGATACACGGGGGGTGGGGGGGCACACGCGCACGATTCATGCACGAGTTGAGGATGGGAGAGTTGGAAGGGGTCGACCTCAGCGAACATACCTCAATCAGATTGAGGACGATTTTAGCAAAGGCCAGCTTAGGAGTACCCTAATTAAGTTAATAACAATGTACCTACCTATATAGTTTAAGTTTAAAAAATTTGGCTCTCAAATGAAATTTCAATCCTTGTACTGTTGATATTTGGCTCTGTTGGCTAATGAGTTTGCCGACCACTGGTTTAGAGTATGTTCTACAACCTGCTTAAAACATCAGTGAGGAGAAAACAAAGTATATATACACTAATGCTATGATAATGTGCAATACTGCCTTTCAAAACCCCAAATGTACAACCTTAAAACATATTTTCATTAATACTTTAAAAAACATTGGCCATAACTTTAGAGAAAACTTGTATACTGAGTAGAAATTTTATAGCATTCATTTTGTACAGATATCTTGGATCTATAGGAATCTGACCATGTGACTAAAAAAACTTTAATCAGCTTGATATAGTAATGACACTGTCTTAAGACCTACAGTAAGTGAACAAAAAAAAAATTGCTAATGTTTTTAACCTTCTGAGTTCTGGATCAGGGCTGTAAATCTACAAGCACAAGGAGAGTTCCCTAGAACATGAGGCCACCTAGAGCAGCGCTGTTCCTCAGGCAGTGGGCTTCAGCAGTCCAGTCTGCACCACCTGGGAGACAACCAGTATGCAAACTCTCAGGTTCCACCCTGAACCAAAGCAATCAAAATCTCTGGTGAGTAAGACCAGGAATCTGTGTCTTTAAAATACCTATTTTTATTTATTTCAGAAAGAAAGGGAGAGGGGGAGAGAGAAACATAAAGGATGAGAGAGCATCATTGATCGGCTGCCCCCTGCACGCCCCCTACTGGGGATCGAGCCTGCAACCTGGGCTTGTGCCCTTGACCAGAATTGAATCAGGGACCCTTCAGTCCGCAAGCTAACGCTCTATCCACTGAGCCAAACCAGCTAGGGCGAAATCTGTGTTTATCAAGCACTTGGTGGGGGTCTAGATGGTTGGGGGCTGAAAAAGGCTCCCCCACCCCGGCTCTAAGCACCTGTGTTGCTTCAGCCCAACAGGCAGTTTTCCTAAATACTGAAGACAATCGCTGGCAGCAGGATGAAATGCACCTGGGAAGGCTCCTAGAAACAAGGTAGCGTGTTCCTCACCTGGTCTCCAGGAAAGACCAATCTGAACCAAGTGGGACTATAAGGAAAGAGGGTAGGCAGTTTCCCTGTCCACTCAGGGCAAAACAGAGGTTGAGGATGGGGAGTAGAGTTATACAGAGATTTAAAAATCCTCTAATCTAGGGCTCTTTCACTTTTGAGAACTTAAATGGGGAGACAGGTGTCAGCTCTGTGGACTGATACAATTCCTTCTAAATCATCCAGCCACCAATCAAGAAAAGAAAGGGAGGGGAAAAAAGGGCAAGCATTCAAGCAGGAATCCCAGCAGTGCAACAACAAAAATGTACATTCGCTATGGTGTCTCCTGTTGTAATGTCTCTCGGTAACCAAGGGACAAAGTGAAGTAAGAAATCCCTAGCATGTTGCACTTGAGCATTCAGGGCTGACAAAAAAAATCAACACATATTAAATTGTGATTTGAAAGTCTCAGAATGTCTGGACAAAATGGAGCAGAGTTAAATCAAATCAACCTATTTTTAACATGCAGTACAGCGAGCCACCTTTACCTTGTCAACATTAGCTCGTGTTTTAGCAGATGTTTCCACATAGTTCACATTCCACTGGTCAGCTCTGGTTTTCGCCTCTTCTACAGAAACCTGCCTTTTATCTTCTAAATCTGATTTGTTACCAACCAGCAGAAATGGAACATTCTCATCTTCTTTTACTCTTAAAATCTGCTCCCTGGATGAGAGAAAATGAGAAACATTAACATTACCTGTACTTGTTAAAATAATTAAAATACCACCTGCTTTTGGCACTTATTTGTTTCTGCATAATAATAATCAGCTCATTTATTCCATAGTAGGAAATGTGCAGCACTTCTTCCTTATTCTACCATCAACCATTTGAGTTACACATTTACTTAACTGAAAAAGGAAAAATACCCCAAGGAAGACAGTATAAAATATGGCAGATGAGGTACAAAATAAAAGTATCAAATGCAAGTTCCCCCTGAATGCTTTCCAGAATTCCACCTAGGATACATGACCTTTTGTCATCCTATCTCCTCAGATTCCACTTGGCTAGGACAGTTCTCAGACCTTCTTTGTTTTTGATGACCTTCACAGTTTTGAAGAGTGCTGGTTAGGTAATTTGTAGAAAAATATCTATTATGATTTGTCTGATGCTTTTCGCATGATTAAACTGGGGTCATGGGATTTTGGAGGAGGACACAAATGGAGAGAATGCCATTCTTATCACACCATATCAAAGATCCAACTAAATGTTTTTAAAGCCCCACACATGCTGGAAATATCTGGAAGTCAGCTCTTTAGTACAGATTTTGCATTTAGAGATGAGTTTCCAGCTTTGAAAGTGCCACCAATTTTAAAGATAGCACTGCCCTTCCTAGTCATGCGACTCTGAATACAGCCCTTTTTTTTTTGCCTCAGTTTTCTCATTTGTAAAGTAGGACTACAATAATATCTTCCTTATACAATTGCTGTGAGAATTAAACATAAAGTGCTTAGCACACAGTAAATATTCAGGAAATGCTAGCTACTCTTATGGATTATTATTAATCCATTGGAGAAAGATGTTTTCTTATAAAATCAACAAACGAGAAATTTGTGAGACAGGTTTACTAGCTTACTATCTTACAGATGCCTCTCCTTTGAAATCAAGAGACATTGAAACTATAGAAATGTAAATACTTTAGACTAAGAGAAAATCAGAAAATTAAGGGATTAGAACAGGGGTCCTCAAACTACGGCCCGCGGGCCACATGCAAATACAAATATTGTATTTGTTCCCGTTTTGTTTTTTTACTTCAAAATAAGATATGTGCAGTGTGCATAGGAATTTGTTCACAGTTTTTTTTTAAACTATAGTCCGGCCCTCCAACGGTCTGAGGGACAGTGAACTGGCCCCTGTTTAAAAAGTTTGAGGACCCCTGGATTAGAGTGACAGATCAGCAGGTGCATCTGATTTTGTAGGACTCTTACCGTGACGTTTCACAGTATCAATCTGTCCTGGTTTATTTCCAGGTTAGTTTATTTTGTGGCTCTTAGCATCTGCTAAATGATGCCACCACCTCCACTGCTGCTAACATTTTGAGTGCTCACAATGCAGCAGGTGCTTTAAATGTTTTAAGTGCTTCCCATTTATTACCTGATTTAATCCTCACCCCTAACTACAGATAATACTAGTATTATCGTCCTACTACAGGTAAGGAAAATGAGGCACAGAGAACTTATGTAATTTGCTTAGTCACAGTTAAGTAGAAGTAGGATATGAGTTTGAGAAATCTAACTCCAGAGCACACACACAACTTCTACACTAGATACTACGGGGCCTCCCCATAATGGAATGTCTAACGGAACAAACCCTGTTCAAAAGGTTTAGTTCCCAAAAGTTAGTCATCACAAGAGACCCCTACCTCTGATACGGAATGAACACCAAGGTGTCCACTGGGCATTATGGTGAGGGTCTCCACGTTACAGGACATTTCCCCTGCATGGCAAAGTTATAAACTGGCAGAGGGAAACCTCTTTATTCTAGTTATAGTCATCAGAGCCAACCTGTGGGAGAAGATGAGGTAAAAGAAAGGTGGGAGAAAAGTGTTGATCATATGAAGACATTTACCTTTCTGAGAAAATGTTTTCAATTAGTTGTTTCAACTGAGGGTTAGGATTGATACTAACAAGGTAACTAGTGATACAATATGATGTCATAAAATACTTTAATTACATAGTTTAAAAACAATGCCTTACATAAAAATGTTTAATACATTAAAAAATACACAGTAGGGAAAGGGCTGCATTTTAAAAAGAAAATTCGCCATATTCCATTTTAACATGAAATGGGATGGCCATATGGTGTGATAAAAGAGCCATCAGTTGTTTAACGAGAGCCAGTATTGCAGAGTTTTTAAAAGCAAGAATAGGTACCTCCTGATTTTAACTGCTTTGCCACTCCTAACTGCATGGCCAGGGGGAGGTCACTGAACCTTTGTGTGCTTTGGTTACTTCATTTATAAATTTGGATAATATTTAACACACACACACTTTTAAGAAGTCACTAACGATATGCATTATTTATTTCATGAATTACTAAGAAAAATTGCTGCCAATTAAGATGTCATACAATATGACGCAGCCCTGATTTTAATAGATGACAAAATGTAAAAACTGTGTGTCTTAGCATCATTAGTACCACATTCACCTGGTTACTGATGAAGTGATAAACACTCTGATTCAATGCTTGCAGGACACTCTCTGGATCCGAATTATTAGTTTTTCTAGTATGAATAAACTACGGACCATACATACAGTCACCTCCATCCTTCACTGATTTGTAGTTACCTTAAACATTCTTTCAGAAAGTAAAAATGTTAATGGAGTACCGAATATGGGTGACAGGCTGAGCTGTACAGTTCTAGAATGCTATGTTTCCTATCACTCACATGATTTCTTGCAAAAAGCATCTCAACACTCAGCATTATTGGTATTAAATTTATGATGTATCTGTGAAGAGGATTTTGGCCAATCACAATCTTCCCAGTGCTGGTAACACCAATTTGCTGCTACTTTCTTACCCAGTTTCCTTTGTGAACAGCAGCCTAAACCAGTGGTCGGCAAACTGCGGCTCGCGAGCCACATGTGGCTCTTTGGTCCCTTGAGTGTGGCTCTTCCACAAAATACTGACTTCTGCACATGGGCCACGAAGTTTCAATCGCACTGTACATGCGCACCCGCACGTGGTATTTTGTGGAAGAGCCACACTCAATTGGCCAAAGAGCCACATGTGGCTCGCGAGCTGCAGTTTGCCAACCACTGGCCTAAACTAAGATGTTAATAACTGACTTACCACTCAGTCTCACTAACCACCAGGAATGTAAGAATAACTCTAATTTGTGACTCTAGCACTTCTGGTCATATTATATACTAGAGGCCCGGTGCACAAATATTTGTGCACTCGGGGTTGGGAGAGGAGGTCCCTCAGCCTGGCCTGTGCCCTCTCACAGTCTGGGACCCATCACGAGATAAGGACCTGCTGGTTTAGGCCTGCTCCCGGGTGGCAGAGGGCAGGCCTAATCCTAGGTGTAACCCCTGGTCGGGCTCAGAGCAGGGCCCATTGGGGAGTTAGGGCGCCGCCTCCTGTCACGCACAGAGCAGGGCGGATTGGGAGGTTGCGATGCCACCCTCAGTCATGCTCAGGGTAGGGCCGATTGGGGGGTTGGGGCACCACCCCCTGTCACACTCAAGGCAGGGTCCATAGGGAGGTTGCAGCGCCACTCCTGTCATGCACAGAGCAGGGCCGATCAGAGGGTTGGGGCTCCGCACCCTGTCACACTGATCCTGGTGCTGGGAAGCCTCGCTGCTCCGCTGATCCCAGGGCCAGGACGCCTCTCGGCTCCCCTGATCCCTGGCCCGGAGGCCTCTCGGCTCCGCTGATCACCGGGGCGGGAGGCCTCTGGACTCCGCTGCTCACCGGGGCCGGGAGGCCTCTCGGCTCCGCTGATCACCGGGGCTGGGAGGCCTCTGGACTCCGCTGATCACCGGGGCCGGGAGGCCTCTCGACTCCGCTGATCACTGGGGCCGGGAGGCCTCTCGGCTCTGCTGATCACCGGGGCTGGGAGGCCTCTCGACACCACTGATCACCGGGGCCGGGAGGCCTCTCGACTCCGCTGATCACTGGGGCCGGGAGGCCTCTCGGCTCCGCTGATCACCGGGGCTGGGAGGCCTCTCGGCTCCGCTGATCGCGGGGGCCGGGAGGCCTCTCGGCTCCGCTGATCACCGGGGCCGGGAGGCCTCTCGGCTGATCACTGGGGCCGGGAGGCCTCTCGGCTCTGCTGATCACCGGGGCCGGGAGGCCTCTCGGATCCGCTGATCACCGGGGCCGGGAGGCCTCTCGGATCCGCTGATCTCGGCGCCGGGAGGCCTCTTGACTCTGCTGATCCCAGGCCCTGAGGCCTCTCTGCCCTGCTGCTTCAGGGCTGTTTGGCTTCGCTCTGCTTGGAGCCTGAGTATGCAAATTAACCGCCATCTTTTAGCTTCTATAATTAAAACATTGTATCTTTTGGAGTTGTTGCTTCGGGAGCTCAGAGCCCTGCAGCTGCGGGGATCCTTGACTTTCTCCATCCTGGGGCAACCAAGCCTCCTATTCTCAGCTGCCTGGCTGCCAGCCGCCATCTTGGCTGACAGTTAATTTGCATATCTCGCTGATTAGCCAATGAAAAAGGTATCGGTTGTACGCCAATTACCATTTTTCTCTTTTATTAGTATAGGATAATCATTAATTTATTTATTTTTAAAAAAAATTTTAAAAAAATATTTTATTGATTTTTTACAGAGAGGAAGGGAGAGGGATAGAGAGTTAGAAACATTGATGAAAGAGAAACATCAATCAGCTGCCTCCTGCACACTCCATACTGGGGATGTGACTGCAACCAAGGTTCATGCCCTTGACTGGAATTGAACCTGGGACCCTTCAGTCCACAGGCCGATGCTCTATTCACTGAGTGAAACTGGTTAAGGCAAATTTCTTTCTTTTTTTTTAAAAAATATATTTTATTGATTTTTTACAGAGAGGAAGGGACAGGGATAGAGAGTTAGAAACATCGATGAGAGAGAAACATCGATCAGCTGCCTCCTGCACGCCCCCTACTGGGGATGTGCCCGCAACCAAGGTACATGCCCTTGACCGGAATCGAACCTGGGACCCCTCAGTCCGCAGGCCAACGCTCTATCCACTGAGCCAAACCAGTGCTGGCTACAAATTTATTTCTTAATAAATACCTACAAAACTACTATGAGTCAGGTGCTTCAGGAAGATCCAGTATTGAAATTACAGTGTGATTAATGCTATCAGAAACATGGCCATGGAAAACTTGGACGTAATGGGTTCAGAGGTGAGAAGGCACCATTCTTTGAAGTTATTAATAAGTTGGTTTTATTAGCTGCTTTCCTGGATGTCAGAGAAAGATACTGCTGTGTCTAGAATATTCATACACATTTGCTTACTGTGATGCTCTCTTTAAATAGAGTTAAAGAGGATATTATATTACAGACTTTTAGAATAAGAAAGAACCTTTACAAACTGGTCCAGCTTCTTCATTTTTGACATAAGAAAAGTGTGAATCAAAAAAAAGCAAGAGTCTACTAACATTTCTATCAATTGTTTACTAAGCATTATATGTTATTAGAGGCCCAATGCACGAAATTCGTGCAAGAGTAGGCCTTCCTTCCCCCGGCTACCGACACCAGCTTCCCTCTGGCACCTGGGACCCAGACTTCCCTTGCAGCCCCAGCTTTGTCCAGAAGGTCATCTGGTCTAATTAGCATACTACACTGTTATTATTATAGACTAGAGGCCCGGTGCACAAAATTTGTACATGGGGGAGGGGGGGGGTCCCCTCAGCCTGGCCTGCACCCTCTCCAATCTGGGACATCCCTCTTGCAATCTGGGACCGCTGACTCCTAACTGCTTGCCTGCCTGCCTGCCTGATCACCCCTAACCCTTCTGCCTGCCTGCCTGATCACCCCTAACTGCCTCTGCCTGCCGGCCTGATCGCCCCTACCTTGCCCCCATGCTGGCCTGATCAACCCTAACTGCCTCTGCCTTGGCCCCTGGCCTAAGCTGCAGTCTGGCCTCCCTCTATGCGAGGTGACCTGGTGGATCAGGGGAAGGCACCGCCCCCTTTACCCCGCTGCTGCCGCCACTGCTGGCCTGAGCCTTGGCCCGGGCCTCGCAGCAGCCGCCACGGCTTTGTCTGGAAGGACGTCCAGATGGTCGTCCGGAAGACGTCCGTTCTAATTAGTTTATTATCCTTTTATTAGTATAGATATGCTAGCAACTATGACAATTACAGGTGCTAGGAACACTGACATGGATAAGAAATGAGTTCTGCTCTCAAGAATCTTTACCTATAAATCAAGCTCAGTACAAGTGCTATTGGAGTTGGGGAAAGTACATAGCAAACAGAGATGAAGAAACAATGGATTCCACCCTGAGAGGGGGAGGACCAGGAAGACTACACAGAGGAGCTGACACCTGTGGTGCACTTTGCAGGTTTGACCATGTGGACTGACAGTCCCCAATCCCCTTCCGATAATCGCTGGTCAGTCATTAGGACATTGTTGTTTATGAGAAGGGCAACATACTGCAGGTACAACAGAGGAGTAATGAATGATTCACTGTAATAGCAATAGCCCAAGAGTCTTTCTCTTGGCACAAAAATACCTTATTTCCTTGAAATACCACTTTGGCTTTGGTGACTATGGTGATGAAATTTATTCCATTACCTACAATAGAACTTGCTATGACACAATAAGCACTCAAATATTTGCTGAATGAATAAGCACTGACATTTATGTAACTTTCAACCTGTCTCCCAGTGTTACAAGCTACCAGAATCTGCCACCCTTTGCACTTTACCACATACAAAACTGCTTCCTTATAGAAATCAACAAACTTAATTTTGTAAATAAATCCATTATTTTAAAAGGTTCTCAACGATATGCTTTTGTAAAGAATGTTCTTCTAGAATCCTTTAAGTTCTTGAGACTTTTAAGTGTACATAAAAAGGAATACTTTGTATACGCCTAGATTCAGTTCTTTACTCAGCCACCTGAAATAATTTCTTTCCTCAACTGTAGAAGTCCTTCTTGTTCTTCAGGCTCATCTGTTTCATGAAGGCCTCTCCTGGGTCCTCTGTAATGATCACTGTTCATGTCTCCTACTTGTCACTAACTTGCTTTTGGTTTCATGCCTTACTCAACTAAGCTGTATGAATCTTGAAAACAAGACATGCTTCTTTTGTGTCCCCCATACCAAAGCAGGTACTTAACACAGAAATAAAAACATGTAATTAAAGAATACTTTTGATTATGCATGTAGTATTTATGAGACTACTCAGGAGCTTATTTATGTTGCATTTCTCTTGGGTATAAAGAGAACCCCTCTCTCCATCAAACCAAATGGATGTCAGATTTTGATTAAGCAAATGGTAAATAAGATAGAAAAGATATTATACAAAATAACCTAGTGTGCCAATCTACAGTATTATTATTTCTATTAAAAACCTCATTTCATGCTGTCAGGACATCTATATTGTGAGGAGGATGGCAATATGCCTACTGAGCACTACACAGGTGCTGAGAAAACAGTGACTAGCGAAGAAAGATTTAAAATGTGGGTCAGAGCTCCATTATGTGATCCAAATGTCAACTATTATGGCAGCAGTAATACTCTATTTCAAAGAGAAATACTACTATGATGCATGAAGAGACTACTGTAATGTTGGGTAGCGAGACTGTCACAAACTCAAGCTCCAATACAGCTGGAACTGGGATAGCATCTGCGTGTAAGTACATAGTGGACAGAGCCACATATCAAAGAAGGAATGAACAAAATTAGACAGAGTGAAAGCCTACCAAGTAAGAACCTCTAGTTGTCCACATGTTTCTGGGGAAGAAACTGTTATGCAATAAGAGCATCAACATTACTCCCTGACATACCTGAAGTCAGCTGTGGCTGCAAAGGATTCCATTTCTGTAATAGAGAACACACAGAGGAAACCTTCCCCGCTCCGGAAGTAGTTGTCTCTAATGGCAGCGTAGTCCTCCTGCCCAGCTGTATCCAAGATATCGATCTGCACTTCCTCCCCATCCAGCACTACCTTTTTCCGATAGCTGTCTGCTTTGGTAGGCTCATAGTCCTCCACAAACTAAAAAAGATGAAAAATCCGTTTAAAAATTAGCTTTACTTTTCAAAACTTCTTATTTTGAAATATAAATTCACATGAAGTTTCCAAAATAGTAGAGAGGTCCTGTACCCTTATTCAGTTTTTCCCAATGGTAAAGATGGTATTAATTTAAGTTTTCATTTCAGACAATTTGGCAGCTTCCTCATTTGTAAAAAGTGAGGCTGTTTACAGCTTGAAATGTGTGCCTTTTTTCTTCCTTAAAACACTACCTGCAAACACTATTACATAAGTATAGGCATACCTTAGATATTGCAGGTTTGGTTCTAGGCAACCACAATAAAGCAAGTTGTAATCTTTCTGTTGGTGGAAAGGGTCTTGCCTACAATTTGGGAAACATAAAACCTGCGAAGCGCAGTAAAGCGTGGTGCTATAAAATGACGCATGCCAGTATTTTATTAAATGCGTAAGAATCCCTTTCTATGTGACTCTAAATATAAATTTTCATGCCAGAATTGTGGAAATAAGGAAATAACTTGAAAGTAAGTCTATATTTAGGTCAACACTGAAAGTACCATTAAATCTTTTCTTTCTCCAAAATGAATCAAGTCAAACTGGCTTATACTTCTCTGCAGAATGTCAAATCTTGAATTGTGAGATTTCTTCTCAAACTTTTGACATATATATTTAATCTTCATCCAAGGATATTTTCCCACTGATTTTTTAGAGAATGGATGAGGGGGAAAGACCTCTGTCCGAAGTATTGATGTGAGAGAAACACACAGACGGGTTGCCTCCTGCATGCACCCCGACCAGGGCCTGGACTGGGGAGGAGCCTGCAACCAAGGTACGTGCCCTTGCCGGAATCAAACCCAGGACCCTTTGGTCCACAGGCCGATGCTCTACCCACTGAACCAAACCGGCTAGGGCTGATATTTTTAAATAGTAAATTAAACAACTTTACATGCCCAATTCTATTTTCAACCTCATGAATCTCACCTTGATATTTTCATCAGTGCATTATTGTTAGTGTGAGTCTATATATGAACACACTTTTGTGGGGGTTTTATTAGTTCCTATAAATATTTCATTCTTTAATACTCTCTTGTTAATTTACTCAATGTCTATATCCTCCTGCTAGAATTTAACCTCTAGGAGCAGGTGCTGACTACTGGGACTTATCACTATATCTCCAAAGCCTAAAATAGTGCCTGGTACATTTTAGACACCCAAAAAAGAATTATTTTTTAGAAAATGAACAGAGTGTGTTTATAACTATAAAAGCTATAGAACATTCTATCATATTTATATGCTAATGCTTTACAAATATTTATGAACATCAAATGAATATTTATATTTATGAATATTAAATGAAAGCTTAACCATTCATCAAAGGTCAGGATTGTGAATATTCTTACTTTTGACCTCCTTATTGTCAAGGAGACGGATTTAGGATGAGGTTGAAAGAGTAGCTAGGTTTCGGTCAGAATGGCAGAGTCGGTAAACTCTGTGCTCTTCTCCTCCCATGACCCCACAAAATTACAACTAAACTATAGACCAACCATTACTGAGACCACCTGAAGACTAGCTGCACACAAGTCCTAAAACTAAGGGTATAAAGAATCCATATCCAGACTGGCAGGATGGGTGAAGACGTGAAACGGGCAGGCCCCACATTAAGTATCAGGAGGGGTATCTTGGCTGTGGAGGTCCCCCCGAGGAGGAAGTGGATCCAGCCTTATACCAGGCTCTGCAGACCGAGGTCTGAAAGAGGAGTCTGCACATCTGGCTGTGCATTTGAGAAAGACAGGGGACTGCTGGAACTGATGTGAACTTCCTGGGAGGCCAGCAACAGACTCACTCACTCACAAACTCAGTAGCTCTGAGTTCCCATGCAAGGGCAGCAGCTTGAAAACCACTGGCAACATCTGGGGAGAAACTAAACTGACTGACTTCAGGAAGGGGGCTGGAGGGGGGGAGACCAAGGCAGTTCTCTCTGTGGACAGAAGAGCTGGCAGGTGCCACCGTTCCTCTGTTGAACTCCCCCCTCAACCTAGCCAGCCAGGCACAAGGGGGAGCCAAATCTGTGCTCTCCTTTAACCTGGCGAACACCATGCACCCCACCCTGATGAACCCAAGACCCTGTCCCATCCAACTCACTTGCCCAGCCCAAGCCTCTTCCAGCAGCTCCTACAGAAAAGTACCCTGCCTTGGCTACTGCTGTGAACTTTCCCAAAATGTCTGAAAGATCCCGAACCCCCAAAAGCAGCAGTTGACCTTGGTGTACCTTATAGCTCTTAATAAGCAGCCCCAAGCCCAACAAAAGGGTGACGGATCTCAACTTACACTGTTAACTCCCATCAGCAGACCCCAAGCCTGGCATAAGCAGTAGCCAGTTTGGCCTGGAACACAGCTTTAACTAAGCAGCCACAAACCTGGCAAGGTGGTGTCTGGTCTCAGTTTGCACTATGGTGCCCATCACAGGGTCCCATGACAGGAACGAGTAGCGCCCAGCCTCAGCAGACAGTGTAGCCTCTCCCAAGCATCTCCAAATCCAGCGCCAGTGGCAACCAACTATACATCACTTTGAAGCTTCTACTTGGAGACCCCAAGCATGAAACAAAAGGCAGCTGACCTTGACCTGCACTGGAGCCCTTTCCAGGAGGCTCCAGACCCAACATGCCCAGTGACCAGTATCAGAACACACCACAGAATCTCTCTAGTAGCTCCACAAATGACAAACCTAAAGGCCAGACTCAGTGGGTACCAGTGCCCCACTAAAGCAACTCTTGCTTCAATGGGTCAGTCAAGGCACAACAGCATGCCAGCTACTGTCACAGTCACCCGCATAGGCAGTCAGCCCGAGGTCAACCCCACTCACTCACATGCCAACAGCAACTGAACCCCAACTACAACTGGTGGGCACACACAACCCACACAGAAGACATTCCTGGGGCACCAAGCACAGGTGACCAGGAAGACTACATTACTGGGCCCCATAGGACACCTTCTACATAAAAGATCACACTATCAAGACCAGGAGACATAGCAAGATCTACTTAAAAACAGACACAAACATACACAAACAACCAAAGTGAAGAGACAAAGAAACTCTTCCCCAAAAGAAACGATAGGACAAAATGCCAGAAAACTAAGTAAAATGGAGACAAGCAATCTATCACATACAGAGTTCAAAACATAGTTATAAGAATGCTCAAAAACCTAGGGGAAAAATAGATGAATTCAGTGAGAACTTACACAAAGTGATAGAAACCATAAAAAAGAACCAGTCAGAAATGAAGAATACAATAACTGAAATGAAGAATGTGTTAGAGGGAATCAACAGCAGATTAGGTGAAGCAGAGGACAGAATCAGCGATGTGGAAGACAAGGTGGAAGAAAACATCCAATCAAAACAGCAACAAAGAAAAAAGAAAAATATGAGACTAGTTTAAAGGACTCCTAGGACAACATCAAGCATAACAACATTCACATCACAGGGGTACCAGAATAAGATGAGAGAGAGCAAGGAATTAGAAACCTATTCAAAGAAATAATGAATGAAAAGTTCCCTAACTTGGTGAAGGAAATAGACATACAAGTCCAGGAAGTGCAGAGTCCCAAACAAGATGAATCCAAAAAGGCCCACACCAAGACACATCATAATTAAAATGCAAAAGGTTAAAGACAAAGGGAGAATCTTCAAAGCAACAAGAGAAAGGCAATTACCTACAAGGCAGTTCCCAAAAGACTGTCAATTGGTTTCTCAAAAGAAACTTTGTAGGCCAGAAGGGAATGGCACAAAATATTCAGTGATAAAAAGCAAGGACCTACAACCAAGATTACTCTACCCCACAAGAATCAAAGCAGACAGACATAAAGAGCTGTCTAGATAAGAAAAAGCTAAAAGTGTTTATCACCACCATGCCAGTATTTTAAGAAATGTTAAAGGGGGGGGAGGGGGAGGAGGAGGAGGAGGAGGAAGAAGAAGGAGGAGGAGGAAGAGGAGGAGGAGGAGGAAGAAGAAAAGAAGAAGAAGAAGGAGGAGGAGGAGGAGGAGGAGGAAGATCAAAGATATAATAATAAAACAGCAATAACTGCATAACTATCAATAACTACTTTAAGTATAAATTAATTAGTGCTCTAGTCAAACGACATAGGGTAGCTGACTTGATAAGAAAACAAGACCCAATATATGATGCCTACAAGAGACCCATTTCAGATTAGATACACCTTGAAAAGGATGGAAAAAGATATTTCAGACAAGTGAGAGCAAAAAGGAAAGCTGGAGTCACAATACTTATAGCAGACAAAATATACTTTAAAACAAAGGCTATACCAAAATAAAGAAGAGCACTTTATAACCATAAAGGGAACAATACATAAAAAGGACAGAACACTTGTAAACATCTATTCACCAAATGTAGCAGCATGTAAATACCTAAAGCAAATATTGACAGCCATAAAGAGAGAGCTCAACAGTAAGACAGTAACAGTAGGGGACTTTAACACTCCATTGACAACAATGGGTTGAACATCCACACAGAAAATCAGCAAGGAAACAGTGGCCTTAAATGATGCATTAGACTATATAAATTTAGTTGATATTTTTAGAGCATCTCACCCCAAAGCAGAATATACATTCAAGTGCACACAGAATATTTTCCAGAACAGACCACATGTCAGACCACAAAACAAGTCTCAATAAATTTAAGAAGACTTAAATCATATGAAACATCTTCTCTGACCACAATGGTGTGAAATTAGAAATGAACTACAAAAAGAAAACTGAAAAAACACACAAACATGTGGAGGCTAAATAATGTGCTAGTAAACAATGAATGGGTTAACAATGAGATCAAGAAAGGTATCAAAAGATACACCAAGTCAACCCAAAATCTATGGGACAAGATAAAGCAGTTGTAGAGAGAAAATTACAGCAATACAGTCCTACATCAAGAAGCAAGAAAAATCTCACTTTATACCTAAAGAAAATAGAAAAATAAAGCCAAAAGTGATTATAATGAAGAAGATAATAAGATCAAAGCAGAAAAAAATTTTAAAAGATCAATGAAAGCAAGAACTGGTTCCCCGAAAACATAAACAAAACTGATAAGCCTTTAGCCAGACTCATCACGAAAAACCCGAGAAGACTAAAATTATTAAAATCAGAAATAAAACTGACAACTGATGCTACAGAAATATAAAGAATTGTAAGAAAATACTATGAACATTTGTATGCCAACAAATTGGGCAACCTGGAAGAAGTAAAAAATTCCTAGAAACATACAATCCTCCAAGATTGAATCAGGAAGAACCAAAAAGTCTGATGAAATCAAATCAGTACTCAAAATACACCCAACAAACAAAAGTCCTGGAACAGAGGGACTTTTACCAAACATTCAAAGAAGAATTAACATCTATCTTTCTTAACCTATTCAAAAAAAAACTAAAGACGAGCAAAGACTCCCAAACTCATTTTACCAGGCCAGTATACTCTGAAAAAATCAGACAAAGAAAATTCTAGCCAATATCCCTGATGAACATAGAGGAAAATCCTCAACAATATATCAGCAAGTTGAATTCAGCAATACATTAAAAAGATCATACACTGTGATCAAGTGGAATATATTCTCAGGATTCAAGGTTGGTTCATTGTGAACAAATCAATTAACATGATAGATAACACCATATGAATAAAATGAAAGACCTGTCTGGTTTGGCTCAATGGATACAGTGTTGGCCTGCGGACTGAAGAGACCTGGGTTCAATTCCATCAAGGGTATGTACCTTGGTTGCAGGCTCCATCCCCGGCCTTGGTCAGGGTGTATGCAAGAGGCAACCAATTGATGTGTCTCTCTCACGTCAATGTTCTCTCTGTGTCTCTTTCCCTCCCTTCCACTCTCTCTAAAAATAATGGAAAAAACCTCGCGTGAGGATTAAAAAAGACAAAAAGGAAGGTAAAGATAATATGTTCACTTCAATAGATGCAAAAGCATTGACAGAATCCAAAATTCATTCATGGTAGAAACTCTCATGAAGTGAGGAGGATGGGGGAACAAACCTTAAAAAAATAAAGATCATATATGACAAACCCACAGTTACCATAACTTTCACCATAGCAATCCAATAAGGGGAAAAAAAGCATCCAAATGAATTCCGTAAAGTAGCAGGACACAAAATTAATATTCAGAAACTGGACAGAAACCAAGATGGCAGCATAGGTTAACGCCGGAGATTGCTGCCTCGAACAACCACTTCAGAAAAACAACTAAAGACTTAACGGACATCATCCAGAACCACAGGAAGGCTGGCTGAGTGGAAATTCTACAACTAGGAGGAAAGAGAATATCATACCCAGACTCAGAGAAGGCGCAGTGCTGAAGTGAAATACACAGGTGCGGAGTGTGCGCGAGCGGGCTGGCGGCGGAGGGCGCGGTTGTTGTTTTCAACCGGGAGGGAGTTTCAGACTCTGAGCTCCAGATCTGGGCAAGTCTCTAGGGACCCAGACTCAAACGGGAGAAGCGGGACTGTCTGGCTTCGGTCAGAACTCGAAGGCAGCTTTCTCTCTGAGGTTTGCAGGGGTTGCTGGGACTCTGTGAGGCAGAGCCCCTAGGCATGGAAATGAGAGCAGCCATAACTGCTCGCTCCTGCCCGCCCTGTAGATCCCCGGGGACCCGCCCCGCCCAAGCCCTGCGCAGAGCCATTTGCCGGATAGCCTCAGGCAAACGCTAGATTAGCACCGCCCTGGAGATCCAGCACAGAAGCTCTCCCACTGCAGACACGGCGGACTCTCATAGCCAGTTAGCCTGGAGGTCAAATCACCCCCGGTACTGCCCACATCAATCAAGGCTTAACTACAACAAGACTGCGCACAAAGACCACTAGGGGGTGTACCAAGAAAGCATAAAAAATGTGGAGACAAAGAAACAGGACAAAACTGTCAATGGAGGATATTGAGTTCAGAACCACACTTTTAAGGTCTCTTAAGAACTGTCTAGAAGCCGCCGATAAATGTAGTGAGATCCTCAAGAAATCTAATGGGACCCTCAATGTTATGATAAAAAACCAACTAGAAATTAAGCATACACGGACTGAAATAACGAATACTATACAGATTCCCAACAGCAGACCAGAGGAGCGCAAGAATCAAAGCAAAGATTTGAAATGCGAAGAAGCAAAAAACACCCAACCAGAAAAGCAAAATGAAAAAAGAATCCGAAAATACGAAGCTAGTGTAAGGAGCCTCTGGGACAGCTTCAAGCGTACCAACATCAGAATTATAGGGGTGCCAGAAGATGAGAGAGAGCAAGATATTGAAAACCTATTTGAAGAAATAATGACAGAAAAGTTCCCCCACCTGGTGAAAGAAATAGACTTACAGGTCCAGGAAGCGCAGAGAACCCCAAACAAAAGGAATCCAAAGAGGACCATACCAAGACACATCATCATTAAAATGCCAAGAGCAAAAGACAAAGAGAGAATCTTAAAAGCAGCAAGAGAAAGAAACTCAGTTACCTACAAGGGAATACCCATACGACTGTCAGCTGATTTCTCAACAGAAACTTTGCAGGCCAGAAGGGAATGGCAAGAAATATTCAAAGTGATGAATACCAAGAACCTACAACCAAGATTACTTTATCCAGCAAAGCTATCATTCAGAACTGAAGGTCAGGTAAAGAGCTTCACAGATAAGGAAAAGCTAAAGGAGTTCATCACCACCAAACCAGTATTGTATGAAATGCTGAAAGGTGTTCTTTAAGAAGAGAAAGAAGAAGAAAAAGGTAAAGATACAAATTATGAACAACAAACATGCATCTATCAACAAGTGAATCTAAGAATCAAGTGAATAATCTGGTGATCATAATAGAATCAGGGACATAGAAAGGGAATGGACTATTCTTGGGGGGGGGGAAGGGGTGTGGGAGATGCGGGAAGAGACTGGACAAAAATCGTGCACCTATGGATGAGGACAGTGGGTGGGGAATGAGGGCGGAGGGTGGGGCGGGAACTGGGAGGAGGGGAGTTATGGGGGGAAAAAAGAGGAACAAATGTAATAATCTGAACAATAAAGATTTAATTAAAAAAAACCCAAAAACAAAACAAAACAAAACAAAAATATTCAGAAACTGGTTGCATGTTTATACACCAACAATTAATTGTCAAAGAAATTAAGAAAACAATGCCATTTACAATTGCATTGAAAAGAATAAAATATCTAGAAATAAATTTAACCAAGGAGGTAAAAGACCTGTACTTGGAAAACTGGAAGACACTGAAGGAATAAAAGAAGATACAAACAAATGGAAGGATATTCTGTGCCCATGGATCGAAAGAGTTAATACTGTTAAAAATATCCATACTATCCAAAGCAATCGACAGATTCTATGCAATCCCTATCAACATACTAATGGCATTTTTCACAGAATTAGACCTAAGAATCCTTAAATTTATGTGGATTTACAATAAACTCTATATAGCCAAAGCAATATGGAGAAAGAAGAACAAAGTCTGAGGTATCATGCCACTTGTTATCAAACTATACTACAAGGCTTTTGTAATCAAAACATGGTACTGGCATAAAAACAGACATAAAGATTAATGTAACAGTATAGAGAGCCCAGCCATGCTTCTATGGTCAACTAATATATGAGAAAGGAAGCAAGGATATATAATGGAGTAAAGATAGTGTATTCAATAATTGGTGTTGGGAAAATGACAAACACATGGAAAAAAACAGCAACTAGACCACTTTCTTAAACCATAAACAAAAGTAAACTCAAAATGGGTTAAACACTTAAATATAAAACCTGAAATCATGACATTCTTAGAAGAAAAATAATAGGCATTAAACTCTTTGACATCGGCCCTAGCAATATTCTGGGGGGCTATGACTCCTCAAGCAAGAGAAACAAAATAAAAAATTGGACTGTATCAAACTAAAATATCCCTGATGAACATAGAAAACCCTGATGAACACAGTGTAGAAAACTATCAACAAAACGAAAACTTACTGAATGGGAGAAGATATTGACCAGTGATGCATTCAATAAGAGGTTAATATGCAAAATTCATAAAAAACTCATACAACTTTTCACCAAAAACAACAACAAACAATCCAATTACAAAATGGGCAGAGGACCTGAACAGACATTTCTTCAAAAAGGACATACAGATGGCCAATACACATAAGAAAAAATGCTCAAAGTCACTAATCATCAGAGAAATGCAAATTAAAGCCAGAAGGAAATACAACCTCACACCTGTCAGAATGCCTATCATCTATAAATCAACAAACAACATGTTGTGTAGAAAAGAGAACTTCATGCACTGGTGTTATAGGACTCGAAATTGGTACAGCCACTGTGGAAAACAGTATGGAGGTGGTTCCTCAAAAAACTAAAAATAGAACTACCACATGTCTCAGCAATTCCATTTCTGGGTATTTATCTGAAGAAATCCAAACCACTAATTTGAATAGACCTATGTACCCCAATGTTCACTGCAGCATTATTTACAATATCCAAGATATGGAAGCAACCGAAGTATCTACTGATAGATGAATAGATAAAAGAAGACGTGGTACATACATACAGTGGAATATTACTCAACTGTAAAAGAGAATGAAAAATTGCCATTTGCAGCAACATAACACCCTCCACTTAGATTAATATTCTAAGTGACGTCAGACAGAGAAAGACATATACTATCTGGTTTCACTTATATGTGAAACCTAAAAAATAAAATAAATGAATAACACAGACACAAACTTTAGATATAAAGAACAAATTGATGGTCTCTATATCAGAGAGGGGTTTGTGGAATGGGTGAAAAATGTGAAAGGAATTAATAAGTACAAATTGCCAGTTATAAAAATAGTTATGGGATGTAAAGTACAGCATAGGGAACAGGGAATATTTTAATAACTATTTATGGTGTACTAGATGGCTACTAGATTTATCAGGGTGATCATAAGTTATTTAAATGTCTACTCACTATGGTGTACATGTGAAAGTAATATAATATTGTATGTCAGCTATAATTGAAAAATGAATTATAAAAATTTTTAAAAGATGACAATGATTTTAAAAAAGAAAAAGGAAATATTAATCAGGATGCTAGAGCAAGTACTTTGTGGACGAATGTCGTATAAGCCATAATTTTTGAAAAAGCAAACCATTATTCTTACCACTTGACAAAGTGTAGTTTGTACATTTTGATTTTTTTAAAAAAGAAGAGCCCTAGCCGATTTGGCTCAGTGGGTAGAGCATCGGCCTGCGGGCTGAAGGGTCCTGGGTTTGATTCTGATCAAGGGCACATGCCTGGATTGCGGGCTCGATCCCCAGTGGCGGGCATGCAGGAGGCGGCTGATCAATGATGCCCTCTCATCATTGATGTTTCTATCTCTCCCTCGCCCTTCCTCTATGAAATCAATAAAAAATAAATTAAAAAAAGAAGAGTAGCTGTTAAAATGAATAGTATGGACAACAGAATTGAACAGGTAAACTAGTAATTTCATTTAAAGTACTATTTCAATTTTCCCTCTGTTCAAATTTTTTATTATAGTCACTGACAAGTGAGACAACTGATAGATTTAAGATTTTTGTGTGTATGAAAAATATGGTATAGAAGGATGCAATAGAAGAAGACATGGGGTGGTAGAAATCTGCAAGATTTTTTTCCAGAGACCAATTTAAGCAGGTTGAATAACCTCTCTGAGGGTTTGTTTTCTCATCTGTAAAATGGGAATACTACTACCTACCATGCAGGACTTTTATGAGCATTAGGTAAGAAAGAGTAACCACAAAACCCTGCTTCTATTAGAAGAATTGAGGATAAATGCTTAAATTAGGTGACCAACTCTTAAATTATTTAGACTTGATAATAGTCTTCCAGGGAAAGAATCTGGATCGATAAAGTCTGATATATTATATGCACACAAATCTGATAACCTGTCTAGCAATTATGTTTTAGGCATACAGCCTTTACCTGTTTAATGGTGAATGTAGTACCATGCCAAATACACAATAAAGAACCTTTTAACTGAAGTTATTATAGGACACCTTATGTATATAACCTTAAGTCTCAATTAGGTACTATACTCACCAGTTCTATTAATTCAAGGTGAGAATTGCCATTAAAACACTAAAAATAAAGGCCCAAGTTAGATTGCTTAAGAATAGGTACTGTTTCTAGATCTGTTTTGTTTTTTTAAAGGATAAGGTTTTTATGAACTTTTGCGTTCTTGACTTGGTATATAAATCTGTATATAAATGTTGGTTCTGAATTTAAA
Organism: Myotis daubentonii; assembly: GCF_963259705.1. Classification (NCBI taxonomy): domain Eukaryota; kingdom Metazoa; phylum Chordata; class Mammalia; order Chiroptera; family Vespertilionidae; genus Myotis; species Myotis daubentonii. Next base: position 76,152,506 of record NC_081849.1, on the reverse strand, counting down.
AGAAAAAAAAAAAGATTAATAGTGTTCAAAGATTCAAGGAATTAATCCAAAACAGCACCAAACTAAGCTAGAGAAACACTCTCTGAAAGCCCAAACTTTGATATCCATTATAAAATTAGCACTTACCTCATCATACATGAACTGCAGAGTCAGAGCGGACTTGCCAACACCACCACTGCCCACCATGATGACTTTGTGTAAGGCCAAAGAATTCTGACCCTTGGGCTTATTTGTGGCCATCTTATATCAGTTTTCACCAAAGGAGTAAGGAGAATCTAAAAAGAATGAGAGAATAAGTAATGCTCAGTATATGCTTCTTCAGAATCCAGTAAAGGAAAGAGGTATGATGTCCTTATGCTTCAAGATACTAGTTTTCATCCTGCAGTGATTTTAAACAGATGGCAAATGAAATGTGCTCATTTAAGGGAAAAACCACTTATCAGAGAACAACACCTTGCCAATAAAACAAGTATATAACTCAAGGGCATTTCTCTTATAATAGTTTTCAGTAATGAGCTGTGACCAAAAGTGAAAACATCCCGGTGCAACCACACGTTGACGATAACAGAGTTGTATGAGAACATAATCGCATAGATTATGAAAATCGGTTAAATCATCACTTTGTTTTCATATTAACCTCTATTGGCAATAATTGAAGAGATATTTTTCTAGTTCCAGTAAGAAACTGGACAACAAAAGAAGAATGCCAACTGAAAGGCTTATTTCAGTTTAGAGAAGAAGAAACCACATCCCAGCAATTTGGTGGTAGAATTATGAATAGAATCCAACACCATCTACCCCAACTCCAAAGTATCCTAGCACTGGAATGTTGGGTGGATGGCTAACAAACAAATGTTTCAAGTCCTGGATCTTGTGCCCTTCTGTGGAACAAGCATCATTTGTTTACTGCATGCATGTGCTCAGCGTGGAAAGGCCAGGTTCCTTCAGAAGCTGTACTGGTGAGGTACATTAATGGCACCGAGTTACCTTTGACTATGGTACCAGGGCTTAGAAAAGGAGGCCACGAGGTCACAACAAACACTGACTCTATGTGGAGGACCAAGCAAGAAGAGTTTATCTTATTAGGAGATCCGGGGACTTACCTTTCCTTCTCAGCATCTCTTTGACTTATTTTGGCCACAGATACAGCTTTCCCAAGTTGCCACTCACAGGACCACACCCCATCCTGCCTACTTCCCTATATTGTGCTAATTTCTCCCAGCTCAGCTGCATCAGACACACACTGGTCTCCCTTCAGTTCTTCATATGCTCTTCTCCACCTCTTAGCCTTTGCTATACAGTTTCTTCCATTTGGCACATTCTTATTCTAGCTGGCAAACTCTCAGTTTTAGAATTTCAGCCTTACCTGAAAATCTCAGTCTAAATTAGGTTCTCCCCTGTCCTTTGCTCTCTTTCCTTATAGCATCTGATATTTTTCCTCCCCAACCATTATCAAGTTGAAATTGAGTGTGTTAGCCGTTTAATAGGGGTCTTCCCCAATATACTAGAAGTAACTGGAGTACAGGGGCCATGTTTATTTGGTTTACTTCACACGTACTGTAACTAACATGCCTTGGCAAAATCAGCCATTCAGTTCATATGTGTTGAACAAATGAACAAATAAACAAATGTCAGAAGTCTGACTTAAACTTGGGACGTGCTTTAGACCAGTGGTCACCAACCTTTTGGACCTCACGGACCACCATTGGTCCGCGGACCCCTGGTTGGCGACTGCTGCTTTACACTGTACTGGTAAAAGTAGCCATTGCTATGAGAGACTCAATCACAAGTCTGTGCAAGGACAATCTGCTTGGAGTCTGTGCCTCACGTGCTATCTACACAGGGCACTCAAGACTAATTCAGGCTGCACCCAGATATCATTTCCACATGACTGTTTGCCCAATACAGAAACGTATTAATAGACCCCCCCCTCCACTGAGCTAAACTGCTTAGGGCAAAATACATGTAACTTTCAAAATAGAGCTATCAAAAAAAGAAAGAAATAGACCCCCACACACTTGCTGGATAGCAAGTTTAACAACATGATATGCTAACACCTTTTTTTAAAAAAAATATATATTTTATTGATTTTTCACAGATAGGAAGGGAGTGGGATATAGAGTTAGAAACATCGATGATAGAGAAACATCGATCAGCTGCCTCCCGCACACCTCCAACTGGGGATGTGCCCTCAACCAAGGCACATGCCCCTGATTGGAATCGAACCTGGGACCCTTCAGTCCGCAGGCCAACGCTCTATCCACTGAGCCAAACCGGTCGGGGTGTTAACACCTTTTGAGATTGCTTTGAATCTAATTGAAGCATAAATGAGATCATACTGTAAGACGCAAATTTTCATCTTAGTCTTATTACATCTTAACTAGAGGCCTGGTGCACAGATTCGTGCACCAGTGGGGTACCTCGGCCTGCCCTGTGGGGATCGGGCTGAAACTGGCTCTCCGACATCCCTCGAGGGGTCCCGGATTGTGAGAGGGCACTTTGCACAGTTGCTGTCGCTCAGCAGCGCCTGCATTGAGCATCTGCCCCCTGGTGGTCACTGCATGTCATAGCGACCGGCTGGTTGGCCGGTCGCTTAGGTTTTTATGTATATAGATCATTTTAGCAGAAGCAGCTTAAACTGTGAAATGTACGGTAAAGAATCCACACTTGAAGGCTCGAAGTTCAATTCAACTCAAACAACAGGATTGAGTCCCTCTTTTTCCTGGGTACCAAGGACATGATCATTTGATTCTGACTGACTACCACTGCTCAGAAATAGTGAAAACAGGATACACTTCAGATAAGTGTAAACCAAGCCTGAACAAGTTTATAGAGCGTGCTGTTGCTGGTATGCCTAAATAAATCAGGAAATTACTTCTTTCTCACTATTATAATCCTTACTTAGTAGCTGTAATCATTTCATGGCTTCTTAACTATGGTTTTATTTTTAAAACATTAAGTATCACATGAGCTCAGGGTGTTACCATATCAATTAATACTTTAAAATTGTGTGTGTGTGAGTGAACATTTTTTGTTTTGTTAATCCTCCCTGGAAGATATTGTTTCCATTGATTTTAGAGAGACTGGGTGGAAAGGGGGAGAGGGAGCAAGGACAGAGAAAAACATTGATGTGAGAGAGCCCATCAACTGTTTGCTCCCCAACATGCCCCAACCAGGGGAACCTGAAACCCAGGTACATGCCCTTGACCAGAATCGAACCTGTGACCCTTCGGTTCTCGAGCTGATGCTCTAACCACTTAGATACATGGGCCAGAGATGTGTGCTCATTTTTAAAGCAAAACATTTAGCAATTATACCAACTGGGTTAAAACACTTTTCCTTTCACAACAATTTAAAATATAGTCTGTGACTTAGAAAAGGAAGAGGTTCCCAAAGACATTTTCCCAAAGTGCAATTATCCTATATAATAATCCTATCTAATAAAAGAGAAACATGGTAATTAGCCGTACGTCCGCTACCCTTCCCATTGGCTAATCAGGGTGATATGCAAATTAACTGCCAGCCAAGATGGTGGCTGGCAGCCAAGCAGCTTGAAGCTAACATGAGGCTTGCTTGCTTCAGTGACAGAGGACTCCAACGTTCCCTGCCTGCCATTGCCGGCCTCTGAGCTTGCAGTTTGAAACATTGTTACAAATATAGAAGCTAAACAAAACCCCAGAAACCTGCTTTCAGTGAGCTGGGATCTCAGAGCTGGAGTTGATACAGTGTTTCGATTATAGAACCCAAACAAACCAGATACCTGCTTTCAGCAGCAGAGGCCTCAGAGCTGGAGCCAGAGCTAAAGCTGGCCCAGAATAAAAGAAAAAAAGGAGCAGTTGGAAGCTTCAGTCACCCGCCGGCATGAAAGCAGCCCTCAGCCCCTCACCCAGACTGGCCAGGCACCCCAGTGGGGACCCCCACCCTGAAGGGTGTGTGACCAGCTGCAAACAGCCGTCATCCTCTCATCCAGGCTGGCCAGGCATCCCAATGGGGACCCCCACCTTGATCCAGGACACCCTTTAGGGCAAACCAGCTGGCCCCCACCCATGCACCAGGCCTCTATCCTATATAGTAAAAGGGTAATATGCCTCCCAGCACCAGGATCAGCGGAGCCGAGAGGCCTCCCAGCACCGGGATCAGCGTGAAAGGAGGCAGCGCCCAAACCCCCTGATCGCCCTGCGGCTCTGTGTGTGACAGGGGGCGGGGCCACAACCTCCCTATCCGCCCTGCTCTGTTTGTGACAGGGGAAGGCACCCCAATCCCCTGATCAGCCCTGCTCTGTGCCTGATAGGGGGGAGCTCCCCAACCCCCTGATCGGCCCTGCTCCATGGGTGATAGAGGGCAGCGCCCCAACCCCCTGATCTGCCCTGCTCTGTGTGTGACAGGGGGCAGTGCCCCAATTCCCCTATCGGCCCTACTCTGTGAGTGACAGGGGGAGCTCCCCAAGCCCCTGATGGGCCCTGCTCTGTGTGTGACAGGGGGCAGCGCCCCAACCCCCGGATTGGCCCTGCTCTGTGCATGACAGGGGGCAGCGCCCCAACCCCCGGATTGGCCCTGCTCTGTGCGTGACAGAGGGTGGTGCCGCAACCTCCCCATTGACCCTGCCTTGAGTGTGACAGGGGGCGGTGCCCCAACCCCCCAATCGGCCCTACCCAGAGTGTGACTGAGGGTGGCATCGCAACCTCCCAACCCGCCCTGCTCTGTGCATGACAGGGGGCGGCACCCCAACTCCCCAATCGGCCTTGCTCTGAGCCCGACCAGGGGCTGCACCTAGGGATTGGGCCTGCCCTCTGCCACCCAGGAGCAGGCCTAAGCCAGCAGGTCGTTACCTCCCGAGGGGTCCCAGACTGCGAGAGGGCACAGGCCGGGCTGAGGGACCCCTCCCTCCCACCGAGTGCACAAATTTTTGTGCACCGGGCCTCTAGTCCTATATAATAAAAGGGTAATATGCAAATTATCTCCTCAACTGAAAGTTCGACCAGAGTTCAACCAGGGGGCAGGGCTAGCCCCGCCAACCACCTGGGGTCCCTCCCCCCCCACGCCTGATTGGCACCCTCCACCCCGATCGGGGGTGGGGCAAGCCCACCAACTGCCCACGGCCCCTCCCCATGGCTGGCCCAGCCCCATTGGCCCTGATCAGGGCAGGCTGGCCAGATCCCACCCATGCACGAATTCATGCACTGGGCCTCTAGTTCCCTACTAATTATGTGCTGTACATCCCATATTTCAGCTGTAAAAAAGAAGGAATTTTTACCCTTTGCAACAGCATGGATAGACCTGGAGAGTACAGTGGGGCCTTGACTTACGAGTTTAATTCATTCCGTGACGAAGCTTGTAACTCAAATTACTCGTATGTCAAATCATAAAGTGAATGAGTGAGACACGTGATGCTGGGCTGATGTTGTGGCGTTCACTGTGACATTCGCTGCGCCAACTAGCGGTGGGGTATCTGAAGCTGGCTTGTAACCCGAATTTTAGCTTGCAACTCAAAGCAAAAAATCGGCAGAGAGACGGCTCGTATCTCAAAAAACTCGTTAGTCAGGACACTTGTAAGTCAAGGCCCCAGTGTATTATGCTAAGTGAAATAACCAAGTCAGAGAAAGGCAAATGATCTCAGCAGTATGTGGAATCTAATGAACAAAATAAACTGATGAAAAAATTGGAACCAGAAGCATGGATACAAGGAACAGATTGGGGAGTGCCGGATTTGTGTGTGTGTATCTAGATAACGAAGTTCAAGGGATTGGCTAAAGAACTTATATGCATATCCCATGGACAAGGACAATAGTGTGGTGAAGAAATGCCAAGGTAAAGGGAAGCTGGGGTAGGTGGAGGTGGGCAAGGTGGGAAGAAATAGGGGAAGTTGCAATAATGTCAACATTAAAATTTTTTAATTAAAAAAATTCTTTAGCCCTAGTTGGTTTGGCTCAGTGGAGAGAGCATCTGCCTGCAGACTGAAGGGCACGTACCTCGGTTGCCGGCTCGTCCCTGGCCCGGGTCCTTATCAGGGCGTGTGCAGAGGCAACCAATCGATGTGTTTCTCTCACATCAATATTTCTGTCTTTCCTTCTCTTTTCGACTCTCTCTAAAAAATCAGTGAGAAAATATTCTCGAATGAGGATTAAAAGAAATAATAATAAAACCTCTTTAAGTAAAGTTAATCAGCCCAGCTGGTGTGGCTCAGTGGTTGAGGGGCTGACTAATGAACCAAGAAGTTACCAGTCAGGGCACATACCTGGGTTGTGGGCTCCATGCCCAATAAGGGGCCTGCTGGAGGCAGCCAAATGACATTTTAGAGATAGTCTCTGAACTCTTCTGAAACTGATAAGTGCCTACAACACTCCACTTCTCCCTCTTCTCTAACTTCTCCACTATATTCTTTGCTCTCTGAGCTTCCTTGTCCAGACTTGCCCTTCCCTTCTTCCTTTGCCTTATATCTCCTCCACTACCACTCCCTATTGACTTAAGAGAAAATGTGAACAAAAGAATTCTAACAGCTCCCTTTAGAGAAAAGCTGGTCTCAGCCAGAAAGGAACCAGTAACTGTTCCCAATTTTCTCTGGGACCTCGATGGGTTTGCAAAGAAATTCAACTGGTAGGACATGTAATCCTGACTATTCTAACCTATTCCAATTAATATACCTACTGGTTTCTGGCAGCAAAAGCAACAGAATCTATATATATAAAAGCCTAAGTGACCGTTATAACGGAATAACCAGTTGCTATGATGTGCACTGACCACCAGGGGGCAGACACTCCACGCAGGAGCTGCCCCAGCCCGCAGGCCCCATCTGTACAGATGGAAGTAGATTAAGTACAGTTGACCCTTGAACAACACAGTTTTGAAATGCACGGGTCCACCTATACATGGGTTTTTGTCACTAAATATGTACAATGCTGTACATTTTTTTCCTTATGACTTTTTAAAAAAATACATTTTATTGATTTTTCACAGAGAGGAAGGGAGAAGGACAGAGAGTCAGAAACATCGATCAGCTGCCTCCCACACACTCCCCACTGGGGATGTGCCCGTAACCAAGGCACACGCCCCTGACCAGAACCGAAACTGGGACCTTTGCGTCCGGCAGGCCGACGCGCCGTCCATTGAGCCAAACCGGCCAGGGCTCCTTATGACTTTCTTAATAACACTTTCTTTTCTCTAGCTTACTTCATTGTAAGAATATATATTATTTGTATATAACATACAAAATATGTTAATCAACTGTTTATGTTATCAATAAGGCTTCCAGTCAACAGTAGGCTTTTAGTAGTTAAGTCTGGGGTGAGTTAAAACTTATACACAGATTTTCAAATGCACAGATGTCCACACTCATAACCCCGACACTGTCCAAGGTTCAACTGTGGTTGCTTGGGGCTATAGGGGTGATGGAATCAAGAGTGATGACTTAATGAGCATGGGGTTTCTTTTATAGGGTAATGAAAATGTTCTTGAATTTGATAGTGGTGACGACTGCACACTATATCTACTAGATGGCATACTTTAAGAGTAAATTTTATGATATGTGAATTATAACTTAGTAAACTTATTTTAAAAAATCAGTCTCCCACATCCCCAAAATAAGCAAAGGTCATAAAAAGGCATTTCACAGAATAAAAAATATAAATAACCACTGAATGTACAAAAGTTCAAACAGTTGTAACCAAATATATAATCTTCAAAACAAAATAAAACATAAAGACAGGAATAGTTTTTATAATCTGATCAAGTTTTATTTTATTTTTTTAATATATTTTTTTGATTTTTTACAGAGAGGAAGGGAGAGGGATAAAGAGTTAGAAACATCGATGAGAGAGAAACATCGATCAGCTGCCTCCTGCACACTCCCCACTGGGGATGTGCCTGCAACCCAGGTACATGCCCTTGACCCGAATTGAACCTGGGACCCTTCAGTCCGCAGGCTGATGCTCTATCCACTGAGCCAAACCGGTTAGAGCAAGTTTTATTTTATTGTGAAGGACCAAGACAACTACTAAAAACCCCAAGCACCACCTGGCTTGTGTGGCTCAGTGGTTGAGTGTCAACCCATGAACCAGGAGGAGGTCATGGTGTGGTTCCCAGTCAGGGCACATGCCCGGGTTGCGGGCTCAATCCCCAGTGGGGGGCATGCAGGAGGCAGCTGATCAATGATTCTCTCTCATCATTGATGTTCTGATCTCTCTCTCCCTCTCCCTTCCTCCCTCTGAAATCAATAAAAATATATAAAACACACACACACACAAACAAACAAAACCCCAAGCACCAAGTAAGATTAAATGAAGCAACAGACTCAGAGAGAATTATCTTAGTTGTAGTGTTTAGTCACATGAAATAGGAAGACCCTGGTGATTAATAGGGTGTTGGGAAAGTTACTAATAATCCAAAAATTAAGAGAGCAGGGTTGGTGTCCCAGAAACCTAAGTCCTCAGGGCACAGGGATTTTGTCACGGACAAAATGTCTCAGGCAGAAATAAGAGGGGAAACAGACTATCCTCAGACTAAAAAGGAGGGAGTGTGGGGAGGGGCAAATAGAGGGAATGGACAAGATTAGCCTCCTGACCAAGCCCTGCCATCAGGATGGCAGCATATACTAGAGCAGTGGTTCTCAACCTTGGCTGCACATTAGAATCAGCTGGGAATCTTTTTAAAATCCTGATTTCTGGGCCTCATCCTCCGGAAATTCTGTTTCTTTGTTACTAATGATGAGGCCCAGAAATCAGGATTTTAAAAAGATTCCCAGGTGATTCTAATGTGCAGCCAAGGTTGAGAACCACTGTACTAGAGGGTGAGACACCCCCTAACCTCCAACCCAAGGCTGAATGGCATGCCAGTTAGGCAGCAAGACCTGGAGAGTAAAAGGCAACATGGGTGCCAGGAAAAGTAGGGATGGACAATCAGCCCTGGACAAAGAGTACTCACCAAGTAAGTGAGAGCTCCTCAACCTAGGGACAAGAAGAGATTATTTAGTAAACACCCAGCTACCATCACTCTTGGGACAGCAAAGATGAACTGAGAATTGTAGAAACTTCTAGAGAGAAGTATCTCAGCATAAGGGACAAGAAATTAACAAATACCCTACCACCAACACTCCCGGGAAAGGAAATACTTCGGACGGCAGAGATAAATAATGGCGTGTGAACTGAGAGTGCACACATGCACCCAAATAAACTTGAATAAGAATCTACAGAAAATATCCTTGAACTTTCTGGATGAATTAGATGGCAGTGAAATAAAAGCACTCCACCGAAGTTGGGAGACTGAGCACTGGTGTTGCCTATAATTGCATGTGGGTGGAATATGTGCAGGATGCTGGGCCAACACCCGATTCTACACCAACACATCACTTCCAGCCAGAGAACTGGGTCTTCATAAATGAGTTCTGGAGAATGAATAGCCTCAAAGTCAGACGATCCAGGCTCTACAAATGTATCTGGAACTGTCCCACAGCTGTGTACTACTCTAGGCCATCCCAATGGATAAACTAGTCTACAAACTTGCCTTGCCAAATAACCTATAGACCCAAGCCAAAACCACATCAATATGACATTAACCCAATTCATCTGCAAAACACAGAAACCACTTAAGACTATGAAAGCTTAGAAGGGAACCCTTAGATTTTCATCGACCTATAGCAGCATTAGCCTGGAAGTCACTGTGACATCCATGACTGGTTGAGTGAAGACTACAATGAAGTGTGGAAGAATTGTGTGGAGAAGCAGGAACAAAACTCAGGGCTAGTTGTATGAACCGGGTACCATGGAACATTTCTAGCACTGCTTATCATTGTACTTGGTGCTGCTGCCCACCAAGAAAGCCCTGTCTCTTACTGCATTCATCTCCATTAAAGACATCTTAGAGATAGCGAAGGACTACAGTCTTTGACAGGCATATCCATAGCTAAATTAACATACAAATGTACATCTTTGTATATCCAGAGAAGATAATACAATAAAGCTCTCAACATATCTACTAAAGACACTGTAATACTGCTACTTCACCTTGTTCTGGAGATGTTAATCAATGCAATTAGATAAGATAAATAATGAGAGGCATAAACATTGGAAAAGAAAGGGATACAATTTCTATATACAGGTGACAGGATAATATATCTAAGAGAAGCAATGATTAAAGTAACTCAAACAATAAGGATTCAGCAAGGCAGCAGGAAATATCCAGAAATTAGCAATATTCATATACATGAAGAATAACCAGTTAGAAGATAGAATGGACAAGAAAACCCTATAATAGCAACAAAAAATAAAATACTTATGAATAAACTGAAATGTTAAAAACTTATGTGAAGAAAACTATACACTAGTGGTTCTCAACCTTCCTGATGCTGCGAACCTTTAATACAGTTCCTCATGTTGTGTTGACCCCCAACCATAAAATTATTTTCGTTGCTACTTCATAACTGTAATTTTGCTACTGTTACGAATCGTAATGTAAAAATCTGATATGCAGGATGTATTTTCATTGTTACAAATTGAACATAATTAAAGCATAGTGATTAATCACAAAAGCAATGTGTAATTATATATTCAATATGTTTTCTGATGGTCTTAGGCGACTCTTGTGACAGTGTCGTTCGACCCCCAAAGGGGTCACGACCCACAGGTTGAAAACCGCTGCTATAAACCATTGGAAAATGAAAGACATCACTTGCTCTGGGTTAAGATGTCTCAATACCATCAATATATCAGTGCTCTTTTTAAAAATCTATATATATATTAAAGGCTAAGCGACCTTCTGACCGGTTATTATGATGCGCAATGACCACCAGGGGGCAGATACTCAACGCAGGAGCTGCTAAGCTGTGGTGACTTGGCAGTGGCAGTTCTCAGGTGACGCACCCGGGAACCAGAGAGGAGGGAGCCCAATTTCGGGGTGCGTCACCCGAGAACTGCCCTCTCACAATCCAGGACTCCTTGGGGGGATGTCGGAGAGCCGGTTTTGGACCAATCCCCGCAGGCCAGGCCGAGGGACCCCACCTGCTGGATGGACCCTGCTCACTCTGCAGATGCCTTTCGAGCGGTGGTGCTGCCCCAGGTGCAGCCAGCGGGGAAGGACCACGGGAGGTTGGCTCCAGGGCATGGCCAGCCCATCTCGCCCAGTCCCGCCCCTCCAGCCACCTTCTAATTAATTTCCTTTCAATGTACACGAATCTGTGCACTGGGGCATGTGTGTGTGTGTGTGTGTGTGTGTGTGTGTGTGTGTGTGTGTATTTCAAATAACTTCAGAGAGGAAGGGAGAGAGAGAGAAACATCAATGATGAGAGAGAATCATTGGCTGTCTGCCTCCTGCACACCCTTGACTGGGGATCAAGCTGGCAACATGGGCATATGCCCTCATGAATCGAGCCCTGACCTCCTGGTTCATAGGTTGATGCTCAACCACTGAGTCATGCTGGTTGGGCTCAATATATCAATCATGAATTTAATACAATCACAATAAAAATAACAATGAACTTTTTAATGGATTTACACAAATTGATGCTAAAGTTCATAGGAAAAGATAAAACATGCAAGAATAGCATGGAAAACACTGAAGAAGCTACAATGACAGACTAGTCTTATCAGATATTAGATCATACTAACAAAGCCTCTCTGATTTAAACAGTGTGGTACTGGTGCATGAACAGTCAGATAATCCAACAGAATAAATACACCCACCTACATATATAAACCTTTCATATGACCAAGGTTGTTTTGTGTGGTTTTTTATTTATTTTTATTTTTTATTTTTTTTTAAAAATATATTTTATTGATTTTTTACAGAGAGGAAGGGAGAGAGATAGAGAGTTAGAAACATTGATCAGCTGCCTCCTGCACATCTCCTACTGGGGATGTGCCCGCAACCCAGGTACATGCCCTTGATGCCCTTGACCGGAATCGAACCTGGGACCTTTCAGTCCGCAGGCTGACGCTCTATCCACTGAGCCAAACCGGTTTCGGCTTGTGTGGTTTTTTAAATAAATAAATGGCATTGGATAATTATGTGAAAAAAAAGATAAAATTGAGTGCATTCCTCACACCATATACCAAAATATACTCCAAATGGATGAGAGAACTGTGAAAAAATGAAATTCTATTAGTACTAGAAGAAAGTATGGGTGAATTCTTCTATGACCTGGTAGAGAAAAGCTTTCTTTCTAATACTAAAAATCCAGATATGATAAATTTAACATTAACACATTTGACTATTCAAAAACAAACTTTGGCATAGCAAAAACAAAAACCCCACCATAAATAATGCCAAATATTTGCAATGTATGCCAAAGTTAAATGGCTAATATTTTTAAATATAAAGAAATTTTTAAATCTGAGGAAATGAAGACCCAAAATTATTAGAAAGTAGACATGAACAGATAATAATTTTAAAATGTAAAAAATGGCCCTTCAACACACAAAAAAATGTTCAGTTCGCTTGTAGTAAGAGGAATACAAATTAAAACTACACCAGGCCAGCCTTAGACAGTTTGACTCAGTGGCTAGAGTGTCGGCCTGCAGACTGAAGGGTCCAGAGTTCGATCAAGGGCATATGCCCAGGTTGCGGACTCGATCCCCAGTAGGGGGCAGGCAGGAGGCAGCAGATCAATGATTCTCTTTCATCATTAATGTTTCTATCTCTCTCTCCCTCTCCCTTCTTCTCTGAAATCAATTAAAAATATATTTAAAAAAAAAAAAACTACACCAGGACACCATTTCTCATCTAATAGATTGGCAGAAATTCAAAAGCGTGGTAACATACTCTGTTGGTGAGACTGTGGCGCTCTTTTTTTTTCTTTGCTTTCTTTCTTTTTTCTATAACACAAAAAGTATAGGGTATAGAGGGGATAAATGGTGATGGAAGGAGAGTTGACTTGGGGTGGTGAACAAACAATACAATATATAGATGATGTATTATTAATCTCAGTTCTTGAGTTTGGCAAAGAAAGAATTCAGAACCAGGAACTCAAATTAAAAGAGAAAGTTTATTTAGAAAGTTACAGAGGTAGTAAAAGTGAGCTGTAGAAGCAATGGGCTACGGAAACAAGTTATAGAGGCAAAAGAAGGGCCCTTGGAGCTTAAGAGAAAGGCAAAGGTAATGCACCTGAGGGAATAGGGGTAAACAGGGCAGAGGGAAGGGAAAGGCGTGGGTGCAGAGACTGGCACTCTTACACACTACTGATGGGAACTCAAAATAGTAAACTGCACAGGGAGAGGAATTTAGCAATCCTATATAATAAAGAGGTAATATGCAAATTGCCCATCACACCCTCGCACAAGATGGCCACCCCCATGTGATCAAAGATGGCCACTACAAGATGGCCAGCAGGGGAGGGCAGCTGGGGGGGGGGAGGGGGACCAGGCCTGCAGGGGAGGGCAGTTGGGGGCGAATGGGCCTGCAGGGGAGGGCAGTTGGGGGCGACCAGGCCTGCAGGGGAGGGCAGTTGGGGGCGACCGGGCCAGCAGGGGAGGGCAGCTGGGGGGGACCAGGCCTGCAGGGGAGGGCAGTTTGGGGCAACCGGGCCGGCAGGGGAGGGCAGTTGGGGGTAATCGAGCTGGCAGGGGAGCAGTTAGGCATCGATCAGGCTGGCAGGGGAGTGGTTAGGGGGTGATCAGGCTGGCAGGCAGAAGTGGTTAGGAGCGATCAGGCAGGCAGGCAGGCGAGCGGTTGGGAGCCAGCAGTCCCGGATTGTGAGAGGGATGTCCGACTGCTAGTTTAGGCCTGATGCCACAGGGGTCCCAGATTGGAGAGGGTGCAGACTGGGTTGAGGGACACTCCCCCTCCCCCAGTGCACAAATTTCATGCACCAGGCCTCTAGTATCTAATAAATAGATATACATCCAACAATACAAAAATACATATAAGCAAAGTTTTTCATTATAACACTAGAGGCCCAATGCACGAAATTTGTGCAAGAGTAGGCCTTCCTTCCCCCAGCTGCCGGCACCGGCTTCCTTCTAGCACCCGGGACCTGGGCTTCCCTCGTAGCCCTGGCTTCATCTGGAAGGACGTCTGGTCTAATTAGCATATTATGCTTTTATTACTATAGATCATTTGTAATAGAAAAATATTGGTAAATACTGAAATGTCCAAGTACAAGAGAATGGTTGAATAAACCCTTGTACACACAATTGAGTTCTAGGCAGTTAAGAAGGAAAAGTTATTTATGTGTATCAGTTTTTCAAACAGCTTCTAAATTGTTAGGACATAAATGTATATTAAGTTGTTTGGACCTAACTATATAAGAAATAAAACCATTACATGTTTCTTTTGACCTAGGGATGCTATAAAAAACTTACTGACATAATAAGGCTGCCATAAACTGAGAAAGTTTGGGAACTTCTGATAAAGGCCTGTGAAGGCTTTTAAGAGTGTATGTGTACATAGTTATGAGGTTCCTGTGGATTGTGGTTAACAAAATTTACAATAGGCTAATGAAGGCACTGTCCATAGTATAAGAGCTATAATAGATTTTTATGATGGCACATAAGAGCAAGTAGCTGTCTTGAAAGTTGTTTTTTGTCTGTCTTCCCCCTTCCCCCCAGAAATTGTGTTAAGAGAAAGCATCTAATCAAGATAAAATTTTTGGAGACATAACCTAAGCTGAGTTCCGAAGGACCAGTAGAAGTATACTAGACTGGGGGGAAGGAGTGGCTAGAATTACAGAAAAATGGAGGACTGAGAAAATGCTGGATTCCAGAAGCTGAGACTGAATCTCCTGGAAAAAAAGAGGTTAGGAAAGAGTAGATCTTGAAGGTTTTGTATATGTGATTGAGGATAAGAGGAGTTTGGATTTTATTTTAATGGGCAAAAAGGAGTTGCAACAGGGTTTTAAGCGGGGGAGTATCATGATTGCTCTAACAAAATGGGGAGGAGAGAGGGGTTGGTGGTGGGGAGCAACCCGAGGCTAAAGGGCTGCTGCAGAAATCAGGGCAGATCTGGACAGAGCAGCTCAACTAAAGCATTTGCAATCACTCAGTGGTGTGGCAACCTCCACTTTCAAGGCACTAGTATGCTGGCTATCCAACCGCTTCACACAGAAGCAGAGATCCTGTGGTTTTGATGACGACAATCATGATCTTTGTGAAAACCTGGGATCTTTGCCTCACCTTCACAATGCATTTGGAAGTAGAAGTCAGTTCACAATCTTGCTGTTTTATTCTTCAAGCTGACACTGTCAAACCCTGATATTTAGCTTCAATAAGTGAATTCAGCAGTGAAACTGGATCCCACATTTCAAAGAGATTACTTGTGTCAAAGGTTATATCTACTGAATCTCATATAGGACTCTAGCTGGGAAAGCCCTTCAGAATAGTATTGTAATATTTTACGGAAATTTGCTTTTTTGGCTTGTACAGACTACCTTCTTGACATTGAGAAATTAAGCCTTCACCTTAAGGTATAATTAAATCAAAGATAAAAATTCTCTCCTAAAATTTACTCACAAGTCCTTGAAAAACTAAGACCTTTCATTTTACTTTTTATATACTATAACCAAATCCTAATGAGTACGATAAGGTGTCTTAGAGCTAAAAAGAAATAAAAAAATAATTGTTACTAATGAGGGCTAGATAATGAGCTGTTTTTACATACAGCTATGTACTTTTTTTAAAACCAAGAGATGAACACATTTGTCTTAAGCTCATTTAAAATTGTTAAAAAAAACAAACAAACAAAAAAATTGCACAGGCTTAGAGAGAGTGAAGAGAATTCTTCTAGCACTGAATAGCAATTAGACCCTTACAAGAGTTCAGCCCACTTTAAGCCTCCATATTTAAACCAAAAAGAAAATGACATATGGTCTAAAATGGTAAAAATACACCCAGTACACCTTTGCTTCTTTTACCATTCTTCCCATTCCCCTTCAACCTCTCCCCCATCTCTTTTAGTGAAAGAAAAAACAACATGCCTTAAGGAAAGCTTACTATAAATAGGCTTCAAAAAATCCTCTCACATTTCAAATACTTCCGAGGTAAAAAGCAGTCATCAAACACCATAGTTGAGTTCCTAATGTGTACTCTATTTTTCCAGGACACTTATATGAATAATACCCAACCATTTTTTTTCATTACAGCACATATAAAGGGTGATAACACTATTTATAGGTACACTTGGGATAAACAGAAGAGTTGCTACTGCTACTGCTACTGCCACTGCCACTGCCAGCCACTTGGCCAGGGTTACTAGCAGCCCCAGGCCCCACTAGCCAACCAAGTGCTGAGATCAGTATCTTGCTTTCCCGAATCTCATTTTCCTCAGCCTCTTAGGATTAATTGCAATACCCAAGCTTTAAGAAGTCATTACTTTAAAATTCAGACTTTACTACACACTAGCTAGCTGCCTAGCCACTGGCAAATAGCTTCACTTAGTAAAGTGTAGGAAAACTACCTATCTTGCAGAGGTACTGTGGAGATTTGAAATATTCTAAGTAAAGCTCTTATCACAGGACTTGGCAGGCAATCAATGTATGAGGAATGTTATTATCAGGAGGGTTAGTACATTCAAAAAGGGAAATCTGACCACTGTACAGTGATAATGACAATGAGGTAAGAAACTGCAGGCTTCCTTCCTCTCCTTAGTGTCTAAAAATGAAAACATTTTATAAAACAATGGAAACCATATACTGTCCCCCTACTTCTTCAAAATCATAAATCTTTTTCCTCATTAGCAGCCTCTTATTCTAGTATTTTAAAAGTGGTTGTCCTCGCCATCCAACTAATAAGGGTTACTAGTACGTATTACACTGATACACACACATACAAGAAATGATACTGGTACATTTATTTAGAAGCGGAGCTTAGAAAACCAGTGCAGAACCACCACCAGATATCTGGAAAGGAAAGAAGGTATCAGCACTTTTTTATTTGGACCTTCCTAAAGTGAAAATAACCAACTACTTACAGACAAAAATTATCCCCCCGCACAAATGGTAGGCAAGGGTCTTTCCTATAATTGGCCCTTTCCATCTGAAAGCCCTTCAAAAAAAAGGGTTGAAGAACTGCTTCAATATAGAGGACGCAGATGACTGCACGCTCAGCAGACACACTAGAGAGCAGCATCTGGATCTCTGAAAAGAAATGTGAACGTGGCTATTGGTAAATTATGCCAAGGTCATACTGGACGTCATAGGATTTCATGTATCCATGGGAAAAATGAGCCACTATAAGCAATTCCGGGATGCACCATGTTTTCCCAGCAATGGCAGCTCCCAATTTCCTCTTTTTAAGACAGGGTATGGCTGTCAACTCTAAACTTAAACTTACCATCACCAGGAAATCTCTGCTTGATAACCTTGGACAAACATGCTCAAGTAGTAAACCTTTAACACTGGGATACAAATTATTATAATGCCTAGTCACAATTCCCCAAATATAATTTTAACCTTTCAAGGGAGGACAGAGTTTTGGAAGGAGAGCGAGGGATCCTTCTTGAATTGTTCTTTGACCGTGCTAAAGAACAGACAGGCAAAGCAAAGTCTGTATGTGTTAAGAAACTGGAAAACACACACACACACACACACACACACACACACACACACACACACACTAGCCAAATAAAATAAATGACTCCTGGAAGGCGACTGTGAGCTAATTAGACTTTCATTCATTCAACGAAGAAATGAATGAATAACGTCTATGTAGGCCCATCACATGGAAACAGAAGACATGGCTTCTGCCTTGAAGAAATTCTAAGTCTAAAAATAATGTTTTACAGTTACAGTCATTTGATAGTAACACTGTATTAATAAAGGCACAAAAACAACTAATAAGATATACGTATTTAAACAGATCAGTAAACATAAGCTAAGGGAAATGCCTTCTACTGTGAGTTCACTAAGGAAATTTGTTACCCCGTTTTCGGAACATGATTAAAGCTGTCATTTGGGAAAGGATTAAACCTATGACACATGTTTTATAGTTTCCCCCTACCATCACCGCCAGACACAATTTGTAAATGAGGTGTTTTTCAGGTTGACATGCTGGGTGTGGCGCTGGAGTTCTCACACAACCTCCATGGCACCTGGATGAGCTCTCACACGTCTGGACATTCTGGTTCCCGAGCAAAGGCCAGTTAACTCCTTCATTCTCCCCAAACCTGAAAACAACGCCGCACGGCGACCCCGCCCACTTGCACACCTATCAGTCTCCCGCGTACCAATCACACCTGCCACTTCTGGAAAGCCGGTAGGGACGGACCACCCTTCACTCCAAATAATTACACTCTCTTCCTCGTCTTAGAGGCGGAATTACCCGAAAAGGGGCCAAACCTGTGCAAGAGCCCAGAGCCGGCTATTGAGTTCAGTGCGTAAAATCTAACGACCAGTCTGGAAAAACACCCTTCCCTGTAACCGCTCTCGTCCAGGCCAGGAGTTGAAAGGAAGGGATGGAGGGGACAGGAGCGGAGGGAGGCGCAGGGGCTGGGGTAGCGGCGGCGGGTCCCCCAGGTCGCGGGCACCGCCCAGGCAAGGTCCTCCGCGCGCAGGGCCAGAAATGCAGGGTGACCTTCCGACGGAGACCTGGGAGCGGGTGTCGGGCGCGGGGGCCCTCGCCGCCGCCGCCCGCCCGCCCTCGGAGGCGCGCTCGGCCGCCCCGAGGCGAACACGGCGCGCGGATTCCATCCCGGGCTCGCCCCGGGCAGAACGCGCGATGTGCAATCTCCGCGCCGGGCCCCGCGCCGCGGCCTCGGCCCGCTGCCAGCCGGACACACCCCCGCCGCCCCCCGGCGGCCCCCACCCTCCCGAGCGGCCGGGACCGGCGTCGCTCACCTGCACCGCAAACCAGTCCGCCGCCCCACGGGCACCGGAAGCCGCGGCAGGGCTGGCTCCGGCCGAGAGTGCTCGGTCCTCGTCTGGGAGGCTCTGCGCCGCGAGCAGCAGCAGGAGGAGTCCGACGGGCGGCGGCGGAGAAGGCTGGGAGGCAGGGGGAGGACGACGCGGAGGAGGCGGAGGAGGAGGCGGAGGAGGACTAGGGACGCCCCGCTCACGACAGATCCACCCTCCTCCCGCCCGCTCTGCAGCAGCCGCCGCAGAGCACTTCCGGGGCGCTAGGGGCGGAGCAGCCCAGATGGGGCGGGACTTCCGCTCCTTTGGCGGAGCCCAGGGTGTCGGGGGCCGAGCTGGAGAACAATAGCTGGCGCGGGGCGGGGGGCGCGGGCTCTCCGGCGTCCACCCTCTTCGGGCTGCGGCCCGGCTGCGCGGCCTGCCGGGCGTCCCCACCCCCAGCTCCCTGTGCCCGACGGGATGAAATCACCTCCCGGGGGCCTGGGAGGGGCCGCAGCCTCGGGGAGTTTCCCGATCTCTGCGTCGGCGCCGCGACGTCTCTTTCTCTTATGGGGGCCAAGAGGGGGTTCTTGGGGGAAAGAGGGAAGACCGGAGGACGCCATCTTGCTTCTCGGGAGCAGCCCCTCTCCCGGGGCGTCCGAGGATGGAGGCCTCTCGGTCCGGCGGCCGGGGTTTGCCGAAGCGGAGCCCGCGCCCTGGCTGGTCGCGGGTCGAGTCCTAGGAAGTGGGTCAGCCCAGCGCCCGGGCGGGAGGGTCTCGGGGGCCGCCCCCGGGCCTCGCGTCTGCTGGTCCGTGGAGGTCGCTGCCCGGGTGGTCTGGACGCTGGAGCCTTTACGAGGGGCTCGCGCCCACCGCCCCCACACCCCCGCCCCCCGGGACCCTGCAGGGCGGCGCGGCGCTGAGATCGCCCTGCGGCTCCACCCTTGGGTTTGGTAGCTGCTAGAAGTGCTCCCAGAGTCGGTTGCTTTTTTAAAATCCAGCCACAGGTTCAAAATAGATCATTTGTTTAGCATTTGTTAGTAACTACAGAGCCTTATCTCTCTCTCTTTTTTAAAAAAACTTTTATTTCTTCTCTTATCTTTGCGCCCTGCCTCCAAACTGAGTACCAACTCAGGGATCGGCAGGACGCACTCAGTGGGTAGGCAGGCAGACATGAAAGCATATAATTATGATCGAAAGTGTGGTCTATCAAGGTTGACGGAGCAAGAATAAGTGACTTCACTAACTCTGCAGTTAGATTTTAAAGTCCAATGCGGGTTTCCCAGCTCAAAAATGGGGCATGGGATGCAAGTCCAGATCCTAACAGAAAAGTCATGCAGCGCAGGGACAGATAATGTGTTAAGGAATTCATTCCAGGCCCGAATTTCTGAAAAAAGATGAGGCTGGAGAAGCAGCCAGAAGACAAATCATGAGAACTACCTTCCCTGCCATGGTGAGGCAATGACTAGAGTAATGGGCCTGGGCACTTGTACAAGCTGTGGGCGAGGGACAGGTTAGTTGGGAGGAGCAGGGCAAGAAGAGAACTTGTAGACCAGAGATCGAGGATGCAGGGATCATTATGTGAGTATCAGTGATCATGCAAAGATAGATTCCTAAAATATTCAGGAGGCCAAATCAACTGATTTTGGTAATTGATTGCTGGGGTCAGGTGGAGGGGAATGAGGCAGTGAGGCTGTTTTGATTTCGGGGGAGGATAAATGAGATAAGGGTGGCAGTCAGATGGAGGGGTGCAGCAAATGAGTGCCATTTGGGACCCGATGAGTTTGAAGTAGCAGTGGTGTGGTCAAAAGGCAGTTGCAATATGGATCTAGGGCTCTGGGGAGGATGTAGGCTGGGTTTAGAAAAGCCCCAGGTATGTATTAACCACATCCAGGCAGGCGGCAGTCTCACTTCACTGAGCAGTTTCAAAACCACTTCTCCTTTCTTCCTATGTTTTCTTGGGAAAGTGCTGAAATGTTACACTGAAACCACTCCCCTCCCTCATGTGATGATTTCTGCCCATCTATAGACTTAATACCCAAACGCTTAACGGTCTGAGGATCATAAAGGCTAGGCTTACAGGGAACTGAATATGACAGTGGTAAGGGTATAGCATCATAAACTCGTAAATTGAAATGTAATTTTAATGAAAAGATATTTTAAACTTGATCTCTGATATTAGGTTAGTTAAACTGGCCACAGATGAAAGATTGAGGATGGCAGATTGTGCAAATAACTGCTGGATGGAGAACTAGAAGGAGGATGACCTTAGGAGTGAGCAGCGGGAACACAACGAAAGACAACTTTAAATTCATTAGCCTGTCTCGGTTGTTCACAGCTTTGCTAGCCTGTCTTAAAGCCCTCAGAAATAGTATGGATCATTTTGAGCAGAGGCTTCAGAAAACCACAAATAGCAGAAGCCCTATAAATAATAGCTACAGTGTCAAAGATTATTAGGTCTTGTTTTATATTCCTATAGAGCAGCATTTTAAACACAAAAAAATGAGGAACTCTCACTTTCAGTTCTTAGATTATTTAAGTACATTATTCTTAATTGTTCTAGAGTAGAAATATAGAGGGTGTCCCCCCCAAAAATGTATACACACCTTAGCAGCTGATAGCACAATTTTGAAAAGGAAATGCATTTTTTTATAAACCCTGCCTTTTATAATTATTCAAAGTGTGTGCATACATTTTTTGGGACACCTATATTTAGGTATATTAATAAACCTAAATGATCTTGAGCTTGAGTTCCTTTTCTGTTTGTTTTTTTTAAATATATTTTTCTTGATTTCAGAGAGGAAAGGAGAGAGAGAGAGAGAGACAGAAACATCAATGATGAGAGAGAATCATTGATTGGTTCCCTTCTACATGGCCCTACTGGGGATTGAGCCCGCAACCCACGCTTATGTCCTTGACCAGAGTCAAACCTGGGACCTTTCATTCCACAGGCCAACGCTCTATCCACTGAGCCAAACTGGCTAAGGCCCTTTTACGTTTTGTTCATTGTATGATCCTAGAAAAGTGACTTAACCTTTATGACCTTTCTTTTTTTATCCTCACCTGAGAATATGTTTTTATTGATTTTAGAGGGAGAGGAAGGAGGAGAGAGATAGAAACATTAATGATGACAAAGAATCATTGATCGGCTGCCTCCTGCATGCCTCCCATCAGGGATTGAGTTTGCAACCCAGGCATGTGCCACCGGAAATTGAACCATGACCTCCTCATTCATAGGGCAACACTCAACCACTAAGCTACTGCCGCCTGGCCAGTTCAATATTTTTAAGGGTTCTTTGATACATTTTGGCAAAGTCTGGGAAAATACGCCTCTGGTCAGCATCTATTTCTATGAAAATTGATACCCATTTTATTTTTATCCAGTTTTATAAGTTGCATTATTTTTCCACATACCTAGTATCAATTTCTAGTGGCTCTGGTATTGTGTGTGTTGTCTGTGTGTATACACACACACAGAATACCTTCATATCTTCATGCTGAATGCTAATTTAGTGTTTAATGTACTTCATCAAATGAATTCTATCATACAGGAACTAATTTGTCCTGGGAAAGGGTAAAGGTAGGGATAGACCAGACAGAAAGTATTTATAAAGTCAGGAAGGCCCTAGTAGTTTGGCTCAGTGGGTAGACTGTCAGCCTGCAGACTGAAGGGCCCCGGGTTAGATTCCAGTCAAGGGCATGAACCTTGGTTGTAGGCTCAATCCCTGGCCCTGGTTAGGGAGTGCCTGCAGAGCCAACCAATCAATGTTTATCTCTCACATCAATGCTTCTCTCTCTCCCTCTCCTACTCTCTAAAGATCCATGAAAAAATATCCTCAGGTGAGGATTGACCAAAAAATAGAGTCAGGAGGGATCTGGTAAGTAGAATAGATTAGATCTGAGAAGCCAGAAGGAGGAATTAGTCAAGAAAAGAATTAAATTCATATTTATTGAATATTTACTATATTTCAGACTTTGTACCAGGCACCTTACAAAATAAGGCAGTGGTTCTCAACCTCCTGACCTTTTAAATACAGTTCCTCATGTTGTGACCCAACCATAAAATTATTTTCGTTGCTACTTCATAACTGTAATGTTGCTACTGTTATGAATCGTAATGTAAATATCTGATATGCAGGATGGTCTTAGGTGACCCCTGTGAAAGGGTCGTTCGACTGCCAAAGGGGTCGCGACCCATAGTTTGAGAACTGCTGAAATAAGGAATATTTGGTGAAATTCTATAAATCTAGGTGAAGTATGGTAGCAATCATCTCAGGTAGAAACTATAGTTTAACTTTAACCCTGCTGTTTGGTTTCTGTACTTATTTGCTTGCTAAAATAATAGAAAAGTTATTTTAATTTTCTGAATTATATAAATCACCCCATTCAATTAAATACTCTATTGATTGTAATATGAATATCCCATTGGTTTGGTCATACTGGTTTTAGAAATAGAAAGCACATTTTCCTTTACCTGGGAAGGACAGCACAATTATCCCAAGGTCAGAGGGCTCCAGTTAATGTGTCCCTGTTGACTCGGTGTTCTGGAGACCAAAAATTGTAATTTAGATAACATGCTTAAGTCTGACCAGGTTCCTCATTCCAGACCTGAGGGCTCTAGATAATGTGTTTCTGTCAATTCAGTGATTCGGGAGACCCAAAACTATAATTTAGATAACATGCTGCTTCTGCTTCTGTAAACTGCTTTTTTGTGAACCAGGTTCCTCATTCCAAACCCTGGGATGTAATCAATACCTTTGTGATCTTTGCCTATAAATCTGGTGTTGCGGCCATCTTATCACTATGAGATTTGGGAGAGCCGAAATGCCCCCTCATAGTCCTGGATTTGCAATAAATATGACTCTTTAATTCGACTTCTTGAGATTTGAGGGGTACATTACAACATAGGTAGTTTAAATCTTGGATTTAAGTTTAAGTCAGAAAAATAGTATTAATAGTATTAACAAGCAGGACACTTGAACAAATTATTTTACTCTCTAACTTTTTTTGTTTGTTTTCAGAGAAAGGAAGGGAGAGGGAAAGATAGAAACATCCGTGATGAGAGGGAATCATTGCTCAGCTGCCTCCTGCAGGCCCCTACTGGACCAAGCCCAAAACCCAGGCATGTGCCCTCACCTGGAATTGAACTGTGACTTCCTGGTTCATTGGTCAATGCTCAACCACTGAGCCATACTGCCCAGGCTACTCCCTGTCTTTTAAAATACTTATACTGTATAGTTTATTATAAGAATTAAAAATTACATGAGCTAGTGCATGTTAATTAACATGATCAAACCAACTTTTGAACCATACCCATCCCTTCATTCTTTTGAAGGGGAGGCCATCATTCAGTCTATTTTGGATCTTGACTCCTGTCTACTTGAGAACCTTGCTCCATTAATTATTCTCTTTCTATTGTTTCTTCAACCTCTCAGAGTACTGGTTCCTTGCCATTAGCATGCTCAGTTTAAAATGTTTCCCTCATACATATTCTTCCTCCCTCTAGCTTCTGCCCAAATTTTCCTTCCTTTCATTAAATAAAAAATTTGAGAGAATTTTCTGTGCTTGCCATCTCTACTTTGTCATCTCCAAGTTACTTCTCAATCATTTTGTAATCAGGCTTACATTCCCAACACTGCTGTGAAACTAGTCTCAATAAAGTCACCAATATCATCCCTATTATATGACGTCTTAATTTTTAATATTTTAACTGTTAATCATTACTTCCTTTCTGAAACATTCTTTACCTTCTGTAATAACACAGTTCACTGTTTGTTTCCTTTCTGGCCACTCATCATTGTCCTTTGGACACTTCTGTTTTTACTTAAATATTGCCATTCCAAGGAATTCTAAGGCTCTTATCACTCTAGTCTAATCTACACATTCTTCTTGGATGATCTCATCTATGCTCATGATTCTTGCTTTCTCTACATGGATGGCTTCTAGCCATGAGCTGACTCCTAAGCTTGAAAACCAAATATTCAGTTCCCTACTTGGTATCTCTTAGGTGTTTTATAGACATCCAACTCAAACACAACATGACTAAACTGAGCTATTGCCATCATACATTAAATGCCCATGAAATCTAAATGTTAACTTTGAATTTCTACATTTTCCTCAATATCCGCTCAATCATCAGGCTGTTAAACCTTCCTCCTTAGTATATTTCAGAATCATCCATCCCACTCCATTTCTACTACTACATCCCTAATTCAAGTTATTACCTGCTTACGGTTACTGCAGTATAGGTCCAGTGGGTTCAGCCTTTTCCTCCTCTAAATCCAATATTCACACTGAAACCATCATGATCTTTCTGGAAGGCAAATAGGATCATATATCTTCTCTGCCTAAACTCTTTCAATACTTCCATTATCTCAAGTTAGTCTGAATTCCTTCATGTGTCTTGTGCAGCCTAATACAATCTAATTTCTGTTTCTTTCTGTAGTCTCATCTCTGGTCACTTACTGTTTCCCTCACTACACACACACACACACACACCTGGCTCCAAAAATATAGGTGCCTGCTTTTGTACATACTGCAGTCCAAAAAAACATGAAAGTTAAATGAGTAAAAGTTAGGTTTTAAAGATTATAAAGATATCAAAAGTCTAAAATTCCCAGTTGTATAAAAGTTTTAGATTTGTTGGTGTTCTTCTTTTTTTCTCCTTTTGTGCCCTGTACTTTTCTTTGCACATATCATACTTTTTAAAACTATATATATTTTATTGATTTTTTTACAGAGAGGAAGGGAGGGAGATAGAGAGTTAGAAAATGAGAGAGAAACATCGATCAGCTGCCTCCTACACACCCCCTACTGGGGATGTGCCAGCAACCAAGGTACATGCCCTTGACCAGAATCGAACTTGGGACCCTTCAGTCCGCAGGCCGATGCTCTATCCACTGAGCCAAACCGGTTAGGGCTCTCACACTTTTTACTGTTTGTTTTTATTTTTTACCCCCTCTTTTTTTGTTTCTTTATCTTTTTTTTTTTTGTGGGTTTTTTATTTTATTTTATTTGTTTTTAAGTTTCGGTTTTACTTGGCTGGTGTTGCCCAGTAGTTGAGTCATGGTTCAATTCCCAGTCAGGGCAAATGCCTGGGTTGCAGGCTTGATTCCCAATAGGGGGTGTGCAGGAGGCATCTGATTTATGATTCTCATCATTAATGTTTCTATCTGTGTTCTCCCTGTCTCTGAAATCAATAAAAACATATTTAAAAACAGTTTTAGTTTTTAATCCCGGCCATGTATATACTAGTACATATATATTTAAAACAGATTAAACACAAAATACCATAAATTAATTTCTTTACTCACATTATGATCTCATTTGTGGTGACATTTAGTAGATAAAACTTATTTTCACATTGGAAAGAAGTTGATAATGTAGATTTTGCAAAGTATTGATGGTATTTCTGTTACTGTCTTATAAACTTCGGAAAATTCCTGAAAATTTTGAATTGCAGCTTTCTGTTGATAACAGATTCCTTAGTAAGTTGCATCCCTATTTTCTTTTTTTAAATATATTTTTCCCTTTATTAAGATATTACAAATGTGTCCTTATTCCCCCATTGTCCCCTCATCCCCCCAATCCTGCCCTCACCCTCACCCCCTGTTGTCCACATCCATCGCTTAATGCTTATATGCGTGCATACAAGTCCTTTGGTTGATCTCTCCTCCTCACCCCACCCTCCCCTACCTTCCCTCTGAGTTTTGAGCATCTGATCGATGCTTCTCTGTCTCTAGATCTGTTTTTGTTCATCAGTTTATGTTGTTCATTATAATCTACAAATGAGTGAGAGCATGTGATATTTATCTTTCTCTGACTGACTTATTTCACTTAGCATAATGCTCTCCAGCTCCATCCATGCTGTTGCAAATGGTAGGAGTTCCTTCCTTTTGACAGCAGCATAGTATCCCATTGTGTAGATGTGCCAAAGTTTTTTAATCCACTCATCTGCTGATGGGCACTTAGGCTGATTCCAAATCTTAACTATTGTAAATTGTGCTGCTATGAACATAGGGATGCATATATCCTTTCTGATTGGTGTTTCTGGTTTCTTGGGATATATTTCTAGAAGTGGGATCACTGGGTCAAATCTAAGTTCCATTTTTAGTTTTTTGAGGAAACTCCATACTGTTCTCCACAGTGGCCACACCAGTTTGCATTCCCACCAGCAGTGAACAAGGGTTCCTTTTTCTCCGCATCCTCACCAGCATTTGTCATTTGTTGATTTGTGGATGATAGCTATTCTGACAGGTGTGAGATGGTACCTCTCTGTCGTTTTGATTTGCATCTCTCGGATGATTAGTGACTTTGAGCATGTTTTCATACGTCTCTCAGCCTTATGTATGTCCTCTTTCAAAAAGTTTCTATTTAGGTCTGTTGCCCATTTTTTGATTGGGTTGTTTATCTTCCTTTTGTTAAGTTGTATGAGTTCCCTGTAAATGTTGGAGATTAAACCTTTATCAGAGATATCATTGGCAAATAAGTTCTCCTATGCAGTGGGTTTTCTTGTTGTTTTGTTGAGTATATTTTATTGATTTTTACAGAGAGGAAGGGAGAGGGATAGAGAGTTAGAAACATGGATGAGAGAGAAACATTGATCAGCTGCCTCCTGCACACCCCCTACTGGGGATGTGCCCGCAACCAAGGTACATGCCCTTGACCGGAATAGAACCTGGGACCCTTCAGTCTGCAGGCCGACACTCTTTCCACTGAGCCAAACCGGTTAGGGCGCATCCCTATTTTCATTTATACTATGTTTTTTATGTATTTAAATCATTGGAATATTTATGGATGTAATTGTCAATTGATAATTTTAATGACCTTTCCATATCTTTTGTTACTGTATTTTATGTCTTAGACACAATTGTCAAGGATAAATCTAGTATTTCCCCAATGTTCTTTAATGTAGTTCTTTTCCTTTACATATGAGTTCATA
The DNA here is from genome assembly GCF_963259705.1 of Myotis daubentonii. NCBI lineage: Eukaryota > Metazoa > Chordata > Mammalia > Chiroptera > Vespertilionidae > Myotis > Myotis daubentonii. The sequence continues at coordinate 76,124,820 of NC_081849.1, read as the reverse complement.
GTCAATTTCAAGTCCAATAAGCATCTGATTTAGGCTAAAGATTCACAACTTTAGGCCAACCTAATATATATATATTTGGCCTTAGTCTCAATTATACTGTTGTTAGCAGCACTTTAATTTTCTCATTCAGTTTTGTAAAATATTAAGTTCAAAGGCAAAAAATTTTGTAAATAATTGCACAAACACTGCTGTGCCAAGGTGGCATTACTCTGAAGTTAGACTATTAATTGACAATTACCACTATGTAATAACAGCTTCACTTTTTATCAATGGATGTGTTGTGATCCCAATTCAGCCTAGAAAAAGTAGAGGGTGGGGAAGGAGGGGATTCATGTGTAAAGTTCAATGCCACCTCTCCCTGTGCTCTTATCCCTGCTGTTTTTTCTGCCTGGAGAAAAATCTCATACTCCTCCCCCTTCAATCTCCTACTTCCCCTTCATTCATCTTTATATCACTTCATCCAGGAAGCTTCTCCTCAACTTCCCATAGGCGGTAGGTGACAGAAGCCTGAGCTCCCTTTGTGCCTGTACTTTTCTTGGCACATATCACACTTTATTGGGATTGTAAGAAAGACAATTCTTACTCAGGAAGGCAGGAAGTAGATCTGTTTTGTGTACTGTTATGGCCCTATATTAGATCAATATTATTTTTAAATGAATGAATGAATCATGGCAAAAAAATTATGAAGGTAAGTGCCCTCTCTGTTAGTCAAGATAAGGTAGGTTACAATGCAGGAACAGAAAGCAGAAAATCTCAGTGGCTTAACATCGCAAAAGTTTATTGCTTGCTTATGATACATGTGCCAGCTTGCTGAGACTTTCTCCTCACTGTCACTTAGGAACTCATCTGTTGGAGGCACCAAGTGACAAGTGTTCCACAGTCACTGCAGGCAACGAGAACCTGGCAAATCTTTCACTTGCTCTTAAAGTGACATATTTTGCTCATATTTTGCCAGAGCAAGTTATGTAGTCGTGCCTGTTCAAAGCAGGTAACCCGCCACGTGCCCAGGAGGAGAGGGAAACGTGAACATTTCTATATAGCCCAAAGATACCCTACTCGTATGTCTTAGTCAAGACTCTTAGTTACATGTGACATAAATCCAGTTCAATCTAGTTTAGGAGATAAGGGAATAATGAGATCATAGAGCTGAAAGAAATTAAACCACTCAAAATGCAGGAGTGGCTCGGAGTTGTCATATTTGTAACCAAGACTCTTCCAGATCTTTTTCTGATTCTTTCTGTACGTTGGCTTTAGCCTCTTCCAGTTCAGAATGAAAGCTATCATATGGCCACTGATATCTTCCAATCTTTGCTTCTCAAGGCTGCCACCACAAAAGAGAGGGCCAAGTGTTTTTTCTAGATTCCTTTAGTAAATCCTTAGGCCTTTGTATAGTCTTGTGGGTGTGATGTGTCCACTCTTGAACCAGCCACCTGTGAGCAGGAGTCACAGAGCACAAACATGGTGCCTACCACCCACTCCTCAAGAATTGGTGGCTGTGGTGGTTAATCTTATGTGTGAATTTGGCTACATTATAGTACTTAGCTATTTATTTGTTTATTTTAAAATATTTTTATTGATTTTTTTACAGAGAGGAAGGGAGAGGGATAGAGAGTTAGAAACATCGATGAGAGAGAAACGTCGATTAGCTGCCTCCTGCACATCCCCCACCAGGGATGTTCCCGAAACCAAGGTATATGCCCTTGACCGCAATGGAACCTGGGACCCTTCAGTCCCCAGACCCAACGCTCTGAGCTATCCACTGAGCCAACCGGTCAGGGCAGTACTCAGCTATTTAATTAAACTCTAGGTGTTGTTACTGTGAAGGCATTTTGTTGATATGTTTAACATCTACAATCAGGATTTTAAGTAAAAGAGATTCCTCTTGATAATGTGGTTGAATTTGAAGGCCTTGAGAACAAAAACAAAGATTTCCTAGAAAAGAGAGAATTGTGTTTCAAGTCTGCAATGGCAACTTCTGCTGAGTTCCCAGCCTGCCCAATGAATATATGGATTTTGGACTTGTCAGCACCCACAATCATGTGAGGCAATTCATTAAAGTAAATTTCTCTCTATATAATTGGTTCTGTTCCCCTGGAGAACCCTGACTGCTATAGGGACCATTTCAGGATATGATAGAATCACTGGACTGGGAGCCAGACAGCTATCACAACAGTATATCAGTGACAGGAAGAAAGAAGATACATAGGGCGTGGGGAAGAAAAACAGGGAGGAGGAATAATGAAAAATATATACGGTAAAGAATATTAGGATGTGGCTAAGCATTGACTCATATGACTATCCTTTAGTTACCTAACCTTGTCCTAATGCATAATAAGTAATCATGTAATCATATTCAAATTATCCCTTTCTAATTCAGATGAATTTACTCCTTCATTTTGAACTTTTGCCAGTAGCTGGTAAGTTTCTATAATTCATGTCTTAGCATGTTCTATTTTTTCTTATCTATTTTCTAAATAAATGTGTTCATTTTCTCTTGCCGCTGTAACCATTACCACAAATTTAGTGACTTAGCAGACAAATTTATTATTTTACAGTTCCAAAGCTCAGAAGTCTCATGTGGGTGGTTGGCAGGCCTATGCTCCTACTAAAGGCTTCAGGGGAGAATTCTATTCTTTGCTTTTTCCAGCATAGGGAGGCCACTCACATTCTTTGGCTCATGGTTCTCTTTGATCTTCAAAGTCAGCAATTGTATCACTCCGACCTTGATTTGTCATCACATCTCCTCGTTGACTCTGCCCCTCTTGCCTCCCTCTTATAAGAATTTTTATGATTACACTGGGTTTATGAGAAAATCTAGGATAATTTCCTGATTTAATATCCTTAGCTTAATCACATCTACCAAGTTTCTTTTGCCATATAAAATAACATAGTCACAGGTTCCAAAATGTTAGGATATGAACATCTTTGGGTGTGGGCAGTATTCAGCTCACCACAATAAATCATTATCAAACTGATACTGTAAATAAAAAATAAAACAATATTGAAATCCCTTTTTAGCTTTTACACCTGTTTTTCCCAGTATTTATTGTCATGTTTCTCAATAATGAGCTCATGCCATCATTTCTTATTTATCAGCTGTAAACATTATCTGTTGACTTGCAGTTTGATAGATAATGATTTGGCTCTGTTATAAACAACCCCCTCAACTTTTCCCTTCCTTCCAATTTGGTAACATCGTTATTCTTGATAAACCAGTAATGAATGTTTATATCATTATGATGATGTAAATATTATTCATTATAAAACCAAACAGAGAACTATGGTTGCATTTCCTTTTTTAAACACTTGTTTGTCTTTGTATACCTGCCTTGCTTTGCTTATATAATTTGCTATCAAGGTGCTCTTGGACTTTCAGATTATATTTTAACCTTTTTTACAGTTCAAATTCAATATTACTTTGTATTAGTTTCAGGTGTAGAACACAGTGGTTAGACAATCATATTCGTTACAAAGTGTTCCCCTGATATTTTCAGTACCCAAAGGTTATCCTATATAATAAAAGGTTAATATGCAAATTGCCCAAACAGCAGAACCACCAGTCGCTATGACCTGCACTGATCACCAGGGGGCAGATGCTCAACACAGGAGCTGCCCCCTGGTGGTCAGTGCACTCCCACAGGGGGAGCACCGCTCAGCCAGAAGCCTTGAGCCAGGTTCACAGCTGGCTAGCGCAGCAGTAATGGCGGGAGCCTCTCCCACCTCCAACACAGCACTAAAGATGTCCGACTGCCGGCTTAGGCCCGCCAGACATCCCCTGAGGGCTCCCGGACTGCGAGAGGGCACAGGCCAGGCTGAGGGACTGCATGAATTTTGTGCACTGGGCCTCTAGTTATTAATATTACGTTATTAATGACTATATTTCCTGTACTGTCCTTTACATCCCCATGTCTATTTTATAACAACCAATCTGTACTTCCCAATACCATTACCTTTTTCATCCAGTCCCCCAAACCTCCTCAACTCTGGCAAGCATCAGTCAGTCTGTTCTCTGTATCTATGAGTCTGTTTATTAAGGGAGTTTTACATACAGGCATATCTTAGGTGACTGCAAGATAAAATGGATCCCTGTGCCAGATAATTGTATAGGGTAAAGGGTATGTGTATACCATCAGGTACAGAAATTACTTTACCTGTTTGACCAGGTCAGGACAACAATCTGTTGTAGGAATCAGCACTTAGCAGGAAGCAAAGGAGGAGTGCTGATTAATGTCAGAATGGGCATCAGTTAAGATCAGACAGTTTCTAAGTGGGGTTTGCAGGAAGCAACCTCTGTTCTGGCCCAGGTCCGACTTGCTAGACAGACAGTGATCACATCATGGAACAGTTTCTCCTCCAATGAAATTTTGAATTTCACAGGTTAAGTATTCAGAGTCAATGCTTAGAACAACCACAGCTGAAATGTGAAGAAGAATATTCCAGAAAAGAGAGAGCAATAGAAGGGGCTCCCAGTTCATGAGTATAAACTCTGCCTGACATCTGGCTGACCACTGCACTATGTGTGCTCAGGGCAGAATCTAAGTGGCCTAAAGGCTAAAAGAACGGAACACAACATTCAGCTGCTGCCCAACATAAAGGAAACAGAGTTTGGAGTTTGAGTTGTGCTAAGTTAACTGTCTACTAAAGCAAAGTCAATATTCTTGAGAAGAAAATAAGAGAGTTCAGAGTCTCTACAATGTATCATTCACTATGTCCATTACACAATCCAAAATTACAAGACAAGTGAAGAAACAAAAAAATGTGACCAATATTCAAAGGAAAAGATAATTAGTAGAGACTAACCTGAGGATGCCTTGTAATTAGCAGGCAAGGATTTTAAGGCAGATACTATAACTATACTCAAAAACGTAAAAGGAAATATAATTTTAATGAATTAACATATAGAAAATTTAGGCAAACAAACGGAAACTAAAAAAAGAAAAATTGAAATTCTAGAACTAGATGTTAAAATATCTGATATGGGAGATTGACTAGATAGGCCTAACTACAGATTGAAAATAATAGAAGAAAGAATTAGTACCTTTTAAGATAGATTGATAGAAATTATTCAATCTGAAAAATTAAACAAACAAACAAACAAAACAGAAGAAAACCTGGGGAAAAAATGAGCAAAGCCCCAGTGACTTGTTGAACAATATCAAGAAGTCTAACAGTATGTGTAATTGAAGTCCCATGGGGGGTAGTGGGGGAGAGTGAGAGAGAGAGAGAGAGAGACTCCAAAATTTGAAGAATCAATGGCCAAAGTGTTTTCAAATTCAGTAAACATCCAAGATACTTGGCAAACCACACCTAGGCATGTCATAATCAAACTACTGAAATCCAAAATTAAAGGGAAATTCTTTAGAGCAGCCAGAGAAAACCAGCACATTATAAACAGGGCAACGGTGACACATAATGACAATAGACTTTTACCAGAAGCCAGAAGGCAATTGAATGGCATAAAGTGCTGAAAGGAAAAAAACTCAAACACCAGAGTTTTAATCTAATACATACCTAGGAAAAGTATCTAGAGTTTTACATCTCCATAGAAAAATGCCCTTTAATGATTAAAAAGTACAAATTGGCAGTTACAAAATAGTCATGGGGCATAGGAAATATAATAAACTAGAGGCCTGGTGCATAAAATTAGTACACGGGTAGGGTCCCTAGGCCTGGCCAGCGATCAGGGCCGATTGAGGCCTTGTTTTCCCTGGCTGCCAGCTGCTGGCTGGGGCCTTCCTTCGTTATGTGCCACCCCCTGGTGGTCAGCGCACATCATAGCAAGTGGTCAAACTCCCAGTCAGTCGAACTCCCGAGGGGACAATTTGCATATTAGCCTTTTATTATATAGGATAATATGTATGGTGCCAGGTAGGTGCTAGACTTAACTGGGGTGATCATAAGTTATGTAAATGTATAATCACTATGTTGTACACATAAAACATAATATTGTAATTTAAAATTTTTTGATGTTTCACAGAAAAGAAAAATACCCTAAAAAACAAACGTACATATGTTAGAATTTAGGATTAATTTTCAGGTGATGTCTGTGATTACCCAAAAGAGAGAATAGCCAGGCCCCTGAAAATCCCAGGAGCTCCGCCTTTCTTCACACATGAGCTTAACTCATTGTGCTGCAGACTCTGCTACAGAACTAGCCCTGCTTCACCTTCTCCCACCCCCAATAGTTAATGTAAATTCCTTCAGAATGACTTGGTGCATAAAAGTGCTTGCAGAACTCTTGGATGTTGGACATGTATTTTCTTTTCTTTCCTTTTTTAAAATATTTTTTATTGATTTTCCACAGAGAAGAAGGGATAAGGATAGAGTCAGAAACATCAATGAGAGAGAAACATCGATCAGCTGCCTCCTGCACACCCCCGACTGGGGTTGTGCCCACAACCAAGGTACATGCCCTTGACCGGAATCGAACCTGAGACCCTTGAGTCCACAGGCCGACACTCTATCCACTGAGCCAAACCGGTGAGGGCTGAACATGTATTTTCTACCCAGCCAAACTGCTGGTGGTTTAGACTCCATGACCCAGGACGAGTGTTCTTTTTATTTTTTTATTTTTTTCTAGCAATGACCTAATCCTTACTTTTAAAAAGACTTTCTGTCCAGCAAGTTAAATTTTTTTGTTTAACAGTAGAGAGGTAGGGAGAGAAGAAAGGAAAGAAAGGCAGCCAATGCAAGTGTTAAATTAAGCTCTGTAAAAAAGTGTGCACTCCACTGTAAAGGCCTGAGAGGATATTTCTAAAGATCATAGTAATTAAAAGGACAGGCTTTGGAGCCTGGCAGATATGGGTTGAATCTTACTGGCTATTTATCTGTAAAATAGGAATAATATTATCACTTAATGAGAATAAAATAACAGTCTATGTAAATCCCTTAGCTAGTATTTGACACATTTTAAGTGCTCAATAAGTACCATTATTTTATCATTTAATTTCATGACAACTCTGTGAGATGCATATAAGTGATAATTTCTTTAAAAATATCTCCAGTAATTAAAATGATTAACATGTAAGTTATGTTTGATTGATTATGTTAACTATGTTATTATGGTTTACAGTATTTAGTACAGTGTCTTTGTAAATACTTGAAATACTAAACACTTACATAGTATATATTCATTAATAATTCATTTATAGACACAGATTTTCACATTGATGGGGGTGAGCTGTACTGAAATTATATTCCTTTGTATTTGGAACCTCCTGTTTGTGTGATCACATAGATATTTTACTAGTGACAAATGTCAGGTGTTATCTGTCTCTCAATCCCAAGGTTTGGAAAGGGGATTTTGGTGAGTCATCGTCTTATGTCTTGTGGTGATATGTGACTTTTCATCTGCCTACTGCCTCCAAGCAGAGCTTCCTGAAATAAGGCTGCAGTTCCCTAAATGCTGACCGACTGCAGTAGCTTTGTTACTGATGTAGATGCTGCCACCCAAATTCCTGAAATTACCCTTGATAGGCATCATAGGGCCTCCTGGCAAACAGGAGAGTATTTTGTTACAGAGATGTCAGGGACTTTAGTAAGTTACCTTTAATTATGAAAAACAAAAAGGCTCATAACAGAATTAATTATAAAAATGGATTATCCTTTTATTTTCAGTAATCAAGAGAAATAAAAATTTAAGTATAGAAATTTTAGCCTCACATTTTAAAAAACATTGTTCAGATCATATAACTGAGACTGAAAGACCCAATTTACTTTTTAAAAAATATTTTATTGGTTTTTTAGAGAGAGGAAGGGGGAGGGATAGAGAGTTAGAAACATCGATGAGAGAGAAACATCGATCAGCTGCCTCCTGCACACCTCCCACTGGGGATGTGCCCGTAACCAAGGTACATGCCCTTGATGGGAATTGAACCCGGGACCCTTCAGTCCGCAGGCCAACGCTCCATCCACTGAGCCAAACCAGTTAGGGCCCCAATTTACTTTTAAAAAATGTATTACTTAAGAGAATGTTGAATATATTTTTCAATAGTTTTATTTTTATTAAAGGCATGATAAATATATCAACTTCAATAAAAGAAAAAATCAATTTGTATGTGTATTATAGACAGTATGAGAAGTTGCGAGATTTAAAAAAATGAATTGTACTCTCAATAATAAAGATATTTTTTTAAAAATAATGAATTGATTAAAATATTCCCTTACAAGAGATCAAGATGGCAGTGAAATAGGTAAAAGCTACACTCACCTCCTCCCAAGACCAAACTGGAATTACAACCAAATTATAGAATAATCATCCTGAGTAACCAACTGAAGACTAGCTGAAGAGAGGTCTGATAGCCAAGGATTTACAGAAGAAGCCACATCAAGACTGGTAGGAAGAACAGAGTCATAGAAAGGGCTCGCCCTGCTCTCTTTTTTTGTTTTTAATCTGAACAATAAAGATTTAATTAAAAAAATAAAATGTACAATTCAGTGGTTTTTATTATATTCAGAGTTGTACAATCTAACAATTAGTTGTACAATCTAACAATACTATCTAATTTTAGGATCTTTCCTTTTTCTTTCTTTCTTTTTAAAAAGACATGCTCAAGAGGCAGAGCAGCCTCGAACAGACTGTCAAACTACAGCGGGAAGGCTGGGGAGGGTTGGGGGGCAGGAGGGGGGTGGGTAAGAGATCAACCGAAGGACTTGTATGCATGCATATGAGCATGACCAATGGACATAAGACACTGGGGGGTAGGGGAGGCTAGGGGATTGTCAAGGGCAGCTAAAAAAAACAAAGGAGACATATGTAATACTCTTAGTAATACTTTAAGCAATAAAACAATTAAAAAAAAAAAAAAGACATGCTCAGCCCTAGCTGGCTTGGCTCAGTGGATAGAGCCTGGACCTGCGGATGGAAAGGCCTAAGACCATCGGAAAACACATACATAATGACATATTGCTTTTGTGATTAATCACTATGCTTTAATTATGTTCAATTGGTAACAATGAAATTGGGGGTCACCACAACATGAGGAACGGTATTAAAGGGTCGCGGCATTAGGAAGGTTGAGACCACTGGTCTGTTTATTTCTACCTCAATTGCTGGCTCCTACCCAGCCTAGCCCTGGTCCGGGCTTGGGGAGGAGGCAAACAACTGATGTGGATTATTTCTGTCTTTCCCTCTCTCCCCCACTCTCTCTAAATATCAATGGGGAAATATCCTCGGGTGAGGATTAAAAAAACAAACAAAGGTGGGTAACCTGGCCAGAAGGTCAAATCTTCAAAGTGCATGCAAGCTGCTCCTCCCAGGGGGTCCGGACTGAATCTTCTAGGCTCTCTCCAGGAAGGCCTGCGGGGATGGTGCCTCCACATTCTGGAAGGTGTTCTGGACTCTGCCGAACAGGATAAAGTATTTCAGCTCCAGACAGATGAACCCGAAGTGGTCCTCATCGAACAGGACGAAGACTCCAGGGTAGTGCATGCAGTAGGGGAAGCCATGGCGGGCAATAATAACAATGTCCACGCTAGCACAGAGACACATCCTGCAGGTCCGGGGGTAGTTCTGGTCTACTGAGCTCACGCCCACAGGCAGAACAAACGGGACCGGCTGCTCCTCCGAAGCTGCAGCCCCGGACTCCCCGCCATGGCCCTCGCTTTCCTCAGTCCTGTTTTTTTGCTTGTCCATCTCCTGGACCACGTGGGAGAGCTCGTCGAAGTTGCGAAAGATCTCGCCATCTCGCAGCTGGATACGTGGCTTGAGGTGGATGTCTAATATCTCGTTGGAGTTTCCCGTGACCTTCGTGACCCTGGCATACTCCCCATGGAAGCTGAGCATGACAATCGATAGGCCGAAGGGATCGTATTTGCCTTGGAAGAGGCCTGGCCTGATGAGGTCGTCCGGGTGGCTCGGCGGGAGGTAGAGGCGGTGGTAGGTCAGGAAGTCAAACCCCTGCAGATCCTCCTCCCACAGCTCCAGCCCCCGTCCTCCCCTAAGCAGCGTTGGTGAATCCGTTAGGTGGTCTGTCCTGTCGCACTGGGTGGTGAACCTGTCCTTCTCAATCCGCAGGTGGCGGCGGTGGGGCCGGCGGTGGCGGCCTTCCATGCACTCCACCGCGGCTGATTTCCGCTCCGTCAGGCGGATTCTGAACGCGGGCTCGAACGGCATTGGGCCATCCACATGGTGTTAAGGGGAGGCCTGCATGTCCAACCAGTAATGCCTAAGCCGTCCACCGCGACATTCAGCAGTGTTCTGTAGTCATTACCTAGCTGCCACAATCCCAAAACGTGTCTGTACGGGTGGAACAGCTTCGCATAGACTTCTCGATAAGACATTCCGATCGTCTCCAGGTTCTGCAAGTTTTCACCAAAGCCAAACTCCTCGCGGCAGCGCCGTCTCCAGATGCTGTCGATGTGCAGGATGTGGTGGAATCTGGTGCAGGCCTGGGCCAGGCTGGGCAGGTCGGTGCCGGGGAGCCAGGCGAAGATTTCCACCGGCAGGTCCTGCAGCGAGCAGTGCGGGGGCGGCAGGGGTGGCATGGGGCTCCGATTCCTCCACTCCCCGCGCAGCACCGCGCTGGTCTCCGCTGGGCCTTGGCGCTGCTGACAACAACGACGACCCCGCGAAGAGCCCACGCCGCAGATGCAAGCGCACTCCTCCATGCCTCCACGTGTAACAGCCACCAGTGTGGGCTCCTGCTCCTCAGCCGGGCTTTAAGCTGAGTCCAGCCACGCCCCCCAGGGCCTAGCCACGCCCCCTCAGGGAGGAGCCAATTGTAGGACTTTATTTTTTTAAATTGTTTTATTGCTTAAAGTATTACAAAGAGTATTACATATGTCTCCTCCCCACCACCCCCCTTGACAATCCCATAGCTTTCCCAGTGCCCCCTCCCTGTCCTCCAGCCCTAGCCCCAGGCAGTCACTAATCCGCTTTCTGTAGGGCTATGCCTCCAGGGATATGCCTGCGGGGGGCGGGGGGGGGGGGCGGGTGCATTTTACAGAAATGCAGTCGTAATATCTGGTCTTTTGTGACTGGCTTCTTTTACTTAGCATAACATTTTAAAGTTTTATGTATGCTATATTCTAGTGTATGGGTGTACCACATTTTGTTTACCCCTTCATTAGTTGATGAGTATTTGCGCTGTTTCCGGTTTGAGGCCCTCATGAACAACGCCGCCACGAACACTGTGTACAAGTTTTTCTGTGTGAACATGTTTCCATTTCCTTTGGGCATGCACCCAGAAGTAGAACTTCTGGATCATCTGGTAACTCTATGCTTAGCATGTTGAGGAACTGCCAAAAACGCTCTCCAACGTGGCCCCGCTATTTTACATTTCCACCAGCACTGCACGAGGGGTCCAACTTTTAAACATTCTCATGAATGCTTAAAAAAAAAAAATACATGATAGCCATCCTAGCGAGTGTTGAGTGGTACTTCACTATAGTTTAGAGCAGAGTCACTGACTGTAGGTTGACCTGACCCTGAACTCCATAAGGGAAATCCATTCTATGCTCAGCCTTCACCCAGCCTCTGCCAAATCTCCCAGGCCCCCGGTAGGAATGGGCTCCTACATGTGAGCAAGGATGGACTCGAGTTCCTCACTTTCGGTTGACCTCAGTTCTTCACTTTCACGTGACTAACCCTGCTAGCTCCTTGGGTGAATGGATGCCCTCAAAAAAAAGTTCACCATCTGCCCACCGTGAACATAACTCTCCTATGGGCTGAGACTGGCCCCGCTTGTTCAGACAGGCCTCCATTCTCATGTTGAGAGCAGCTAGATTTCTTCTCTCCACTTTTCTGGATTCCTACCAGAGAAACACTATGACCTTTGGAGGGTCCTCCCAGTGCCCTGGAAGGAATTTGATTTGCCTTTTGTCAGGAATAGACATTCAGGGCAGTTTATTTGATAGAGGGGTGCAAATTCCATCTGCCACAGACACTGACCTTGATCATTTAAAGAATAAAACTTCTCAATCCCTCCCCTGAAGAATAGCCACATATTACTATTGGTATGCAACTGGGTAATGGGTGCAAAGACTCTTCTTTCAGGATCCTGCACTGATGGGACTTTGAGGGACGGTCTCCAAGGGTACTTGTGTGTCTGGTGGGTCAAGGAGACTTGCCCTGCTTTCATGGGCAGTAGCTGAAGTTCTGGAGCAATATTTCAGCTAAAGGGGTTCCCCCTGAGAAGCATGGTGTCTAGACCCCAAGCCAGGCTCCCAGTCCAGGGCACGAGAGCCAGGAAAAGGTGCCCACATAACATCTGGCTGTGAAAATTAGTGGTTCTGTTCATCAGGGAGAGATGAGAGTCCACTAGAGACCAGGTGCCCTCTTAAAGGGCTGACACACAAAATTTCATTCACAGACACTCACCCTGGGCTCCTTCAAAGGAGGAGTGGAGCAGGTTAGAGTTGCATGAGGAGAGTCTGGGGTTTATGTTTCTGGCAAGAGAGCTGAAGGGACAGGCACCACGATCCCTGTGCTGAATCATTTTTCTATACCTCAGACACCATCTTTCTTGGGTGGAACACTCCCCTATGTGTAGTATCAGCCTGGGGGCCACAACACCATCTTCCCGGAAGCCTGACCAGCACCTCCCCCTTACAGGACAACCACTTGCCCCAACCTGGTGACTCATTGTGAATCTACCTCCAGTGTTATGAGTACTGCCAGAGGCTCTTTCAGTGACGGAGCCTAAGAGCAGCCCGTAGGTGAAGGCCAGCAGAGGCAGATCTCTGAGTGCCTTAAGACTCTTACTGACCTGCCCCGAGCCTGGTGCTGGTAAAAGCCAGTCTTGGTATGTAGCTTCAACCTTCCGTCCTTCACACACTCAGACCCTGAAGAAGTAGCCACAAACTCTGGATCACTTGTAGCTACAAACAGGATGCCCATGGCCAGTCACAGACAGCATCTTACATTTTCCTGCACCAGATTCCTTCCCAAGAGACCCAGAACCAACACACCCAGTGGCCAGCATCAGATAACATCAGAGTAGGATCTAATTAGCTTTACAAGCAAGATATCTAAAGGATGATATCAGCAGGCACCAAACATAGCTGAGGTAAATTCTGCTTCAGATGGTCAGCACCTGCACAGAAGCTCTCATGTGATGGTCAGGGTTGAGCCTCAGAGTCAGCCAACCTGAGGGTCAATCCATGCATGAAGAGGCCAATAGCAATCAAGACTCAATAACAACAAGATGGTCCATATGACCCACACAAAGGACATTCCTGGAGTACCCAACTCAGGTGATCAAGGAGACTACACTATTGGACCCCCAAGGACACCTACTACATAAGGCCACCACACAAAGACTAGGATCCAAAATAGGGAGACAAAGAATCAGGCCCCAAATGAAATAACAAGAGAAATATCCAGAAAAAGAGCTAAATGAAATGGAAGCAAGCAATTTATCAGATAAAGAGTGCAATGTAATGGTTAAAAGGATGCTCAACAGCATGAGAAAAGAACCAATCAGAAATGAATAATACAATATCTGAAATGAAAAATACACTGGGAAGAATACACAGTAGGTTTGATGAAGCAGAGGGTCAAATCAGTGATTTGGAAAACAATGTAGAAAAAACACCCAATCAGAGCAGCAAAAAGAAAAAAAATGATTAAATAGAATGAGGATAGTTAAAGGGACTTTTTGGACAACATGAAGCATAACAACATCCGCATTACAGGGGTACCAGTGGGAGAAGAGAGAGAGCAAGGGATTGAGAACCTATTTGAAGAAGTAATGACCTAAAACTTCCCTAATCTGGTGAAGGAAATAGACATACAAGTCCAAGAAGTGCAGAGAGTTCCAAACAAAATGAACCCAAAGGGGTCCCCACCAAGACACATCATAATTAAAATGCCAAAGATTAAAGACAAAGAGAAACTCTTAAAAGCAGTAAGAGAAAAGCAAGTGAGCTCCCATAAGACAGTCAGTTGATTTCTTAACAGAAACATTTCGGGCCAGAATGGAATGGTATGAAATAATTAAAGTGATGAAAAGCAAGGACCTGTAACTAAGACTACTTTACTCAGAAATGCTGTTATTTAAAGTTGAAGCAGAAATAAAGAGCTTCCCAGACAAGAACAAGGTAAAGGAGTTTGTTTCCACCAAACCAATATTACAAGAAATGCTAAAGTGCCTACTTGAAGAAGAAGAAGAAAGGGAGGAGGAGGAGACAGGAGAACAAAGTTTAAAGAATAAATTGGCAATAAATATGTACGTACTAATAATCAATTTAAATGTAAACAGCTTAATGCTCCAATCAAAAGACATAGAGTAACTGAATGGATAAGAAAACAAGGCCCATATATATGCGGTCTATAACAGACCCACCTCAGAATGAAAGATATACACAGACTAAAAGTAAAGGAATGGAGAATAATATTTCATGCAAACGGAATTTTAAAAAGCTGGAATATAGTAATACTTAAATCTGACAAAACATACTTTACAACAATGGCTATAATAAGAGACAAAGAAGAGCACTACATAATAATAAAGGGAACAATCCAACAAGAGAATATAACCCTAGAAAACATTTATGCACCCAATATAAAAGCATCTAAATATGTAAAGAAAATATTGATGGACAAAAAGGAAGAGATTGACAATAATAAAATCATAGTAGAGGATTTTAACACCCCATTGACATCAATGGATAGATCTTCCAGACAGAACATCAACAAGGAAACAGAGACCTTAAATAGCATACTGGATATGATGTATCTAACTAATATCTTCAGAGTATTTTTCCCTAAAGCAGCAAGTATATATTTTTTTCAAGTTGCTCATAGATCATTTTCTAGGATACAAAACAATTCTCTAAATTTAAGAAGACTGATATTGCCGGGAGCCGGTCCATCCTTGCTGTTTCAAGGGACCTGGCATATATGGCATACGGTTCTTAATATGTTTGCTCACCTTCTTGGCGCTGTGTTTTAACCAAGGTCACCTCTCCGAGAAAGGTTGAATCCCCAGGTAGGGATTTTCCCCTGAAGTTAGGGAGGGAATAAAACCCCTCAACTAAGTGCCAGGCGGGTAATTAATCACTTTAACTATGAACAATCATGCTTAAGCTACATAATCTTTACTCCCTGGAATGGAGATAAGAAACGCCCTAACCTTTGTAATAGAGATTGATAGGATTGAATCAACTGGTATAAATACAGATGTAACAAGACAGAAAGACACAGAACTAAGAAGAGAGAACCTACAGACAGAACCTACACAGAACCTACAGACAGAAGAACTTCGCTGGAGAGAGCATGGCAAAGGATCCTGGATTGAACCTGACTACAGAAATATGGCAAAAGAGCCTGCCTGGGGCCTGGTGACCAAACCTGGCTGGAGATCTCAGACAGAACCTGGCTGGAGAGCCTAGCGGGGAAGCATGGCTACAGAGCCTGGCTGGAGAGCCTGGCGGGAGAACATGGACACGGAACTTGGCTGGAGATTGTGGCTAGAGATCCTGGCAAGGCTGCTGATCAACTGAACGCTGTCTCCGTGTCATTCCTCCTTCGCCGACTCCGTCCACACCTTTGGGGACCCCTGGACCCGCTGGGGCTGGACCCCAGCATGATATCATATCAAGCATCTTTTTTTTTTTTTTTATCATAATGGTATGAAACTAGAAATCAGTCCAGTCAAAAAACTGAAAAACACACAAAGACATGGAGGCTAATAAACATGTTACTAATCAAAGAATAGGTTAACAATCAGATCAAGGATGAAATAAAAAGATACTTTGAAACAAATGAAAATGAGAACACAACAACCCAAATTCTATGGGACATAGCAAAACCAGTCTTAAGAGGGAAAGTCATAGCATTAATGGCCTATTTCAAGAAACAAGAAGAATCTCAAATAAACAATCTAACTGTACACTTAAAGGAACTTTAAAAAGAATGACAAAATCCAAAGTGAATAGAAGGATGGAAATAATAAAGATAGAGCAGGAAGAATAAAAAGGAATAGAGTTTAAAAAGACAATACAAAAGATCAAGGAAACTAAGAGCTGGTTCTTTGAAAAGATAAACAAGGTTGACAAATCTTTAACCAGACTCATCAATAAAGAAAGAGAGGACCCACATAAATAAAATCAGAAATGAAAGAGGAGAAGTAACAACTGACAACACAGATACAAATAATTGTAAGAAAATGTTATGAACAACTATATGCCAACAAATTCAACAATCTAGAAGGAATGGATAAATTCCTAGAAACATACAATCTTCCAAAACTAAATCAGGAAGAATCAGAGAATCTGAGTTGACACTAGTGAATTTGAAGCAGTAATAAAAAAACTCGGGACAAACAAAAGTCCTGGACTGGATGGCTTCACAGGTGAATTTTGCCAATCACTCACAGCAGAAATAACACCTGTCCTTTTCAAACTATTCCAAAAAATTTAAGAGGAGGAAAAACTCCCAAGTTCATTTTATGAAACAGGCATTATCCTAATTCTAAGACCAGATAACAACACTGAAAAGAATTATAACCAATATCCCTGATGAATATAGATGCTAAAATTCTCAACAAAATATTAGCAAATCAAATCTAGGAATACATTAAACAGATCTTACACCATAATTAAGGGATTTATTCCTGGATTGCAAGGTTGGTACAATATCTACAAATCAATAAATGTGATATACCACAAACAAAGTGAAGGATAAAAATCACATAATCAATAGATGCAGAAAAAGCATCTGATAAAACCCAGTACTTATTCTATATAATAAAAGTGTAATATTCAAATCGGCCGAATGGCAGAAGGACCGGTTGCTATGATGCGCACTGACCACCACAGGGCAGATGCTCAATGCAGGAGCTGCCCCCTGGTGGTCAGTGTGCTCCCACAGGGAGAGCACTGCTCAGCCAGAAGCCAGTCTAAGGGCTGGCGAGCGTAGCTGCAGTGGCGGGAGCCTCTCCTGCCTCCCCCACCTCCATGGCAGCCAGTGCTAAGCCATCAGTCAGACATCCCCTGAGGGCTCCCTGACTGTGAGAGGGTGCAGGCCAGGCTGAGGGACCCCCCACCACTGAGTGTATAAATTTTGTGCATCGGGCCTCTAGTTTATGATAAAAAACGCCCAGCAAAGTGGGACTAGAGGGAACATACCTCAATGTAATAAAGGTCAAATATGACAAACCAGTAGCCAACATCATACTCTATAGCAGTGGTTCTCAACCTTCTGGTCCTTTAAAGATAGTTCCTCATGTTGTGACCCAACCATAAAATTATTTTCGTTGCTACTTCATAACTGTAATATTGCTACTGTTATGAATCGTAATGTAAATATCTGATATGCAGGATGGTCTTAGGCGACCCCTGTGAAAGGGTCGTTCGACTGCCAAAGGGGTCATGACCCGCAGGTTGAGAACCACTGCTCTATAGGCAAAAACTACAACAAGACAGTTTGTTCAATTTCACCATTTTCGTTCAACACTAGAGGCCCAATGCGCGAAATTCATGCAAGGGGGCTTGGTCTCCACCTCTGCCTTGGCCCCTGCCACTGCAGCTTCGTCTGGAAGGTTGTCCGGAAGGATGTTCAGTCTAATTAGCATATTATGCTTTTATTATTATAGATAGTACTGGAAGTCCTAGCCACAGCAATCAGAAAAAAAGCATCCAAATGGGAAAGAAAGAAGTAAAACTGTCATTGTTTGCAGATGACATTTTATATATATATATATATATATATATATATATAGAGAGAGAGAGAGAGAGAGAGAGAGAGAGAGAGAGAGAGAGAAGAGGAGAGGAGAGGAGAGGAGAAGAGAAGAGAGGAGAGGAGAGGAGAGGAGAGGAGAGGAGAGGAGAGGAGAGGAGAGGAGAGGAGAGGAGAGGAGAGGAGAGGAGAGATTGATTTTTAGTTTAGGTACAGTCCTGCCTGACAAAGATGCTTCAAGCCTGTGAAATTATAATTTTATATCACTTCTGATTAAAGGCTGTATGCTTTGGATTCTAAGGGGTTTATTTTTAGGCCTCAGGGGTTTGGAGAGAATAAAATGTGCTTTTTTTCTTGTGAATGGGTTTCCTTATGATTGGTTACTTTGATTTAGAAAAGTTATCAGCCTAGAATTAAAAAATGGAGGGTACTCTAATTTCTTGCGTTTTTGGACATACCTCAGAAAACTATCCTCACCCACCCAACCTGACAAATGACTGGCACAACTTTAGGGATAATCATTGGCTTTTTGTCCTTGTGACTATGAAAACGCAGCATAGAGCACATTACAAATCAGGATGCACCAGCACCACCCAGTGGCCTTGAATGAATTTAGCAGCTCCTTGGAAATATGACCCTTAAGTCCAGCGCCTCCCTGAATGGTGTATTACATAGGCATGCCAGAAAGCACCAGGACTTAACTTTTGTAGAATTGAATCCATTGTAGGTAGTTCTGATCTTACTTTGTTATCCTACTTTCTGGAAAGATCAGACAATTTATAGGACAAGAAAATGGAGTTTGGTGTATGTTAAGGACTTTTGGCTCTTTTTGGCAATACATATATTTGTAGTGAGCTAACGTCTCTTTTTGAAAGTTAAATAGGAGTTTATGAGAACTAAGAAGCATCACAAAATGAGTGACACAAATTATCCTCTCCACCAAGAGTATGGAAAGTCTAAGGCCTCCAAGGAGAATTTAGTTTCTGTAAAGGCTCAAGACACCTTTGTCATCTAGGATGACAAAGATTCTCTCCAATAGGGAATGGTATTTCTTTTTCTAGATGGATAGCAAACAAACTTCTGGCAATTTATTTGTTCTTTGTAGCTGCTGATTAATATACACATTATAAACAATACTTGCTGCTGGGTTAGATTTGAAAAGTGCACAAAACTAGAAATTAATAGCAAGGGGGAAATATAGCTTAGTCCCTCTATTAAACACAATGACTGCTAATGTTCTTATTTCGTGTGCCTCTATCCTGAACAAACGGTGGAGCTAGATCTGCCTTGCTTTAAATCTCAACTGGGCCATTTGGTGGCTGTGAAATGGACAAGTTGCCCAGTCTTCTCAGTGTCCAGGTTGCCTCATCTCTAGGATGGGGATACGTAATAGTTATGCCGATAGGGCTATGAGGATTAAACAAATTAATATGTGTAAAGTTTCCAGAATAGTGCCTGCGTATCGTTAACATCATGTGTTAGCTATTACTTTTCCATTCCTCTATTTCTTCCAACTCCTTCGCACAGTTATTAGATACTATGCACCAGGCATCCTGATAGAAACTAATATTTTTGGGTGTTCTTCCAGGGTTTTTTTGCAGTTTCCTTCTGTCCTTTATTATGTGAAACTGTACTATAAACAAAATTTCGTATCTTTAAATATTATATTTTAATGTAATTTATTCATTAGTGCAATTCTTTTAGTGATTGGTAAATATGATCACCTGTTACAATTTAGCCTGGTATAAGACAACACAATTTGTAGATGTGGACTTTTATTAACATGCAAAATGAAAAGAAACATTAAAAAAGGCAAAATGGTTTGCTTTTTAAAATAAAAAAATATAACATGATGTATTTTGGAATCTTAAATTTCTGATTTTCATTGGTAGATGCATTTAAATATTTCTTATCTCACCAAATACCACCTATGCATCTATGTACAGGGTATGGTGCTAAGTACTGGTGATGTAACGATCAATAAGGCACTTTCTTGAAAAAAATATGAAGTCTGAGATTCTCAAAACAACGCAGAGGGAACACTGGGAAGAGCAACTAACTGACGAAGTTGAAATTTGAGCTGTAGTTGGAGGATAAATAGGACTTTTCTGGTAAGGAGGGATGTGGGAAAGTATTCTGAGCAGAACAGTCAGGAATGAGTAATATTGCAAGTTGGGAATTGTCCATAAAATACTACAGCATCATCCATAAAAAAGTGTGGAGTGTTCAGGGAGCAGGAGGCAGGATGAAAGATCAGAATGACAATGTTGCTTGGGCCCAGAAAAATTCAAGTGTATAACTGGTACAGCAGAAATAAGTAGTAATAAGAAAAAGAGCTGCTGTAGAAGGATTATAAAAGTAGAGATGGTTCATGTCCAGTGATGGAGACATGTGACAGAACTAAAACAAGTCAGGGGCAGTTGTGTGACTTTGGCCATCAGTGACCTTAGCCAAAAGCAGTTTAAAGCTGAGGAATATGAATGGGAAGAAAACAAGCTGAGACAGTGACAAGACTCCTCTTCCAGTATTCTGAGCAGAACAGCCAGGAGTGAGGAAGAGGAGTAAGATTGCTGGGGAAAGGCGGTAGAGAGCCAACTATGATTGTGAAGTATCTGCATGACGGAGCTTGGAGAATTTCTGCAGAGCAAGAAGTCTGATTGGTGGTTTATTTTTATTTTTATTTTTTTTAAATATATATTTTATTGATTTTTTACAGAGAGGAAGGGAGAGAGAAACATCGATCAGCTGCCTCCTGCACATCTCCCACTGGGGATGTGCCCACAACCCAGGTACATGCCCTTGACCAGAATTGAACCTGGGACCTTTCAGTCCGCAGGCCGATGCTCTATCCACTGAGCCAAACCGGTTTCGGCCTGATTGGTGGTTTATTAATATAGCATATGATATTTACTTCATCCACTGGTCTGAAATTAAGAATAAGACTTAGAATTAAGTTAGACTCTATTCCTATATGTATATTAATATAACTTCAGTCTCAGACTGGAACACAAACCTTTAATTTTAGTTTGAAGATGGGCAAGGACCACAACTTGGATTTGGTTCAAAGCTTTCATTTTGGTTTACCACAAAGCAGGTAGTAAGCTGGGTTAGGATATAAATGAAATAAGGAGGCAGGTAGGGGAATTTAGTTGCCCAGTTCCTATCAATCACAAAAAATGTTGGTGGCCTCAGCACCAACATCGAATACCTGCTAAGATTCCATAGCAGTAATGGCATAGTTCAGAGCCAAGTGGTCAAATAGCACATGGAGCTAAGAGCATGACAGAGTTGTCCTTTTTGATACTCTGTATCTTTTAAATTGCCCTCAAGAGAGAAAATGCTGCAAAGAATCACTGATTTTAAAAAGGGTAGAAAATAAGTTATTTTCTGTATTTTTCAGGGAATTGTATGTTTTTACTTTTAATTAACACTAAACTAAGATCAATTTTAGTATTTATAGCATGTTTTTAATCATCAGTATAAACACATCTTCAGTTTTTTATACTTATGGCCTCTTAATCTACAAATCTATGTGTGTTTATCTATTTACGATGTTAGCCATTATATTTGGTAACCTTGGTCTGACTAGCTGGAAATGAAGTCCTAACTAACTGATGGTGATAGAGCAGAAAGTAGGGTTAGGCCCTTACAAAATGTTTGATTCACTTTTGCTAGTGAGTCTGAAAATGGTTTTGATCAGAAATCTGGAAATGATGATGATAACTGGAATTTCTGAGCATATCATAAACTTTGTAAAAATTACCAGTGACAGAGAAAAAGAGCTTATATTACATTTAATAGTGTTAATTCTGAAGATGTTTCAAACTTCCACAAAGGCTAGTGAAGTGTTCAATGTAGAAACCAGTACAAATTTTGATAAACTTGTTAAGAAACAAAATGCTCCAAGGAATGTTCTGAACATTATTTTCACCAGAAAAGTGAAGATAATTTTCATAGTTGTTTGAGGTGCTGTAATATGTCTACTGATACTCCCAGCTGTTTTACCAAACTAGCTGTCTGTTCTAAAATCCAAGTAAGGTTTGGGTTTTCAGAATGTGTATGCTCCTGTGTTCCACAACATTCTAAAGATGAACAATCTACCCCACTAAGACTATTGCTACAGCTTTTGTTAAACTCAGCATTATTTTCACAGAGTCTTTCATCTTCAGCTTCATAAATCTTTTTCTCAGTTGGAGATACATGACAAAGGTCCATGTCCTGAATGGAGTCCAATAAATCTACAACATGCGGCTGGGGGGTGATTGATTTCAGATGTTTGAGCACATACTCTTCACAATGGCCAACTGCATCCAGAAGGTTATTTATTTTACTGATCAAAGCCGAACTGTTATCATGAAGGTGACACCAGGAGAGCAAAGCACTGAATGAAAATATAAACAAGAGTTTAATAGGGAAAAAATTAAACAATCATAGGCTTTTTGAACTTTCTATGCTACCTGTTTCTTTTCTAGATAACACCATGCAAAGCGAATTAATAACAATAATGCAAGTCAAAATAAAGAAAGTAATAATGGCAAAATAGGATTAAAAATATATATCTTTCAACAGGAATTAAACAATTGGGCTTAACCATATAAACTGTTTCTATATCATAACCCCTCCTTCACAGATCTACACCCACTTTTCCTCATTTTAGATTTCCTCCTTATGACTGTGTAGCTTCTGTTGAAGAGGGATACAATGAGAGAATGAGAGAGAGAGACACACACACCAGAAAAATTAGTTTTTCCTTTAAAGACATCAAACAGCTTCTAAACTAGTGATTCTCAATCTTGGATGTACATTACAATCAGGTGGGGAGCTCTTGAAACTATCAAGATCTAGGTCATATCCCAGACCAATTAAACCAGAATCTCTAGGCTAGGGGTATTATTTTTTAAAGCTGCCCAGCTGACATCAAGGTGCAGCCAAGGTTGAAAACCATTGTTCTAATTATATACAGCAGTTGCTTGCCATCAAAACTGAAGATTAGGAAAATAAGTTTTTAGGCCACTTCACTTTCCCAACTTTGTTATAAGCAGACACTGTTTGCTGAGCTAACAATTTTCTTGAAGAAGGTAAAAATCATTCTATTCCTAATAAATATTTTTCTTACTTTTCTAGTATAGATAGTACTTTTTTTTTTGATAGTTCAGATTGTTCAGATAATCATGACATAAAAAGATTGTGAAAAGTAATGATGTTTTAAAATGGAATCAATTGATGAAAAAGACTTAGCAATAAGCTTTCTAAGCTTATAAAGGATTTAACCTGATGTAAAGATAAAGATGATCATTTTCCTATGGTGGTAGACTACATATTCTGATCCTTACCATTGAATTTTCTAAAACCTTAAACAATACATTTTTTGTTGTTTTGATAACTTATTTTCTACCCTTTAAAAAATCATGATTCTTTGCAGCATTTTCTCTATTGAGGGCAATTTAAAAGATATAGAGCAGGGGCCCTCAAACTTTTTAAACAGGGGGCCAGTCCACTGTCCCTCAGACATTCCACACATGCGCACTGCGGGCCGGGACGAGTCGGCTGCTAAGCAGGACAGGCAATGGCGGCAAAAACATGCGGCGGGCCGGATAAATGTTTTCGGGGGGCCGCAGTTTGAGGACCCCTGATACAGAGTATCAAAAAGGACAACTATGTCATGCTCTTAGCTCCACGTGCCATTTGACCACTGGCTCTAAAATATGGCATTACTGCTATGGGATCTTGGCAGGTATTCGATGTTCAGGATTAAAGTAAATGGGATAATTTTTCTCTCTATTACCAGCTATAATTTTCATCATGTACTTCTAGTATAGACTTCTGTCATACTGTGTTTTGCCACATGTGCAAGACTAAAAGCTTTATTCAAAACCTCAAGATCCTTTAAATGACGTTGAGATATAGACTGGTGATAGTTCAGGTAGTAAAAAATACACACCTTCTATCTTTCCTTTGCTATAAAGGACACCTGGCTCACATATTAAAGTGGATGAACTGATAATCTTGAGTTTTTGAAGGCAATATTATTCTAATGCTTTGCAGCCCTCGTGTGGATTTAACACCAAGAAAAGCACTTTCGTTTAAACACTTTGGTTTTCACATACTACTTTTATAAAAATCTCCCAGTAGTTCTGAGGTTAAAATGACTCCAGATTTAAGTTTCAAAAATTACCTCAGCGTTCCTCTGAGTTGTCCATAGTTTATAATGCCTTCTGCACCTTCTTTATAACCTTGATTGAAGCCTTGTTGAAGGGCAACTGCTTTGCCAGCCTGTAGTCCATCTCTATAGCCTTCCTAAAAATAAGTAATGAGGAACTGCAGCTGTAACGAACATCAAGTGAACCACTGTAGGTGTTTCTAGAAAGTCATAGAGTCAATTTAGAAAATCAATGAAAACAAGCTTTTCCTGTGTTATTTATCATCATGGTTCTAAAACATATGGCGTAACTACACAAAGTAGACTGGACTATATTTCTCATATAAATATATTATTGGTCTATCGCCAGTGGTTGGCAAACTCATTAGTCAACAGAGCCAAATATCAACAGTACAATGATTGAAATTTCTTTTTGAGAGCCAAATTTTTTAAACTTAAACTATATAGGTAGGTACATTGTTATTAACTTAATTAGGGTACTCCTAAGGCTTAGAAAGAGCCACACTCAAGGGGCCAAAGAGCCGCCGTTTGCCGACCACGGGAGACTCTATCCCATTAACATCCTGTGTTGGCAGCGGCTTCACAGAAAGGGTACATGGAGAATTTCATGCCTGGCCCCTTTGCCAATGATTGGCTTGGTATGGTAGGTGAGGAAGCGAGGCAGTAAGTAGGGTTATCAAAGGCCTTGGATAATTAGCTGAAGGAGGGAACGAGGAAACTGGTTTAGCAAAAGGAAAATAAGAAATCCAGCTTTAGAAATTCTGCTTGATATCTACATTCAATGAAACGGCAAATCCACGGCGGGCAGGGCTTTAGGTCCTGCATCTCACCCCGCGCAAAAAAGATGCCCCAGCCTCACCGACGGCGTTTCTGAAATCGACAACACGGTCGTTGGGCTCAGCCATTATTTGACTGAAACATTAAACAAAAGCAGGCCCAGGGCAGTTTAATGGTTGGCAATGGTAGTGAGTGCAAGTGGACCTCGCCTTTTGGTGCCAGGGCTCCACCTGGCAACGGGGGGTGTGGTAAGAAGCTTAATCTCATGAAAAGTTAAACAAATCAGAGACGGGCAAATCGCACCTAACAAATAAAAACCCCCAACGTTAATGCTTTCTCACCCGGTCACCAGTATTGCAATTAGCCTCCCCGTATAGCCCTCTGACAACATCCTTACACCCATGTTTCCATGTACGTGCCCGGTTAACATCACCCCGAACCGTGGGCTCCTCACCCATTCAAGCAGCCCTGCGAACCGCACACACACGTCCCCTGACAGCCACAACCAGCACCGTCAGTGTCCACACCCCCCTCGGCAAACCCCAATCTCTTCCAAGTGCGCACGGCTTCCTGCGGTCGGACCCTGCGCCTACCCACCCGCGGGCGGGCGCGCGAGCGGTGGTTCACACGCCTTCAGCAGCGGTTCTCAACCTGTGGGCCGCGACCCCTTTGGCGGTGGAACGACCCTTTCACAGGGGTCGCCTAAGACCATCCTGCCTATCAGATATTTACATGACAATTCGTCACAGTAGCAACATGACAGTGATGAAGTAGCCACGAAAATCATTTTACGGTTGGGTCACAACATGAGGAACTGTCTTTAAAGGGCCAGGAAGTTGAGAATCACTGCCTTAAAGGAACCCCCTGGGTGATCCTGGCAGGGTGCGGGCCAACGCGGGCCGGGCCAGACCACTCCGGCCTCCCAGGTCCGGCCCAGATTCTTCACCAGCCCGCGCCCCTCCCCGTAACCCAGCTCGACAGGGACCCCGCGCCGGCCGTCCGCGCAGCTTTACTTTCACTCGTCTCTGCATCTGGCTCCGCCATTCCCGCTGCGCCAGGAGCGACTCGTCCGCTTCCTCGTCGAACACTTCCCCCTCCTCTCCGCCGCCCCGGACCCCGGGAGCTGCTGGGACCCAGGACATCGCTAGGCAACCCCACGGCCCGGCCCGGGGAGCGCAGGAAGCGCCCGCAGCCGCTTCCGGTCTGAGGGGCGGGGATGCCTGGAGTCCTGACTGGCGGGCGGGGGCTGCGCACGCGCAGAGGGTGTGTGGGTGGGCGGGGCGGACACGTGGGACCTGGCTCTGGCAGGAGCTTTCCCCTCACTGGGGTTCTGGGCAGGTCAACTTGAGAAACGTTTAAACCTGCAGAGAAGATTTAAAAGTTTATTTGAGCCAAATCTCAACGGGTTGGGAAAATGCCTCCAGGGAATGGCAGCTTTGCACCTTATTTTATGTATTCCACCCGAAGGAGGAGGCCCAAGGGGTTGCATGAAATCCACTCATGATAGATTAGGGAGGTGGGAGAAAGCAAAGCCGGAAGTCCCTGGGATTGGATAAAAAAATGAATAGACACATCTATTTATAACGGTGGGGCATTTACAACACACAGAGGTGGAAACAGACAACAATGGGGGGTGGGGGTTCTGTGGTCTGCTCCCTGCTCTGGAGGGAGAATGTGCCCTGAGGGGTATGGCAAAAGGGAATTATTCTGACATTCATAGATGCAAAAAGACAGTGACAGTAGATAGGCTCAGTAGAGAGGGACCTTTTTGTCAAGGAAGATACTGGCCTACGACAGGACTACCCACCACGATTCACTTTTAGTTAGGAGGTTTTAGTTTCAGACAGTGCTATGCAGTTACTTTAGGTCTCAGTCTGTGAGACCCACCATGCAGGCCTCCCCTGAGCTTGTCAGGTTTAGTATTTGGTCCCCTTTTAGTCCACAGGCATCTTTAGTTGAAGTGTCAACTTGCACCTGTTGTGGGTAAGGTGATTCTTTCCTCACACCAGGGCCCTCTGACCTTGACCTCTGCCAAAGGTAGCCTGGGTGTTGGGGTCCAACCCCAGCAGGTCCAGGGGTTCCCAAAGGTGTGGACGGAGTCAGTGAAGAAGGAATGGCACGGAGACAGCGTTCAGTTGATCAGCAGCCTAGCCAGGTTCTCTACTCAGGTTCTCTAGCCAGGATCTCCAGCCAAGTTCTGTCTTTATTCTCCTGTTATATCTGTATTTATACCAGTTGATTTTAATCCTATCCATTCTATTCCAAAGGTTAGGGCGTTTGTTATCTCCATTCCAAAGTCACTACTCTATTGTTCTGTTAAGCACAAGGAAGTAACTGAAGGAGATTGTCTTTAGTAAAGATTATGTAGCTTAAACGTGATTGTTCGTAGTTAAAGTGATTAATTACCCACCTGGGACTTAGTTAAGGGGTTTTATTCCCTTCCTTAGTCCTGTTAATCCCTAACTCCAGGGAAAAATTCCCACCTGGGGAAACAACCTTTCTTGGAGTGGTAACCTTGGTTAAAACACATAGCGCTAAGAAGGGGAGCAAACATATTAAGAACAGTATGCCATTTACGCCAGGTCCCTTGAAACATATGCTGTGCAGATGTTTCTTCCCTGCAGTGACTGTGTCAAGCAGCAAGGATGGGCCAGCTTCTGGCAAATTCCCCCTTTTTAATTTTTTAAATGATAGCACCTGTAAATCAGCGGACACCTCTCGGATTGGGTTGTTTAAGACTCAGAAGACTGACAAGCAATGATAGCGAGCATAGCAATAAACATAGTGGATGGAGTGTACACAGAGCCTTGTTCCTGTAGAAGGTTGCTGGCCTCTTCAGTTAAGGATTTCAGCTGTCACCAAGTCGGTGGTTTGGTTGTCTTTGTTGATCTGGCTAGTGGGCAGCGTCACTGGCGACGGGCTTCCCGAAGTGTCAGTGTGTTGAACGGCTGGATCAAAGGGTCCATCAGGGCCACACTTGATGGTGGTATTGGTGTCTGGGGAGGAGTCAGCTGTGCCCTGAGTCAGCTGATATGGATGATACCGGGGAGGAGGAGGATGAGACCGAGAAGGAGGGCGGTGTGACATAAGGTCGGACTAGAGGGTCTGGAATCCACATAGGTGAGTCTGCGTCCTGTAGAAATATACAAGCATATCCTTGCCCCCAGGCTAAAAGTCCTGAAAGTAATTCTCTCTATTTGACGAGGGCTTTAGGCTTAGTTAGATCAGGGTTCCAATGTCTGTACATTGGGGAATTTCCCTCAGAATCTACATTTAGTATATTAATTACAAATAGAGTGTGTTGTAGAACATGATGAGGAGAGGAATATTTAAACTCGTTTCCTTGTAATTTTTTAATTTGTGTTTTTAAAGTTTGATGAGCCCTTTCTACTATTGCTTGGCCTTGAGGATTGTAGGGTATTCCTGTAGTATGTGCGATGTCGAATGTAGAGCATAAGTTTTTAAAAGCTCTAGAGGTACAGGCAGGCCCATTGTCTGTTTTAAGTGCCCTTGGTATTCCTAGGTAGGAAAAACATTGGAATAAATGTTGAGTTACATCTTTAAAGGCTTCTCCTGTACGTGCAGAAGCAAGGATAACATGAGAAAAGGTATCAATACAAACATGGACATAGCACAGTTTGCCAAAAGATGGGACATGAGTAATATCCACCTGCCATAAGTCACAGGGTCTAAGTCCTCTTGGATTAACTCCAGTAGCAGGGCTAGGAAAATGAGTAGGACAATGGCCGCAGTCACGCACAATACCTCGAGCAGCTTCTCTAGGTATGCAATAATATAGACGGAGAGCAGAAGCATTTTGATGATGAATGGCATGAGACCTCCGGGCTTCTTCTAGAGCTGTACAAACTACTGGGCGAGTTAGTAAATCCCCCTGATAATTTCCTTCGCTTAAGGGTCCTGGTAGGCAGGAATGAGCTCTAATATGTCCAACATAGAAAGCCATTTCTCGTTTGTGAATGTAAGTTTGTAGCTGAGCTAACAAAGAGAAAATGGCTGTTCTTCCTTGTGGGAGAGAGGCGGTCTCAATATGAGGAAATGATTTAACTGTATATTGAGAGTCAGTGTACAAGTTAAAGGGAACCTGTTGCAATTGTTCAAAAGCATTAATGACTGCCAAAAGCTCTGTTCTCTGGGCTGATGTCTCTAGGGTTTGTTGAGCATGGGTTATTGAGTCAATGATTATTACTGCCCTACCATTAGAGGAACCATCTGTGAATACTAAGGAGGCAGGAGGTGATAATGGCTCTTTTGAACATTTAATCGGAAATATAAACGGACGTAGGGAGAGAAATTGCAATATAGGTGATCTTGGCAAATGATGTAAAATTTGTCCTGGGAAGTTACCTATAGCTATTTGCCACTCTTCTTCAAATTGTAATAGTGTGTCTAATTGTTCTCTTTTATAAGGTATTATTATCTCAGTAACTTCTCTTCCAAAGAGTTCGATACTGCGTCGTCTACCTTTGATAATGAGAGTGGCCACTAGGGAGGGATAGGATGTTACAATCTTTCTAGGAGTGACGGGTAAATGTATCCATTCTAATGGTCCTTCCTGCCATAAGCATCCTGTAGGAGTATATTTAGTGGCTAGAATAATTAAGGTCCAAGATTTGGAATAATCTAGATACTATAGTTGCTGTTTATTGATGGCCTGTTCTATTTTTGCTATAGCCTTTTCTCCTTCTACAGTTAATTTTCGGGGAGACTTAGGGTTAGAATCTCCCTTTAAAATGTCAAATAGAGGTTTTAAGTCGAGTGGTTATTTTTAGATATGACCTGACCCAGTTGATATCACCTAATAGTTTCTGATAATCATTTAATGTGTTTAAATGATCGTTTCTTAATTGTAAAGGCTGATGGGTGATAGTAGAGGTATGTAATATTCTGCCTAAGTAGGAAAAAGAAGGTTCAGTCTGAATCTTTTCTGGGGCTATTTTTAGCCCATGTTTTTCTAAAGCAAGGACGGTCTGTATAAGAATTTCCTGTAAAGTAACCCAATCTTTATGAGCTAGTAAAATATCTACACTAATAAAAGAGAAACATGGTAATTGGCGTACGACCGCTACCCTTTTCATGGGCTAATCAGCGAGATATGCAAATTAACTGTCAGCCAAGATGGCGGCCAGCAGCCAGGCAGCTGGAAACTAACATGAGGCTTGGTTGCCTCAGTGATGGAGGAAACCAACGTTCCCCACCTGCGGCTGCAGGCTTCTGAGCAGGCAGTTTAAGAAACATTGTAACAAATACCACCAGACTTCAGCCAGCAGATTCGCAACATTGTAAGCAAAGGCCAGAAACCTACTTTCAGCCGCGAAGGCCTAAGAGCTGGAGCCAAGCCTCAAGGTAAAGCTGGCCCAGAATAAAAAAAAGAAAAAGAAAAAAAGGAGCGTTTGGGAACTTCAGTCACTCCCAGCCTGAAAACAGCCCTCAGCCCCTCACCCAGACTGGCCAGGCACCCCAGTGGGGACCCCCACCCTGATCCAGGACACCCTTCAGGGCAAACCAGCGGGCCCCACCCATGCACCAGGCCTCTACCCTATATAGTAAAAGGGTAATATGCCTCCCGGCACCGGGATCAGCGTGACAAGGGGCAGCGCCCAAACCCCCTGATCACCCTGCAGCTCTGTGTGTGACAGGGGGCAGGGCCCCAACCCTCTGAGCAGCCCTGTTCTGTGCCTGATAGGGGGGAGCTCCCCAACCCCCTGATCGGCCCTGCTCTGTGCCTGATAGGGTAGAGCCATAACCTCCCCATAGGCCCTGCCCTGAGTGTGAGAGTGGCTGCGCCCCAACCCCCTGATGGGCCCTGTCTGTGCATGACAGGGGGCAGCACCCCAACCCCCAGATTGGCCCTGCTTTGTGCGTGACAGGGAATGGTGCCGCAACCTCCCCATTGACCCTGCCTTGAGTGTGACAGGGGACGGTGCCCCAACCCCCCAATCGGCCCTACCCTGAGCATGACTGAGGGTGGCATCGCAACCTCCCAAACGCCCTGCTCTGTGTATGACAGGCGGCGGTGCCCCAACTCCCCTGCTCTGAGCCGGACCAGGGGCTGCACCTAGGGATTGGGCCTGCCCTCTGCCACCCGGGAGCAGGCCTAAGCCAGCAGGTCGTTATCTCCTGAGGGGTCCCAGACTGCGAGAGGGCACAGGCCGGGCTGAGGGACCCCCTCTCCCCGCCGAGTGCACAAATTTTTTGCACCGGGCCTCTAGTCATCCATATAATGAATAAGATACAGATCTGAAAATTTTTTTCTAATAACTTGCAATGCCTGATCTACAAACTTTTGACAAAATGTAGGACTATTTTTCATCCCTTGTGGGAGAACCTTCCATTGATATCTCTGATAAGGCTGTTTAAAAAATTTTCTGAATGCACATCTTTGAAAATCAGCCAGGTGAAGAGGTATAGTGAAAAAAACAATCCTGTAAGTCAATAACAACAACACAATACTCCTGTGGAATTGCTACAGGGGAGGGAAATCCAGGTTGTAAGGAGCCCATATCTTCCATGGTGGCATTAATGGCTCTAAGATCTTGCAAAAGTCTCCTCTTGCCTGATTTCTTTCTTATTACAAAAGGGAAGGGGATGCTGATCTTATCCCTACAATAGGAAAGTGTGTGTGTGGGGGGGGGGGGGGGGAGGGAGAGCAGGATTGGGCTGAGGAAGCTTCAGATCAGTATGTAGATCTGACAAAGTCTTGGCCAATATAAAAGTGGGCTTTGGCACAAAAGGCAAAGAGAAGTTCTGTGTTATGCACACAGGCCTGGCCTTGGTACCCCTGCCATGCTTAGTTACTGGCTGGGGCATGACTTTGTAGAGTGTGACCTTGGTTGGAAATCTGAGGCGGATTTCCACTTAGTCCTGTAAATGCTAACAGCTGGAGGCTGACAGCTGTATGCCTTTGCCAGGAACGAGATGATCTTTCAAGGTCCTTTCAAATGTGATTCTATTTTTTTCCAAAATAGCGTTTCTTTTTAAAATGAAGTGTAAATAACGGTGACAACCCCCTGTATAAATTTCGGTGTCACAGTGCGAACTTACTCAAAGTATTTAGAAACTTATTGTGCAGTTCAATAGTTCTTATATATATATATACTCTATGATGCACTAGCATGCACTAGATTTTTTTCCTATTCTGTTTATCCTTCATCCTGTCTTTTCCTTCAAAGGCCTTCAACAATTCTTTTTTATGTCCTTCTATCTCCCATCTCCTGCTATGTTTCATTTTTATCTCAGTTTCCTACACCTTATTTGTGCCTTTTGTAAACTGCTATTTGGTAGTTGGTATAATAAACTCTAAAAGGGCACAGACCTTTTTCTTGGTTCCTTGTCAAAGTTTCTAGCATACTGGCTTTAATCATTAAATCTCTGGCAACCAGCTGGTAGAATTCCTGATTTCTATGTGTCAAGGGAAGTAGTTTTCCATTTTTCCTTGTCCCTTCTAAACTTTCCTATCTTCTATGAACTTCAGTGCTATTCGGTTGACTAAGTCTTTGGGTGTCATCTTTTAATTTTAATATCATGTTTTCTCTAAGGCTGTATAATATGTATTAAAAATATAATTGTTGCTAGTGTTGAAAATGATGGGAGAATATTCAAAATATGGCTTCTAAAGAGAGGGCTTTAGAATAAGTACAGTAGATAGGTTGATCCTGGGTTGAGATGCCTTTATTTTAAAGTATTGTGTCTACAGAAGACCCCAGTTATAATATAGCTGTCAAAGCTATGAGGAAAATTATTAGTCCAATATGGAATGTTTGTTGAGTATTAGATAGGATAAGTAGAAATATCAGACAGGAAGGCTGATTGGTGTTTCAAATGGCCAATTGATGGACAGCTATGTCTGAAGCATTTAAGCATGTTCAAATCTGTCTTATATTTCAAAAATGCCTTCCTTAACTCCAAGCTCTCCTTTGGCTACTCTGGGGAATGGGGTAGGGAGAAATATCAATCAGTTGTCTCCTGTATGTGTCCTGACCAGGGATCAAACTTGCAAGCTAGGTATGTACCCTGACTGAGAACCAAAACTGCAACCTTTTGGTGTGTGGGGATGATGCTCCAACCAACTGACCCACCTCGCCAGGGCTACTAATATTTCTTGAAGATACTATCCTTTTCCCATTGACTATTCTTGGCTCCCTTGTCAAATATTACTTTAATGTATATGTGGGGGTTTATTTCTGGCCTCTCTAAACCTGTTTCATGGTGGGGATTTTTTTTTGGCCTGTTTTTATGCCAGTAAAATACTTTTAAAAATACTATAGTTTTGTAATATAGTTTGAAAGCAGGAAGTGTAATTTCTTCAGTTTTGTTTTTTCTCATGATTGCTTTGGCTACTTGGGATCTTTTGTAATTCCATAGAAATTTAGGATTCTTTTTCCTATTTCTGTGAAAAATGTTATTGGATTTTGATAAGGATTGACTTAAATCTGTGAATGGCTTTGGTAGTATGGACATTTTAATAATATTAATTATTTTTATCCATAAATATGGGATATGTTTTCATTGGTTTGTGTCTTCTTTAATTTCTTTCATCAAAGTCTTAAAGTTTTCATTGTATAGATCTTTCACTTCGTCGGTTAAATTTATTTCTAACTGTTTTATTGTTTTTGATGCTATTGTGAATGGAATTGTTTTCTTTATTTATTTTTCAGGTATTTCATTGTTCATGTATAGAAAGGCAACTGATTTCTGTATGTTGATTTTATATCCTGCAACTTTACTAAACTTATTAATTCTAAAATGTTATAGTTGAGTCTTTAAGATTTTCTATATATAAGATCATATTATTTTCAAATAAGGACAATTTTACTTTTTCTTATTTTGATTTGGATGTCTTTTATTTTGCTGTGTTGTGTGATTGCTCTAGCTAGGATTTCCAGTACTATGTTGAATAAGAATGATAATAGTGGCCACCCTTGTTTTGTTCCTGACGTTAGAAGAAAAGCATTTAACTTTTCACCATTGAGTCTGCTGTTACCTGTGTTTGTCATATATGGCCTTTATTATGTTGAAGTATGTTCCTTTTTTAAAAAATATATATTTTATTGATTTTTTACAGAGAGGAAGGGAGAGTGATAGAGAGTTAGAAACATTGATGAGGGAGAAACATCAATCAGCTGCCTCTTGCCCCCCCCCCCCCCCCCACTGGGGATGTGCCCGCAACCAAGGTACATGCCCTTGACCAGAATCGAATCTGGAACCCTTCAGTCCGCAGACCAACGCTCTATCCACTGAGCCAAACTGGTTAGGGTGAAGTATGTTCCTTTTATACCCAATTTGTTGAGGGTTTTTTAATAATGAAAGGGTGTTGTATTTTGTCAAGTGCTTTTTCTGCATTTATTTAGATGATTATATGATTTTTATCTTTCATTCTAGTAATATGGTATATCAGATTTATTGATTTCATGTTGAACCATCTTTGCATTCTAGAGATGAATTTCACTTGATCATGGTATATGATCCTTTTAGTGTGCTGTTGTATTTGATCAATATTTTGTTGAGAATTTTTTTATGCCTATATATATCAGGGATATTGGTCTATAATTTTCGTTTCTTGTAGTGTTCTTATCTGGCTCTGGTATCAGGGTAATGCTGGCTTTTTAAAATGAGTTTGAAAATATTTTAAATAATTTGGACAAGTTTGAGAAGGATTGACATTAATTCTTTCTTAAACATTTAGTAGAATTCAATAGTAAAGTATCTAGTCTTGAGCTCTGCTGTGTTGGGAGGTTTTTGATTACTGATTCAAACTCCTCACTCATTATTGGCCTGTTTACATTGTTTTTCTCTTCATGATTCAGTCTTGATAAGTTGTGTGTTTCTAGGAATTTATCTATTTCTTCCAAAATATCAAATTTGTTGGCATATACAGATTGGGGCAAAGTAGGCTTACAGTTGTGAGTATGCGAAACACAGAGTTTATGCTTGTGTTATTATTTATTGCATATTTTCTGTAAACCTACTTTTGCCTTACCCTGTAATTGTTCATAATAGTCAATTATGATACTACTAGAGGCCTGGTGCACGAGATTTGTGCAGGGGTAGAGTCTCTAGGCCTGGCTGGCGATCAGGGCCGATCTATGGGGCAACCAGTGGGGTGACTGGGGGGCCCCCACTAGCATCTGCCTTGGCTGGTCTGGGGCCTGTGGGCCGTGGGCAGCTCCTGCATTGAGCGTCTGCCCCCTGGTGGTCAGTGCGCATCATAGCGACCAGTTGTTCCGCTGGTCATTCCACTGTTTGGTTGATTTGCATATTAGGCTATTATTATATAGGGCTAGAGGCCTGGTGCATGAAATTTGTGCATGGGGCGGGAGTGGGGGCGGTCCTTCAGCCCAGCCTGCACCCTCTCCAATCCAGGACACCTTGGGTAACCTTTGGGTTAGTTTGTTTTTATTGTTCTAGTTCCTTGAGGTTAACATATCTCAAATATGTTACTTATTTGAGATATTTCTTTTTAACATATATGCATTTGTTGCTATAAATGTCCCTCTAAGAACTACTTTTGCAGTATCCCATGGATTTTGATATGTTGTGTTTCCATCTTCATTAGTTTTCAGATATATATTTTTTTATTTCCCTTTGGATTTCTTCTTTGACTTTTTGTTTGTTCAGGGGTGAGTTGTTTAGTTTCCACATGTTTGTAAACTTATTTTTTTTTTTATTACCTTGGCAGCCCTGTGGAGTACTGGTTTGGTATCCTGTAGGCTGTCCCTAGTATGAGTTTGCCTGATATTGTTCTCATAATTAGACTGGAGTTAGGTTGTTGTTTTTTATTTATTTTTTTGAAAGAATACTAGAAAGGTGAAGTGCCTTTTTCATCACATCATATCAGAGGTAAATGTCATCCACATGATATGCTGGTGATGTTAACTTTCATCACTTGGTTAAGGTAGTGTTTGCTAGGTTTCTCCAAGGTAAAGATATTATTTATTATCTGTCTTCACCATTAAAATTTAAGATCTATCAGAGTAGAGATGATATATGTTTTATTTACTGCTATATCCACAGTGTCTAGAACAGTACATGACCCCTAGGCACTCAACAAATATTTGTTGAATGAATTAGTCAGTAACTTGAAAGATGAATTAGATGATACTTAGCTTCCAATTTTGAGAAATTCTTTTTGAAAAGTTGTTCTGACCTTACCTGTGATTACTAAGAGCAATCACATTAGGTTACATAGTCTATATGTATGAAATGTAGTACAGTGCCTGACACAAATTACCTAACATGTATGGACATTAACATACATTGGTTGATAGATGACTTACTTATTAAGACTATATTTAATTTTGTCTTGAAAAGCCAGGGCAAGATTATCTAGGCCAGCTTTGTCCAGGTTGGGAACTTCTATACAGTATTTGAATGAAGTTAGGTTTTAGTAAGACCTAGATTTTCAAACCTTATTTCTACCACTTGTTAGGATTGTGTTTCTTGGCAAGTGATCTAGCCTCTTTGAATATTCTTCTTTCTGATATGGGAGAAATTATTCTTTCTTTGTAAGTTGATATTAGGATTTAGTAAAATTACATAGCAAGTCATCTACTCAGTGCCTGACATTTTGTTCAATAAATGCTGGTTTCTTTAATTTTCTACAATCTTCTGAAGTATGGTATCATATTAGCTCTCTTATTCTGGGGCAGTCATTTTCTCTGGAAGGTCAGAGCAGACAATTATATTTCACTAGAGAACTGGTGATTTAATAATTTACATAGAAACAGGCTAAAACTTCCATTATAAAACTTATCTGGCATATGTGCAAAGAAGCATTATTATTTTCCTGGTGGAATGTAAATATTTTACAAATGTGCACCAAACAGTTTACTCTCATGCAATGTCTGCCCCTGCAGTGAATGTAGCTCACCATAAAATTTGTCACTTTCTAAGCACTTGAAATATCACCCCATTTCTTATACCCCTGCACTGGACTTGCTTACTTGGTAATGTCAGTCTGCCTCCTTATTTCAGTAGCTGAAGTGACATACCTCTGTTTTATAATTTGCCAAGTGATTGAAGGAGCCAGGCAAGTCTTTATTACCCAAGCAACATCACTAATTCCTAGCTTTTAAAGAAGAAGAGAGGACAGTAAGACTCAGCTTGAGGGTGATATATTCTGTGGGAATGTATATTCTCTGCAAGTTGTTTATGATATTTTTCTGTACAGCCAGAGGAGCGGAGGGACATATTTCAACTTCCTATTGGTATGGGCTCCCAGTTCTTTTATAAGGATTTGTAAAATTCTATCCCTTTGCATCTTGTCAGTGATCTCTGGATATCCTCTAGGCTTTCTTTCATAAAGCTTTCAACACACAGAGATCAGTGAACTGGGCAGGAAAATGTGTATGTGAAGTGTGTGTGTGTGTGTGTGTGTGTGTGTGTGTGTGTGTGTGTGTGTCCACGTGTGTGCCTTTGTGAAACTGCCTTGATTGAAATGCCAATATTCTGTCACTTTCTGATCTGAATTTACTCCGGTAATAAAATGGAAGCATCCCCCCTGCATAGGGAAGTGTAGCAGTGAAGTCTCACCTTTTATTTAGTTGAGTCAGCTTAATGTAGTTCAGTGTTCAGTTCTTCCTTTTGTTTCCTTTCTGTTTATCTTCTCTAGAGTCTCTCATCATCTGTTGAGTTCAGGGGAAAATCATTTCCCTGGAGCTGTGACAATTCTCCATGTGAATAAAGACAGGGATCATGTTCAATCTTCAGGAATGACAAGGGTGAGTGAAGTTTGCCAAGCGTTTTATGGTTTCAAAGTGTCTACATTTTCTATTTTCAACTTTTCGGGGGAAAGTATAAATCACTTAAACATTGGAGAGGCAATGTTTTCTTTCGCAAATCATCAGACAATAATAGGTGATGGAGGTTGTCCAGCCACACAAGATTTTTATGAAAAAAAAAAAAAGATTTTTATGACACCACTGGGGCAGAGACCATTTACTTCTCACTCTTGCTGAGGAGGGGGAAAGCACCCAGAGCAGACTTGCTCTTATAGTTTTGGAAGCTGGAGCTCCCAGATCAGGGGGCTAGCCACATTGGCTTCTGGTGAAGGGCCTCTTCCAGGTTGCTGACTGGCAACTTCTTGTACCCTCACTTGGTGGAAGTTGGGCAAGTGAAATCTCTGTGCCTTTTTTAAAAAAATAAAGTCTAGGAATTGAAAACAGGTTAGTGGAGCTGGAATATGATGAGCCATGGAGAGGGTGATAGAAGATGGGGTTACAGAGGTAGTCAAGGCCAGCTCTCCTATAATGGTGTATAACCCAATAGGAGGTTTGAATTCCATTTGAACGCATAGGAAGTCCCTGAACTTTCATAAGCAGAGGAATGATCTGATTTTATTTACATTTTAAAAAAGATTACTCTGACTACAATCTGGAGAATGGCTAGGAGGGAGATAAAGAGCAAAAAGAATGATGTACCCCACTCTGGGTTAGCAATCCCTCCTAGATATTCCTGAAGAACCTGGTACTTTTTGTTGTTGTTGTTGAGCAAAGCACTTATTAATCACAAAAGCAATTTTCTGTTTATTTGTTTATCATCTCCACTACTCTGAGAGTTCCTTCAGGGTAAGGACTGTGCCTTATATCTCCATGCCATACAATAAATGTATTTTTAAAAAATGGGGAAAAAAGCACTAAATTGAGCATCAGATTCAACTTTTTCTTTCTGAGTCTCTAGTTCTATCATCTAAAAAAGGTCTCAACTCAGGACCTGTCCAGATATAAATTCTTTAAACTATGTTTGGTGGGGAAAAGGAACATTTTCTAAGAGGCATCACAGTAAAAGGTCCGAAAGAGAGTGGGACGAACAGAGTGCATATATAGTGGAGGTAGAGTGTGGATAGGAGATAAATTAGGTGGTTCAAAAGCCATTATTTTCTGTGTTTATTTTTTAGCTTTTAAAAATTCATTTTTTAATTACAGTTGACATACAATATTACATTAGTTTCAGGTGTACAGCATAGTGATTAGACATTTATATACTTTACAAAGTGATCATCCCGGGAATCTAGTACCCATCTGACACCATAATGCTTATTACAATGTTATTGACTATATTACCTCTGCTGTACTTTACAGCCTTGGGACTATTTTAATCACTGGCAGTTTGTACTTTTTAATCCTTTCACCTTTTTAACCCATCCCCCCAACTCCCTCCCATCTGGAAACCACCAGTTTGTTTTCAATGAGTTCGTATCTATGAGTTTGTTTCTGCTTTGTTTGTTCATTTATTTTGTTTTTTAGATTCCACATATAAGTAAAATTATATGGTATTTGTCTTTCAATGTCTGATTTATTTCACTTAGCACAATACCCTCTAGGCCAGCCGTGGGCAACCTACGGCCCGTGGGCCGGATCCGGCCCGTTTGAAGTGAATAAAACTAAAAAAAAAAAAAATAAAAGACCGTACCCTTTTATGTAATGATGTTTACTTTGAATTTATATTAGTTCACACAAACACTCCATCCATGCTTTTGTTCCGGCCCTCCGGTCCAGTTTAAGAACCCATTGTGGCCCTCGAGTCAAAAAGTTTGCCCACCCCTGCTCTAGGCCCATCCATGTTGTTGCAGATGGCAAGATTTCATTGTTTTTTTATTGCTGAGTCATAGTCCATTGTGTATATGTTGCTTCCATATCTCGGCTATTGTAAGTAATGCTGCCATGAACATAGGGATGCATGTATCTTTCCTAATTAGTGGTTTGGATTTCTTTGGTTAAATATCCAGAAGTGGAACTGCTGGGACATAAAGGTAGTTCTTTTTAAAATGTATATGCTGTTATTCCTTCAGCCACCATATGTCTTTTGATTGGAGCATTTTATTCATTTCCATTTAAAGTAATTGTTTATAGAAATGTAGTTATTGCCATTTTATTATTCATATTTTTGATCTTTTTTTCTTCTTTTTAAAGAAGATCCTTTAACATTTCTTGTAATGCTGGTTGGGTGGTGATTAACCTCTTCAGTGTTTTTTTTTAAAAATTTTTTATTGATTAAGGTATTACAAATGTGTCTTTATCCCCCCATTGTCCCCTCATCCCCCCAGTCTTGCCCTCACCCTCACCCCCTGTTGTCTGTGTCCATCGCTTATGCTTATATGCAAGCATACAAGTCCTTTGGTTGATCTCTCCCCCTTACCCCCACCCTCTCCTACCTTCCCTCTGAGGTTTGAACATCTGATCGATGCTTCTCTGTCTCTAGATATGTTTTTGTTCATTGGTTTATGTTGTTCATTATAATCCACAAATGAGTGAGATCATGTGATATTTATCTTTCTCTGACTGACTTATTTCACTTAGCATAATGCTCTCCAGCTCCATCCATGCTGTTGCAAATGATAGGAGTTCCTTCCTTTTGACAGCAGCATAGTATCCCATTGTGTAGATGTACCACAGTTTTTTAATCCACTCATCTGCTGATGGGCATTTAGGCTGATTCCAAATCTTAACTATTGTAAATTGTGCTGCTATGAACATAGGGGTGCATATAACCTTTCTGATTGGTGTTTCTGGTTTCTTGGGATATATTCCTAGAAGTAGGATCACTGGGTCAAATGGAAGTTCCATTTTTAGTTTTTTGAGGAAACCACCTCTTTAGTTTTTATTTGTCTGGGAAGCTATTTATCTGTTTTTCAATTATAAATGATGACTTTGTTGGGTAGAATAATCTTGGTTGTAGCAGGTTCTCATCAGTTTGAATATTTTGTGCCAATCCCTTCTGACCTGCCAAGTCTCTGTTTAGAAATCAGCCGATAGTCTTATGAGAGCTCCCTTGTAGGTCATTAACTGCTTTTCTTTTGCTACTTTTAAGATTCTCTGTTTGTCTTTAACCTTTGGCATTTTAATTATGATATGTCTTGGTGTGAGCTTGCTTGGGACTCCCTGCACTTCTTGGACTTGTATATCTATTTTCTTCATCAGGGAGGGAAGTTTTTATTTATTATTTCTTTAAATAGGTTTTCAGTCTCTTTCTCCCTCTTTCCTTTCTGGTATCCCTATGATGCAATTCTTGGTACATTTGATGTTGTCCCAGAGGTCCTTTAAACTATCCTCATTTTTTAAAAAAAAATATTTTATTGAGTTTTTAGAGAGAGGAAGGGAGAAGGATAGAGAGTTAGAAACATCGATGAGAGAGAAACATCGATTCAGCTGCCTCCTGCACACTCCCTACTGGGGATGTGCCTTGACTGGAATTGAACCTGGGATCCTTGAGTCCGCAGGCCGACGCTCTATCCACTGAGCCAAACCGGTTATGGCAAAACTATCCTCATTTTTAAAATTCTTTTTTTCTTTTTTAGTGGATGTTTTTTGCTACCTTGTATTACAGATTACTGATTCAATTGTTTGCTTCATCTAACCTGCTATTAATCCCTTGTACTGTGTTCTTCATTTCAGTTATTGCATTCTTTATTTCTGACTAGTTCTTCTTATGTTTTCTATATCCATTTCTATATTTATTTTTTATTTTATTATGTTTCCTATTTCTTTGTTGAAGTATTTACTGAGCTCATCTATTCTTTTCCTAAGTTCATTGAGCATTCTTATAACCAGTGTTTTTAACTTGGCATCTGGTAGATTGTTTGTCTCTTTCTCTAGAGTTTTGTCCTGTTGTTTCATTTGAGACAAGTTTCTTTGTCTCCTCACTTTTTTTGAGCTCCTGTATTTGTTTCTATTTATGGTAGATCTGCTATGTTTTCCAGTCTT
This sequence comes from Myotis daubentonii, assembly GCF_963259705.1. NCBI lineage: Eukaryota > Metazoa > Chordata > Mammalia > Chiroptera > Vespertilionidae > Myotis > Myotis daubentonii. The sequence goes on along the minus strand of NC_081849.1, from coordinate 76,083,545 downwards.
GACAGAATATCCTTATGTGGAAGGTGTCTTGTGGGGCTCAGTGGTGCAGTCTCCCTGGTCACCTGTGTGGGTTTTGCGGGTGGATGAGCCCTAATTGCTCTTGCATGTCAGTGTATTGGGTTGACTCTCAGGCTGACTGTGACTACATCAGATGAGCTGTTGTATGGGGACTGATTCCACTGAGTGCTCTCAACTTTAGCAAGGCTCTGGTGCCAGCTGAGTCTGGCCTTAGGTGTGTCATTTGTGAAGCTGATTGGGTGGTGCTCTGGTGTGGTCTGAAACCGACCATTAGGTGTGTTGGTTATAGAGCTTCTTGTGAGGTGTTTCTGTGAGGCAAGGCCAGCCATTCTTTTGCCAGGCTTGGGGCCCTTTGGTAGGAGCTACAAAGTGATCTGTGGTTGGTTGCCACCTGTGCTGTGCTTGGAGGTGCCTGGGAGAGGCTATGTAGTGATTCAAGGTCAGCTGCCACTTGTGCCGGGCTCAGAACCCCTCGATGGGCACCTCAATGTGCACTGAAGTCAGCCACCACTTGGGCTGGGCTTGGGAGCCTCTTAGTAATTGCTACAAGGCACACTGAAGTCAGCCGCTGCTGTTTGGGATTTGTGGATCTTTAAGAGGTTTTGGGAAAGTCCACAGCATGAGCCGAGGCAGGCTGTTTGTGTGGAGGAGCTGCGGGAAGAGATGGGTGAGTTGGCTGGGGTATGGTCTCAGGGAATCACCAGAGTGGTGTAAGTGGTGTTAGCTATGTTCATGGAGAACATAGATTTGACATCAGCTTATTTCTGGCTGGCTAGGTCAGAGGGGTGTTCAACAAAGGAAAAATGGCACCTGCGGGCACTTCTGTCTCCAGAGAGAGTTGTCCTGACCCTTAATCCCTCAAGCCATCACCCTGAAGCTAATAAATTCCACTTTCTTTCAAGCTGCTGCTCCAGCACTGGAACTCACAGCCAGTGCATTTGTGAGTGAGTGAGTTTGTGTGCGGGCTCTATAACAGGACGTCTGCATCTCCATAAATCCTCTGTCTCACTCACTCTTCCAGGCACTGGTAACTTCATCTGAGAAGCCTGGTGTGGGGCTGGAGCCCCTGAATTCTTAGGGGGGACCTCCATAACTGAGATATTCCTCAAGATTTTTAACTGCCACACATGTGTGTGGGACCTGTCTGACCCTTATCTCTGTCACTCCTACCAGTCTCAGGGTAGCTTCTTCTGTACATCCTTAGTTACAGGAATTCTGATTAGTTAGTCTTCAGGTGTTTTTTTAATAACGATTGTTCTGGCCCTAACCAGTTTGGCTCAGTGGATAGAGCGTTGGCCTGCAGACTCAAGGGTCCCTCCCAGGTTCAATTCTGGTCAAGGGCATGTACCTTGGTTGCGGGCACATACCCAATAGGGAGTGTGCAGGAGGCAGCTGATCGATGTTTCTAACTATCTCTCTCCCTTCCTCTCTGTAAAAAAATCAATAAAATATGTTTTTAAAAAATGATTGTTCTGTAATTGTAATTTTGATGTGGTTGTGGGAGGTTGTGAGCACAGCGGTTACCTACTCCTCCAGCTTTACTGGGAGCCACATAAACAGCTATTTTTAATTACTAGAGATTTCCTGGGCCGTGAAAAAAGATTCTAAGTGTAGGGAGAAAAGAGCCAAATCCCTCTACATTCATCAGGGTAAAAACAAGGCTAATGTCCACTTGGGCAACCCACTGTCAGAGCTCACTTTGACTTGTCTGCCTAAAGCAAGGAGTTAGCAAGCTCTTAACTCTCAAAAGTTTTGTAGAACGAGAATTTATACACCAGGCTTCTGTTTTCATGCCATAGCACAGTGAAGAGAGAAAGTACAACAAGTTGTGTGAATAAAGTTAAAGATAGACATAATAAGATAAATTTAATGTTTCATAAAATCAGTTTGAGGGAGGGAGAACTCATTAGGTTGTAAAAATGAATCAGTGAGAACAGAGTCCCATTGGCAGAGCATCAGTCACTGCAGAGTAATTCTGCGGTTGTCATGGGCCTCTGCATGGAGGGTGGATTGATGATGATCCCTTCTTTATTGAAATTTTGTTCTCACATCTCATTTATGTTTATGCCTGCCAGGTGGCAGAGCTCTTATTTGTCACTGCATTTCTTAGCCGTTTCTTAATCTCTGAGGCTCGAGTGCATAGAAGCTGAAGTGCTACAGTCAGTATACCTGGCAAATGCATCAGTAAACACTAAGAGAAAAAGACAATGCTGAGGACATAAGCTTATTCCACAGAATAACAGGGATGAAGTTAAGAGAAGGAAAGATGGATGTTCAATATCAGGAAAAATACCCCGGCCATTCTACTTGAAAAGAATAACTTCCCAAGGGAAGCTGTGAAAATCCCATTGCTTAAGGCATTTGAGAAGCGATTGGATGACATACTGAAGATTATCCTGCAGGGAATCAACTGTGCTCTGCTCCAGAGAGTGAACTAAAATAGCCACAAAAACCACAAAATGGTCTTTTGTGGTTATGATTCGGGGTATCCAGTCAGCTCTTGCGTTATTGAATCCTTTGCTGCAACCAATATGAATTTCTCCAGGCTGAACTGAAGAATCACACTTTAGTGTTTGGGCCTTGGGAAGCCCACATGCCCATGTCCTGGCTAGTTAGGTGTGGCATCTGTTTTGCACATTGCACTGGCTGATCCCCTCCTCACCTCTCCCCACACCTCCCCTCCCCTTCCTTCCTCTCTCCCTTCTCCCCTCTCTTCTTTCCTTCCCTCCCTTCTCCTCCCTCATTTCCTTTTTCTCTGCTCTTTCTTTCCTTCCTCTCCTCTCCCTTACTCCCTTCTAAATAAAGGATGGCAAAGGCTTGGAAAGCATTCCTTTGAGAATGAGTCGTCATGGTGTTTCTTAGGATGTCTGCTCTCTGCTGCTCCCTGCTTTGTGGTTTGGCATTTGGAGGAGATTATAGGTTTAAGCCCACCAGAGTCAGCATGAGAAATAAGAATTAATGAGGTGTGCTGGCCATTTCACAATGGATATACATACACTATTTAGCCTTAAAAATGAGTGCATGAAATATCGCCATTTGTGACAACATGGATGAACCTTAAGGCATTATGTTAAATGAAATACACCAGACAGAGAAAACCAAGTACTTCATGATCTCACTTATTTGTGAAATCTAGAAACCAACCAACCAAACAAACAAAAACAACCAACTAACGAATCAACCAAAAAAAAATCAAGCTTATGGACAAAAAGAACAGATTGGTGGTAACCAGAGGTGGGAGTGGGGTGGGCTGGAGGTGGGCGAAATGGGTGAAGGGGGCTAAAAAGTATAAACTTCTAGTTATAAAATAAATATATCATGGGTTATAGCATGGGTACTATAGTTAATAAAACTATATTGTATATTTTAAAGTTACTAAGAGTAAAACTTAAAATTTTTTATCACAAGAAAATAAATTTTGTAACCTGTGTGTGATGTTAATTTGATTTATTGTGGTGATCATTTTTATAATATATACAAATATTAAATCACTAAGGCCCGATTCATGAAATTCATGCAAGGGGCTGCCTTGGCCCCACCACCGCATCTTGTCCAGAAGGTCGTCCAGAAGGATGCCTGGTCTAATTAGCATATTATGCTTTTATTATTATAGATTATGCTGTACACCTTAAACTAATATAATTTTATATGTCAATTTACCTCAGTTTAAAAAAGAGGCTGAGAAGGACTCAAGTCAGTTCTTGGGGAGTTTCTCCTCATTAGTTCAACTTATCTTACATGTTCTCAGTTGATTGGGGTGTGCAGCAATTTTTCACATCCTAGTAGATTCTAACCATTTATAGCTATAACTTTTACAGCTTAAGACATTTGAGTGTGATTTGGAAGTCCATTCTATAAGAAAAATTACAAACTGTTGCTTGGGCATAAATTGGAATAACCTAAACTGCCAGGGAGTTGTGGCTGAGAGTCAGTTACCTAGTAACCAGACCTACCTTGTTGCCCAGCCTCTACCTTTTATTCAGCCCTTCCCATTCTTTCTTCCTGTAAGGTTTGGAGACCTATCCTTGGTGAATACCATGCTTCTTAAAGTATTCTGTGTAAGGTTTGAGAAGCCCCAGTCGCCTAATGGATAAGGCATTGGCCTCCTAAAGTATTCTGTGTAAGGTTTGGAGACTATCCTTGGTGAATGCTATGCTTCTTCTTTTTTTCTAAGCATGGAACAAACTGACGAATTTCAGAGGGAAGGCCGGGTGAGAGTGGGTGGGTGGGGGGAGAGATTAACCGGGGAACTTATATGCATATATGCATAGTCCATGGACACGGACACTAGTGTGGTGAAGGCTTGGGAGTGGCGGGTGAGTGGTGGAAGGGATCAGTGGGAAAGAAAGAAACAAAAACAAAGGGGAGCTCTGTAATACTTTCAACAACAAAGATAAATAAAAAAAAAAAAAAAAAGGAAAGTGAGGGATCTGTAAATAGGATTTGGTCAAGGGGCTACTGGGAATTTAGATTCTAGGGATGATAAGATGCATTTGCCGGTTTTCTCCAGAGAAACAGAGCCAATAGGATATATATCTGTAGATGATAGGTAGATAGATGATAGATAGATAGATAATAATAGAAAAGAAACCTAGTGACTGATCGGTGTCCCCCTAAATTCTTATATTGAAGCCAACCCCCCAATGTGATAATATTTGGAAGTGGGGCTTTGGGGAGGTAATTAGTTTTATTTATTTTTTAAATTAAATTTATTGAGGTGACATTGGTCAACATGAACATATAGGTTTCATGTGTGGATTTCTAAGTTACAAAATCTGTATATAGCACCATGTGTCCACCACCCAAAGCCAAATCTTCTCCTGTCACCTCCTATTAGGACCCTCTTTTCCCCCCACCCCCTCCCTGTGCCAACCACCACACTTAATGCCATGCTTCTTAAATGTCTGGTGACTACAAGCCATAGCCCAGCCTCGTCCAGCCTGGCCTTCCTACACATGCAGGATCATAAAGAAGACCCAAGGAGCAGTTGACAAATAAGAACCTATTCAATATTATTTATTCATCTTAATACAACGCAGGCCCTGTGCTAGGTGTTGTAAGAAATACAAAGGTGAATATGGAAACAATTTTTGTCCTCAAAGAAAATACAACCAAAACAAGGGCGGGAGGGCCCCACCACAAACGACTGCATCACAGCACAGCGCCGGATGGTCATTTTGGGGTGTGTTACATGCCAGCGAAGAATTCTCTGATTCTCCAGGCACCAGCCAGGCGTTCAGTGATTCAGTTTAATTCTGACAGTACCTGAAGTTAGTGCAGATGCCACAGGCCTCAGTCCCAAAGGTCGCCCCCTCCCCACTTCAGATGCCAGTTACAAACGCTGGGCCTCCCTTACTTCGGACCCATCAGCTGTAAATTGGGAGATCCCGTGACCAACTTCTTAGGTTTGTAATGTGCTAGAATGGTTCACGGACCTCAAGAGCACACTTTGCTCCCATTTACTGTTTATTATGAAGGATACAGCGGAAGAAGTACATAGGAGGAGGTCTGGAGGGGTCTCTCATTCTGTGGAGTTGGGGGCCAGTACCCTCCTGCTACATGGATCTGTTCACCAACCAGAAACTCTACGAATCTTATTGTTTTGAGGTTTTTATGAAGGTTTCATTACACATACACAATTGTTTAATTGGCCATTGGTGATTAAACTCAAGTCCCTGGTTCCTCTCCCTCACCGGAGATTGGAGGGCGGGGCTGAAAGTTCCAAGCTTTTAATCAGACTTGTTCTTTATGGAGACCAGCCCCCTGAAGCGATTTAGGGGCACCCAGTCATCAGTCCTCTCATTACCATACAAAAGACACTCATCACTCCAGACATTCCAAGGGTTATTATAGGAGCAATGTGCCAAGAACTGGGGGACAAAGACCAAATATTTTTATCATATCACAACCACCATCAGGAAATTACAAGGGAGGTGTTACATGATTAGGAGAAAAGAAAGATCAGATGCATTTTTTCAGATCTCATATTGTGATATCACAGCATCACGTGACGTGGGAGAACTTGGATTCTGGAATCCGGATTTGACTTCTGGGGAGTCTCATAGCCATTCCCCTGCCTCTTTATTGGTATCTTCAATCACAAAATAGAACAATGTCAATCCCCCTGGAAAGAGTGTGAACTGCCTCAGATCTCTCACTGGACAGGGACGTCTTGCTGTACAGTGTCGTTTTGTTTGCTTGTCTGTTTAGTACTTTATAGAACTTAATTATGTTGCCTTTCTACCTCCTTGCCCCCCAGAAAGCACATAAGATGAGGAGATTACTGCTTGAAACTTGCAATTCCATTATCTGTCAGCCTATGAAAGATAGAAAGTGCCACTAGTGTATCCAGAAAGTCATTTTTCAGTAGCCATAGGTGACAATAATTACATTTCTTTACCAGGACATCTTGATGTGGCATATCATAAATATTCAGGTTCTGTAGACTTTAAAAAAAAGATACAATCTCTTTCTCTCTGGGTTTTTTTTTTTTTTTTTTTTTTTTTTTGGTAGAACACTAGCTTCAAGGTCAGATTCAGAAACCAGGGCCTTAGCCAGTTGGCTCAGTGGATAGAGTGCCAGCCTGTGGACTGAAGGATCTGGGTTTGATTTCAGTCAAGGGCACGTATTGGTTGCGGCTTGATCCCCAGCCCTGGTGGGGGCGCATGCGGGAGGCAACCCATTGATGTGTTTCTCTCACATCGATGTTTCTTTCTGTCTCTCCCCCTCCTTTCCACTCTCTCTAAAAATAAATGGAAAAACATCCTCTGGTGAGGATTAACAACAACAACAAAATAGGAATTAGGAAGTCTTATACATGAGAGAAAAGAGCAGTTGGGAGTGGGCTGAAGAGGATTGAGAAACTAGAAACTGAAAGTGAAGTAAGAGTCAGGGTATGGGTTTAGAAAGCATATGCTGGGGTGTATCCTTAGATCTAGGCAGATGGGCCCCTGCTCTGATTCCATGCTTTCAAAGGCGTGGCTGTGGCTCTCCTTCAGCTATGCCTTTGCCATGGGATGGGAAGTCCAGGAGGCCAAGGGATGTGCCCACCTGGAGCCAATGCCCGTATGTCTAGACTATCTGCTAAGTACCAGGGACACTGGACTTAGCTGCCCAAACACCGAGCCTTGCATGAGTTTCTTCCCCAGGTCTGTCCTTTCGAGAGTTAATGGTGCCACCTGTGTGCCCAAGGTGTGGCCAAGGAGTGGCTGATTGGCAGGGGAGGGGAGAAATATAGATTGGCTGAGTGAGCGGGATAGCCATACGCATATGGAAAGGGACTTTTATGATCTGGGTAGAACCAGGGGTGGAAAGAGAGAGGAGTGGGCTGTGAGCCAGGGGCCTCCATTTGCATTATTGCCCTAGGTCTGCAAATGAAGTAGGCCTGTGCAGGAGTCCAGGCTTATAATTTACCAACCCCCCCCCCCCAAAAATCCCCCCCCCCAAAAAAACCACACTGAATTTTCGAATAGTTCCTGTTAGAATTGAGCTGCTATATTATTAATAGGGCAAATAGTTCATGGTAATGAACTAGTCCATAGTATGATCCTTGATATACTGGAGTTACTTAAAAGAGAGAAGACTTTCTGGTTTAGAATTTAGGAGAATCCCATGATGTCCACACATTCTTAGAGAAGGAGGTAGTATTCTTTCTGAGATTGACTCAGAGAGGGAGACCTTCACTGAGGCTTTAAAAAATAGTTTTTATTGATTTCAGAGAGGAAGGGAGAGGGACAGGGAGAGAGAGACAGAAACATCAATGATGAGAGAATCACCGATTGGCTGCCTCCTGCATGCTCCCTACTGGGGATCAGACCACAGCCCAGGCATGTGCCCTCGACAGGAATCAAACCCTGGATCCTTCAGTCCACAGGCCGATGCTCTATCCACTGAGCCAAACCAGCTAGAGCTCACAGAGGCTTTTGAATGAAGTACAGTTCTGTCCTGAGAACGAGGCCACCTGGGCCCCTGACCCAATTTCATACCTCAGAGGACTCTATGGAATATCTTCCTGGAACTTTTCTTATTTCATTTCTGATACTGGAGATAGGCAGGAGTAGCAGGGCCATCCAGATGGGATTCATGGCCCTGTACCAGGACTCGTGTGGGGCTTGGTGGTGCATTCTCCTATCCTCTGCCATTCATATGGGGTTGATCAGATGCCTCAGAAGATCTGCAACTCATGCCTGTGATGTTGTTCTGGGACTAGAGGCCCAGTTCCAGCGGGCAGCCTGGAGGGAGGATAACTCATACTCATTGGCTGGTATTTCTTTTGTGGGATCACATGAGAGACTGGGCCAACAGCTGTGCTGATACACAGATTTTGGTGACTCAAATTGTTTATACAGACAGCGGCTCTGCAAAAAAATATTTGCTAGGGCCCCACACACCCTGATAGGAGCTGCCCTGGTTAAGTGCTTGTGCAAATAACAATTGCTTCCCCCAGTTTTCCTCCTAATTCTGCTGTCTCCAAAATCCGGTAACAAGGACCCCAATTCTAAAAAGGGCAAAAACAAAGAGACAGAGGGGGAAAGCCTGAGCATTTAATTCCCCACTCGTCTCAGACATAGATGGCATAGCTTCCTGACTTCCCAGCACATGGAGCCTTGCCTTGGATTTTCACGTGGGATGGCAGCCTGGTTGAATCTTGGCAGGGACTTTAAGGTTGGCAATGTCAAATCCCTGTCAGTGGCCAGGGGAAGAGATGAATTGAAAAGATCTTCTATCAATAAAATGGAGTTCCTAGCACATTCTGCTAGGTCCAAAATGAACCCTTTCACCACCCAAACCTCTGTTGTGTCTTCTCTAAGAAAGGGTAGGTGGAGGAGAGAAGATGAACACCCTGCTGCTAGTCATGTGGAGAAAGCAACTCACATCCCCTGGGCACATTATATTCATCATCTGGTTTAATCCTAATTACAAAGCTTGAGGTGGGTACCGCGATAATTTTCATTTCATTGACAGGGATCTAGAGGTCAGTGTAGCTGGTTGGGGGTGAAGGCAGGGGTGACCCGGGTCTGTCTGCCTGCATTAGGCCTGCTTGTGCCCCGAGCGACTCAGTGCTGTGGGGAGGTGAGAAAGATCGGTCCTGGGGCCTTGAGGGTTTGACTGGGGCTCAGGAATAAGCTCCTTTGTTGTGTTTAAAAAGCTTTTAAGAACGTTCAGTGACCAAATCCTGATGCCAAGTGAGCAGCGTTGGAGCACCACAAACTTCAGCTGCTCTTAAGAGGTAACTGAAAAATGGGTGCGAGGTATTGACATTCCAATAAAAAAAGAAAAGAAAAGATTGTGTTATGGTTCTTTTCACCCAAGCACTTCAAACCCTTTCTAAAACACCTCATGGGAAATCCTGTGATCACACTTTGCAGGGTAACAACGGGCTATGCTCACTCAGGAAAGCAATGGCAGATCCAGTTTGCTTTGGAGAAATGGAGCCAGGCGTAGGCCCGGCTCACAGCTCAGACCCAGCTCTGCCCTCAGTTAATCACATCCCAGTGGGCCACTCCGGTCCCAGGTCATTTAGAATCTGGTCCTGGGTGATTTGGAATCTATGCTGCCAGCACGTTTCTTTTGAATTCTTTTTTTATACATTATTTTTTAAAAATATTTTTTATTGATTTTTTTACAGAGAGGAAGGAAGAGGGATAGAGAGCTAGAAACATCGATGAGAGAGAAACATCGATTAGCCGCCTCCTGCACACCTCCCACTGGGGATGTGCCCGCAACCAAGGTACATGCCCTTGACTGGAATCGAACCTGGGACCTTGCAGTCCTCAGGCCAACGCTCTATCCACTGAGCCAAACCGGTCAGGGCTATACGTTATTTTTTAAAGAGTTTTAAAAAAACAGGTTTATGATGGCTTTGAAGAATATTCGAAATCTGTCGGGTTAGCATAGGAGCCGAAGAAAGAAGTGAAAGGAGAGCAGGGAACAAAATGGAGCCTGCCAGGAGGCAGAACCAAACTGTATAGTTGGAACCTGTCATTCTTCGGTGTGGTGCCAGGGCCGGCCCCTACGCCCGTAACTTCCTTCAGGGAGCGCGGTGCCCAGTAGCAGCCTTTACATTTAGGACCCCCTCTCTCCTCACACAGTTCTTGATGCCCTACTCAGAGCCAGGCAGATCTGGTTCAAGTCCAGCTCTGAGTTAACTGTGTGTTCTTGGGCAGCTGATCTCATATTTCTGAGCCTCGGCTTCCTTATCTTCAAAAGAAGATCATAAGCTCCACCTCTGTTTACTGTTTGAGGCATCACTGAGCGGCCACATGTGGAACTCTTAGTGCAGCGGTTCTCAACCTGTGGGTCGCGACCCTTTGGGGATCGAACGACCCTTTCACAGGGGTCGCCTAAGACCATTGGAAAACACATGTATAATTACATATTGCTTTTGTGATTAATCACTATGCTTTAATTATGTTCAATTTGTAACAATGAAATTGGGGGTCACCACAACATGAGGAACTGTATTAAAGGGTCGCGGCATTAGGAAGGTTGAGAACCACTGACTTAGTGCAATGGGCTGAAGGCTGTGCCTCCAGGCAATTCCTATACTGAAACCCTAACCCCCAAGGTGATGGCATTAGGAGGTGGAATCTTTGGGAGGTGAATAGGTCATGAGCCCTCATGAATGGGACTAGTGCCCTTTTGGCAGAGGCCCCAGAGAGCTCTCTTACACCTTCCTAGCCTCCATTACTGGGAGAAATAAATTTCTGTTGTTTATCAGCTACCCAGACTATGGTATTGCTGTGATAGCAGCCTGAATGGCTTAAGACCCTTAGCATAGCTTTTGTACCTTGCAGGTTCTTAGGAAGGGTTATATACATTTCTCTCACCCTTCTTTCTTTCCGTAAGTTCCCTTTTGAAAGCAATATAATCAATTCAATTTTTCTCTTAGAATTGGTCAAACCTTAAACTGTACTCCTAGGAGAGTACACTGGGCAAAAATATTTTTCTGCAGGGAGTGATACTGAAATTCTAAGGCCCCATGTGCAGTTCCCAAGGAAGATAAGGCCCCAGGTGGCCCACTATAGGGCAAAGTGCTGGGCCAGAGAGGTGTAAGGGGTGGGTCGGAGGGGAGGGGTGTGTGTGTTTGTGTGTGTTTAAGTGGACACGGGTGTGGATATATGTATATGAGTGTGGTTGTGGCTGTGCATACTTGTGTATCCATGAGAGTGTGAGTGCATGTGCGTGGATGTACAGGTGAGTGTGTTTGTGTGCGTAGAATCAGAGGAAAATGTCTGATAGCGCAAGACTTGCTGTTCACTCTGGAGGTTAAGAAAAGAATGAAGCTGAAACCGGTTTGGCTCAGTGGATAGAGCGTCGGCTTGCGGACTGAAAGGTCCCAGGTTCGATTCCGGTCAAGGGCATGTACCTGGGTTGCGGGCACATCCCCAGTAGGAGATGTGCAGGAGGCAGCTGATCGATGTTTCTCTCTCATCAATGTTTCTAACTCTCTATCTTTCTCCCTTCCTCTCTGTAAAAAATCAATAAAATATATTAAAAAAAAAAAGAAAGAAACGAATGAAGAGTCCTTCTCAGGCTTTCAGTGTTCATTGAAGACTGGAGGCTTTTTCCTCCGCTCAGAAATTCCTTGCAGGACATGAGGGTGTAAGAGAAAATGTGTAAAGGCATCTTTGAGCAAGGCTCTCTTTCCTCCAGTGTGAAGGGCCCCTTAGGGGTCCCGGCAAGAAGTCAGGGATTCTCATTCTCCCACCACCCCCTCCTCGGTCCTTTCTCCTCTCTCACTCCAGTTCCTTGGTCTTGGTTCTCTCTTTCTTCAGTCTTCCCTGCCCCATCTTGGTTCCCTCCCTGCATGTCCCTCCTTTTTGAATTTTTTTTCTTTCTTTCACCATCCTTCTCATTTCTCTTCTTTCCTCTCATTTTTCTTTGCTTTTCATCCAGAACGAGGCAGATACATGGTAGAATGCATCTCTACTTCTCGTTTACTCATATTCCTGTTCGGCACACCTGTAGGCTTTGAGAAATGTCTGTTTCTTGGTATTTTTTTTTTTCTTCTGGAAACCATTGCTTATTTAACATTTTTCTTCTGTGGAATATTCCTACAGACAGAATTGCAGAGCTTGCTGTTTAGAAACACCGTTGTTTCCTTTTTTTCTATCACTGAACAATTGCCAACTTCTTTCATGTCAGCCAAAGGGGGAAAGACACCTGCTCACGGCAAACCCATGCTAAACTCACAACCTCCGTCCTTTGTACTTCAGTGGCCGCAGCGCAAGAGTGGATATAAACTTAAATATTTACCTGAGGTATTATTTTTATTCTTGTTAGTCAGAGCCTTTGTATGAACGGATGTCTCCATTTTAATAAATATCAGAGGAATTGGAGTCCAATGGTTCCCATAATCAGGATGGACACAGATTATACTTTTAAAATTATTTACAGCCTGTCAGCACCTGTGGCTTTGAATTGTTGATGCTGTGATAGCTCCCATTAGTGAGACCAAGCCCTTCCCAGAGGCAGCAGCACTGGTGGCAGCTGGGGAACTCCAGGCTGGCTTGATGCAGCACCCTACCCATTCTGGGCAGGAGAACAGAGTTGTGTTGGACACAGGCCTTTCCTGGGAGAGGGTTATTCTGGTTCTTTTGCCAGAAGTGGGTTCACACTGAGCTTTGCTACTAACTACCATTGACATTGGACAAGTAAGTTAATCTCTCTCAACACCAGTTTTCTCTTCTGTCAAACATGGAAAGATAGTTAACACGAAAACTCTTGAGGAACCAGAAGAATCAGGGGTGAAGATAAATGAGATAGTGCATATTAAACACGAAGAACAGTGCTGGGCAGATAGCAAGTGCTCAAAAGTTATTTTGGTAACTATTTGTTTGACCAATTCCCTCTCTAAATGGAACAGTGATGGCGAACCTATGACACGTGTGCCAGAGGTGACACGCGAACTCATTTTTTTGGTTGATTTTTTCTTTGTTAAATGGCATTTAAATATATAAAATAAATATCAAAAATATAAATCTTTGTTTTACTATGGTTTCAAAGATAAAAAAATTTCTATATGTGACATGGCACCAGAGTTAAGTTAGGGTTTTTTTTTTTTTTTTATTGCTTAAAGTATTACAAAGGGTATTACATATGTATCCATTTTATCCCCCCGCCCTAGACAGTCCCCTAGCCTCCCCTATCACCCAGTGTCTTATGTCCATTGGTTATGCTTATATGCATGCATACAAGTCCTTTAGTTGATCTCTTACCCCCCAACCTCCTGCCCCCCAACCCTCCCCGGCCTTCCCGCTGCAGCTCGACAATCTGTTTGAGGCAGCTCTGCCTCTGTATCTATTATTGTTCAAAAGTTTATAATGGTCTCTATTGTCCACGAATGAGTGAGATCATGTGGTATTTTTCCTTTATTGACTGGCTTATTTCACTTAGCATAATGCTCTCCAGTTCCATCCATGACGTTGCAAATGGTAAGAGTTCCTTCCTTTTTACAGCAGCATAGTATTCCATCGTGTAGATGTACCACAGTTTTCTAATCCATTCATCTACTGATGGGCACTTAGGCTGTTTCCAGATCTTAGCTATGGTGAATTGTGCTGCTATGAACATAGGGGTGCATATATCCTTTCTGATTGGTGTTTCTGGTTTCTTGGGATATATTCCTAGAAGTGGGATCACAGGGTCAAATGGGAGTTCCATTTTCAGTTTTTTAAGGAAACTCCATACTGTCTTCCATAGTGGCTGCACCAGTCTGCATTCCCACCAGCAGTGCACAAGTGTTCCTTTTTCTCCACATCCTCTCCAGCACTTGTCGTTTGTTGATTTGTTGATGATAGCCAGTCTGACAGGTGTGAGATGGTACCTCATTGCTGTTTTGATTTGCATCTCTCGGATGATTAGTGACTTTGAGCATGTTTTCATATGTCTCTTGGCTTTCTGAATGTCCTCTTTTGAAAGGTGTCTATTTAGGTCCTTTGCCCATTTTTTGATTGGATTGTTTATCTTTCTTTTGTTAAGTTGTATGAGTTCCCTATAAATTTTGGAGATTAGGCCCTTATCAGATATGTCATTGGCAAATATGTTTTCCCACACAGTGGGTTTTCTCGTTGTTTTGTTGATGGTTTCTTTTGCTGTGCAGAAGCTTTTTATTTTGATGTAGTCCCATTTGTTCATTTTTTCTTTAGTTTCAAGTGCCCTAGGAGCTGTATCAGTGAAGAAATTGCTTCGGCATATGTCTGAGATTTTCTTGCCTTTGGATTCTTCTAGAATTTTTATGGTATCCTGTCGTACATTTAAGTCCTTTATCCATTTTGAGTTTATTTTTGTGTATGGTGTAAGTTGGTGGTCTAGTTTCATTTTCTTGCATATATCTGTCCAATTTTCCCAACACCATTTATTGAAGAGACTATCTTGGCTCCATTGTATGTTCTTGCCTCCTTTGTCAAATATTAATTGAGCATATTGGTTCGGGCCGATTTCTGGGCTCTCTATTCTATTCCATTGATCTATATGCCTATTCTTGTGCCAGTACCAGGCAGTTTTGAGAACAGTGGCTTTGTAATACAACTTGATATCTGGTATTGAGATCCCACCTACTTTGTTCTTTTTCAGGATTGCTGCAGCTATTCGGGGTCTTTTTTTTATTCCAGATGAATTTTTGGAAAGTTCGTTCTAGATCTCTGAAGTATGCTGTTGGTACTTTAATGGGAAGTGCGTTGAATTTATAGATTGCTTTGGGTAGTATGGACATTTTGATGATGTTGATTCTACCAATCCATGAACACGGTATGTTCTTCCATCTGTTTATGTCTTCCTCTATGTCTTTTTTCAACGTCCTGTAGTTTTCTGAGTAGAGGTCTTTTACCTCTTTAGTTAAGTTTATTCCTAGGTAGCTTAGTTTTTTCGGTGCAATGGTAAACGGGATTGTTTTTATAATCTCTCTTTCTGAAAGTTCACTATTGGTGTATAGAAATGCCTCAGATTTCTTGGGGTTAATTTTGTATCCTGCTACATTGCCAAATTCATGTATTAAGTCTAGTAGCTTTTTGATGGAATCTCTAGGGTTTTGTATGTATAATATCATGTCGTCTGCAAATAAGGACAGTTTTACTTCCTCTTTTCCAATTTGGATGCCTTTTATTTCTTCTTCTTGCCGAATTGCAATGGCTAACACTTCCAGTACTATGTTGAACAGGAGTGGTGAGAGGGGGCATCCCTGTCTTGTTCCTGTTCTTAGGGGAAATGGTGTTAGTTTTTGTCCGTTGAGTATGATGTTGGCTGTGGGCCTGTCATATATGGCTTTTATTATGTTGAGGTATGATCCTTCTACTCCCACCTTGCTGAGAGTTTTTATCAAAAATGGGTGTTGAATTTTGTCAAATGCTTTTTCTGCATCAATTGATATGACCATGTGGTTTTTTTCTTTCAATTTGTTTATGTGATGTATCACGTTTATTGATTTGCGGATATTGTACCATCCTTGCATCCCTGGGATAAATCCTACTTGGTCATGGTGTATGATCTTTCTGATGTACTGCTGGATCCGATTTGCTAAGATTTTGTTGAGGATTTTGGCATCTATGTTCATGAGGGATATTGGCCTGTAATTCTCTTTCATTGTGTTGTCTTTACCTGGTTTTGGTATTAGGGTGATGCTGGCTTCATAGAATGAGCTTGGAAGTGTTCCTTCCTCTTGAATTTTTTGTAGTAGTCTGAGGAGGATAGGTTTTAGTTCTTCCTTGAATGTTTGGTAAAACTCCCCTGTGAAGCCGTCTGGTCCTGGGCTTTTGTTTGATGGAAGCTTTTTGATGACTGCTTCAATTTCTTCCATAGTTATTGGCCTGTTGAGATTTTTAGATTCTTCCTGATTGAGTTTTGGAATGCTGTATTTTTCTAGGAATTTGTCCATTTCCTCCAGGTTGTCTAGTTTGTTGGAGTAAAGCTGTCCATAGTATTTTTTAACAATCATTTGTATTTCTGTGGGGTCTGTTGTTATTTCGCCTCTATCGTTTCTGATTTTATTTATTTGGGTCCTCTCTCTCTGCTTCTTGGTGAGTCTGGCTAGAGGTTTATCAATCTTGTTTATCCTTTCAAAGAACCAGCTCTTGGTTTCATTGATTTTCTGTATTGTTTTTTTGGTCTCTATGTCATTTATTTCTGCTCTAATCTTTATTATCTCCTTCCTTCTGCTCACTCTGGGGTTTTCTTGTTGCTCTCTTTCTAATTCTTTGAGTTGTAGAGTTAGATGATTTGCTACCATTTTTTCTTGTTTTTTGAGATAGGCCTGTAGAGCTATAAACTTCCCTCTCAGGACTGCTTTCAATGTGTCCCATAGGTTTTGGATTGTTGTGTTTTCATTGTCATTAGTTTCCAGGATGTTTTTAATTTCTTCTTTGATCTCATTGGTAACCCAATCAATATTTAATAGCATGCTATTCAGCTTCCAGGTGTTTGAGTATTTTGGGTTGTTTTTATTGTAGTTTATTTCTAATATTATGCCGTCATGGTCTGCGAAGATGCTTTTTATGATTTCAATCTTCTTGAATTTGGGGATACTTTGCTTGTGACCCAATATGTGGTCTATTTTTGAATATGTCCCATGAGCACCTGAGAAGAACGTATATTCTCTGGCTTTGGGGTGAAGTGTTCTGAAGATGTCTATTAAGTCCATCTGATCTAGTGAGTCATTTAGGATTGCTGTATCTTTGCTGATTGTTTGTCTGTAGGACTTATCCAGTGCTGTCAATGGTGTATTAAAGTCCCCTACTATGATTGTATTTTTGTCGATCTCTCCTTTGATATTTTCCAGGAGTTCTTTTATGAATTTGGGTGCTCCTACATTGGGTGCATATATGTTTACCAGGGTTATATCTTCTTGTTGTATTGATCCCTTTAGTATTATGAAGTGGCCTTCCTTATCTCTTGTTAAGGCCTTCACTTTGAGGTCTATTTTGTCCGATATAAGTATTGCTACCCCAGCTTTCTTTTCCTTTCCATTTGCCTGAAAGATATTTTTCCATCCTTTCACTTTCAGTCTGTGTGAGTCCCTTCTCATGAGGTGGGTTTCTTGTAGACAGCAGATGTATGGGTCATGTTTTTTTATCCATTCAGCCACTCGATGTCTTTTGGTTGGAGCATTTAGTCCGTTTACGTTTAAAGTTATTATTGAAAGGTACTTGTTTGTAGCCATTTCTTTTTGTGTGTGTGTGTGGCTGTTTTCTTTCTGAGCTTTTTATTTCTTCTTTTTATACCAGTCCCTTTAGCATTCCTTGCATTGCTGGCTTGGTGGTGACAAACTCCCTTAGTCTTTTTTTGTCTGTGAAGCTTCTTATTTCCCCTTCAAGTTTGAATGATAGCCTTGCTGGATAGAGTATTCTTGGATTCAGTCCTTTGCTTTGCATCACTTTGTAAATTTCAGTCCATTCTTTTCTGGCCTGATGTGTTTCTGTTGAGAAGTCATTTGACAATCTAATGGGAGATCCCTTGTATGTAACTTTCCGTCTCTCTCTTGCAGCCTGTAAGATTCTCTCTTTGTCCTGAACATTTGCCATGGTGATTATGATGTGTCTTGGTGTGGGTCTTTTCGGGTTCACCTTGTTTGGGACTCTCTGGGCTTGTGTGACTTTTTTCTTCCCCACCCCAGGAAAGTTTTCTGATATTATTTCTTTGAGTAGGTTTTCTAATCCTTGTTCATCTTTCTGTTGTTCTGGTACTCCTATTATTCGTATGTTGTTTCGTTTCATGTTGTCCCAAAGCTCCCTTAGGCTCTCCTCCTGTCTTTTAATTTTTTTCTCCAATTGCAGTACATTTTGGGTGTGTTTTGCTTCCTTGTCTTCTAATTCACTTATTCGGTCCTCCGCTTCTCCTAGTCTACTGTTGATACTTTCAATGGAGTTTTTCATTGCAGCTATATCACTCTTCATTTCTTCTTGGGTCTTACTTAGGTTGTTGATTTTTTCATCTGTTTCTTCTAGCTTCTTCCATATGTTATCGATTTTTTCATCTGTTTCTTCTAGCTTCTTCCATATGTTATCGATTTTTTCATCTGTTTCTTCTTGCTTCTTGCAGAGGTTGTCGATTTTTTCCTCCATCCGGTTTATGCACTCTAGGATCCTTATTCTGAATTCTTTATCTGTCATGTTGCATGCCTCTGTATTACTTAGCTGCTTTTCTGGAGAGTCCTCCTTCTCTTTCCTTTGGGGGTTTCTTTGTCTACCCATGTTTGATCTCACTGACATATCTAGACGTTGAGTTGTTCAGTGGTTGCTCCCTTGGTGGCAGTGACTCCTTGGTCTGTGGTTGCTCTTCGGGCGGTTGTGGTAGCAGCTGCTCTTCAGTTGGCAGCAGCTCCTCTGGTGGGTGCTGTTCACAGCTGTGGTGGCTCTTCCGGCTGGTGGGGCGAGGTTTCATGTACAGCTGCTGTTCCTCAGCAGAGGATGAGGTGCTCAGGAGGTTGCTGTTGCTTGGATCTGCTGCGTTGATTTAAAGGCACAAAATACAACACAACAAGGCACCACGTACCAGGCACTATACACAAATATATTCACGATATTAATAACCCCAATTAAAGGTGACCACCTGAATTAAGAGAATTAGGGGATAAGGAAGAAGGAAGAGAAAAAGATAAAAGAGAAAAAGGAAAAGAAAAGTAGGGACCAAAAAAAGGGAGTGCAAAAATGAAATTGGGAAAAAGGAAGGGGGAAAATAAAAGCGAGAAAAGAAAAGAAAAAAAAAAAAAGAGCGAAAAGAGAGAATGAAGTGGAAGAGGGAAGAGACTTTTTATATGAGGAGAATACTCCTATAGAACAGCCATTAATCCCAACAAATTCCAGCAACAGCTCCCTGGATATGAATGCAAACTAGAAACAACCAATAATATAACGATGAAAATAGAATGGTGAACACTAATCCCAAAATAAAATAAAGAAAAAATAAAATGGCACTTTAAAAAATGGTAAAATGGTAGCAGTAATAATACTGGTTAAAAATAAGAAGGTAGTAATTAAAAGGGTAAAATCAGGTGATGGAAAAAGAAGAAAAGAAAGAAAAAAAAAAGAAAAAAAAAAGAGAACAGAAAAAAAAAGAATGAAAAAAAAATTGGTTTCTTAGTTAAAAAGTGAAAAAAGAAAAAAAATTGCAGTAGTGAAGGTCCTTCGTTTCTTCTATTCTTCAGTGTGGCTTGCCTTAGACCTTCCAGGTATTCAGGAGAGTGTTGAGTTTCCCTGCGATATACTGTTCCTCTGTGTTGTAAACCACAGTCCTTATTTTAAAGCATGCCGCATTTATTTCCCAGACTGCCTTATTTTGTGTTTAGCAAAGAGTCAGTTTGTGGGTCAGCCTCTGGGTGGCAGTGTTCTGGGGTTGGCCTCTGAGGCTATAGGGCCTCTCTGTCCAGTGGAAGTTCACTGCCCAGAGCTGACTGCGTAATAGTTAGTTACCGGCGCTATGTTGTTGCTGGGATTGAAAATCCCCCTATAGGCCAGACCCTGTTAACTCCCAGGGACTGATCAGGTTATCTTAATCCTTGATCTCGTAGAGGGTGGAATCTGGGTGTGGCTGTGCTCCTTGCCTGGGGGCTGGGGGGAGGAGACTCACTCTCAGGAGCGGGTGGCTGCCCCAGTCCCGGGCTCTGGGGTGTCTCAGCACTCAATTCACTACCACCTCTCCCGGCTCCCCCTCTTTCCCCAGTCTCTCCCCAGATTCCACTCCCCAGCACACTCTCCCTCTCTTCAGCACAGGTGAGTGTCTGTATCCGAAATGTCCCATGAACAGGATTCAGTGAAAACAAACAAACAAATGCCGGCCGCGGAAACGGGGAAGGCTTGGTTTCTGTAAGCTTCTTCTCTTACCGGGACTGCATGGTCAGGTCAGCTCTTCAGGCTGCCCCCTTTAGGCTCAGTCCTCCGTGATCACAGAACCCAGCTCTCAATTTCCCTGGCAGCACCAGGAATCCCGCGGTTCTCCTTTCCCCCTTCAGGGGCTGTGCCTGTCCCAAGGGACGCGGCTGTCTGCCACGCGGTCTCCCTCCGACTCTCTGGGCTCAGAGGTCTGGCAAACTTTCCTGCCCAAATCCCTGTTTTTTTTTTACCTTACCAGGGGAGTTCTGCTCTTCCCGGCTGTAAACCCTCTCACCAGCTGAGCAATTTCGCCAATTCGGTGTGAGTGTTACTAGCTTCAGCTGCTCGTTCCATTTGCTCCGGGACACGACCTGGGACACGTCTGCCTATATCGCCGCCATCTTGGTTCTCAAGTTAGGGTTTTTCAAAATGCTGACATGCCGAGCTCAAAAGGTTCGCCATCACTGATTTAGATAGAACAATACACGATTGAAGAACTTATTTCAGATGACATGATTCTCATCATCCAATAGCTCAGGGCCTTCATCAATTTCTTTCAGGTCTTGACTCCTTGGGACAGGTTATATGTGAGAATTTTCAAATATGTATTCATTTATAAGTTCAGCCATGTTTGGTATAGTCTGGTTTAATTAATGGAAACGTTTTGCTGCACTCAATTTTAGGGAAAAGTATAATGAAAACACACACATCAGCTTTTAAGGCAGTGGTTCTCAGCCTTGGCTGCACATGAGAATCACCTGGGAATCTTTTTAAAATCCTGATTTCTGGGCCTCATCCTCCGGAAATTCTGCTTCTTTGTTACTGATGTTGTGGCCCCACCCAAGAGGTTCTGGGTTGGCAGAAGGTGCTCACTCTGACACCCCTGTCCTTGGCAGCTTGCTTGCCTGCTGCTGCCGTTGTGGCCCCACCCCATAACAAAGAAACAGAATTTCCGGAGGACGAGGCCCAGGAATCGGAATTTTAAAAAGATTCCCAGGTGATTCTCATGTGCAGCCAAGGCTGAGAACCACTGTTTTAAGGTCTATCCCGAGATCTGAGTAGGTGTTTGTCTTGTTTATATACTTTATTTTCAGAACAATAACTTTAAGGCCATATCAAAGCTTCTATTATTATTTGTATTTTCTCAGGGAGATGGGCACTAACATCCCTATTTTATAGGAATATTCTAAAATATGAAAGGAAACAAACTCAACCTTTTTTTGGTTAAGCCTCTGTTATGGATAAAAGTCAGTTAGGGAGAGCTTACCCTTCTTTAAGCATTTTAATTACTTGAGGCATGTTTCTTTAATATTATGCAGGGGTCCCCTGCTCTACAAAAGTTCGCTTTAGGCCACTTTGCTTGTAGGAGGCCTAAAAGACTACCTGCATCATTATCTTTTACACTAACCAAAAGAAATCTGAGAGAATTTTTGCTTTTAGGAAAAAAGGCAAAAAGCAAAAATGGTGTTCAGCACGCAGCGAGCCCTCACAGAGGCAGCGAGCGCCCCAAACAGCGAGAGTGGCCCAGCCATGCTCCTTCCCAAGCTCCCCCTGAAGAACACTCCCGGCATCTCAAGCTACGGCCATAGCTTTGAACTGACTGTCTATGAGCATCTGTGCTTTATCTCCATTTATTTTGTGCATTCCTGCTTTTACTATGTTTTTCGGGTCTCAGAACATTACAGTTTTTTTTTGCATATAAATGGATGGTAATTGCATTTATTATTTTTATTATTAATAAAATCTTTATTGTTGGAAGTATTACATATGTCTTCTCCTCCCCCCTTGACCCCTTCTAGTCCTCCCCCCCCCCGCCCCAGGCCTTCACCATCCTATTGTCTTTGTCAATGGGTTATGCATATAAACATACAAGTTCGTTGGTTGATCACCCCCCTCTCCCCACCCCTGCCACTTTTATTATTATTTTTTAATTTTAGAAAGGGATGATGGCAAAGAAAGAGAGAAACATCAATGTATCTTTGGTTGCCTCCCAGACACGCCCCAACCAGACATAAAACCACAACCTAGGTATGTGCCCTGACCAGGAATCAAATCTACAACCTTCCAGTGCAGGGGACAATGCTCAACCAATTGAGCCACTCTGGCCAGGGCAGTCAGATTGCTTCTTCACATCACAGCATTTCAGCTTACAAAGGTCTCACAGGCACGCTCTACTTTCAGATAGTGGGGAACACCTGTATTTGTTAGATTTTTCAAGTATCTGTTATTTGTGCCTCATAAAAGGCAATGCATTGAAAATTTGAAAAGCTACTATATCTTCATCACTAAAACTTCTTTTAAATCCCCATCTGTTGAATTGTTTGAAAATAACAGACATGGCAATAAAAACAATTATGGTTGCGCTCACTTTTACTGTGTGCCATGCCCTGTGATTCACTGAAAGAATGGCAATGCTAACGTTGTTCTTTCATCTGAACGCTACCTATGTATGTGAGCTCGGCACTGTATAATTAGACTTTTCTGTAGCTAGGTCATTTAGGAAATAAATTTATAAAGGTATTTTTGATTTTGTTGGGTAAAAGACTGGTTAGAGTAGTTAGCACCAGGTGGCGCTAAAGGACTGAGCTTGGAAAGATTATTTGGTACAAACATGATGCTTTTTTAGAAGTTTTATTTATTATTAAACTTTTTTAAAAATTGAATTTATTGGGGAGACACTGGTTAACAAAATTATACAGGTTTTGGGTTCACAATTCTACAACACATCATCTGCACACTGTGTGTTCACCACCACAGTCAAGCCTCTGTCCATCACATTTCTGGTCTCTTATCCCCCCTATATTCTCCTCCACCTCCTGCACAGCCCCTGCCGCCAGCAGTCATCACACTATTGTCCATGTCCATGATCTTTTCTTTTTTGTTCAATCCCTCCAGTCTCCCCGCATCACACACATAGGCCCCCTCCCAACCAACGGCTGTCAGTCTGCTCTCCATCTATGAGTCTGTCTGTATTTTGCTTGTTAGTTCAGTTTGTTCATTAGATTCCACATATGAGTGAAATCATATGATACTTGTCTTTCTCTGACGGGCTTATTTCACTTAGTATAATGTGTTCCAGGTCCATCCATGCTGTCACAAAGGGTAAGATTTTCTTCCTTTTTTTTTTTTTAATGGCTGAATTATATCCACTCATCTACTGATGGATATTTGGGCTGCTTCCAAATCTTAGTTATTGTAAATAATGGTGCAGTGAACATAGAGGTGCATATATTCTTTCGAATTGCTGTTTTGGTTGTCTTTGGGTAAATCCCCAAGAGTGGAGTCACTGGGTCATAGGGCAGTTTCATTTATAACTTTTTGAGGACCATCTATACTGCTTTCATAGTGGCTGTACCAATTTGCCTTCCCATCAACAGTGCATGAGGGTTTCCATTTCTCCACTTGATATTTGTGAACTTATTGATAATAGCCATTCTGACAGGTGTGAGGTGATATCTCATTGTGGTCTTAATATGCATTTCTTTGATGATTAGTGAGGTTGAGTATTTTTTTATGTATCTATTGGCTATCTATATGTCCTTTTTGGAGAAGTGTCTAATCAGGTCCTTTACCCATTTTTTAATTGGATTGTTTTTGGTGTTGAGTTTTAGAAGTTCTTTATAAATTTTGGATACTAACCCCTTATGAGGGGTATTGGTGAATATGTTCTCCCATTCAATGGATTGCTTTTTCATTTTGCTGATGGTTTCCTTTGCTGTGCAGAAACTTATTAGTTTGGTATATTCCCATTTGCTTGTTTTTTTTTCTTTTGTTTCCTTTGTCCAAGGAAATATTTAAAAAAATATTGCTATGAGAAATGTCCACGATTTAACTGTCTATGTTTTCTTCTATAATTGTTATAGTTTCAAGTCTAACATTTAAGTCTTTAATCCATTTTTAGCTTATTCTTGTGTATGTGTAAGAAGGTGGTCTAGTTTCATTTTTTTGCATGTATCTGTCCAATATTCTCAACATTTTTATTGAATAAACTATCTTTACCCCCATTGTATGTTTTTGCCTCCTTTGTCAAATATGGATTGACTATAAAAGGGTGGGTTTATTTCTGGTCTCTCTATTCTGTGCCATTGATCTATATGTCTATTTTTATGCCAGTACCATGCTGTTTTGATTACTATGGCTTTGTAGTAAAGTTTGATATCAGGTACGGTGGTTCCTTCAATTTTGTTCTTCTTTTTTAAGATTGCTGTTGCTATTTGGGTTCTTTTGTGGTTTTATATAAATTTTTGGAATATTTGTTCTAGTTCTGTGAAATATGCCATTGTTATCTTGATAGTAATTGCATTGAATTTGGGATAGCTTTGGGCAGTATAAACATTTTAATGATATTAATTCTTCCTATTCCTGAACACAGTATATGCTTCTACTTATTTGTATCTTCTTCAATTTCTTTCTTCAGTGTCTTATAGTTTTCTGAGTACAGGTTTTTTCTATCCTTGGTTAAATTCATTCCTAGGTATTTTATTCTTTTTAAAGCAATTGTGAATGGGATTATTTTCTTAGTTTCCCTTTCTGATGGTTCATTATTGGTGCATAAAAATGCACCTGATTTCTGGATATTTATTTTGTATCTTGTTACTTTACTGAGTTCACTTATCAGTTCTAGTAGTTTTTTGTGTGAAATCTTTAGAGTTCTCTATATACAGTATTATGTCCCCTATTAATAATGATAGTTTTACTTCTTCATTCCCAATTTAGATGCATTTTATTTCTTCTTGTTGTCTGATTGCTGTGGATAGGACTTCTAGTACTATGTTGAATAGGAGTGGTGAAAGCAAATATCCCTTTCTTCTTCCCAATCTTAAGGGAAATGCTGTTGGTTGTGGGTTTGTAATACATGGCCTTTATTACATTGAGGTATGTTCCCTATATTCCCACTTTACTAAGAGTTTTTTACCATAAATGGGTGCTGGATTTTGTCAAATTTTTTTTGCATCTGTTGATGTGGTCATGTGGTTTTTATTCTTTATTTTGCTTATGTGGAGTATGGTGTTAATTGATTTGTGGGTAGTGTACCAACCTTGCATCCCTGGAATAAATCCCAATTGATCATGGTGAATGATATTTTTAATACATTGCTGGATTGGCTTGCTAATATTTTGTTGAGGATTTGAGCATCTCTGTCCCTCAGGGATATTGGCCTATAGTTTTCTTCCTTTGTCATGTCTGTATCTGGTATTGGAATTAGGATAATGCTGGCCTTGTAAAAAGAACTTGGGAATTTTCCCTCCTCTTGAATTTTTTTGGGATAGTTTGAGAAGGATAGGTGTTAGTTCTTCTTTGAATGTTTGGTAACATTCACCCGTGAAGCCATCCAGTCCAGGACTTTTGTTAGTTTGGAGTTCGTTGATTACTGCTTCAGTTTTACTGGCTGTAAGCTTTCTATTCAGATTCTCTGATTCGTCCTGATTCAATTTTGAAAGATTGTATGTTTCAAGGAATTTATTCCTTTCTTCCAGATTATCCAATTTGTTGGCAGAGTATTTTCTTACAACCCTTTGTATTTCTGTGGTGTTAGTTGTTACTTCGTCTCTTTCATTTCTGATTTTACTTATTTCTCTTTTTAGCAGGTGCTTTTTCTTTAACTTTTGGGTTATAAAAAGGAAGGGCAAGCATTGCCCTTCCTGTGCCCTGTTACCAGTGATGCTAGGGATTGCCCCTGTCAAATTGTCTAGGGCCCTTTCCGGAAGAGCTGACACTCCCTAAAGGTATGGACCACACAGTGCCTTTACTGAGGTCTCAAGTGGCAAAAATATTCACAGTTTTTCTAAAGAATGAAAACAAATCTCACTTAAAATTGTTTTTTGAAGGGGATTCAGTCCTGCTCTCACCATTGTAGGTACCCAGAAATGTAGATTGGACAAGGGTAGCAAGAGAAGAAATAACATCCCCTGAAATTCCTTTTTCCAGGAAGAGACTCCAAAAGTAGTTTTCATGGCTCCATGCTCACACACTGTAGGATGCCTGGGGTCAGAATTCCCACCAGCTTGGGTGTTACTATTTAATGCAATCCCCCTTTCCCTAGAAGCCTCCACTGTGCTCACGAGTGTTTTCTTTAGAACTGTTATGAGGAAAATAAAACCTCAAAACAGAGACCATAGATTTGAAAATCAAAATAAACCCCCACTGCTCCCAAGGAGACAGAAAGCAGCCAAGCAGGAGGGGAAGTAAAAAAGGTGTGCAAAAGGTATATGCCTGAAACATGGAAGCTATGAAGCTAAAGAATGACAAGTCTTTCTGGAAGGTGTCAAGGAACATAGAGGATGCTTCTTAGGGCGGGGGTACGGGAATAGTGAGAGTGAAGGTCTGTGGGGAGTGATTTTGAGACCGGGATGAGGGAGGAGGGATGTTTTAAAATGAGTGAAATTTTCATCAGTTCTGCTTTTTATGAAGTCAGGTCCACTAAAACAATAGGCCAGGAGTTAAGCATCTTGCCGATTGCTTGATTTATAGGAATCTCGTGCAGTGTGGTGTGGCCACTTCTTTAGAGGAACAGTGCACATCACTGAGGGACAGTTTTGAGACAACTTTTGAACCAAGTAATTCACCCTATTTCAGTAATCCACCATCTCACCTAACAGGATCTGACCTGGCGCCCACAGGAAGTGTGTTGTCCCTGTCATTCCCTGTACATGTTATTCTCCTGCTGTCAGGGGGAGGCCGAGCATGTGTGGGGTGAACCCCAAACACAGTAGCACCAGGGATTTCTGATTTAAAGTAAAATAATTTCTTCCTTCCCCACTCTCTTCTCTTCATGTTTCAAGGTCCTCTGTGAGACAAGGGAGAAGAGAAGGTGGTGGGGAGGGTTAACCGTCTTGGTGTCTTTAGTTTAGTTCTAATCATTTTTCTTGGCAGAACCATTTCACCAGGCGGCAGAGCGGAAAAAGCATCTGGAGAGCAGCTCATTCCTGGCCAACAGGGAACAACATTTTCTCCTAGGTCTTCTTTGTTCTACTTATTTCAACGTTCCCTTTTGGAACCATTATTTAGATGTGTTGATGCTAATTGAAACTTGTTCAGCCTCTGAGAGTAGTAGGAAGAGAGAAGGAATATTATTAGCTGTTTCAAGAGTTGACTGTAAGGCTAGAAGTGTGATTAAGATAATCTTCTCTTCCCATAGGTAACCAATGATTCTACATTACTCCATACTTCCATAATGTCTTTCATGTATGTTTTCAAAAGGATTTTAAAAACATGTGCTCACACAGGCCAAACTATAAGATAGGTTTAAGATAGGAAAATCATAAAGACATAGTATTTAGAGACCCAAGTATGAGTTTAGGCATAATCAATGGTTTGCTGTGGTGCAAATCCTTCACGTGTCAATTCCTCATCAGCAAAATGAGTGTAATCTGAAGGAGGTGTCCCCCTTACCCTACTCAGTGCTGGCGAAGAAGGGTAACTCCCCTATTTTCCTGTCCTCAAATCCACCTTCCCAATATGACAGGGAGATTTTCCACTCACCATTTGGGGCTAGTACTGTACAATTATTCTGCTCCCCATCATAGACTCCCTGTTTCTCCAACAAGAGTGCCAGGGGCTCCTCAGACCCACAGAGAGGAGCTGGTGCGTCTTCTCACAGGGCGAATTTCCAAGGACAAACAGTAATTCTCAGCACTAGAGGAGTCTGAACCTATAGATAAATTCTCTCCTAACTGCCCTGTCACTAGGGAAGCCACTTCCTCATGGTGGCTGTGGTAATTAAGGTTGTTATTTTTTGGCAGAGTTAGTCTTTTCACACGTTTGCACAGTGGTTTCTATTGACGCTACTTACTATCTGGTGATTACAAAGAAACACCATTTCACCAGGTGGCAGGTCGGAGAAAGCATCACCTGTGTAGTATCCGAGGTGGTTACAGTCAGCCATCATTTCTAAGAATACGTGGCTATGTAACCAAGGTGTGGGCACAGGCTCGCCACACTGTCAGCCAGGAAAGTTGATGTAATCCAGACTTGGGTGGTCTGGAGTAAGGGACACTCGTGGGCAAAGCCATTGCAGACAGTGTTGAGAGGAGTGTCTCTTATTCTCCTTTCTGAGGCGACTTCCCACTGCGTCATTAAACACTGACTCATGCCTTGGTGCTTTGGGGGACTTCTCCCTGGGTAGATTTTGTTGAAGATGTGGGACCCACCAGATGAATTAGCATTGTACTACAAACCCCCTCTAACTGGGAGGAGATTTGAGGCTGGAAATTGGGCAGGGACATACCAAAGACCCTCAGGGACGTCAGCCTCTCTCCTGTCCGTTCGGAGCAGAAGCCCCTGCTGTTCTTGGTGGACAGTACCAGGCAGCACTGAGGGTACTTAGAAAGCATCTGAGACATTGATTATAATTTAAAGTGATGTGTTGAGAGTTTGTATATATCATTCGGGTCTGTTAATAACTGTAAAGCATGGAACATAACGTGCTATTAAAAATCTTCACCTTGTGAGTGTATATGTGTGTGTGTGTGTGTGTGTGTGTGTGTGTGTGTATGCACGTGCTAATCATGCTCACTATTGCCATGCTGTTTGTATTTTAATGAATACATTTGTCATTGAAGGGGGTATATTGCAGATGCATTACTCTATTCCTTCAGTCAGTGAAAGCTTTTAAGAAGTCAGAAAATTTGAACTAATGGAGATAATGTTTTATGTCGTCCCTTGGTGCATCTGATCATGTAGCAAAGAAATTCATTGAAATAAATGCTGCGGTTGAATTTTTAACAATGACTGCATAAATATGCGGCCGTCTGTAACCTTCATGCCCGTGGGAGCCAGGAAAATGATCTGTGTAATTAACCCCTTGATTGATTTGGTCTTTCAGCTGTCAGGGTGGAGACTGATTTTCCGTGCACCTGTGGAGTAGGATGCCTGTGAAGCTCAGGATAGATGAATATTTTTTTGTGGGGAGTTTCTTTTGAAATACTAAGGAGACATTCATCTGATAGACTCCTTCAAATAGTCCACCTCCTTAAATTTCTCAATTTATGCTAGCTGTTGGGAGGTATGGAGAAATCATCAAAGATCTCAGATTAGTTACTCTGACTCAAAAGGTGTGATAGGTAGAATTCTGAGATGGCCCCAAGATTCCCACCCTGTGCAATACCCTCATTGAGTGTGGGCAGGGTCTGTGCATATGATGGGATGTCACTCCTTTAACTAGGTTATATCATAGGACAAAGGTGAGATAATCATCATTATGTTATATTGCATTATATTATATTATTTATGGTTTTTTCTTAGCAGTCAGTAGAGATTGGAAACAAGAGAAATCTCCTCAATCTATCTGTGGAGAAGGCCATGTGGCATCCTCTAGGAGCGAGAATGGCACCTGGCTGACAGCTATCAAGAACGCAAGAAACTTAGTCCTATAACCAC
The DNA here is from genome assembly GCF_963259705.1 of Myotis daubentonii. Taxonomy (NCBI): domain Eukaryota; kingdom Metazoa; phylum Chordata; class Mammalia; order Chiroptera; family Vespertilionidae; genus Myotis; species Myotis daubentonii. Next base: position 76,054,347 of record NC_081849.1, on the reverse strand, counting down.
AAGGAACTGAGTTTTCCAAAAAACAGTGAACTTGGAAAAGAACTCCAGGCCTCAGGGGAGTTGACATCTGAGCAGCGCCTTGATTCAGCCTAGTAACACCCTGAGCAGAGGGGTGTCCCTGACTCCTAACCATGGAAACTGTGGAGGTAATGCGTGTATGTTGCTTTAAGCTGCTGGATTTGTGGTAATTTGTTAAGTAGTGATGGAAAAGCAAAACAATAGTCTGGGTCTGGGGGTGTGCAGCTGAGAATTTGCATTTGTAAAAATTCTCAGGTGATGCCCAGGATGTCGGTCCAGGAGCACTTTGAGAAACACTGTTATAGTTCAGCTTCCCTGGCAGCTGATTTGTCAGCAGTGTCAGAAATGGACACTCACTATATGCCTCTGGGCTAAAACTAATGTTAGCCAGAAGTAATTTAGCTGTATGTTTTAAGTCACAAATACATGTAAGTAGAATGGTTTAAGCCTTTAAGAGATAATTTAAATTTGGCCAACAAAAAAAATACAAAATGCAGTATTAGAAAAGCAGTTATGCCCAGCTGGCATGGCTCAGTAGTTGAGTGTTGACCTATGAATCAGGAGGTCAGGGCATATGTCTGGGTTGCAGGCTCAATCCCCAGTGTGGGGCATGCAGGAGGCAGCCTATCAATGGTTCTCTCTCATCATTGATGTGTCTATGTTTCTCTCCCTCTCCCTTCCTCTCTGAAATCAATCAAGGCAGTTAAGATCAGGGTTTAGGAAATAAAGGTAAGATAGATAATGCAAAGTGAGGTGTGAGGTTGATATGCAAAGTGTGTACATCACTATTAGTTCACACCTATGTGGCAAGAGAGACTTACCTATTACTGCCTGCTTCTCTTTTTGAGAACCAAAACCCAACTATACTGCTTATGAGTAAACTTCATATTCTGACTATACTTCAATTAAAAATTAAGTGAAGGTTTATAACATCACATAAACTTTCCAATGTCCACCTTAGAGAGAATGAAAGACAGCGCACTCTTTATTAATTCTCCAAAACATTGGTACATTCTCTGGCATTGCTGAATCTGTGTGGGTAATGGGAGTGCTGCTTTTATAGGTAGAAAAATGGCTTCTGTGTCTCTCACTCTGTGTGTCAGCTATCTTCAAGTATTTCCAACACTTCCTGTGACCAAATTATCCCTCCTCCCCTATCCCTCTCCTCGTCTTCACTTGGTTTTTGTTGAGTAATTTTTGAAGTTAAGAACATTCAGTTCCACTGAGGTTTTCTTGGTAGAAAACAGCTAGAGTCCTGCTTAATCCCGAGGCATTTACCTCTCTCCTAGTAATCCCGGTTTCCCTTGGGTTAATATAGGCTTACTGCTGGGACTCTATTAGCTGAACCATCTGGATTATTATTCTATTTAATACTGTACCCATCATCCAAAATAGGAAGGCTCTGCTCTCTCCAGCCAGGTGTTTCATAGAGCCAGGTCAAGGGACTCCAAGGAAAAATATGAGACTTGATTTTGAAGCTATTTTGAACGTTGCTTGATATAATAACTGCCAAGCCCAGGTCTGTTGGACTAGGAAGTAGGAATATGAATGTGAGTGTGTGAGCGCATGTGTGTGTGAGTGTGTGAGCATGAGCAAGAGCGTGTGCGTGTGCATGTGTGTGCGTGTGTGTGTGTGGTAGGTGTAATGGGGGTAGTGAGGGACTTGAGGGTAATAGTCATTATGTTTGATGATGGGAGAGAGGGCCTGAGGAGCCCTGTGGAGTTATTTATCCTTCTGATATAAATACCGCCTTCTTTTATTCAGAGCCAAAGGCAGTTTACCTAGCTGAGATTTTTTTTTACAGGCCCCTTAAAATAGCAACTGTATTTTATAACTGTTTTCTCTTTTTGAAGATATGCAGATTCTCAGACAGCAGTCAGAAGGCAGAAGAGTGCAGGCCTCTGACCCCCTGCAGCACCCTGTGCTAGATTCTGTTTAATAAGAAAGGAATCTCTACGGCACCAGCTGCCTGTTCGGAGCCACGTATCTGAATCTCTATGCTAAGTTAGTAATTGAGTATGTTTCATTTTCTGGGTAAGATAGGAGGGAGGGAAAAAGAAACATCATGTATTTTCCTTCTATTTTAACTGTAGTATCCTCCCTCATTAGTAAAGCTTTATAAGCCAATAAAAATGCTGTGTTTGGGACCACTCCCTAAGGCCTGGGGAATTTTATACAAACTTGTCAAACATGCGTATGATTAAGTGTAGACCCTGTAAGGTGGTTGGATGCTTGTGATCCTCTCTGTTTTCTGGATTAGGACATGGAGGTATAGAAGGATTGTCAGCTTCCTAAGATAGTCATGGGGACTCTCATCCACACTGCCAGTCTGCAGATAGGCAACCCTGGCAGAGAAGATTATTATCCAAATTAACACACAGGGTGAAAGACTTAGCTTGATGTTATGGCTTTAGAAATCTCAAACTTGGCAAACTGAATTCCATTTCCATTCAGGAGCAACTATGGGCCCTTAATAATCATGCTCTTTGACAGTGAATTTTGTCAGAAAATATATTCAAATTGAAAAATACTTCTTGTGTTCAAACAAATTTCTTTGTTTGGTGATGGTCATTTAAAGACAAGGGGTATTAGACCCATAAATGGCGGTTAATAGAGACTGTGAACTCTACTGAGAACTTTTGCGTTCTGGTAAGTCCAAGTCACCTAGCAGACGTAGTCTCTGGCCCAGTAACTTCTCTGACCATGGCTCCTTGTCAGCACTGCCTGTGCCAGTCTTGTCAAACTGTTGCCATTGGAAATATATTATCAGCTAGCTAAGAAGGATGGTAGGATATCTGAATTATGAGTGGGTTTTGGAGCATGGATCTTAAGTTTGAAGTGTTTAAACCTATTTGTCAGTTAATCTTGTAAATGGTCCATTTATCCATGGGCACGTCATGTTTTCAAGTTTGTGCCTGGTGTTAAGTGACCTTGGAACATTTATCCAGGAACAGCTTCAAGAGCCTCACTGTGAGGAGACTGCCGCTGGGATTCAAGCTATGCCCTCTCTAGAATATGTGTGCGCCTTTGGAATGAATATTTGATGATGTAGAGTGGAACAAGCCAGCTCAGTGATTCATAGGTGAAGATGGACATGATCCAACCTGGTGAATTGGAACTAAGGGAAGAGAAATGGTTGATATCTAGGAGGAAGACTGCATTAGGGAGGGGGGTTGAACTTCATGAAACCGGCTTGGGTTTTCAGCTCTTAGCCCATGATAGTTTAGATGGTGCTGATTAGAGTGTGGGGAGAAGACTATGTAGAGAACTAACATCTCATTTTAACCTCTCCAGGGCAAAATTTCCTGAATTGTGTGTTGCAAAACATTAGGGTTTCTCAAGATGTTGAGACATTTCCAAAATCAAGTAATTTTTCACAAACACTCTATACAATGTCCTAGTTATAAAATTTATAATGCATATTGTGCATTGTAATTTGATTACTAATGGTGATCAAAATTCTGTAGAATGAAAACCTACTACAGCAAGAAAACCAATAGATGTTCAATGGGTGACCCAACCTTTCCTGGTTTAGATTTATAATCTTGTGTTTTTCCTCTGTTGTGTCTAGAAGATTCTGAGGACAACAGCAATAAGGGCTAATTTACATTTTCACAAGAGCCAAAATATGTAAAACATACTTTAACAGTGATAGTCACAGTTCTCTATTTACCCTTCCAAGTTTACCATGATTTAAATTTTTAGTAATATCTTGAGGCTCCATCAGTTTAAGAAGATGAGTAGACTGACTATTTCAAAATCCTAGAAATCTGGATCCAATATTCAAAGAAATGAAAAGCAAGGACTTACAACCAAGAGTACTCTACTCAGCAATTCTATAATTTAAAATTGAAAGTGAGATAGAGTTTCCCAGATAAGAAAAAACTAAAGGAGTTCATCACCACCAAACCAGTATTACAAGAAATGTTCAAGAAACTTCTTTAAGAAGAAGAAAAAATATGAACATAGATATGAATAATAAAATGGCAATAACTACCTACCTATCAATAATCACTTTAAATGTAAATGGATTGGGGTGGTGAACATACACTACAATATACAGATGATGTATTATAGAATTGTATACCTGAAACCTATATAACTTTATTAATCAATGTCATCTCAATAATTCAATATGAAAAAACTTAACTAAAAAATTTTAAAAAAATAAATGTAAATGGATTCAATAAGAAGAAATAGGACATCTGAATGGATAAGATAACAAGACTGATAAATATTCTGTTTACAAGAGATCCAGTTCAAATCAAAAGACACACACAGACTCAAAGTAAATGGAAGCAGGAAGATATTTCATGCAAATGGAAAGGAAAAAGAAAAGCTGGGGTAGTAATACTTATATCACACAAAATAGACTTTAAAACAAAGACAAAGAAAAACATTTCATAATGATAAAGGGATAAAACCAATAAAAGGATATAACCCTTGTAAACATTTACACACTTAACGTAAGAGCACCTAAATATATAAAGCAAATTCTGACAGACATAAAAGATCAACAACAACACAGTCAAAGTAAGGAACTTTAATACCCCATTGTCATCAATGGATCTTCCAGACAGAAAATCAACAAGGAAACAGCAGTCTTAAATGGCACATTAGACCAGATGGATTTAATTGTTAGTTTTAGAGCATTTCACTATAACATTTTTCAAGTGCACATGATACCAGCATTATTTACAATAGCCAAGAAATGAAAGCAACCTAAGTTCTCATCAACAGACAATTGGATAAAGAAGATGTGATACATATATACAAGGGAGTATTACTCAGCCATAAGAATGAAATCTTACCATTTGCAACATGAATGGACCTAGAGGATATTATGCTAAGTGAAATAAGTCAGACAGAGAAAGACAAATGCTATATGACTTTATTTATATTTAGAATCTAAAGAACAAACAGATTCATAGATACAGAGAACAAATTGATGGTTGTTAGTGGGGAGGAATGTTGAGGGCTGAGTGAAAAAGGTGAGAAGTACAAACCAGTAGTTACATAAAATATTGGAGAAACCAAGATGGCGGCATAGGTAAACACCGGAGTTTGCTGCCTCGAACAACCATTTCAAAAATACAACTAAAAGATGGAATGGGCCGAAACCGGTTTGGCTCAGGGGATAGAGCGTCGGCCTGCGGACTGAAGGGTCCCGGGTTCGATTCCGGTCAAGGGCATGTACCTGGGTTGTGGGCACATCCCCAGTGGGAGATGTGCAGGAGGCAGCTAATCGATGTTTCTCTCTCATCGATATTTCTAACTCTCTATTTCTCTCCCTTCCTCTCTGTAAAAAATCAATAAAATATATTTAAAAAAATAATAATTATAAAAGACGGAACGGACATCATCCAGAACCACAGGAAGGCTGGCTGAGTGGAAGTTCTACAACTAGGAGGAAAGAGTAAAACATACTGAGACTCAGAGGAGGCGCAGTGCTGAAGTAAAATACTAAGGTGCAGAGTGCATGCGGAGCAGGCTGGCGGCTGAGGGCGTGATTGTTGTTTTCAATCGGGAGGGAGTCTCAGACTCTGAGCTCCAGCTCTGGGTGAGTCTCTAGGGACCCAGACTCATACAGGAGAAGCGGGACTGTCTGGCATCGCTCAGAACCCTAGGGCAGCTTTCTCTCCGTGGGGCTTGCAGCAATTACTGGGACACCGAGAAGCAGAGCCTCTGAGGGCAAGACTGAGAGCAGCCATAATTGCTAACCCCACCCTGTTGATCCCGCCCCGCCCAAGCCCTGCAGAGAGACTTTTGCTGGATAGCCTCAGGCAAAGGCTAGATTAGCACCTCCCTAGAGATCCAGGAGCCAGGAAGCCCAGAGGTCAGAGAGGGACCATCCAGTTTGCAGCTCTGTGGAACCATAAAAGACACACTCAGGGGGAAGACTCAGTGAGCACCAAAGCCCCATTGAAGCAAGTCTAGCCCCAGAGGGGTGTCTCCAGCACAGAAATTCTCCCACCGCAGACACAGCTGATTCTCAGAGCCAATTGGCCTGGAGGTCAATTCCTCACAGTGATAACTACAACAATCAAGGCTTAATTACAACAAGACTGTGCACAAAGCCCACAAGGAGGTGCACCAAGAGTGTCTACCTCAGGTAATTGGGACACTTAGCACAGAAAGGAACTCTATCGACACAGCGAAGCATAAAAAATGCCAAGACAAAGAAACAGGACACAAACGACAGAATGGGAGGAAAGCAAACTGCTGGATATAGAGTTCAAAACCACACTTTTAAGGTCTTTAAAGAACTGTCTAGAAGCCGCCGATAAACTTAATAAGGCCCTTGAAAAGACTGGTGAGACCGCCGATAAATGTAGTGAGATCTTCAAGAAGACTGGTGAGACTGCCGATAAATGTAGTGAGATCCTCAAGAAATCTAATGAGACCCTCGATGTTGTGATAAAGGACCAACTAGAAATTAAGCATACACTGACTGAAATAAAGAACATTATACAGACTCCCAACAACAGACCAGAGGATCACAAGAATCAAGTCAAAGATTTGAAATACGAAGAAACAAAAAACACCCAACCGGAAAAGCAAAATGAAAAAAGAATCCAAAAATACGAAGATAGTGTAAGGAGCCTCTGGGACAGCTTCAAGCGTACCAACATCCGAATTATAGGGGTGCCAGAAGAAGAGAGAGACCAAGATATTGAAAACCTATTTGAAGAAATAATGACAGAAAACTTCCCCTACCTGGTGAAAGAAATAGACTTACAAGTCCAGGAAGCACAGAGAACCCCAAACAAAAGGAATCCAAAGAGGACCACACCAAGACACATCATATTTAAAATGCCAAGAGCAAAAGACAAAGAGAGAATCCTAAAAGCAGCAAGAGAAAGAAAATCAGTTACCTACAAGGGAGTACCCATACGACTGTCAGCTGATTTCTCAACAGAAACTTTGCAGGCCAGAAGGGAGTGGCAAGAAATATTCAAAGTGATGAATACCAAGAACCTACAACCAAGACTACTTTATCCAGCAAAACTATCATTCAGAACTGAAGGTCAGATAAAGAGCTTCACAGATAAGGAAAAGCTAAAGGAGTTCATCACCACCAAACCAGTATTATATGAAATGCTGAAAGGTATCCTTTAAGAAGAGGAAGAAGAAGAAAAAGGTAAAGATACAAATTATGAACAACAAATACACATCTATTAACAAGTGAATCTAAAAATCAAGGGAATAAATAATCTGATGAACAGTATGAACTGGTGATTGTAATAGAATCAGGGACATAGAAAGGGAATGGACTATTCTTGGGGGGGGAAGGGGTGTGGGGTGAGGGAAGAGATTGGACAATAATCGTGCACCTATGGATGAGGACAGTGGGTGGGGAGTGAGGGCAGAGGATGGGGTGGGAACTGGGTGGAAGGGAGTTATGGTGGGAAAAAAGAGTAACTAATGTAATAATCTGAACAATAAAGATTTAATTAAAAAAATATTTATGGGGCCCTGGCCAGTGTTCTCAGTGGTTAGAGCATCGGCCTGCACACCGAAGGGTTGTGGGTTTGATTCCAGGTTGAGGGCATGTACCTGAGTTGCAGGTTTGATCCCTTGTCCAGCCGGGGCACATGTGAGAAGCAACCAATCGATTTATCTCTTTCACATCTATGTCTCTCTCTCTCTCTCTCCCTTTCTCCTCCCCCTCCTCCCTTCCACTCTCTCTAAAAATCAATGGAAAAATATATCCTGGGATGAGAATTAACAAAATCAATAGTTATGGGGATGTAAAGTACAGAATAGAGTATATAGTCAATAATATTGTAATAAGTAAGCATGGTGCCAGGTGGGTACTTGAAATATTGGTGAGATCACTTTTTAAATTATATAATTGTTGAAAGAAAAAAGAAAAAAATGTGTTAAATAAAGAATTATTAGTAAGTTAATTAATTGAAATTCCAAAAAATAAAAATTAAAGAAGTACAAATTGGTAGTTACAAAATAGTCATGAGGTTGTAAAGTACAGCATAGGGAAAGTAGTCAATAATATTATAATAACTATGTATGATGCTAGATGGGTACTAGACTTTTTGGAGGGGATCACTTCATAAATTATATAAATTGTCTAACCGCTATGCTGTACACCTGAAATTAATATAGGATGGCAAGTATAGTTGAAACAAAGATATTGTTTCTCCAACAACATCCTTTACATGTTTGTAAAAAAAGCCAATTGCCCACATATGTGATGGTCTATTTCTTTTTCCTTCTTCTTCTTCTTCTTCTTCTTCTTCTTCTTCTTCTTCTTCTTCTTCTTCTTCTTCTTCTTCTTCTTCTTCTTCTTCTTCTTCTTCTTCTTCTTCTTCTTTTTTTTTACCATCTGATTATTTTTAATGTCCAGAGTTTAAAATACAAGGAGCAGAGCTTCCTCTCAGACTCAAGTTTATAAATTCTCAATTGGCTTGTGAGGCCAGTAGGGATACTTCTTTTTGTCTAATTTGGTTTCTTGGAAGACTTCATTCAAATCCTCGATGGTCATCTGGTCAAATGGAATTATGTTTTTCATCTTCTCCAGCTCTTTCTCAAATTGCTCAATCCTGGTCTTTGAGAGAGACACAAACTCAGCACAACTTTTCACGTCTTCTTTTTCTTCAGCATCCACCAGGGCACTGTACTTATCCTCTGGCACAGGAACCTTCAGGGCATTAAACTTCTCAAAGTCATCTACTAAGCCGGCCTTCTCCACATTGGCCTTGTAGTAAGCCCTGTCGATAGCAGGTGGTTTCTCAGGTAGAGGAGCCAACCTGGAGGTGAGGGTCTCATTCCAGGATTTCAGGGTGTTAGCGATGGCCTTCTGGTTTCGGGGTATGATCTCCCCAAAAGCTACCCAGTCAATGGTTTTTAGAGCAAGTTTTTGCCCAGCCATCTTGAGACCCTTCACCGATGCCGGCTGCCCAAGGTCCACAGAGCCGATGGTCTATTTCTTAATTCTCTATTTTGTCCCATTGATCTATTTGTTGATCTTAATGCCAATGCCATATTGTCTTGATTACTATAGCTTTATAGTAAGTCTTGAAATCAGCTAGTATCTCTTTCAAAGTTACTGTGGCTAGTGTAGATGATCCTTTGCACTTCCATATGTCAGAATCGGTTTATCTATTTGTACAAAAAAAGTCTGCCGAGGTTTTGATTGAAATTGAATAGAATTACAGATCTAGTTGGAGAGAAATGACATCTTAACAATATTTAGTCTTCTGAACCATGACACATTGTCATTTTTCATTTATTTAGGTCTTCCTTAATTTCTCTCAACAGGGTCCTGCAGTTTTTCATGGCTTTTGTCAGATTTACCCCTAGTTATTTCATATCTTTTGATGTAAATACTATATTTTGAATTTCAATTTCTGATTATTCATGGTTAGTATAAAGTACAATTGAGTTTTGTATATTGATACAGTATCCTGTCACTTTACTAAACTTAATTATTAATTCTAGTAGCTCTTTTTCTGGTAGATGCGATAGAACATTCTACATATAAGATCATGGTATCTGTAGAAATAAGTTTTCTTATTTCTATAGAAATAAGGCCAGAACCTCCAGTACAATGTTGATTGGAAGTGGTGAGAGTAAACATTCTTGTCTTGTTTCTGAGTTAGGGGAAAACCATTCAGTCTTTCATCATTAAGTATGTGGACTTTTCTACTTTGTCTGATAAAGGACAATGAACTTTATGTGTGACTTTCCCTCAGAGTTTGCAGATGTAGTTCACAGAAGTTAATTACTTTTTTTCTCTTCAATTTCACCTAGGACAACAAAACCGAGTGGCCCTAGAGTTTTCCTATAGCAGAGTGACTGGTCAATACCTTGCTTGCTACTTGGTCTGTCAATGCCATAAAAATATTATTTAATAGTTTAGGAACAACCATGTAATTTTCTTCCCTAGCAAGAGCAAATTAGGCACTTACTAAATAATTGACAAAAATACTTAATTCTAGGGATGTCTTAAAGATTTGCTATTATGAAAAAAGAATTTGAAATATATTTTGCCTTCAACTATTTGACATGCTACTTTTATTTTCATGCCTGCTGATGAAAACTATATTAGAGTTTGTCCCCCTACCAATCCCAATTTCCTGACTCAAAAGTGGTTTACAAGTGTCTGTAGGGTGTGCATTGCTGGGGCTTAAGTGGGTTCAACAAAACCCCTCTTCTTTAGGCCTTTACCAACCAGGAACACCAATAGGGGCGCCAAGAAATGTTGGTCTTTAGAGTTCTAATCTCAAATAATGAGATGCTGTCATCAAGGAGAGTCACACTTGGAACCCTTTTCCGTGGCCATCTGCCAAGGCAGGCGCTCCCACGTGCTCAGGCTGTCAGGCTGAGATCTATCCATTCAGTCGGGCCCTTTCTTCAATATCCCATTTTGCAGGCCTTTTACTTAACACTTAACTACTGAAATGCCCTTGGCAGACTTACAATTCATAGGCCAGCATATTAACCCTCAACTTTACAAGTTAAAGGGGAAGGGAAAGAGTAGTACTAAGTCTTCTGTCCCTATTTCAATAGTCACTTCCTAGAATGTTCTATTCTCACTGTTTGCTCCCCAAAGGACAAGCCCAAGAATAATACATTAAATTATTCAAATAAGATTCTACCTCCCTCTCTCTCTCCCTCTATTTCTCTCTCTCCCTCTTTCTCTAACATTTCTCCACATTGACCTAATATTGAGGGAATGTAGGAGAGCATCAGCCCACCTCTCTGATACCACCCTCTCCCTACCTGGCTCCTGAACACTGCAATTTCCCGAGGAGCTGACATTCCTTCAGTGCCCATCATGTGCTGAGTACTGTTCTTTCCTCATTGGCAGCATGAGTCACAGGTAGTTCCAGAATCCTTGAACCCTGCCTCAGTTACAGAGACCCAAAAGTTATTCTAGAGACTACCTTTATGGATGATGATACAATCAGAATTCCAGCAGAGGACGATGTTGAAATCCAGGCAACTTTTTTGTTTTACTTAAAATTTTTACTAGTAAAAAAATTTTGTCAATTATAGTTTACATTCAATATTATTTCATATTAGTTTCAGGTGTACAACATAGTTGTTAGACAATCATATTCTTTATAAAGTGTTCCCCCTGACATTTCCGGTACCTAACTGGCACCATACACAGTTATGACAATATTATTGACTATAGTTCCTATACTGTATTTTACATCCCATCACTGTTTTGTAACTACCAATCTGTATTTCTCAATCCCTTCACCTTTTTCACCCAGTCCCCCAAAGCCCCTCTCCTCTGTTCTCTATATCTATGAGTCTGTTTTGTTTATTTGTTTATGTTATTCTTTAGATTCCACATTTAAGTGAAATCACGTGGTATTTGTCTTTTTCTGATTAACTTATTTTACTTAGAATAATACTGTCTAGGTCCACCATGCTGTCACAAATGCTAAGATTTTGTAACATTTGCTTGTCATTCTTGCACATGGGCCTTACTAACCTTCCCTGCATCATCCAATTTTAATACATGTGCAGCCGAAGCAAGCACCAGGCTACTTTTATACAGGGTGCCATGATCAAATACACAATTATAGCAATTGAGGTAAGTACTGAGTATTTTAACCTTTCCTTGAATATCTCAAAGAACATTAATAACGGCACATGTTTAAAAGTCTTGTTCTTTTTCCCTCTTCTTTTCACACATCTTGTGGCCCTTCAGAAATGCTCTCTCTATAAACCTCCTTCTCTCAACTCTGTTTCTTAGTTCTTCTTGGCACCTGCCCCTACCCATGCTTTGGCTTTTAAAAAAAATATATATTTTGTTGATTTTTTTTTTTACAGAGAGGAAGGGAGAGGGATAGAGAGTTAGAAATATCGATCAGCTGCCTCCTGCACCCCCCCCCCCCCCCGCCACTGGGGATGTGCCCACAACCAAGGCACATGCCCTTGACTGGAATCGAACATGGGACCTTTCAGTCCGCAGGCCGACACCCTATCCACTGAGCCAAACCAGTCAGGGCTGGCTTTTGTTTCTGATGGCCTCAGAGTTACACTTAATTTGATTTAAATATCACAGCAAGTGATATTTATAGGTATTAGGGTGTGGGATGAAATTCATCCCTGCTGCAGATCTAACGACACCAATTGGGAAAGAAAGGCCTGAAGGTTGAGGACATTAGCACACATGAAGAGCTGGTGCTTGCCTCTTGTGAAATTTTCTAGTTGAAGAAACCTAACAGGTAGGAGTGAGAGGAATGTTGCTTCATATATGACAAAGACATTACATCGTCATTAATATTGCAGGTCACTGCTTTTGGGGGGAACATTCCTGTCTTATTTTAAGATTTTTAGTAGGGTTTATTCTGAGGCTTAGAAAACTCAAGAGAGTCGGACCTTCCAGACAAATGCATTTGCCTTGACAGAACACATTTGCAATATTTTCCCAACAATGGCCTGGAGACTACTCCCAATTCACATTGGACTTTTAAAAAATATATTTTTAATCCAGTTTTGAAAATGGACCAGGTTTGGGGCACTGATTCACAGAGCTACCACACCCACTCTTTCTGCCTAGGGAGTGAAGAGAATGAATGGGTCAATCAGCTGACATATTTCCATCCAATTTCAAGTATGGAATGTGTTCGTTTTCTGACTAATGGCATGTCATTTTGCAGAAGCCGTTGGTCGCAAATTAATCCTGGAATCAAAACAGATTTTCCGGGGAGCAATCTTCCATCAAGTATTGATTTTTTTACACTCATGGAGTCTGTACTCCCTAATTTAACCTGACAATGATTCTGCACAATGGCCTGGGAGCACCTTGGCAGCTTGCTGAAGGAACTTTTGCTATCTTTTCTTTCTGAAAAGTAGAAGGGAGAAAACCCTTACCAGCTAGCCCAGGCAGTCACTGGGGGGGCATTTATGACTTGATACTTCACTTCTGGCAATTTGGAATGGGCAGAAAGCTGCCTTCTAACTTTTACAACAGTTCTAGGAGCGAGAGCTTTCCTTTGCCGAACCTGTCCAAAGGAACGTTTGGTTTTTTTTTTAAGCTGCCAATTTTAAGCAAATCTGTAATGTATTGTTCAGTCATAGCCAATGTTTTCAAATGATGCTGTCTTGCTGTGCCCACCAAAGAGGAGGAAATGAGGAAGCATTTTCCAAAAGGAGGCTTTGTTTCTCAATTTCTATAAACCTTGCTGCCTTGTTTGCCCCTCTGTTTTCTCAAAGGTGCTTTCAGATCCTGATGTTCCTTGGTCTGTGTCTGATTCTTATGAACTCAGCAAAGATTCTTGAGCAGTGCCAGCTTTTAAAGGGGCCTTAAAGAGCTGAATATAACATAGTCCCTGACTTCAAGGAGCACAGGGGTCAGAAAGTGTGGAGAAAACAAGCACATCCCATCTGTGGCAGAAAAGATAAACCTTGCAAGGCATGAACCTGGCCCAGTGTGGTGTTGGGTATTTGGAGTTAAAATGACAGACACCACACCTATTTGAGGAGGACTGCAGAGAAATTTGTGAAGGAAAAAAACATTTGAGTTGGGCCTTGAAGGATGGTGTGTTATAGGCCATTAATAATGGCTACGTGCTGCCTTCCATTTCTTAGCTTCTCTTGTGAGCGAGTCAGGACCATGTGACCAGTTCTGAACAATGGACTAAAAGTGGAAGAGACATAGAGTCACTTTTATGTTAAGGCAGTTGTCCCTCCTCCATCTGCTTTCTTCTTATGTTATAGGGACTAGAAGAGAGTCTTGCTTTCCAAAGCAAGGACTTGTGTGAGCTAAGGCCAAACTTTTAGGTTACAAAACCACCAAGAAATCTTAGTTTATTTGATATCACAACATAGGTTAGCGGAACTAACAAATGGGCAGAGTTACTTAATGAGAATTGATGTCAAAATCCAGAGTGATGTGATTAAGAAGATTCATTTATAGGCAAGAATTTTGATAGACCCAGGAGCCCTGAGCTCATAAAAAATAAGTGCTTAAGCAGCTCATAGAAGCCAGTGGCAGGTTTTAAGTGAAGTTGAATTATCTTGTACTTACTGAGCTATTGTTTGGGAAGAGGGCATGCACATTTATTGCAGATGGAAAATAGAATCAATAAACTAGATAAATAATGCATTAAGTAGTGTTAGTGAGTCCCTGAGTCATAGGTATCCTAATAGATTAGTGTGGTTTGGAAGTCATATCCTCTGCATTCAATATCTTTCACCTAAAGAAGAATACAATTATTATTAGTGCATTAATTGAACAGGCACCTGGAGGGACAGGAGAAGCAGAGGTAAACTTTTGGCCCTTGAAGAACTTACAGTCTGGCTGGGGAAGCAAGATTCCAAGCCCTGTATGGAGTGATGAAAGAAAGAAGTGAGGGATGATTAGCATGGACAGTAGCAGGTCAGAGAAGGATTTCTGGAAGCTGAGAGCTGGGTCCTAGAGGAAGTGAGAATTTTAGATTGCCAGAGAGGAGGTGAGCAGAGAGTCCCACTGGAGGAGTGAGTAAATGACTGAATGGCCTATGTTGTTGATGGACAGAATTCATTACAATTTTTCAGATTCTTGTGGCCAGGTTCTTTTTGTGGGCATAATGGAATACATGCTGTCTTTCCTATCTGGGCATTTAGAACAAAGACAATTTGGGGGAGGAATTATTTCTCCTCCACCTCAAGACCTGATTCTAGAATAGAGAGTTTTCTTAATATACATTTTCCCCCCCTTTTGAACATCTATATTAAGTACTCCTCACTGGTCATTGGTTGAATCTAGTTTCATTTAGATTGCTGAATAAAACCAGGTAGACAAAAATGACATTCTGTAGAAAAGTTTGGAATTAACTGGATTTTGTGTGTTTCAAAGAATATAATCCCATGGTCAGAGGAATGAGTAAAGTGTTTAAGCTTGAATTTTGAAACCTTAGAAGCCATTCAAAAGTGCAATAACACATAGAATTGATTTGGATAGTTCAGAAACAGTTGAAAAAAGGAAGGATCATAACTTTGTATTTTAATCTGTTTTGGGTGCTTATTTCTACGGTTTAAAAAGAGTTTTAAAATGTAGGATGTTTTTTGTAAAAAAATAGCTTTGGGATCTATTTTGTTCACTTTTATCTAAAAGATTCACCTATGCTCACTAAGTGATAGATAATGATTATTTAAAATAAGGAGATTTAAAATCCCACATAAAAAGTATGAAGCCATGTAGTAGTAA
This sequence comes from Myotis daubentonii, assembly GCF_963259705.1. NCBI lineage: Eukaryota > Metazoa > Chordata > Mammalia > Chiroptera > Vespertilionidae > Myotis > Myotis daubentonii. The sequence continues at coordinate 76,039,157 of NC_081849.1, read as the reverse complement.
AGAACAGTAAAAGAAATTTTTTGGTGGACGTTTATGTTAGGTGAGCCTAGAAAATACACTTCAAGAAAACAAAACGGCTAAGAAGTCTGGTTTTCAGCTCCTCAGTGTGTAAAAAGCCCCGCAGTAATTGCACAGCAAGACAACTTGTAGTTGGCATCCCTCTAGGATGTTTGCATTTTAATTTGGGGATTTGGAATTCTTTCTTTAAAAACATATTTTATTGAATTAATCAGGGTGACATTGCTTAATCAAATTATATGGGTTTCAGGTGTACAATTCTACATGAGACCCTTTCTTATCAAATACAATTTTTGTAACAAAATTTGGTTGACACGAGCAACATTTCTGATGTGTAATGGGAAAATAAGAATCTTAAACAGTTAGAGAGCACACCATCTTTGTGCATTTAATTGCCATTGACAGAAAAAAGGCCACTGGGCAGGAAAGATAATCATTGTTCAGCCAAAAGGCATTATACCATTTGAAATTAAGGAAAAAAGTCTATTAACTTAAAAGAGCTGGAAAATGAAATCTAATAAAGAAACTATTTAATTTAAATGATTTGCTTTATTTTTTTATTTTATTTTATTTTTGGGGGTCAGTGAACTTTTTCACTGCAAATGTGATATGTATGACTAAATATCACATGTCTAGGCCAGGTATAAACTGATATTTATTGATAAATGTCAATCTTGAGAAAAAAAATAATGGACCTACTGCTTTTAAGTTTATTGCATTTCCATACCAAGCCAATTTCTTTCTTTTTTTTTCATGGCTTCAGAAGGACATTGGCTCACCTTACCTATGGGCCCAGGAAAGCCATTCCTAGGCAGGCATTTTGATTCAGCAGTTCACTTGTAAAGGGATTCAGACAAAATCACAGCAGGTGGGGTTCATTTCCCTTCCTGAGTTGGACCATAGCTCAGATGAAGGTATCTGTCTTTCCCAACTGAGGCTTGGGTTTGTGTTTATGAAGTCTGCTGTTTCTTCTGTTTTCCTTTCTCCTCCTCCTCCTCCTCCTCCTCCTCTTCCTCCTCCTCCTCCTCCTCCTCCTCCTCCTCCTCTTTCTTCTCCTTCTTTTTCCTCTTTTCCTTCTCCTCAGTTTGCTACTTTATAAGTGTCCTTTCAAAGCCCATCCATCTGCTCTTTGCAGGCCAGTCCCTCTTAGCCCTCCACCCTCACACTGAAGGATTATGGCAGGTAAGGCTTTTCTAGGTGACCATGTGATTTAAAATATTGTAAAGTATTGGTATAAACATGGTCTGAAGTTGTGTGAAGACAGGCAGCATCTCTCATATCCATATTCATGGATCCAAAGGACGTCCCCGGACCAATGTTCAGCCACCCTAGACTAGGACTTGCTCACTTTATTTTTGCTCCTTCTCATCAAGATTTCCTGCAACCCCAGATGGTACTCTAGTATGTTTTCTCTTCCTCATTCGGATTATTCCTGTTACAGGAAAGCAGGTCAGGAATTTGGACTTAGTATTTGGAGGTGAGGCAAGAAATGATAGAAGACTATATTTAATAGTGTTTATTTTCTCTGTGGAGTGGGCAGCAAATTCAGTGCCCAGAGACAGGGTAAAGATTAAGAAGAGCATTCAAGTGTAATCTAGGTCACTCTAGCTCTCCATATTTTTCACTCGGTCTAGCAACCCTTCAGAATGCCTCACAAGTATTTCAGGAGTTACCAGAGTGTCTTTTATGTGCTCAGGGACATGTTCATTCTGTGATACCAGGGTCTCCATGATGCTTCCTGGGCACCATTGGTTTCTGGCCAGTGACCCCAGTGGATGGCTGCTACTGTACAACCACATACAGAAGCCACGCCTTTGACCCTATGCTGCTTTTCTGGGCGTTGGTCTATATACTGCTTCTTCTGACCTGGTAGTTTCCTACTGCTGGTTCCTCAGATTGCTCTCTGTTAGCATGTTCCAAAGCCTGCATGGGCTTCAGTGTGAAGAGAAACAGCTCCTTCAGTTTTTATTTCTTTCTCCCTGGCATACAGACAAATTCCCAAGGACTGGATTAGGCATGCATTTGAATAATAGCCTCACAAGACTTCTGTCTTGGAGGCATCTTCAGATTCCGTCATCATCTCCTGCCTTACACCACTATATCGTCTAAAACTTAGCTATGGGCATAACCTGGTTCCCGTGTCAGCAGGCTTCAGAGAACCCTCTCTTAGTACCTCCCTTTAACATATCCAGACAGGCCAGAACATGACCACATCAAACTGAGACTTAAGTTAGACCGTTTGCCAAGAAAGTTTTAGAATAGCTGCCTAGGGAATGAAAAAATCTACAAGACTAAGAAAAAGTTTCAAAATTGCTGAACTCCACTCATTGCTCCATGGAGACCAGAGACCTTTGATTGAAATGGTTCCTTTCAGCATCTGTCTGTAATTTTTCTAGCAGTGTTGGCAGCCCAGGAAGAAAAGAGAGGTTTGAATTGAATCAGGGTTGAGGATGAGCGGAGTGCAGGCCTGGTAGGGCATAGAAATACAGAGTAAGGTGACTGAGAAAGTTTGTAAAATTGTTGGAGTGATTGATTGGGAAGCTCAGCTGGGTGGAGCAGAGAAGGAAGGGGAATCTGGGGAGTTGATGGAGTTATTTGTTTAGCATTTATTGGTCACTGACAACATGCCAGGCAGCTACAGGCACAGGTTCTGGGAAAACTGCCCTTGAGAAGTAACAGGCTATTTGGAGGGGTAGATAATTAAATAGTTTAGTGTGCTAACTGCTACAATGATCTGGGAGCTGGGGGAAAACAAATGAAAAGCATCTAATTTTGTCCTGGAAGACTGGTTGAAGGAAATTACACCTACATGGAGACCTGGTAGGCAAGAAGGAGTTAGTCAGGAGGAGAGAGGAAAGTATGCTCCCAGGCAGAAGGACCAGCTGGGGTGAAGGCTTGGAAATGAGAGAGAAAGAGGATGGGAAGATCAGCCCAGGATGCTGAGGCATACAGGACTGTGGAGGAGTAGTGAGGGATGAGATTGAGAAGTAGTCAGGAACCACATCAGGAAGGGAAATAGGATCTTCTAGGATACATTCAGGGCCGTCTACCAGCCCAGTCCCTTTCCCTTCCACTGAGACATCATTAAACTGCCTTGCCATCAATGGTAGAGCTCAGCATCTAAGTTTGTATCATGTTGACTGTGCTGCCCTAGACATAGCTGATTAAACCAGGGTGGATATTTAAGGATCATCATCCAGCATATTTACAGAGGAACACAGAGAGCTGGTTTATAGAGAGATAGAAATAAACCAGTGACATTCACAATCAGGAAGCCACTGACTTAACAGAAAAGAAAACTGAGTCTCAGAGAGGCTGAATGATTCCTACCAGCCCTAGCTAGTGCAGATGAAGAGACAGACCTAATTCCCACAAGTGCCTGCTGCTCCTTCCCATCGGCTCAGGCACATGTTCATTCTGTGATACCAGGGTCTCCGTAATGCTTCCCAGGCACTGTTGGTTTCTTGCCAGTGACCCCAGTGGATGGCTGCCACTGTACACCACATACAGAGGCCACGCCTTTGACCCTATGCTGCTTTTCTGGGCTGTGGTCTACCCACTGCTTCTTCTGACCTGGCAGTTTGCCTAAGGCCCTGAGTTCATCCACCCCACTCAGACTTGCTCACTTTACTTTTGCTTCTTCTCATAAATACTCCCTCCAACCCTGGATGGGCACTTTAGCATGTTTTCTCTTCCTCATTCCTATCATTCCTGCCACAGGAAAGCAGGTCAAGAATTTGGACTTAGTATTTGGAGATGAGGCAAGAAATGGTGGAAGACTATATTTAATAGCATTTATTTTCTTTGTGGAGTGGGAGGCAAATTCAGTGCCCAGAGGTAGGGGTAAGATTAAGAAGAGCATTCAAGTGTAACCTAGGTCACTCTAACACTATATATTTTTCACGAGGTCTAGCAACCCTTTAAAGAGACCCACATGTATTTCAAGAGTTACACAGGCTAAGAAAAGGAAGGAACCAAGGAGGCTGGGAAGCCAAGGGTATAGCTGAGGCCCCGCTGCTGAAGTATTTGGTTTGGGAGATGCCTCTGGAGCCACTGGCTCTTTGTACCTCCTTTGCTGGCTCTTAGCTCTGCCTCCATCAAAGTGTCTAATAGTCGCTGTACCTCTAAGTTACCCCTTCAAGATGCGAAGTCCCAAATGCGAGCATCTGAGCCACCTTGCCTGGCCCAAGCATCCACACCCCATAGCTACCAGAAAGGGGGGGAGAGCAAGTAACCTCTGAGCTATACGGTGAGGAGAAATTTTCTAAAGAGGAAAAAAGCTTTGAATTGGGGTAGCAAGAAATGACACATATCCACCGGGGACTTAGGTGGACTCCTCAGAACCCTGGCCGATGGAAAGGAGCAGCAGGCACGTGGGGGAGTTAGGTCTGTCTCCTCATCTGCACTGGGTAGATCTGGTAGGAGGACTCATTCAGCCTTTCTGAGGCTCAGTTTTCTTATCTGATAAATCAGTGGCTTCTTGATTTTGAATTATTTTTTCTTTGTCAAGTAAAGTATAATATTGCTTAAAACAGCTATTTTCAGACTAAAAATTAGGAAGAACATTATCTCAGAGTACTAATTGATTCTTTAAGTTGAGTTAGGTTTTAGGAAAATTTCTTTGGCTTTTTTCTAACTTTACTTGGACCAGCGAAAGACTGGCTCCACACCATGGGTTAGTGTTGGGAAATAGTCAATCTTAACAGCTTTACCAATATTATAATTCTCGATTTCTGAAGGCTGGAGAGAGGGATTTTTGCATAGGTTTGTCATTGGCATTGCAAGCTTTTCCCTTTTGAACCCCATGCAAACCTTGTTTGGATGACCCTCAGCGGAAGGCAAAGTCTACCTGTAAATGTGCATTTAAAAAACTCTCAAGTGACAAGAGGAAGCCTTTGGGACAAGAACAATTTACCTCTTTATGTTGCTTAATGTTACTGTTACAGAGGTACCCAGAGACCTTGGCAGTGAGTACACTTTTATAAATCTTAAAAACCAATCAACTGATCAATATGTAGGGAGGGCAGGTAGAAGTGCTCACTTAAAGGACTAAATGTCTGGCCCAGCATGGCCTTTCTCATCATTGAGAAGACATTGATAATGGGGATATGCAAAGGATCATAAAGATGACTCTTGTCTCTCCTCCCACTCTTTTCAAAATCATTCATTTTGAAGGCCGCTGGGATCAAGGGAACTGAATATGCATATTTTGAAGGAAAGAGACCATTGCTGTATCTATAAATAGCGAGGAGTAATAATGGAAGGAAAAGAGACAAGTTATCAACTGTGGTGAAAAGTATAGTAAAGAATAATGGGTTTCATCAGAATACTGGAAACTTCTCAGTTATGAGGACCCAAATTCCGAACAACCGGGGGAGTAGGGAGAGGTTTGTAGACAGATGTCCCTCTCTGGGTGTTCAGAGCCAAGAAGATGAATAACAAAAAGGTTTAGTACAGAGAACAGTATCCCTTCACCAGGGGCTTTGTATGGTCTTAGTGGTTTGATTTTTCAGCTCCAAGATCTACAATTCTATTTTTCTTTGCATATTTTCTGTCGACTCATTTTGAGTTCTTTATTTCTTCCCTCCCCTTGTCCTCCTGTGTCTGTGGTTGCCTCTTTTTAAAATTTTATCTTGTGAGTCCAGTTTGCTTTCCTCTTTGTGCTGATCCTTTTGGTTCATTGAATGCATGTCCATGCTATTCCTTCTTATGTTTTTCCTTCCAACTCTCTTTTGCTGGCATGGATTCTAGGCTATTCGAACACAATCACTACCTTTTAAAAGAAATCTTCCCTTTACTCACTTTGTTAGCCAAGTTGCCTATTGCTGCTCTTTGCAAATCTCATGACTAACAATAGGTCAATCATATTGTTTTTGCACATAAAGGATGTCTTGTTCTGTTTTTTATATGTGGGTACATTTATTCTGGGACTGTGAGGTAAAACAAAATAAAACTGATTTCTAAACAAACACCAGCATTAACTTACAAAAACAAAACCAACAAAAACCCAAACTATCTCTCCCAATAGTCTCTTTATGCTACTGTCAAAGGTGAAAAAATCCCTGAAACATTAAAAACAAAACAAAACAGCTCTGGATTCCTCTTTTGAAATTGCCCCTAGAGCTTATCTACAAATCACACCAGAAAAGTAGCTTCGTTGCTTATCAATCACTTCTTGTTATTTGACAAAAATTATATTACTTAGCATTATCAACCCAACTTATTTAGTTAAATCTGTTTCGTATAGTTACATACAGGATGATAGGAAAAATATTTGACAACACAGGTTGATTAGAACAGATGCTGGCTCTGACCAATAGGCATACCTATAGTGATGTATATAGCTGAACATCAGTTCTGCTTTATGCTATCTCAAAACATTTTTTAAAATAAAATTTCACATTTATGGTGAACTTTGATATTTTTTGCCTTTCCAGTGTCCAATTCTAGCTGCTGTATTGGGGGTAATCTCCACGGTGTGTGGCCTTCATGCTGTAATGGCTGGAATTCACTCTCTTGCTACTGATGGTAAAAGGCCCAAGATTTTTCTCTCCCCACTCCCTGGCTTCCAGGCATGTGGCAGAGTCTTGGCTAATTAGATACTCTGCTTAGCAAATTCAAATAAGACAAAGGGATTTTCATGTTCATTCAAGATGGAAGCAGCATCAAGTCATGGGCAATGGCAATGGTGTCTGAGGGTGGTAGCTGAAGTATCTTAGCTAGATTATTTCTACTAAAAAATAATTGTCCTTCCTGCTTCTTAGTCCGCAGTTCCTACCCATTTTCTTAGCCTGATCATCTGGACATATTTCAGTTCGCTGAGGTCCTAGTTCCCTCTCAATAAGTCGTCCTGTTTAATCTAAGAAAGTTACAGATGATTTCTTTAACTTGTGATGAAGACATCCACTCAGGAGCTGCAAAATGTTGGCCTTCAATCTTGAGAACGAGCAGATATTTTATTAAGTGACCAAATCAATACGAGAAACACCTTGGTGGACTGGGATGTGGGCCCAAACTAACGAGATGAAATTAAACAGGAATGCGTACAAAATCCTGCATCTGGATTAAAAACATAAATTAATTTTATGAGGTGAAAATATGACAACAGCAATTCATGTGACTGTTCTGTGGTTTTATCTTGACGTACAGCTCAATGCGAGAGATCCTTGAGAGATCACCAAACAAACCATCATTAGGGAAAGAAGGTGGTCCTAGGAGCCTTCTATTTGGTTCTGGGTATTTATTCCTTCTGAAACCAAATTAATTTTTAGAACATTCAGTCTATCTAACTTTCTATTATAATTTTTCTAGCTCTAGTGAACAGCTCAAGTGCCCAATAGTAGATGAGTGGGTAAAAAAGCTGGGATATTATGCAGCTATAAAAAAGAAGGATCTCTGACTCTTTGAGACAACATGGATGGACCTGGAGATTATTATGCTAAGCAAAATAGGCCAGTCAGAGAAAAACAAATATCCCATGATCTCATTCATATGTGGAATCTAATGAGCAAAATAAACTGATGAAAAAAATAGGTTCAGAGACATGGAAGCATGGAACAGACTGACAGATCTCAGAGAAAAGTGGGGGGGTGGTGGAGGGTGGAGGAGATATAGCAAAGAACTTAAATGAATATATGCATAGCCTATGGACACAGACGATAATGCGGTTGAAGGCGTTGGGTGGGGCAAGGGCTGGGTTGAGAGAGGCAAAGTGGGGGTGGGGGAAATGATGGACATCTATAATAGTCTCAACAATAAAAATAAATTAAACAAACAACAAAAAAAGAAGTACAAATTGGTAATCACAAGATAGTCCCAGGGATGAAAAGCACAGTAGGGAATATAGTCAGTAACATAACAACCATGTATGGTGCCAGGTGGGTATTTGAAATATCGGGAGGACCACTTTGTAAAGCATATGATTGTCTAATCACTGTGCTGTACGCCTGAAAAGAATGTAAAATAATATTGACTTTAAACTGTAACTGAAAAATAAAATTTAAAATATTTAAAAGGGCCAAAAAAGAAAAAGAGAGAAGTAGAAAGCCAGGGACTAGGGAGAGGAGAAGCATGTTTAGATAGATTTTCACTCAATACACTAGAAACCTCTTGAGATGTCTTCTTCCCCTGACCAGGACTTTCCTCATGGAACAGCAGATAAGCCAAATGGGTCAGAGGGGCTGTTTGCTTGGACAATGGACGAGCAGCCCACACCTGCTTGGGTCAGTAAGGGAGCTGGTTTCATCTACTTTGTGACCGATTGCTTTTGAACTCTTTCCAACCATAGATTTTTTTTTTTGATTAAACTTATCAACCATTGTCTCGCTATATTTGCCATTAAATAGATTATGTGTATGTGGTTGGCTTAGTGGAAAATTATTATTGGAATGGCTTTTGGAATCATTTAAAACAGATACTGATGATTGACTTGTAAACCTAGGCTACTTCTAACCATTCATTTACTGTTTCGAAGTCAGCCTCAGAACTGCTTCTCATCATTTTAATTTGGAAATTGATTTTATTTGTGAAATGTTGTAGTACCAGGAACATGAGATAATTTTAATTTCTGGAGAAATATTACTGGTTTTTGCACAGTGAATATGAGTTGTTTGAAGGCAAGGATTCATTTTTTAAAATTTTTATTTCTGGGTCCCTAACACATAAAAGTTTCTGGCACATATGAAATGCTTAGCAAATATTTATGGAATATGAAACTAATCGATTAATGGCTATCTTTTAAAATTATTTTTATTTTTAAAATTTGGCCATGCCTCCACGCCTGCTTCGGCCCATGCCCTGTTCCCAGATATGACTGACAGTCAAGCATCTTCCCATGTCAGGTCACCCAGACCTTACTGGGCATGCGTCTAAATTACAGCTTCCCTCTGCTCCTTTCCAGTTATTAATTAATAACCAGGTTATTACAATGGTATCAATAGTATTTACTGCTTATTAGGAGACTCTATTCTCCCACTAAATGTGAAGTTTAAAGGCTACTAAAACAGTCTGTAATCAACATAAATAATACTTTCATGCAATATATTCAAGTTGGAAAACGATGGCCCATGGGGCTGGCTTCATGTTTCCATAAGTCAGGTTTTATTGGAGCCAGGGTCTGGATTAGGGTAGGGTTAGTGAGGCAAGGCTGTGCAAGTTGGTTCTTATTATTTAACATTTTTCTATTTGGGCCCAACCGGTGTGGCTCAGTGCTTGAACATCAACCTGTGAACCAGGAAGTCATGTTTTGATTCCCAGTCAGGGCACATGCCCGGGTTGCAGACTCAATCCCCAGTGTGGGGCGTGTAGGAGGCAGCCGATCAATGATCCTCTCTCATCATTGGTGTTTCTATTTCTCTCTCCCTCTCCCTTCCTCTCTGAAATCAATCAAAATATATTTAAAATATTTTCCTATTTTGCTCATCATGGATTGTTTTGCAATTGATTGATTTTTAAAATAATGCATTAAAACATTATTTATCTTGGTGACTGGGTTTTCTGGTGTCCTGTTAAAGTTTGTTCCCAAGGTCAGTGCCTACCTCACGTTATCCTAGTGACAGAGACCCACCCAACATTAACTGGAAGTACAGGGAAAGACACTGGAGATTATGAAGTGTGTGTGTGTGTGTGTGTGTGTGTGTGTGTGTGCGCGCGTGCGTGCGTGTGCGTGTGTGTGTGTGTGTGTGTGTGTGTTTCGGTGGTGCTGGTTGTATTTCACCACCCACAGGGACCATAGTGCTAAGCGCCATGTAACGTGAGACACCCAAGGGCAAGGGTGTTCTGTTGTCTGGAATCACTGAAGAGGGCTCGGGTCCACCCTAAGCATAGCTGGCTGCAACCAGGCTTACATCTGTGTGGGATTAATTATGTAAACTGAAAATCTAGGCCAATCACTGCCCCTTAGCAAAAGCCCATTTGTACCTTTTGATTGACTGGTTTGTATAATTTTTATTGTTCCTTAAACATATTATGTTCTTTTAAAGGAACTATAATAGTGGGAGTGAACCATTCTGAGCATGCTTTAAAGGTTAGGTCGATAAAGTACTTGTAAGGCTTACTCTGTCAGAGTGTAATCAGAAAATACGTCCTCTTGTCTAAAAATTTGCTTAAAAAATGGTTTCCAAGTTTCCTAGAAAAAATCACCTATTTTTCCCAAATCCAAATATAGCAGACTGGAGATTGACTAATAGATATCTATTTCTTCCTTAAACATGTTTCTCTTTCTAAATCTCACCCAATTTAAGGCAAAATCAGTCAGGAAATGCTGAAAAATGAATCATAAGTAAAGCTATTATTCCATTTTTCTGAACATTCTTTGGGATATAAAACTCCAAATACCAATGATTGGTTTACAGAAAGGCTGGGTACTAACACATATACCTTTAGGTCAGTGTTCTATAACTAAAAAGATACTTAGTAACATTGTTATTTCTTTAGTACCCTTGACAGGGTTCTAGAATTCTACAATCCAATAAATGTATGAAACTTGGCCCAGAGGTAAACTTTGAGAAACAGAAATTGACCAAGAGAGGCAAAATAGTCTGATAGACATTATAATGGACTGTGATGAAAGAAGAAATATTCTATGTTTGAACAGATGTAAAACAGCCTGTGTCATTTCGGAACTGCCGTGGGGGTTGGGAGTGAGTCTCCCCAGAATGTGCCACCCTGGCACGCAGGTTATTGGGGTGTGGGGGTTTGGGGCTGGGGAATGGAACTGCTCAGGAAGGGAACCTGACCATTCACCTTGGCACCTATGAATGAAGCGTGGCAGGCTGAGAGGATCTACGCAAAAATCTCTGCCTGTGCCCCAAGGTTCCTGGATGGCCCTGCAAGAATTTACCAAATATTTGCTCTTTCTCGCCTACCTGTGAACTGCCTATCTCCCCTGCTTGGTCCAAAAAGACATATAAACCTCATTTTGCCTGTCTTTAGAATTTTCATGCTATGTGAATTCTCTGTGCCCCATATTAAAATTGGATGTTCTCTGTTAAAAAAAAAAATTATTTTTATTTTTAAAATTTATTTCAGAGAGGGAAGAAAGGAGGGGGGAGGGAGGGAGGGAGGGAGGGAGAGAGAGAGAGAGAGAGAGAGAGAGAGAGAGAGAGAGAGAATATTGATGTAGGAGAGACATATGGATAGGTCACCTCCCACACTCGCCCCCACTGGGGATCGAGCTCACAGCCCAGGCATGTGCCCTGACTGGGAACTGAACCCAGACCTTCCACATGGGATGACACTCCAACCAACTGAGCCACACCTGCCAGGGCTGATGGCTATCTTTTTAAAAGAAGACACTGTAGGGTAATAATATGTATTATCATAGGCAGTACCTCCACCCAGAATACTTTTAGAGTACTTTAGATGGAAAGAAAGCTTGAAAATGACTTGATTTTGCCTTTCTCTACCCATGAAACTAGAAGCATCAGCATCTTTGTGCTCCTCTTGAAGTCATTCTGGGAGCTTCCTGGCCACTTTCCTGGGCCGTTTATAATGTATGGGCACTCAGGTTTTTGGTCCCATTGCTTGCTCCAAAGCACTTGTTATCAATCATAACATGAAGGTGATATATGGGTCTCTATATAGCATGAGAAATATCTGCTAAAACCCACTAAAAGTATGAAGATTATGATCCTCATTAAAAACTTTTCTATTGGTATTTTTAGCAAGATGCTCCTATTTTACTTTTGAATTAGCAAATTATCCAGCAACATTAACTCACCCCTCCCATTCACATTAAACATGTTTTAAACTCTAAATTTCTTCCCAGAATATTGCCTGATGACAGGCAATGCAAAGAATAGCAAAACCTCTTTCCCACAGCAGAGTTCTCAACACCTGGCACACAGCTGGGTCTCAGTAGCAGCCTGCGATGGTCTGGGTTTGTCGGCCTACTCGTTTGCCGTCTTCTGACTTTTCATTGAGACAACCTCCTTCATCCTTGTGGTCCGGCGCGGCTGTTATCATGAGGCCCCTTACCCTAGACCACAGACAGGGCTGGGCCTGTGATCCTGAACGGCCTATTCAATCAGACCACCCCCCAATACAGTGCTTAGCCTAACACACACTTTAGAGACAGATGTATGACCGCGTCTGGGGTCTTTGAGAAAGAAGCCAAGCAGGACAGGCTGATGGCGTCTTTGGGACCACTGTCTCCTGCTGGTCTTGTGGTCCCCAATCAGACTCTCCAGTCAAGCCAGACAACCTAGTTTCTCTTTGTGTAACGAAGTTTGTGTTGGGTTTCTGTTACTTGCAACCAAAGGAGTCAGTCCTCAATCAGATAGTATTTCAGTTTAAAATAATCACATTAACCCCTTCCTTTCCCTAACATCTGGGGTTGTAACATAGCCTTATTGACATTCCTACAATGTAAATGACACATATGAGTTTAAGACACAGCTAGTTTAGAAGCTCATGTCAAACAATTCTTTATTTTTTTATGGTACAAATTAAAAGTGACAGATCTGAAGCTGTTAAGAAATACACAAAGTGCAGCTTTACTGACCATACAGATATTGCTCTAGATTAAGTACAGTTTTTGTCAGTTTTTTTTTTTTTAACGTTAAGCAACCTGTGCAGATAAATCAGCTTTGGTTTCAATGTTAGAGCAAATAAGGAGCTTTTAAATATCCAGTTTGGCTTCTTGGTCACAAGTCCATCATGTCAACTTCTCATCATGATGATGTTTCCAAACAACCCAGTCTGTTTTCCTGTCCTCCAGCCCCTGCCTGCTCCAGGCAGCGGAGGCGGCTCCTTCGTGGTGCCTGTCAGGGACCCTGGTGACCAGTCTAGATCACAGCACGCGGGACAAAAAAAAATCACTCTCTGAACAACAATTAAGCAAATGTGCCTCACGTACTTTCAAGTTGAAGACACACAAGTCACATGACAAAAAAGCTCATTACAAAATGTTATCCAAACAGATTTTACAGTCAAACATTTAAATGAAAATCAATTTCCTTTTCTCCATTTGTTTAAGCTTGGTCATTAACTGGTACAAGTAGAGTGCTGAGGTAAAACATTGATGAACAGTTTGTACTTTTCTTTCCTTTTCTTAAAATAGGAACAGTTTAGTATTGCGAGATTGTCAGCAACATTTAGCCATATCTATACAATGTGCATATACCTACAAATATTGAGCTTTGGTCCAGCATAGAGAAGGTGAGCAAAGGCATTTCGCAATTTCTTTTTGGTTATAGCTTGAGTTCTTTGATACGCCTCTACTTGTTTGTTTGTTTTTTTCCTAGCTCCTTTTGCCTTTTTGTTTTCTCTTTTGGTGTGTGTGTGTTGGTGTGTGCGCATGCACACACACACTTGAATGGGTATTTATGTGATTACAATCGTGAAACCAAAACCTGACAATGCAATTAAAACTCTCAACTGTTCAAAATGTTTTCTGGTTGAAAAAAACTCCCACAAAACAAGTGTAAAGTATAACACCAGTTGTTCCTCTTTTTCATCAAACAATAGAGAAAATGAAGATGATAATAATTTAAAAATATGTAAGAAAAATATTGAAGCGTGAAATACAATCACATATGCCCAAAGTGGCTTTTATTTTTTGTTAGTGGCAACCTTTACCTTCAGTTCATGAAAACATATAAAACACTTAAATGCTATTGGCCTATGAAGTTGTTTACAAGTGAAAATAAGAAATGTCTTAATAAAATTAAGCAATAGGTGTGGTTCAGAAGACTTGTATACACAATATAATTGATATTCTTAAGAATCTGTTCAGGCACCTTTTTATGCCTTGTAGCAAAAAATTTATCTGTAAAAAATCAATATAAGAAGCATTACAAGACCTTATAAATAATTTATAAAACAATACAAAATTATAAAACTATAAAAAAATGAATGGGTTTACGACTGTGGGATAAATATATTTCTTTTATATTCCATTCTGGAAGACTACTTTTATTTTATATCTTCACTGTCCTCGTTGTACCCTCCCAATTATAGATCTTGAAACTGAGCAGGCCTTATGTCACTGCTGCTAGCACGTGTTTAAACATTGAGCATTCCTCATCTGTTATGTTATCTTGTTAAGTTTTCTTCGGGAGCTTTTCTTGGTGGAATTTGGAGCAGGTCTTGGAGAATACATAATCTGTTTAATCCGTATACTTTTGGATTTCTGGGTTGTTGGTATTTGTACCGTTTTGGAGGTGGCGAAACGGGTACCATGATGTGGTTACCATTGAAGATCAAGTCAGCTGTGGTCCAATTAGTATCAGACTGGCAAAATGGAAACACCTTTGCAAGTGACCGCTTCCACCTCCAGGCTTTTTCTTTTTAAAGTTTCCTTGCTGGTGATGTCCCGACTGCTGCATGAATCACCCGGGGGAAGGGGGACAATTAAACCATTGCATTTACCCAACCAGCAAAGGGGCTACCGGAAGAGACGCAAACCCTCCTCAGGGAGGGAACATGGCATTTCTCATCAGTTGGGCAACTTGAGGTGGGCTTTCTCTTTTTCCTTTTACAATTTACTTGTAGCGAGTGCATGGGCATGCTTATTAACGAATTATTCAGGAATATTTACATTTTAACAGCAGGCATATTGATGGTTTCCTTTTCCCTGCTCCTTTAACGCAACACCTGTTGCCTCTACCTGTAGAGAATACCAACCACAGGTTTCAAGTGCTCACGTGCACAGCCAGCCTCCCATCTTGCTTTTCCCTCTGGCTTGTTAGGTTATTTTGGCCCACAGATCTTTTGAGTAACTTATTTTGAAAAATGAAATAATCCCTAAGTTTTAATAGTGAAGTCTATTCTGATGTGGTCGATAAGCCACTCTGTATTTTTCCTTTGAGAGGAGGCACTTCATTGTTAAAACTTCTTTTCCCCTCAAGAACCCAGAGCCCAATTCCAATGGTTTAAGTTTGTCTGCCAACTTTCTGCTCCATTTATATATTCCAAGAATAATTGACCACTCCCCCCACCCCCCGAAAAAAGTCTGCCATTGCTATTGGAATGAAAGAAGTAGCAGAAAAGGTGGGATTTACAGGATACGTGATGGCCTTTAAAGATCCAGTCACTCTGTCTTTCTTTTTGGCCCGTTTCCTTTGTGTGTGTTCATGTGGGTGTGTGCATGCTACGTGTGTATGTTGACTGAAATCTTGAGACATTTCTTTGGCTATCAGACTTCTGAGAGAAATTGCTTTGCACAGAAGCATAACACAGATGTAAGTATTGAACCAAATGTGCAGCTTATGTTTGTTTATATTACAAAATTAGTTTTGATCAGCTCTCCATGTACGTGGCCGACAGACTGAGAAAAATCCCAAGCTCTGGTGTGGACAGTGAGCACAGTGACAGCTTATGCCATTGTTGACAGCTCATCGAGCAAAGCCCTAGTCATTCTGGAGTCTCGCCTGCATGTCACTAGGATCTGAGTGGAACAGACACTGTTCCCACCCTGTGGCCTTCCAGCAGACTGGAGGCCGCGTATGAGGGAGGTGGGAGATGGAGGGACAAAGAGAAGTGCAAGCTCCATTTTCTTTTCTCAAACCCACAAGTCATAGTGAGAAGAAAGCAACAAATGCTTTGGCACACAATCCAGGATGCCCCCCTCGCCCAACAACAGCAACAAAAAAGAAAGAAAAGAAAAGAAAAAAGAACCTTGTCCAGACAAAGTAAAAGCAAATAGTGAGCCTCACAGAACGGCTTCAACAATGGCACCGACTCCATAGGTGACAACAGACGGGAAAGATGGGAGAAATCAGCTTCCCAGGTTTCCAGTTAAGTACAAACGTAAAACTTTGTAACACAGCTTGACACGCAGAGAAGAGCAGACTGACGATCGCATTGGCAATGACTTTGGTTAATAGGTTTCAGAGTGAATCAGCACTTAGAACCTGAAAGAACGCAATCCTTCCTCCAGGTGGCAGGCTTGTATTCGCTTTGAACAGATCAAAGTTTTTGTTGTTGGTATTTCTTGTTTGTGTGTGTGTGTGTGTTTTTTCGTTTTTTGTTTTTTTTTTTTTTGGTTTAGTTTAGTTTTTCTTTTTCCTTAAAATGTGTTCACATTTTCATACTATACAGAAAAAAGTATGTGGTTATTTGGTTCGCTTTTAGTCCGTTAAAAAACTGGCTGTGGGGAGACAGGTAGGGGAGGGAACTTGCCTACCACACACACCTGCAGTGTGATGCATTCCTTGTTTAAAAATTTTCAAAAACAAATCCTTTTCCTTTTTTTTTTTTTTTTTGAAAACCAATGGACATGTATAAACCACTCCGTCCACTTGGTAGGTTTCTTAGTCTTTTACCGATAAGGAGGATGACGAGGGCTATTTTGAAATTTTATTTTTAACTTATTATGCATTTGTTTGTTTGTTTCGTTGTCTATTGGTGGAGTCCCAAGGTTGGAGCTTAGTTTCTGCGGAGTTTGCCTCTGATTCCGGAGGGCGTCCCTTTAGGAGTTTTCTTCCAGAGAGTCTGTTAAGGGCTCCAGGGGGACAGCCGTGGCGGGCTCGTGCTGTTTTAAGCGTTTAATTGTGTTCTTCAGGGCTTGCCTCTTATTGCAGAACCAAACTCTAACTACCTCCCGGTCATAGTTCAGCTTCTCGGCAATTTCGGTCATTTCCTGCCCGGAGGGGTGTGTGTTCTTCTCAAAGTGGGCATTGAGGATCTCAAGGGCCTGGGGGGTGAAGGAGGTGCGCCGCTTGCGCTTTTTGGACGGTTCACTCCCGATAAACTCGGTCAGGTTCTGCATACCTGCTCGATGGCGGGCCTCAGCCTCAGCCATCCACCGCTCAAGCACCGGCTTGATCTTCTGGGCACTTTTAGGGGTGATGTCCAGCTTTTCAAACCTGGCAGGATACAAAAGGCCAGGGTTCAGTTTGGCTGTCAGACTGCTAGCTATAGTGTTCTCTTGGGCTTCCTGTGGTAGGAAAAAGTGGCTTCTCAGGATGGTGTGTCTGGGGGGAGAATTGAGAAAGAACAGTCTTAAACTGAGTCCTCTGCCAGGGTGGGCCTCCTGCCTGCCTGCCTGACTGACTGGCAGAGCGAATTCACTCCAGATTCTCAGCCAGCTGCAAGGTAGCTGTGCCCGCTCAAGCCAGCACCCGCCCTCCCGCATGCCTCATGCCAGTGCATGCAGCCCACACGCGCGGACACAGACCAGGGCGGGGGAGGTGGGGAGAGCGCGACGCATGAGCCTTCACAATAGAAACGAAACAACTCCTAGAACTTTTTCCGGTAAACTTTCGAGATACAAGCTTTTATTTTATTTTTTAATTTAATTAATTAATTAATTAATTTTTAAATATATACTTTATTGATTTTTTACAGAGAGGAAGGGAGAGGGATAGAAAGTTAGAAACACCAATGAGAGAGAAACATCTATCAGCTGCCTCCTGCACACCCTCCACTGGGTATGTGTCCGCAACCAAGGTACATGCCCTTGACCGGAATCGAACCTGGGACCCTTGAGTCCGCAGGCCAACGTTCTGTCCACTGAGCCAAACCGGTTAGGGCTCAAGCTTTTATTTTAATCACACCACACCATTCCCCCCAAACTTCAGGATTCTAAGGTAGAAATTAACACCAGGAAGTGACATCAAAGACGACAGCTCTCATATTCTTTCATTGAAAATGACCCTTTTTATGTTTCCCTTAATTCCCCCATTCATTGGTCTATAGAAATATCTCTTATAACAGTTAGTGGTGGCAAATAGGACAAGTTTCTTGTACAACTCTCTTTTCATCTCTGTGTCTCATTGCAATCTTTCTCTCTCCCCTTTCTCTCACTCTGTCTCTGTCTTCCACCCCAACCCTCTGGTAACAAACAACTTTCACCAGATGTATGTCAACAACATTTTCCCTTTTCAGGTCAGACATGTCTTGTTGCTACTTTACTGCTGGACTCAAACGGCTGGACGCACTGAAATTACTATATGCCCATCCCCGGATGTGCTCCGGCCCCCTTGTCCCTTCCAAACCCTGCCCAGCATCACTGTACTTTGGCACCAGGGCATCAAGCTGCGTTTAGTGGGTGATATCTGCAACCTGTACTTGAATGATACTATTTTCTGTAAATGAGGCCTTCTGTACATCAACTGCCATCAGCAATTCTTTGCTACACTGACTAAAAAAAATATGAAGCATCTTGGATAAAATTATGTAGAGTGCTTTAACATCGCGGTATAAAAGTTATACTCATTTTCAATGAAATAGAAAAACATACAGTTCCTCTTGTTTGTTTATTCTAAATCCAAATTCACGACCCTCTGATCTGACAACTTCGGGCACACAGAATTCTCCTCTCTCTTTTCAAGTTCAGGGCTGTTGGAAAACAGCCCTCTGATGGCGGAGTGCATCTTATTACAATAGTCTGTTTTCATAGAGCCAAAATGAACCTGCTTTCGTCAGAGAATGTTTTGTAAGGAATCTTGCAAAAGGACACAAAAGGATAAGCTTCCTGTATGTGCCATGATCGTATTTTTGGAGCTGCATTTTAGATATCTTACGTTGTGATAAATAGAGCAAGTAGTATGAAATTTTAATGCAGATCTTATAGCATTCACTTCCAAGCATAGTTCAAGGAGTTATTTGTTTATTTTATAAAAATAAAATACAACTTCAAGTCCTGGTCAGAGAGGGAGGAAGTACATTTTGCTTTCAATAAAAATGAATTTCATGTCATTTAGTGAGCTCATCCCTTGTGGCAAGCTTCCCCAGCACTCTCATTGTCCTGTTAATTGCCACATCACTCATTTTCCCGTCATTCCCTAGAAGAGTCCTAAAGCTCAAACTCTTTACAGCGCCATGGCACGGGGAGGAAGCCTATGATAGGGATGTCCAGTCATATTGGTGGTGATTTTTCCTCTGTGTCTCTAATTAGGAGGAACTTATCAAAACAGCACCTGGGAGTCCCTGCAGCAAAGAAGGGAGAAGTGACACCTGTGTGTGCAGATTCCTTTCACCTTTAAATGAACTCGAATTGTTTCTATGTCAGATTTTGGTTTCTTTTAAGACTTTCCCTTTTTTTTTTCATGGTAGTGAGCTCATAAAATCATCTCACTGAAATACCAGAAGCTACAGAAAGGCCAAAAAGTCAAGGCATCGACATGTTCTTTTATACAATGAATTCCCAGGTCTCTGATCATTTCAGCCATAGCTTTTTGGCCTCCCCCGGGGAAGACTTTAGACATCAACATATTTGATTGGGAATGCCCAAGAAACACTCCCTATGGCAGTGAAAACATTAGATAGCACTTAAACCTATAAAAGGAAATCACGTTTTAGGGCTAAACATAAGCCAAAGAGGACCTTAGTAACAATAGCAAATTGGCAACAACTTAAAAACCCGTGGCTGCCTTTACCGCAAGGCTGTCAAGATGAACCCAAATGAATGTTTCCCAACAGGGAGCAGCAGTATTCGTATCACTGATGCTGCTTGTTAGTGTTGATGCTCCTGTACATATTGTTTGGAATAACATATACAAGCCTTGAAACAAATTTCCCAGCAGCAGTCTCCTTGTGTAGACTGAATAAAGGTTATTTTCTACAGGGAGGTATCTTATAAGAAAAAACAGTAGGGGAGGCCATAGAAGTGAGAGGATCCTATGGAGCTTTTTGTATTTAACAACAATCAATGGGTTTTATGGAAAATCATTGAGCAAAATGTAAGCTGCAAGCTACTACCCCATACTGATGTTATTTATAACCTTAGTCTCAAACTGCAGGAAAAGTACACTTCCGTCCTTTGGGGAATACATTAAAAGTATAAAGAGCAGATAAAAAGGCAGCATTTCATGGATCACCAAGAACAAAATCCACTTAAATGAGTTTAGAGTTGGTTTCTTGGCTGTTCCTGATGGAGGAGGACTCATAAGGCATTGCCCAAGAGGAAAAAGCTCTTCCCGAAGTGTCTTTGTTGCCTCATGCATAAACAGCGGATTAGTGCAACACACACATGCATGCGCGCGGCTGCTTCTGGCGGCTTGACCCAGGTCAACTTGAACACAACCAAGGCTGGATTCTGTTCTTTATTTATTTTAATTTTTTTTTTGGGGGGGGTGGGGGGTGGACCAGATGAGGCCAGATTCTCAATACCCCTTTTTGGAGCCACGTAAAGCAGGTGCTTCTTTTTAAACATGTGCTTTTAAGCTGGTATCTGAGAAGGAGAGGTAAAAGCTCCTTCGAGGTCCCAAGGTGGTTCATTTGCTTTACGGTGAGTTTTCTTGGGAAATCCTGGCAGCCATCCCTTCACAGAAATGGTGGGGGCATGAGCACCCACCGGGACCGGCAGCTTTCCATTTGCACCGACACCCACCGGCAGCCTGGAGGAGGCTGGGGTAGGGTATTTCCCAGGAGGCCGCCTTGGAGGTTCTCTGAGTTGACAGGAGTTACCAAGCCAGGGCCCGCAAGTCTGCGTCAGCGCCTTCATTCCCATCGCTACCACCCATTTCAACACGGAGCCGCCCCACACTTTGTTCCCACCCTGCACCCCTCCGGCTTTGCCCACCCGAAGAAGAAAAGCCAGAAAAGCCGAGCTGCAAGGGCAGAGGAGGCCCAGGCCGGCCGGCCGGGACAGGCGGAGCATGCAGGCGCGGGTTACCTGCAGATGGCTGACTGGCTGTACGCGGGGCCCTCTGTGGCACTGAGGGCCTGTCCCACCTGAGTCTGCGTCAGGCCCAGGGACAGGCGCCGGATTTTAAAAGCTTTGGCAAATTCTCGGATCTCCTCCAGATTAACCCCATCCACCTCACCCGCTGCCGTTTGGGGATCTGTAGAGATGTTTTTAAAAACAGGATCAATATGTCAGCATACATCCGAGTCACATCTGTTTCTTATGGTTTATGGGAAAATGGTCCTCTTTCAAGCAGAGCAGTGGGGAAACCAGCATGGCATGATGGTCCCTTGGTCTCCCAGGTGAGGCACCCAAGCCTCCATCCTCAGCACCTCCACACGTTATCCTTCAAGATATTCTCACCCCGGATAAAACCAAAGGCTGCTCACACCGCCACGTCCACAGTACAAGAGCGTCTTCCTTAGGGCTTAACAAAGAGCCAGGGCAGGAAGGCTCCTGCTATGGGGGAGGCAACATAACTATGTCCAAATATTGTGCAAAAATATAAGATGGGCAAGGTTTCAATTTGAACTGCCTTGATTGGAATCTTGAGTGCTAAAAAGTGCCCTTGGAAGAAAATAGTATTTTGTATTTTTCCTTCACTCGGTCACCAATGTAGCCAGGCTAATAGGTGGTAAAACTGCCTAATTTCTCATGTTCACATTAACCCTTCGAAAGAGCATGCTTATGATGAAGCTGTGAGGATAATATATCCTCCCGCCACCAAGCAGTTTACGGACCCTGCTGCCTTTGTCCCTGGAAAGGGCACATAATAAAAATACCTACGGCGGGCAGTCTCCTTCGGTGCCAGATAACTCGGTCAATTAAGGACTTACCAAGGGAAATGACACAACAGCTGGAGAATGAAACTCCCCTCCCCTGGCGACTGATCCCTGGATAAATGAAAGCACACACCAAGCAGGAGACAGCATGGGCTGGGGATGGTGGAAGATTTCAAAGTGGGGCTGGACCCCGCCTGGAGCGAAGCCATTCTCCCTGCCTGCCGATTCCATTGTTCTCCACCTCATTCCTAGGGCGCAGGTGAAAAGTTTTTCTCGTCCTCTCTCTGCACAATAACCCATCCATTTCTATAACTTTGAGTACTTGTCTAAGGATTGTGGTGGACTATAGTATCCTTCTGGGCTCAGGGCTCTAAACACTCTTATCATGAAAAGAAAGAAATATTTGCATCCCCAAGAGCCAATTTTTCTAGGACTGGATTAAATCCCACCAGCACAGCAGCCTGGCACAGCTTGAAGGGTTTGCTAGGGATTCTGGGAGGTCTCATCCACACACAACAGCCTTGAATCCCTCCTCTAATTTCTTCCTTTAAAAAATCCCTAGAGCAGAGGTTAACAATGAGCAACCTTTCAGCAAATAAAACTCAGCTTTTCTGGTACTTACATATTTGTTTAATTACTTGCCAACATTTAAACATTGGGAAGTTTCTAAAAAAAAAAAAATCTAGATTTTTCATGTTCTTTTGAAACATGAAAAAGAACATGAAGATTTGGCTGCACCAGGGCTATATCTGAACTTGGGAACAAGCAGCTAGCTGGAACCGACTCTGGCTGTCCTCCCTCTTCCTCCTCCTCCTCCTCCTCCTCCTCCTCCTCCTCCTCCTCTCCAAGCCCTTCTCAGACCTGCTGCCTTGCTGAGCCCATTTCGCATTGCCAAGGCGAGATTGGTGCTGGGTGGTGGTGGGGAAGGTGGAAAAGTCTTAGCACCATGGTTCTGCCCCCGCAAAGGCCACAGTATATACACAGAACAGGGGTGCAGTATATCTGTGGTATTAACATTTCATGGGGGAAGGAGGGCATTAGGATAAAAAAAGTGTAAAAAGGTTCCTTATGGGGTTGGGTGTGGGATGGGAAGATTATAGTAAAATAATCGTGGAAGCACTCTGGTTAGAACAGAGAGGGACACTTGTAAGAAATGGCCCAGTGAAGGAGGGGCCCGGCCTCTCTCCAGGGGAGCAGGCAGAGGGGCTTGGCAGACCTGCAAGCGTGGGCAGTGGAGCTTCAAAACCGAGGGGGAGAGAATGGAAGCCAGAGACTTTCCTTGTGACAGTGTGGCTTGTAGGAAGGTGGTGGACTTGATTTGGCAGGTGTGAGAGTCACCTGGGGTCCAGGGATGTGCATTTTTAACATGTACCACAGGGAGTTCTGATGCAGCAGATCCCTGGACCTCACAGAAAGAGGCCTTCTCTGTGGCTCTGGCATGACCAAGTCTGGGCATGGCATCTTCCGCATGTCACTGTCTTTTTTGAATTCTTTTGCCACTTTTATTCACCAGGTTCCACTCCACAGAGAACTTGTTCTACCACTTGTGTAAGACTGGTGGGGCCAGAAGGGAAGGGCTCCTGGTCAGGCACCCAGTCCTTGCTCTTCCTCACCCCAACCCCCACTGTATACAGCAAGTGGCAAACATCTGGGTGCCAGTGGGCTGGGGTGAGCAGTGCAGTCTGGAGTTGGGGAGAGAGTTTGTTTCTGAGCAAAGCTAAGTAGCCTGTGTGGGAAGTAAAGTTGTGCTTTCTATTAGCCCCATCTTTAGATCAATGGGAATCAGTTGAGTTCACCAGCAGTGAAAGGTGGGTCTTGAATCTGGAAGGATGTCCCTCACCTACTCCAGACCCAGGGCCTGCACAGCCACCAAATTAAGCCATGCAGTACCAGGCTGGTTTTTGACTTGGGCTGAATTTTATGTAAATCTATTCAACCTTATTTCTCTCTCTTCCCCTGCTGCTTTTATCATTTGTCTCCTTACTAGTTCCTTGAGACCAGGAACTAAATCTGTGTGTGTGTGTGTGTGTGTGTGTGTGTGTGTGTGTGTGTGTGTGTGTGTGATTGTGCAGGTTGCTTTTTGCCAGATCACTGACAATAATCAGAGTTGGAAAGAAAGCTATGGACTCTCACCCCCGGTGCATTGAGCAGTGTTGCTATCGAACTTGACTCTAAGGCTCACAGAGGTGGGCACCTGTCTCACTGAGCCCAGTGGCTTCTGTGAGGCCCCACACAGGCATTTATTACACCCAAGACAGAATTCCTTCTCTCCTCTCACATGTTTTCCACTCCTGTCTTTTTCCTGGTTCTACTTAGTATGTAACTGATAAGATAGATTTCCTTGTGAAATTGAAACAGGGTGATGATCTATCGGACAAAGGCCCAGGGAGGAGAAATCAGTCCCACATTGTAAAATTCGTTGGTTGCTGGAGATGAGCTGCCTGGCTTTCTTTATATTAGTGCTCTTATGCATAAAGTCAGATGGCAAAATGTCTTATTATAGTTTTGAGCCATAGGTCTCAAGACCACAAGAGTCTCACCATGCAAAGAAGAGGCCTGCCCCGGAAAGAAGGGACCCACCCGTGGACAATATTAGTTTTACCCTGATTGTCACATGTGTAACTTGTCTTCACACACTGTGAGAGTTCATTAGATGGTGTCTATAAGATGTTTTGAATTAATTAAAAGAGCTGATGCTATCTTTTCTGATTGTAAAGTCTCTGTCTTAAACTCTTGAGGGTTTTTTTTTCCTGCTGTTTGAATAGTTCCTCTTCCTTAAGGAATAAGGGGGTGGGCAAAGGCAGTTTAGGATTACAAAAATCCAAGAATAAACTCTTGTGTTTTGCATACGCACAACTGTAG
The DNA here is from genome assembly GCF_963259705.1 of Myotis daubentonii. Lineage (NCBI taxonomy): Eukaryota > Metazoa > Chordata > Mammalia > Chiroptera > Vespertilionidae > Myotis > Myotis daubentonii. The sequence continues at coordinate 76,014,923 of NC_081849.1, read as the reverse complement.
ATCTACATTTGCCCACCCCCGTATGCTTTTCTGATTGAGCAGGGAAATGAAAAAAAAAAAAAAATGAGGCCTTGTAAGTGGAAGCCCTCCCGGAATGTCACCTCAGCTCTCAAATTAGCTCAGAGGTTGACATTCCACCCTGGGATGTGCCAATCTGGCTTTCTGTCATTCATTCTCCTGGCTCTGGGAGGTTGTATCAGTTTTAAGGATGAATCTGAGGCCGTATTGATGGGACCTCAGAGGGAGCCCTCAGATCGTGCACAGGGTGGATTCAGCACTGAAGAGGAAGTGGCAGCTTTTATAGAAGTTTGCTCCAGATGAAGTCAGCCCAATATATTAATTACAGGGCCAGAAAGACTAGCAGTGACTGCCAGGGTCCACCCTGAATCTTTCCCTTGTTAGAGGAGCCAGAAGATCGACCTATATGGGGTCTAACTGACTTGGAGATTTAGAATAAACTGGCATTGAAAATTGGCAGTGACTTATAATATGTGATGATGTTTCTCAAACTACTCTGGAATGCACGGGCTGAAAAGTAAAAAGATTTTTATAGGCACTAAATGCAAATGGTGTGAAAACAAACCCGCTCTGTAGAATCTGGGTGTGTGGTCACTGGGCCAATACTGAACTGAGTGCTCAGGACAGATGTTTTGTTTAGTTTTTAAAATCTAACTCCTTCCAACTGTTAGCCTGGGCATCCGTGTAAGGGGTTGTCAAGTGGGCTGTTGAGTAATCACCACCTCTCAATATCACCCTTCTATAACCTCTGCTTGTGGGATTCTTATAGAAGAAATATACATCTTTAAAAAAGCTGCCAAGCATGAATTAACTGCCTTATGTAAACATCCATATGCTTTTCAGTGCTATTCTCACAGCAAATAATGGACGTATTTACCAAATATTTCTGAGAAATAAAAAACCATTTGGGAACATACAGCGCAATTTGGGAGAACAGCTTACTTGCAATATGGTGACTTCACTGGTTTGTGGAAAATGATGTGAATTGTGATTATGTGAACCAGGGGTTCCTCTGTGCCACAAGCTGTCGCCATGCATCTTTACATTCACTTTATAGCTTTGGTTTTTCTGGTATTGACTATCAGCCCTTTGTTGACTATGAATCAAATTTACAGATTAGGGGTTCAAGACAAGTGTACTGAAAAACCAAACCCAGCAAAGAAGAAAGAATCCCAAATCCACCCATATTTAAGAAGTACTGTGTAAATCAACCCAATTTGGGACATTTTCCAAGTCAATTGTTTTACTCTCCCAGACTTTCCAAAAGCCCTGCTTATAGAAAGTATATTCACCTCTGACGACTGTAGAGACTGATCAAGGTCTAACATAGGGCAAGCTGTGTAGCTGCTGTGAACAGGTATTGTGCAGATGTCCTAATGAATGTGCATATCTGGTAATCCTGAGCCCAGATGTGGTGTTCTTTGCACATGAAGATCCCGTTATCATTGCTAACACATTAATTCTGCATTCGTTTGCCTGGAGTGGGGAAGATTTTTGTATGACTTGCCCACTTCAGTTCATCTGGAACAATGACAGGTTGTTGAACCCTTTGAATATGATATGGGGCAGTCATTAACCAAGGTTTTGACCACAGGTTCAACTATGACCTTGCTTTTTGGAGGAATTTGTTGCTCCATTTACCATCTGAACTCAATTTAAGGATTAATTACTCCAGCAAGTCCTTCCATTCTATCTCAGCTTCTAAAACTGAGATAACCATGTACTATATCTTCAGTGTCCCTATACATATGTTGATCATAGCATTCATTTTGCTTTGTTCTCTGTATTTTTTGGTAATCAGTTCCCTGGTGTATACATAGTGCTCAATAAATGTGTTTATTTTTCTGATTAGGTTGACTGACCCTTTGTTTCCCCTGTAATTTAACCTACCTAACAACTGCATCTGAAGTATGGGGTTAGGGCTCCTCACATTAGCCTATGTGCAGATTAGGTGAATTTAATCTTGGACAAAAAGAATTTTAATTGCATATTTCATGCTTGATTATATATTTCATAATATGCAAGATGTCTAGTTTTTCTCTTCAAATTGGCTCAGAGAAAAGCTCTTATGTTTTACTTATAAGGCATGGGCCCAGGCTTTTAAAAAATATTCAAAGATATTCAGGTGATTTGCTATATTTTGTCATTCAAATTTCACTGGATAAGACTCACGTGTAAGCATTCTATCTTTTATAGCAGCTCTGGTGTATAGAATATATACAATCCATTGATTTAGACGTCTTGGGTTATCATCCTGGCTTTGTCACCCATTATATTGGTCATACAGGGTGCCAGGGTCTCTCAACTAAGACTGAATCTGGTTCCTCTGACATAAGATGGTCAAAATAGGTTGCACTTTTCAGGTTCTACTTGATGCGAGGTTCAGTATCTAAAAAGGAGGACTTACAATACCTTGTGAGTATTAAAATGAGTAAAATATTTAAACGTCCTTGAAAATCCTACAAATGAAAGCTGAAACAGTAGTTTGAGAAATCACTCCATGTACTATTACTCATCAGAATATGCTGCATGTGCTATTCATTCTATAGTCAGGTTTTGAGACATAAGGGAATTAACTAAGTAACATGCTCAAAATATGTAGCAACTGTAAGTCCAGCGATGGCTCTAGCCCATCAGCTTCCCCGACATGCCACTGGAGGCAGCTCATTGTGCACACACAGCTACCCAGCCTCAGGCACGCTCTCTTTTATTTCCTCTGCCACCTACAAATAGAATGGCAGGAGACTTCAAACACACAGAAAAGCATTTTGACCTGTGGGCTCAGTGCCTGCTGTTGGTTATTTCAGTTCTGAGCTCTAGGGCTCATGCCCTGCAAGCTGATCAGTTCCTCCCTTCTGAAGTGGCAGGACTGACTCAGCACATCAGAAAGCACTTGAAATGGAAACCAGTCCCTGCAGGTACTTATGGAGGGGGTGTGCTTCGCGGGCCTGAATCCCAAAGGAACCATCTGGCCCACAGCATGGACTCCATACAAATATTGGCTTAGCAGGGCCAGAAATTCCTCTTCGAGGTTGAGCTAATAAAAAAGAGAGAGGAAGGTAGAGTACGAGAGAGAGAGAGAGAGAGAGAGAGAGAGAGAGAGAAGAGAGCATTGCAAACAGGCAACAAGGAGGCCATTATGACTTAACTGAGCCAGAAAGGATACTTACTGCTGACTAACTGGCCCACGCTCAAAGCTGAAGAAGAGGAGGACGAGGAGGAGGAGGAAGAAGCCTGCCGGACAGGGCTTTGAGACATGGATGCTTGGCTGTGAGCCAGGTGCAGAAGATTGCCTTGGGAGGCTGCTTGGCCCACTGACGTCTGGGAGGGTTGGTGGAGCTACACGGGAAGATGTAAGAAACACACAAGTGAATGAAAAATTAGGAGGAAAATGCTAGGGACCAGAAGTTTCATCTGCGGTTGAATCATTTTATTTCCAAGAACATGTACTTCTTAGGAAGAGCGAACATCCTCCTAGACAGCAGGCAGGATCTTTTTGGGTATGTAATATGTTGCTGCTTGCTTGACAGGCATTTTATTAGTAATTCTAAATATATTATTAATTCCCTACTTGGCTCACTGGAGCACCCAATTTTCTACATTTCTTGAACACCGTGTATAGCTTTCTGCCTGTTCAAACAATTACAGCACATTTGACCGGCTTTGTAAGTACATGTAGATGAACTATAATGCTTACAATCAACTTGGAATGCAAAACTCAGTTATAAAGGTCCGGCTGTGTCCAGCCAGTTGTCTTAGGTAACTGGTGTTTTTAGGCAATTCCCAATTTAATAAGGCTGACAGAATATGAGAACTTTTTGCTCTCCCAGACCAAGGAGTCTGGGTGTATTACTGTGGAGCCAGGAAAAAGGCTCTCTAATATCTGATAGAAAATTAAGAGAGAAATTGGGGCAGTCAGGACAAAAATATCTATAAACGTTTGTAGATCTCACTGGTCACTTTCCTACTCTCCGCCAGCACTCCGTTTAGGACTCTCATGCACTCTCTCATTTAATTCTCATGTCAGCCTGAAATTTTTTTTATTAATCCTCACCTGAGGATATTTTTTTCCATTGATTTTTAAGAGAGAGTGGAAGGGAGGGAGGGAGGGAGGGAGGGAGGGAGGGGGAGAGAGAGAGAGAGAGAGAGAGAGAGAGAGAGAGAGAGAGAGAGAGAGAAACATCAGTGTGAGAGAGACATATGGGTCAGTTGCCTCTCACACTCGTCCTGACCAGGACCAGGGATTGAACCTGCTGCCCTTCAGTGTGCAGGCCGACACTCTAGCCACTGAGAAACACCGACCAGGGTGTGGGTTATTGTTTTGGCTGCTTTTTTTTATATATAAACAAGAAAGCTGAGGCACTGAGAGGTTAGAGGTGTTGTAGTTACATCCGGTAGGTGTGGAGGAGCTGGTCCCTGGATGACCTCTGACCCTGGGCTCAAGCTCTTAGTCACAAGTAAGAATTTACTTTATTTTAAAAATTCTGTGTGACTTAAGGAACTCTATTTTTATGTCCATTTATTCATGACTCCTTCACAGGTTATCAAAGGACTGTTGTTCTGAGAGGTGAGAAGAGCTCCGCTGAGGAGAGGAAGGAGAGAGGGAGGGGAAGTGAGTGCGGGTGCCAGGAACACTTAAGGCGGGGGAGGCATCTCTTTCGATCCGTGTCTTGCCCTCCTAGAAAGCTGACACAAAGGGCAGCCCAGGACCCTGAGCAGGTGCAGGAGAGGCCTCAGCTGGGGCCATCTGCCACCTTTGTTAACTGGACACAGTGCTTTTTGGCTTACAAAGTGCATTCATAGCCATCATCACACTCACAGGGGGGTAGGAAGGGTTCTAGGACAGGAAGTCAGCCTGGGAGTTGAATCAGATCAGGCCCTGAACTTTGATGTGCGAGCCACCTTCTCAGGATGTGAGAGCCTGAAATGTTACAATGCCACATTTGCCATTGCTTTCCCAGTGTGTGTGTGTGTGTGTGTGTGTGTGTGTGTGTTCATTTCTTTCACTGAACTTTATTGAGATGTAATTTACACATAATAAAATACAATCCGTTTCAAGCATACAGTTTGATGAATTTGTCAAAAATAGACACCCGTGGAACCACCATCATAAGCAAGATATAGAACCTCCCCATTATTCCACAAAATTCCCTAATTCCCTTTGCAATCAGTTTTCCCTGAACTCCCAGCCCCAGACAACCACTGCTCTGCTTTCTGCCCATGGACTTGTTTGACATGAATCTGGAAGTGGAGTCATTCGGATGTACTTTTCTGTGTACCTGGCTTCTTTTGCTCGGATACTATTTTTGAGAGCCATCCATTTTTGTTGCGTATATCAGTAGCTCATTCCTTTTTTATTGCTGAATGGTATATATAGCATATATCTATATCTAAATCTATGATATAAATTGTTTACCCCATTCATCAGTCGAGGCACATTTGGGTTATTTCTAGTTTGGAGCTTTCATGAATGAAGCTGTTATAAACAAGCCTTTGTGTGTCCTGTGTTTTCACTTCTCTTATGTAAACACCTAGGAGTGGAATTGTGGTGATCACTGGATCATACTGTAAATGTATGTTTAACTTTTAAAAAACTACCAAGCCAATGTCCAAAGTGATTGAAGCATTTTATATTCTCACCAGCAATGTATGAAAATTCTAGTTGCTTCACATCATTGCCAACACTTGGAAATATCAGTTTTTTAATTCCCTAAAGTGTTTTGAACCACCAATTAACATTTTGCCTTCAGACAATTGTTAGTAAGGTGCTACGTTGGAAATGTGTTTAAGAAGCTATTCCAAAAAAAAAAAAAAAGAAGCTATTCCTTTTGTGGTTCCCCATGATAATGCTTTTGCTCCCTGGAATCACACCATATTCCTGTGCGGCAGATGTGCCTGGCATGATTATGAGACTTAACCAACTGCTCTAAGACCACGTGGTCTGCTGAATGTTAGAATCTAGGTTCCTACTATAGTTCAGGGCTCCATGATGCCATCCTGTCCCCTACAGAATTGCCAGCAGTTACATTTCAAGTGAACATCCTTATCGTTACAAGACTGTGCTAAGTGGAGGCTACATTGTAAACTAAAGATAGTTATAATCATCATGGAATCCAAATTAATATGCATCAAGCATCTGCCTAAAGTAATTAGCCAATCTGCTGAGCATATCATCAACAATTATATCCAGCAAATTTTGTTCTAGGGACACACATTAAAGATTAAATCTATTTTAATTTGTTCAATAAAATGTGATGGATGTTTGCATGTCAGTCTTGCCCCTCTAACCTATTGAGTTGTCCTTCTAAATATTGTTATGAGACAAAAGCTTTTTACAGTTTTGAGTTTCTGAATCATGAGATAGTCTTCAGTGTTACCGCTTCATCAATATTTTATTGGACTTGGGTGTGGTAAAGTACCATCAAGGAACTAGATGAGACAATAATCAATTTAAATTTTCTTCCTCAGAACAACTCAGTAAAGAAAAAATGACAAGGCTGCAGTCTCACTTAGAAGTCACTAAAGCAAGCGAGGGTTTATGCATTTAGCTATGCAGGAGGAGGAATTTGAAAGGAAAATAAAATAGTCTTTTTAAGAGCTTGTTCTATGCCTACATAGTCAAAGAGAAAGATGAATCTAAGATACCCAAAAATATAAGGAAGATATATTTTTTCCAAAGGAAATAAATCTATTTGTAAGGACTCTGGGGGTCCTGCTTACCTTCTAGAGTTCAACCAGGCAGTTCAGAAAAACCAATAAAAATTAGAAAAGTTTCTTACTTGTCAAGAATCAAGATTATATAAGCAGTATCATCCTAACGGAGCCCATCTATCTTCTTCCAATTGGCAGTATAGACACGTATTTGTTAATTCCAAAATCACTGGTGAGCCCAGATAGACTGGCTTATTGTGCATATCAAAACCATCTCAGAGATTGACTTCTCTTTCATAACTTCTCCCCTCAAAAAAAGAGGATATTAGAGGTAACATTTCTGTTACCTCCCATGCCTAAAGCTGCAATTCTTTCAGGAAAACTCTATAAATAGTCCGATCTTTGATATGCTTGGTGTAAATATTTTAGTGCATTAATCTTTAGAAAGAAATATTTCTGAAGATTAATGCACTAAAATACTTATATTGAATCACAGAGTTTTTTTTTCCATCAAGTAGCTTAAAACTGAGATAGAAGCTACTTCATGAAATATCAACACTGGGATTCAATATAATTGAATAATTTAAATAAGCAGCATTAGAAAAAATGTTATTTTATTAGATTTAATTATGTTGGTTTTTCAGACACTGACACTGTGAAAATCATATGTACTTGTATGGATGATTATTGGCAAAAGAAATAGGTGTATAAATACCTAAAATATAACTGGCCACAGAAATTGAAATAGATTACCAAAAGAAAATGCAGGAGTGAGGGAATTACTAGAAGCACAAGATTCCTTCTCTTTCTTGGAGGGAAAGGGAAACTTAGCTTCTATAAAGGTAGATGTTTCATTCTAATGCCTTCATCTTGAGAGGCCACCTCTATGGACACCATTTATTAGATGCTTCCCACGTGCTTTTAGATACATTATTTTTAAATCTGGAACTAGCTCTCTTTTATAGGCACTGATAACCACCACAGAAGAGGAAACTGACTTTAAAAGACTACATGGCTTACCTGGTATAAGTACTACACAGCTGGAATAAGTGAGCTTTGAATGTAGGTGAGTCTGATTCAAGAGCCAGCACTCCTTCCACCAGGAGCCTCTCAGCTCCTGGTGACCACTGAAGGTGAGTGGTTGTGAGTCAGAGAAACAGCAGGAAGCCTCAGTTGAGGGGCGTGGGAACAAATGAGATGTGTTCTAGCTGAGCATGATGACCTGCACTTTAGAGTTGATAGCACTTGTGTAGATCATGATCTATCAATTTGAACACATTTCATCTGTGTTTTGAAATGTGTAAGTGTAAATATTTTTCTAGTTTAGGATTATTTTCTGCAGGTTCCAAAGTATGTAAAATATCGTATTTTAAATACAATACTCTTAGGTGGCTAGAATGTTATCTAAAAATGTAATGATTTTGGTGTAGTCTAGGACGCTATAGGAGTTGCCTATAGATTGTCCTTTGATTAGTAAAATTAATTCTGGTTACCGGTTGTACCCCAAACTTACTTTTCTGTTTCCTGTTTATATGATCATATTTTCTATTTTTTTTTACGATAGCTTCACTAGACTGCCTAAAGGAGCTGGAGTTTATTTATTTATTTATTTATTTATTTATTGTTTTATTGCTTAAAGTATTACAAAGAGTATTACATATGTCTCCTTTTTTTCCTGCCCTTAACAATCCCCAGGCCTCCTCTACCCCCCAGTGTCTTAAGTCCATTGGTTATGCTTATATGCATGCATACAAGTCCTTTGGTTGATCTCTTACCCCCCGCCCCTCCCGCCCCTCAACCCTCCCCGGCTTTCCGGATGTAGTTTGACAGTCTGTTCGAGGCAGCTCTGCCTCTTTATCTATTTTTGTTCATAAGTTTATAATGGTCTCTATTATCCATGAGTGAGTGAGATCATGTGGTGTTTTTCCTTCATTGACTGGCTTATTTCACTTAGCATAATGCTAGGAGCTGGAGTTTACCTCTGAGTTCCAATAATCACTTTCCTGCCTTTTTTTTTTTTTTTGAGCTGTAAGTCAGATGTAAATAGGCGGTGTTAGCTGAATTGTGTCCCACCCTAAATTCATATATGTTGAAGTCCTAACCCCCAGTACTTCAGAATGGGACTATATTTGGAGATAGGGTCTTCAAAGAGATAATTAAGTTAAAATGAGGTGATTAGGGTGGAACCTCATCTAATATGACTGGTGTCCTTAGAAGAAGAGGAGATTAAGACACAGACAGGTAGGAAGGAAAGATCATGTGAGGACACAGGGAGAAGACAGCCATCTGCAAGACAAGGGGAAGCCTCAGAAGAAACCACCCCAACTGACACATTGATCTTGAACTTCTAGCCTTCAGAATGGTGAGGCAATGCATGTCTGTTGCTTAAGCCGCCTAGTCTGTGGCCCTTTGCACTTTGCTATGGCAGCCCGAGTTGACTAATGCAGGCTGAAAGGATGGAGAGTCACAAAAAAAGAGGGAAGAGGCAGTTCATGTTAGCCTGGGGCTCAGCATTATCAGAGAGGAGGAGGGAATGGTGTCCATTCTGAACAGGGAATGAATGAGACACAGGGAAGACCAGGATTCAGAGTCTGAAAAGCTTTATACAGGCACATCTTGTTTTATTGTATTTCACTTTATTGTGCTTCAAAGAGACTGTGTTTCTTAAAAAGTGAAGCAAGACCCTCCACCAGCAAAACGGTGATGACTCACTCTATTGTGATACTCGCTTTACCGTGCTGGTCTGGACCTGAATCTGAAATATCTCGGAGATGTGCCTGTACTTCCTGCTGCCACTCTCAGGCTGGCTTCATTGGTTTGTTAGTGTTGGCTGGCACTGCCAGGGTGTTTAATATATTCAACAAAAATAGAATTCAAGTACAAGCACACCCTCAACGCTTTCTTGATTTTCTGTGCCACTGCTCCCCATCTATCTTCCGTGTGTAACACAGTATATCCTTAATAATGTTTTAGTTTCTGGAATAAAGCATCTTCTAATTAAATTCACGATAGATATAAAAATAAGTGGTGTGACAAGTGTCTTGGAAAATGGAATAATATGCAGAACGTGCTAGACAAGTTGGAAAAGTAAATGCATATAAGCGGTAAAATTCAAATGGGATTAAATATAGAGAAATTCATTTGGGGAGGACAGAACTCTCCAAATGCTCAAATGCAAAAGGAGGGAGGTCTGGCCTTTTCTAAATATGTCAAGGAGCCATAATGAACCACAAGCTAAGACTCCAACAGGGGCAGTGGAGAAAGTGGATATAACCCTGGGAAGTTGAGCAGAGGTGAGAACAAGCAGGACATTGTGACTCGCCCCCCCCTGCCCCCCCCCCCCCCGGCTGGCATTTGTAATAGCTGGAAGAGAAATTAAATCAGTGGTGCTCAAGATTTAGCATTTGGCTGCCCCATCCTCAGAGTGTCTGATGCAGTAGCTCTGGATGGGGCTCAAGAAGTTGTGTTTCTAACAACTTCCCAGATGATTTCGGAAGAAGCTTCTCTTAGAAAAAGGGGTAAAGAAAATGAATTTATTACATCTAGACCAGGGAAGCCAGAACTCAGATTTAATAAGAACCGTCAATAATTAGGAGGATACAACAAATACCTGCATGTTATTGAGGAGTCATTCTACTGTAGACAGGACAAGAATGCAGGTCTTAGTTTTGCTGAAAGATTTACGGTTGACGTCAGGACATGTAACTTGAAAAATTGTGAGGAACATGAGATCTAGGGGAGATTTTAGTTATCTTTGTGGAATATTTGAAAAAGCAAGGAGGGAGTTATTCTTCTGGTGGAGTTTAGGAGACTTACTGGGTCTCCCTTCCAGCTGTCTTCCACAACTTGGAAACAGCTCTTTAACCCAAGCAGGAGGAAGAGCCCCAAATAGAAGGCTCCATTTCAGGCACTTCTTGTCTGCAGGGAAGCAAGTATGGGAGAAGCGAACATGGTCTCAAGAAAGAGAGCTGAAAGCAGAGTGGCTCCCGCCAGGCTGTGAAGATGTGAGGAAGTGAAGTGAGTAGAATAAGAGCAGGATTCAGGGGAGAAGACCAGGCACAGGCAGGGAAGGCCAAGGCAGTCCTCAAACAAGGTTGGGACATGCAACCAGGACTCAGCAGGGACAGAGACAAGACGGGAGTCAGATATTAGTGCAGAACAGAAAGCGAGGGATTAAATATAGTTGAGATGATGAGGCGGAAGGGTGTGGTAAGAGGAGGGCTTTGGTAATTTTAAAAAGGAGATAAATAGAGAAGACAGTGCTTCCCAAACTCCCTGCAGGGGCCAACCTGGAACATAATGGAAAATGACAGAAGACACAGAACCAAAAAGTCACAGGAGGGCCTGAGCTGGGCTGCTCTGGAAGCATGGCTCTGGGATGCTGGTGCCCTGGACAGAGGAACACTACAGTTCGCCAACAATTAAATTGAACACAATAGACTGAGCATCCACCATGGGCTGGATTCCGAACAAGGCTGACCAGTCTGGTCCCTGCTTTTCAGGAGTAGATTCTTAAAGACAGGACAGTTTGATGAACATGAATGGGGTGTGGGAAAAGCAGAGATGAGGGAGCAATGCAGGGAAGCTTCATGAAGGAGGGGTCCTGGACAAAGGGGCAGTGGCAGGAGATTGGCAGGCAGAAGACGTGGGTAAGGCATTCCTGGCCAGGGACCCAGAATGTTCAGGGAGCATGTTGTCTGTTGGCTGGCCTTGCCAGGGAGTGACAAGGGGAGACCAGAGAGGTGGATGCCCAGATGTGTGTTTGGAAGGTCAAGGGCTGTTTGCACAGGGGCCACTAATACACATTTCATTCTTCTAGGAGCAGTACCCCTACGGTATTTTAGATCCTTTGTGGTGGAAATGCTTCGTTGATGTCTCATTCTGAGTAGCCCCAAGAGAAACTCCAAACCACTAATTTAAGCAAATGCTGGGAACAGAAGTGGATTTTCAAAAATAGATAAAGCAGAATATTTTTGTATTTAGTTGAAAAAAAAAAAAGGATAGATTTGGATAATCATATGGCATTTAGAGAGCTAATTTAAACCACCCTCCTGTCACTTCCTATTAACATAGTTACCTTTTGAAGAAAAATTGAGTGGCTTCATGGATTGCATTCTCCAAGTATAGCTATTATTATTTAATTTTTGAATAATTTCAATGCTTTGATTTTACAAATTGCAACATGTTTCATTCCAACTTCTGTTAGGATTTAGTCAACAGAAGAATAAATATATACAAAAATGATGTCCCTGCTATTTATGAAGAAATAATGAATTCATAGTCACAGGATGATCAGGGTAAGCCAGGGGTTCTAGGGCACTGTAACTATGGGGGATTGGAGTTCATCACCATCTATCTTAGCTGAAAAATCCCATGGAGGGAACAAAAAGTTACTTTAGAGCTCCACCAAATATTTATGAATTAAGTAATTTTTTTTCATGCACAGGAAGATCCTCTCTCTCTCTCTCTCTCTCTCTCTCTCTCTCTCTCTCTCTCTCTCTCTCTCTCTTCCTCCTAGTCCTTTTCTGACTCTTATTTTCTTGTATTGCTCACCAAGGATCTCTGATGTGATACTGGAAGCTATATCTAGGGCTATCAAATCCTGGTGCTATATATTTTTTTAAAAAATGTTTGTATTTCAGATGATAAAGTTGCAGGTCATTGAGCTTTCATCATTGAAAAAAATCATCATCGAGAGTAATTTTTAAAAAAAAGAGTCGTTGAACCTTCACTCAGATTTTACTCAGGCTCTCTTAATTAGGGGAGGCAGATATAAAAATTAAATTAAAGATGTAATTATCTCTCATCGCTCCAAGTCGTCTGGTCAGAGAGCCCTGCACTTTACTCCATAAAGTGGGACTTCCTTCTGAGTGCACGTTAAGGGTCTCTATGTTCCTGTAATTTATGACTTATCTTATTGTTGGAACTATGCTCTTGTGAGATCAAGCATTTGCCATAAATCACATGAAAAAATAAATTGAGGAACTTCTCTACTGCATGATAGGTAATATTTAAAGAAAAAACTGAAGAACACTAACCTTCCATCTCCAGCTCTGAGCTTTTTACTTTGGGACTCTGAGCATTTTATGATCCTTTATCCTCAGAATCCCAGCTTTTAAAAATGGGACTCAGGCTTGTGAATCTCCTGTCAATTCATCCAACTTGTTAATTTACCACATGTTCTAAGGCGTTTTAACCACAGACGATGCCAAAAAACCCCAACAACAATAGTTATTCCTCTATTTCCACCATTTCCCTGACATTTCTGATCAGGTTCACCACTGGTTCCCTTGATCTTTCTGGAACTGGAATAGACAGCTGGCACAGGCCCTGAACAAACGGGGTGGGCTGCTGTGATTTGGAGATTCAGGAAGGTTCAGGTGCCATCTTTGATCTGTGAGCATGTGTCCTCTCAGTGCTCACATACATGCAAGGAGACTCCACTCTCTGGGATGCTGGTTGTAACTGCCATGAGGGGATTTGCAATGTTCCCCCACTCCCCACAAGAGGCTATCTGTTTCTTCCCAGTTGCTAGATCTCCAAATCTACAGTGAAGAGGACGGTGGTGGTGGTTACACCAATTGAGGACCAGATGTTCCTGCAGAGGTAACAAGGATTCATTGCAGGGGCCAACAGTGCAGTAGGGAAAGCTCCTGGCGTGCATTTGTGCTTATGAGAGAGACTGTGGAAATGGGTTAATGATGACTACTGTGGGCAAAGAGTTGAGGAGTGGCCACAGACCTGCCTCTTATTTGCCATTTCTAGGTTAGGTTCTTCCCCTGGTTTAAAACGTTACTTCCTCAAATCTAGAGCTGTAATTTTCTGTAACTGCAATCATTTATCACCCAAACACCCTCCTTTGAAATTCAAGGTGAAAGTGGGAGCTACTTTGTATTAAATGTTGATGATTCCTAATTACTTCATTACTCCTTTGGGGGCAATGTACAGCTTGTCTTTGCTGACAGAAATAGTTTTTAACAGATTGTATGAAAAGAGGTAATCTCTTCATTTACCCCTAGAGATAATTTTGAACATAAGTTTGAACAGAGAGAATTAGGACTTAACTCCTGGCAGGCCTGGCTTGGTGGTTGAGCATGGAAGTATTAACCAAGAGGTCATGGTTCAATTCCTGGTCAGAGCACATGCCCAGGGTTCAGACTCCATCCCCAGTGAGGGGTGTGCAGGAGGCAGCCAATCAATGATTCTCTCTCATTCTTTTTTTTTTTAAATTAATTTTTTTAAAAAAATATATTTTATTGATTTTTTACATAGAGGAAGGGAGAAAGATAGAGAGTTAGAAACATTGATGAGAGAGAAACATCAATCAGCTGCTTCCTGCACATCTCCTACTGGGGATATGCCCGCAACCCAGGTACATGCCCTTGACCGGAATCGAACCTGGGACCTTTCAGTCCGCAGGCCGACGCTCTATCCACTGAGCCAAACCGGTTTCGGCTCTCTCATTCTTGATGTTTCTATCTCTCCCATCCTCCCTGAATTCAATAAAAAATATTTTTTAAAAAGAATTATGGCCCTAACCGATTTGGCTCAGTGGATAGAGCGTCAGCCTGCGGACTCAAAGGTCCCAGGTTTGATTCAGGTCAAGGGCATGTACCTTGGTTGGGGGCACATCCCCAGTAGGGGGTGTGCAGGAGGCAGCTGATCAATGTTTCTCTCTCATCGATGTTTCTAACTCTCTATCCCTCTCCCTTCCTCTCTGTAAAAAATCAATAAAATATATTTAAAAAAAGAATTATGGCTTAAAAAGGAAATGTAAGAGAGAGAGAATCTTGCCTTATTTGGGGAACTATTTAGAAAGTAGAGAATGCAATGGAATCTTGTAAGTGGCAAAAGAAATAAGCCAGCTGAGGGATGGGGGCTGTGGAGGGGATGAAAGTCCTCAATGACATACTTAGCTGGGGCTGCCCCACTGGCGGAGACAGAGCTGAGGAAGAAGAGCGTGGCTGGGAACCTTGGCTCCCCAAGCAGTGACTTAGATTTAGAGTGAAAATTAGAAGGGTTAAGACAGAAGTCGCATCCCTGGGAAGTGCGTTCAGACCTAGCGTGTTTTTCCTTGTGTTGAACCCCTCACTGGAGGAAGTTCCTGTGCTGAACACTCTCATAGATCCCCTTACTACTCCCCCCATGGCATTGACTGAAGATCTTAGGTACATATTTGTTGATGAATGCCCATCTCCCTCTCTAGACTATAAACCGCATGAAGGAAGGGCTCATGGCATCGTCTTGTACACCAGCCTAGTTCCCATGTACAGTGCCTGACAAATAGTAGGTGGCCAGTAAATATTTATAGTTTAAATGTTTTGTATTTATTGGACAAGCAAATGGATATTTCAAGTATAGCCACTAAAAGTGCCACTGCGAATAGGCTGTTTCCATGGTTGGCTCAGAAGCCAAATGACTGAGGTCTTTGGAGGGACAACTCCACTTTGTTGCCATGAATGATGCATCAATGGTTTCTTATTTCCTTTTCCTTTTTATTTTAATTCCTTGCTAAATCCTTGACGTTATACAGTTTCCCAACAACTCATTAGGCACGCCCTGCCAGTCTCCATCATTCTCTCCACCACCTTTGATGTGCACCTTCCAACTGCAAATCTGGGCCTTAGCCGTGCCCACCTCTTGCTGCTTAACTCACCCAGGTACTAGTTTCAAATGTTCCAAGCACAGACAACCCAGGCTTTAAGACATTTCAAAAAAGAAATAGAGGAAATTATGTTTCTCCACTGCTGTACCCGATTTCATCTCTGCAGCTTTGACACTGTTGTGCACTCCCTACCTTTTTAAAACTCTTAGATGCTAAATCACCATGCTCTAGGTTCCTCTCCTACTTACCCAGCCATCTCTGCTCTCCCTCCCTTCCCCTTTCATTCCTTAAATATTGATGTTTCCAGATGACTTCTTTGTCTTCCTTCCACACTTGCTTCTAATGATTTCTCTGGTTGTCTTGCTTTCAGCTACAACATAAGTTTCGTGATTCTCAGATCCTGTCCTGAGCTCTACTACTATTCCAGACCCTAAGTTTCAACTATCTAGTGCCTGCTCTTATGAATTTCTATTGGTATTTTGCTACAGTTTCCTAAATAGTGTGTTTACAATGGATGCTTCACTGCTTCAGTTCAACCTCCATCTGTTACCTGTTTTCTTGAAAAATAAAACTGAGAGTGCCAACCTTCTCTTAAATACCTCCTATGGACTCCCAGGTCTGCAGGATAAATCATCATCACCATCATCATGACTATATAAGTGCCTGCTGTGTGCTTAGCACTGTTCCAATCATTTCATATACAGCATATTAACTCATTTAATTCTCATTCCGCACTGTGAGGTAGGTACTGGTTATCCCCATTTTACAGATGAGGAAACTGGGGCACAAAGATGACGTGTAGTGTGTTCGAGTTCGTGCAGAAACAAAGTCCATCCCTTTCAGCTGGACTACGAAGCCCTTTTCATGACTGTCTCAGCCTCCCTCTATTCTCCAGTCGCATGAACCTTTCCCTTGTTTCTCAACACTCCTCCCTCCTTCACATTCCCCTGTCTTTGTGCCTGCTGTTCCCACTGACTGGAATATTTGTTAACTCATCGTTTACTGCCGGGAGCCGGTCCATCCTTGCTGTTTCAAGGGACCTGGCATATATGGCATACTGTTCTTAATATGTTTGCTCACCTTCTTGGCACTATGTGTTTTAACCAAGGTCACCTCTCTGAGAAAGGTTGTTTCCCCAGGTAGGGATTTTCCCCTGAAGTTAGGGAGGGAATAAAACCCCTTAACTAAGTGCCAGGAGGATAATTAATCACTTTAACTACGAACAATCATGCTTAAGCTACATAATCTTTACTCCTTGGAATGGAGATAAGAAACACCCTAACCTTTGGAATAGAGATTGATAGGATTGGAATCAACTGGTATAAATACAGATTTAACAAGACAACAGGACACAGAACCTAGACACAGAACCTAGACACAGAACCTAGACACAGAACCTAGAGAAAGAAGAACTTCGTTGGAGAGAACATGGCAAAAGATCCTGGACAGAAACTGGCCACAGAACCTAGAGACAGAACCTAGCGAGAGAACATGGCAAAAGATCCTGGACAGAACTCGGCTACAGAACCTGGCAACCGAACCTGGCTGGAGAACCTAGCGAGAGAACATGGACACAGAACCTGGCTGGAGATCCTAACCAGAACTTGGCTGGAGATCCTAACCAGAACTTCGCTGGAGATCCTAACCAGAACTTCGCTGGAGATTCAGACCAGAACTTGGCTGGAGATCCTGGCTAGAGATCCTGGCTAGCCTGCTGATCAACTGAATGCTGTCTCCGTGTCATTTAGTCTTCGCCGACTCCGTCCACACCTTTGGGGACCCCTGGACCTGCTGGGGTTGGACCCCAGCAGTTTACCTGGTTAACTTTTACTCATTCATTAAGACTCAGTCCTCAAATAATTTTCTCTGTGAGGACACAAAACTCTCTGGGCAAAGTTGGTCACTCCCATCTCTGTGATGATACCTAACTTTGTGCACATTTGTCCTGTCACAGGACATTCTCTGTTTTATTTCACAATGGCGCTCTGCTATGTATCTGTGTCCTCCGAGCTCCTTAAAACCAGGAAGGAGCTCAAAGTCTTCTTTTGCTCCTTTAGTCGGGGCCTGCTATATAGTTGGTTATCAAAACGCGTTTGTTGGAGGAAACAAATAACCAGAAGCTCCCTGAGGTCAGGGGCCACATTTTTCTTCCTCAGAGCTGTGAACCCAACCTTTAGCACGACACATATAGAAAGTGCCCCATTAATATTTGAATTTAAAAAAAGAAAAAGAACTGGATTGTCAGGGTTTTAATGAAATTCAACCTAGTAGAACTTCCTATTTTGCATTTCCTAATTTGTAGGCAGCAGTCTCAGCAGCACAAAGATGGGATCTCTTGGTGGTTAATAATTAAAAAAAAATAAAATTAAAGTTAAGGCATAAGCTGTCTTGGTTTCTCTCGGTTCCCTTTTAAATTTTTCTGAAAATAAAAATCGTAGTGTAAATACATAAGAGCGCATCCCTATTTTAGACCACTGTCTTTGTTTATAATTTAATAAATTCATATTTTATATTACAGAACTATTTAGATCTCACCCATACCCACTGAAAATAAAAAGTAAAGCTAACTTGCTTGTTTAGAAGTATTGATATATTAGTGGAATTAAGTGTTTCATAATCTAAAAATTACTTTCCATTGATTGAAACCAAACAGGTGGACGGTGGTAAGGAGAGGTGTCCAGGTAGCCGGGGCTGCCTGGATGGGGAACCTTTACCTGCTGGCCGGGCTTGATGGGTGAGAGTGTGATGCCCTGGGTGTTGATCACCGGCAGGATCTGGTTCCCGATGACTGTGGCGATGATCTGGCCCTGGGCGTTGGTCAGGAGCTGGGGGGTGATCGACTGCACTTGGAGGCCCTGAGTGCCGCTCGCTGCCTGGCTCGGCGGCCCCGGATTTGGCATCAGAGGAATGGTCCCGATTATCTGCAAGAGACAGGCCCAGAGGTGAGGTGCCAGGCCCTGCCCTGGGTCCAACCTGCACCTGAAGACCACTCCTCCCTGGTCTCTGTAGGAGGCTCCCTGAGACCCCACTCAGGATCTGTGAACAGACCTGGAGACCGGGCGATGCGAGCAGGGAAGAAAGTGGGAGGAATGAGAATCTGAAGGACAGGCAGGCACACATGGACTGAAGGGGAAACATTTAAAAATAAAATCAAGCGCCAGTGATGGCAGAAACATGTGATTGCTGCCAGAGCATCAGAGATGGCTGCTTTGTCTCAGGATCAGAGGGAAAGCAAACTTCCTTGGCACTCACAGCCCTCATCCAGCTGGGAGCCACAGCCCTCGCCCACAGTGGCTCCTCAAACACGATGTCCCTTACCTCTGTTTCTTTCAATTGCCCTCCGCTCGCTCCCTCCTTTTCTCCCCCCTCCCCTCATCAACATCCTGCTCCTCTCTAAAGTCAGGGGTCAGCTCCCTGACCCCCAGCAGGCTCGGGCCTCAGCGCCCTGGTGCTCATGGTTGAGAGGCCAAGTTTTGGAGTCAGGGGGCTAGGCTGCCAGAGCTACCGATTAGCGCTATAACATTGGTCACGGAGCCTAAGCTTTCTGAGGCTCGAGAGAATTGGGATCATCAACAAATGTTTGAAACTCTTAAAATAAAGGTGAAATGACTACTGAGGGCTGAGATGGGAAAAAAAGGTGCATTTTAAACTGGGATCTAAAGGTTAGAGGCCAGGGCTTCTGTGGCAGGTGGCAGGGAAGGCTCTCTTCCCATTTGGTAGCCACTGGCTTCCATGATGGGGTCGTATGGAGCGCCACAGGAGGGCTCTGACGGGATCCCCTTACTGTGCGAAGGAGAAAGGGAGCATGAGCCGGGGCAGCAAGTGTATAGGCAGTGATGGCGAACCTTTTGAGCTCAGCGTGTCAGGATTTTGAAAAACCCTAACTTAACTCTGGTGCTGTGTCACATATGGAAATTTTTTGATATTTGCAACCATAGTAAAACAAAGACTTATATTTTTGATATTTATTTTATACATTTAAATGCCATTTAACAAAGGAAAATCAACCAAAAAAATGAGTTCGCGTGTCACCTCTGACACGCGTGTCATAGGTTCGCCATCACTGGTATAGGGTATCTGTGAGATCTAGACGCATTCACACATTGTTGGAGACAAATTAAATCTGGAAAGAACAAAGGATTGATCTGTGTTTCCAATGTCATAGACTCTCCTGGAGAAGTCAGGGAGCTGGAGCTGGAGGCTTTGCCTGTACGCTTCACAGGCTGGCTCAGCAGCTCTGCTCTGCTGGTCATCTTCCACCGCCACCCCCAGACCAGCACTGTGGCGATGTGGCCTGGGGCCACCACCAAGACATATTAATAATGCTTTCCCGTTGAAATGATTTCATTTCACCCCACATTCTTGCAACAGAGCTGGCTCTGCTGTGACTTGATGGAGGAATTTGTAAGTGATGCAGCTGGAGCTGGAGTCCAGGTCTGTCTGACCCTCAAATGCTTGCTTTTCCACTAGGTCACCGGGCTCCCACCACATGGAGAACACTGGAGGGAGCCAGCTCTTTAAATATACACTGCATTTGCCCTGGCTGGTGTGGCTCAGTTGGTTGGGCATTGTCCGGTATACCAAAAGGTGAACCTTTCAATTCCCAGTCAGGGCACATACCCGGGTTGCAGGCTCCATCCCCAGTATGGGGCCTGCAGGAGGCACCCGACGGATGCTCCACTCTCACATCGATGTTTCTCTCTATCTCCCTCTCCCTTCCTCTCTCTAAAAAATCAATAAAAATATTTTAAAAAATTCCCTATACCTTCATCCATTATAGCCATTTTTACCTGTAAAATCTTTAAAAAAATGACACTACATTCTGCCTGCCATTTCCCACCAGACAATAAGCTGCGTCAGGACTGAGTTTACGCATAACTGATACTGTCTTCCACCCCAACGGTACCCCAAACAGGCTTTTAAACACAGCCTCTCAATAACTGTCTTTCAGATAAATGGCTTCTGGACGCTGTTGTCACTGGATTCCCGATGAAACTTCAGCTCTGCAGGAAAACTACGAGACCACACATCCAGTGGCAAAGATTAGGACTGCAAATTGCCCCCTCTGCCTCCCTCCTCATTTGGCCGTTGCCTCCACCACAAAAGCCTTGTGGGCTGGCACTAATGGAGGAGCTGTGTGAATATCAAGTATCAATGGCAGTTGTCAATGGATGCGATAAAGATCGAGGAATTATTGTGAGAGCGGCCAGCAGTCCCGGAGGGAGTTAGCAGCTCTGCAGCCTCACTGATGGAGCCTGTGATGTCTATCCCACAGCAGCAGCAATGAGCATGTCCCATCGGTGCAGCAAGGTCAGGAGAAGCCACATCAATAGACAGAGCACATAAGCACTTTATTGATGAGGGTCTTGCATTAAGCAGCTGAGTATCCAAAGACCATTCCTGTGACCCCACAGGCAACGTGAAGAAGCCTGTGGAGCTGGAGAAGGGTCCTTCTGCACCCACACTGCATAGTTCACCTCTGCACACTTTCACCCTGAACTGTACCATCCCCCTCTGCACACCTGAACCCTGAACTGTACTATCCCCCTCTGCACACTTACACCCTGAACTGTACCTTCCCCCTCTGCACACTTACACCCTGAACTGTACCATCCCCCTCTGCACACTTACACCGTGAACTGTACCTTCCCCCTCTGCACACTTACACCCTGAACTGTACCATCCCCCTCTGTACACTTGCACGTGAACTGTACCATCCCCCTCTGCACACTTGCACGTGAACTGTACCATCCCCCTCTGCACACTTGCACGTGAACTGTACCATCCCCCTCTGCACACTTGCACGTGAACTGTACCATCCCCCTCTGCACACTTGCACGTGAACTGTACCATCCCCCTCTGCACACTTGCACGTGAACTGTACCATCCCCCTCTGCACACTTGCACGTGAACTGTACCATCCCCCTCTGCACACTTGCACGTGAACTGTACCATCCCCCTCTGCACACTTGCACGTGAACTGTACCATCCCCCTCTGCACACTTGCACGTGAACTGTACCATCCCCCTCTGCACACTTGCACGTGAACTGTACCATCCCCCTCTGCACACTTGCACGTGAACTGTACCATCCCCCTCTGCACACTTGCACGTGAACTGTACCATCCCCCTCTGCACACTTGCACGTGAACTGTACCATCCCCCTCTGCACACTTGCACGTGAACTGTACCATCCCCCTCTGCACACTTGCACGTGAACTGTACCATCCCCCTCTGCACACTTGCACGTGAACTGTACCATCCCCCTCTGCACACTTGCACGTGAACTGTACCATCCCCCTCTGCACACTTGCACGTGAACTGTACCATCCCCCTCTGCACACTAACATCCTGAACTGTACCATCCCCCTCTGCACACTTACACCGTGAACTGTACCAACCCCCTCTGCGCACTTACACCGTGAACTGTACCATCCCCCTCTGCACACTTGCATGTGAACTATACCATCCCCCTCTGCATACTTGCACTGTGACCTGTACCATCCTCCTCTCCACAACGCGCTATGAAAACTCAGCAGCTGACCCATCCACTCTGACTTCCCCATGTCAGAAGCCTGAGGAGCCCCACTCTATCTGACTGGGTGTGGGTTCTATGTTAGGCAGGATGCCAGTGCAGTTAGGAGCCCTGTGAGCGAGTAGCCTGGGCGAAGGCTTTGGAGTGAAGCACAGCACATGACAACTATCATACATATTGTGATGCAGAGGCAGGTATTCTGCTTCTAGAAGATTGACATGCCTCTGTGCTCTCCTTGTGTAATAAGACGGTCTGCGTGCTTTCTGGGTGGAGAGAAGAAGAAAGGGAAATGCAAACGACTCACCAGCTTCTTCCCTATGTGCAACCTCGCTTCCACACACTGCGCTGGGACATTATTAAAACATGGCCCTGCTTAGTTCCTTCCTCCCCTGCTCCCCTTCTTTCTTAGTCCCTAGCATCACTTACTGACGGTAGGACAGCACTAGTGTCAGAGCCAGAGGGATCTGGAGTGGCATGACGGAAGGAACCCTTTAATAAGGAGGGTTTGCCTTCAAGGTGGGGGTAGGGATAGGGGGCATTCTAGTCAGGAAGCTTCTGTGAAGTTATGAATTTCTCATTCTCGTGGGCCTTTTGGGGGAGCTGGGATCACTATCTCAGCATGTCAAAACCTCAATGCACTCTGATGACTTTCCTAGTATTCCACAGGTATTACTACATGCGGATTTTAATTTGCTCCCATTAATCGAAGAGTAAAGATAACTCCACATTGTGTTGCCCTAAAAATTGATGGGTGTGCTTATTTCACTCAGGCTGGTTCCCATCCCACTCGATGCTTCCACAGGTCTCCCCCAAACTCCTCCTCAGCCTCCGATTTCAAAGGTCAAAGAAGGAAATGAGAGGAACCGAAGCAGCCAAGGGGTGAGGTTGTTGGGACTCCTGAGCAGTTGGCAATTTTACCTGTGGAAATTGTATTTTGAATTCAAGGCCTTTGATATTCAAGGGAAGTATTTGCATCTACACATACTTCAACTACGTCATTCACTTCCTAAGACAAATTCTAACTCTGTTTAGATGCTGACAACTTGTAGAGCCACCTAGTACCTGCAGACCATTCTCTATGTAAGGCATGGTGATGTCGTGTGCCATGGAGGACACCAGAAGATGCTATTGGGGCAGGGGAGGGGGAGATAAAACAGTTACGTGGCATGCAAAGACTCTAATAATCCAACAGAGCAATGTTATGCTCCGTAGGAGAGTCAAGGACTGTTCCCTAAGAATCTCTGTACCTATGTGGTGGATGATCCAAAGAATATCGAGAATGAATGAGTGATTTCAGAGAAAGAAAGGTGGGGATGGGTGGGAAAGATTTCACAGAAGAAATGGGGGCAGAACAGTGTCTTGGAGGTTGGGAGAGATATGGAGAGGCAGACAAAACAATTCCAAACAAGATCTCCAGCCTGGAGGTGGAAAACATGGATGGATACGAATGAAGGTAGAGAAAGTGGAGCAATGACAGGTCAGTCAAATTCCATCTGGCAAGGGGTTTCAATGAATGGCTTTTGGGGGGATGGGGAGGAGTGCCGAAATGGAGCTATTTCAGGTGTGAACGTGGCAGAATGGACTGAACCGGCAAGAGACTACAAACCAGGAGCTCAGTCACTAGGATGCTATTGTAGTCGTCCAAGTGTGAAGCAAATGCCTCAATGAATCCTTGACATAGGGGTTGCTTGATTGGTTCACTTCCACTTCAATTCAAAAGCACGGCCTACTTTATGCCTGGGTTGCAACATTAGAAATTTTTGAGTGAGGTTATTGCCCCATCACTCCCACAGTAAATAGCTAAGGCATCGTTTGCAATGATCCTATATGTCTTTGCCATGACTCTAACAGCGTTGATTCATCTCTGATGAATGCTTTAAGCAGGCCACGGCCCACACTGGTATTGGAATGATAATTTGTGACCTGAAAGAGTTCCGGCCTCTCTGACAGGAGACTTATTTGATTGTGGCTATTCATGTTCACCTGTCTATTTCCTCAGAGGAGTTAAGAGCATGAAACACCACTGAGAATAACGTCCATGTTGCAAGAGCAACTGAAAAAAATCATTAAAATGACTATTAGTGTTCATTAGCACACATATCTCTATTTCCCTAAGAGTTTGGGTGGCTTACACGTAAATGAGACTATTTTTAATGCAGCAGCTATTATAATTTTAGCCACCAGAAAGATTATCCTGCAATTGTAGAAAACTCTGGCAATTCAGGACCATGTAACTGCTTTGAGTTACCAGGTGCTTATTACAATGCCCTATGGACTTCAGTCTAGTTCAGGTATTCAGTAGGGATGAATTATGACTAATGGAGGGTAGCATGTGCTGAATTTATTCTCTGCCAACATGTAGGTGTCATCAGTAGCAGCTGAAGGTGGTATCACGGAAGTCCAGAGCCTGCAGACAAGTCGTCTGATGGGCCACATGTTGTAATAGTCGCTGACATGCTGTTAAACTCTGCTAGAGTAGGAGATTGCAGATGTCAAATTGACAAGTAATTTTGTTGCACACATATCTTTAAGAAAAGAACCCACCGATGCTGTAGATTGGTGTCTTCCTGAGGTCTTTCAATCCATCATCAGAGACAAATATTTGTGTAACCTCAGTACTTTTTGGTCAAGAGGCTTTTGTTAACACTAACATCACTCTGAGCTGAGGAGCTGGTGGTGAGCATTCACCGGAATGAAAACAGCCTTCCCCTTCCTCGGTCCGGCCTCAGCCACTCTTCTCTCTTCCTTCGAGGGGTGATGTTGTCTTCTTTACATAATACATGCATTTCGGTCTCATTGTGCTCCTAGCTTTAAGGTTAAACTCACAGAGTTATTTTGGCAGCTCTGATGTTGATTCCAGGAGGAGGAGAAGGATACAGTTATTTCCCAAACAAAATTTATTTTTGCAAGATGCAATCTAGTGCCTTCTTGCATTTAGCTTTGGGGAACAAGAGAAGTGTGAATGTTGAGAGAGTCCTCTAGCAGAGTGTCTGAACCAGAAAATAGTAAAAGCATGATGATAAGCAGGTGAAGGAGTTCAATTAGCGGAAGCTACTCAACTAAGGACAAATAGAGTGAACATCGCAGGCAACATCCATCAGTTGGCCGTGGCTTCCTCAAGCTCTGGCGGTCCCGGGTTTAGGGAGGTAATCATGACTGATTACCAATGTCTGGCATGGGTATGGGCATAGGGAATGGCAGTGTGCCTGAAGGTGGCATACTTGAAAAAGCCCAGGGTATGAGATAAATTATCTTAGACCAACTTGAAAGCAGTGGATAACACACATTTTCTTAATGAGCAATTGTGAGAAAGAACTTTCTAAGGTATACATTTTCATGCTTATATCATGTGTATTGATAGGTATTCTACCCTAGGGAATACCTACCTACTCAATATTTTTCATTGTCAGAATTAGGTGTGCTGTGTTTGGTTTCAACTTTAGAAACATATTCACAGACCAGACTTCAGAATTGGAGGTGTCATGATCTTTAAAATGTCACTTTCAGTCACATTATAAGAAAGATAAGTTGCATGAAAATGGATGTTGTAAAAGCAGCAGCAACAACAATAAAAGCAAACTTCTCTCCTAAAAGCTTAAAAAAAATAATTAGAGGTAATTCTTAATAGAGTTTAGGAGATATATATCAAATTTCCCACTGGCTGGATTCAAGCCCAGGCTTTGCCATTAACTACTAGGAGATTGTTGGCGAATTACTTCATCTCTTAGAACCTGTCTACTCATCTTTAAAATGGGAATAATTGCCGGGGTCCAACCCCAGCAGGTCCAGGGGTCCCCAGAGGTGTGGACGGAGTCAGCGAAGAAGGAATGACATGGAGACAGTGTTCAGTTGATCAGCAGCCTAGCCAGGATCTCCAGCCAAGTTCTGGTTTGGATCTCCAGAGAGGTTTTGCTTAGGATCTCCAGCCAGGTTCTGTCCAGGTTCTCCAGCCAGGTTCAGTCACCAGGTTCTAGTCAGGTTCTCTTGCCAATTTCTGTAGTCAGGTTCAGTCCAGGATCTTTTGCCATGTTCTCTCGCTAGGTTCTGTCTCTAGGTTCTGAGGCCAGTTTCTGTCCAGGATCTTTTGCCATGTTCTCTCCAGCGAAGTTCTTCTGTCTCTAGAGAATGTTCTGTGTAGGTTCTGTGCCTAGGTTCTATCTCTCTTGGTTCTGTCTTATAAGTTCTGTCTCTCGCTGTCTTGTTGCATCTGTATTTATACCAGTTGATTCCAATCCTATCACTCTCTATTCCAAAGGTTAGGGCGTTTCTTATCTCCATTCCAGGGAGTAAAGATTATGTAGCTTAAGCATGATTGTTCGTAGTTAAAATGATTAATTACCCGCCTGGCACTTAGTTAAGAGGTTTTATTCCCTCCCTAACTTCAGGGGAAAATCCCTACCTGGGGAAACAACCTTTCTCGGAGAGGTGACCTTGGTTAAAACACATAGTGCCAAGAAGGTGAGCAAACATATTAAGAACCGTATGCCATATATGCCAGGTCCCTTGAAACAGCAAGGATTGACCGGCTCCCGGCATAAAATAATGCCCCCTTCATAAGGTTATTGTGAGGACTAAATAAAATAATGTATGCAAAGCACCCAACACAGTGCTTTAACAACCAAAAAGGTGTTCAACCAATGTTTCTTCATAACTTCATTTTGCTTAAATGCTTTTGTGGCCACTCCTGGGCTTTTGCACTAAGTTGTAAAACACCTTTTGAAATTTTCTGAATGTTATAACTTCACCATGAAAATAGTTTACTGTGAAGAACAGAAAACAGCTCACCACAGGGAAAAGGGAACTCGTCCTTGTCTTGTAATAGAGCGCTCAGTTGGAAGTTTCCATAGAAGCACCGAGAATCAGTAGGTGCCACATTCTGGAGGAGGGAGACCTTCAGACCGTCCAGAACTCAACCCTCCCAGTTTGAAACTGTGTGTCTTCTTCCCTCTTGGGGATGGGGCAAGGGAGGTGGTCTCCTTTCCTCAAGATTAATGAAAGTGGTTGAATAAATATTGTTCCCTTAAATTTGGGGGACACCCCCCTGAGGAATTTATGGGTGAGAGGCTGTGGCTTTGAGCTGAGAGGGGAGAAGAAAAAAATGCAGGGAAAGAAAGGAGAAGGAGAGGAAATAGAGAAAAAGGAAAAGGAGGAAGGAAGAGAAGAGAGAGAACGGCACTGTATGGGCACCAGCTACCCTCTCACTGACAGCAAGGCAAGGATATGTGAGTGTTCCCCAGGGCTCAATATCATGAGTCTGAGCCATTTATAATCCTGTCGTAGAGAACCCCCTGGCGAATGGGCACCGTGGCAGCATCACAGAGAGAGCTTGAGGATGGGCCTGTGGAAACCAAACCCTGAGAAGGGAGTGGGCAGCAGGACGAAAACACATTGCCCACAGCAGTGGCCGGTTGGAAGGTCCCAGCTGGGCCTCAGAAGCCCTCGTGAAAGGGCCTGCAAGAGTTGGCTTGCACCATCTGCTGGCCCAGAGAGCAGAAACCATCTTCTGACAGTTCAGCAAAGTGAAGTCAATGTTATGCCCCAGCTGGCCCCTCCCCACCTTCACCCGACCTGTCAGAATCAGGGTGAGAAGAGGAGGAAAGGGGAATCAGTCCAGTGCGGTAGGAAGTGGGACCCGGCAGCTCTTTCCCGTGTAGCAGGGGCGGGAGGAGGGCTCAGCGGGGGCTTTGGAGGTGGGGGCGGAAGTTTGTTAGGGTCGCAGTTTTCATTATTGTCGGGGAACCGGGCACAGAAGATTGTAGTCCCTAAGAGTGCCGAAGAGAAGTCATGGAGAAGACTCCCAGCTTTTACCAAGGGGGAGGGGAAGGCCCAGAAAGTTGAAAGGCACAGTGCAAAGCTTTGATGATTATTATATCCCCAAATACCAGTTCTGTCCTCTTTCCCCACTGATATAGGAAGGGGTTTGATAATCACAAATTACTAGACAAAGAAATTCAAGATTGTGATTCTCTCCTAAGCTCCCTCGAGGCTCTCTTACTGTCATATGTGCAAAGGGGTCAAGTGTGAGAGTAATGTACTGTCTTTTTATTTTTAAATTTAATGTTAACAGTTTGGGCCTATAATTTAGTAGTTTATACAAATTAAGCATGGCTTATTCATTAATATTAGCAAGTACTTTTTAAGCCATTGCTATCCATAATTTTAAAATCAGGTAAAGATAGGGACTGCCATTATCTTAATGAAGGTCAATAACACTAAAAAAGGAGATTTCATGGTTTATACTGTCAGGACTTGGTTAACTAAGGATGCTTGAAAAATAGAGGAGCAAGGAAGGCAAGAAGAGAAGCTGGAAGAAAAGAGAGGAGGAGATTTAACAAGTTACCAAAGGTAGAGGGTTTGAAATTGAGAGCAGAACATACATTTTCCCATAAACTAGGAATTCAGTTTATTTCTGTGAGGTAGTTGCTACTATTTATCACACTGATTATCGAAGTTTCAGTTGACTTAAAAATGGATACTATTCAAATGCCTTAGTTGCTGAAGTTCTTCTGAAGCTTTTGAAAACCTGAAAATTATAACAGGCAGAGCCAGTGCGCACCACAGGAGAAGGTACTGACAACACATAAGAGTCAGAAGGAATTTTGACATAATCATTTGGCAATTATGTTAGCAAGATTGTTCTCATTAGTAATCAGCAATATTTATAAGGTATAATAAAGATGTGCTCTTCTGGTTCTCCATTTTCCCTCTTATCTTTAAATGAACACAAAACTAACCCAAATTCCAAAACTCACTATTGAACACAGTCTTCCTTTGGTTTAATTGTTGGGAAGGAAGAAATCTAATGTGTATACCTTTGTTTTCCAATTGCAAATGATGAGGCGGGGTTAAAGGAACCCACTAGATCTTAATGATACAAGGCAGGATGACTGATGTCAGTTCCAAAGGTGTTTTACAGGAATAATGTTTATGGAGCATAACCCTGAACCCTGGTCATGCAGCCCATTAGCAGCAACCATCATGGAAGAAATTCCACTTCTTAGGAACTGATAGGTCTACCAGGGAAGAGTCAACTCAATCAATACAATGCTCATTCTTATTGGACGCGGATCTTTCTCAAGTCCTTCGGCAAAATGAAGTTAGCAGCTGCAGCCACGCTCTAAACTGTTGACAGTTCCCACTACAATAATACTGCAGCTGACTCTGGCACACTCTACAACTCTGGAGGCAGGCGTTTTGTGTTTTAATTTTTAATTTTAAGATGCAGCATATCTGTTCTTACATATTTTACTATAATTATGAGACTTGCTATTTTCTCTTTTATTTGGGTTCCCACTCAAATGCTAGGAAACATTGACAGAATAAAAGTTTTGATCCAGAGTATAATCAAAATATTAAATTAAATTTACACAAGATGATATTATATTGAGATGAAAATTACTGAGAAGTCATTGCAACTGCCTACATGGCTTAATCTGGAGTGACGGGTGGGCAGGGATTAGAGTCCAGGAAGTCAATAATAACAATCCTTCTCCTCCTCCTCCTCCTCCTCCTCCTCCTCCTCCTCCTCCTCCTCCTCCTCCTTCTCCGCCTCCTCTTCCTCCTTCTCCTTCTTCCTCCACATTACAGGTTCCCACCATCAACAGAAGTTTTAAAATTATACCTGAATTCTAGACCTACTATACTGAACAGTATATTAGCAAGTTCTGGATTATTTAGGGGTTGTTGGTTTTTCCATGGTGCTGTTTTCCTCCCACTGCTCTGCTTCCTTGTTACTCTACTGGGAGGTGGGATGAGGAAGATAGAAGAGCAGAGAGTCAGTTTTGCAAAATGTTAGCCTAAGGTTTGTTCATGATACTGGAATCAAAGGTTTATCAGTTTCATCTGTGACTGTGAGAGATACTCCATGATACAAAGTAGGTTCTCCCAGCAAAGGTCAAGTAAACAAGACTCTCAGCACTACCTGCAATTCTCCTGGGGCAAGGGAAACGGAATTGGAGAGACCCTTTGGGAAAAGACGGAGAACTTGCCACTTGCTCCGTGGTTGAGTTTTTTTCCTTGGAAATGTATTGCCTATTTATTAGCATACACTGAAAGGCTTTGGGTATCTGAGTTTAGTTGCTTATATAAATATTAACACTTCACATTAAAAGTATCCCTATATGAATAGATAATACAGACATATTGGCAGCAGAAGTGGAGGGATTGGGATAACTAGATAATTCTAGCAGATGAATAAAAACCGCTTCAACTTTGTCTGGAAATCCAGTCAATTGCTGGAACCTCTCTGCTTTATTCTGAATGGCTTCAAAATTAAGGGTGTTGTCTTACTGATGCATTGATTCATGCCCAAATTGATCACTCACATACTCACCCACCCACTCTCTCAGCAAAACCTTTCTGGGGTGTCTGCTGTGTGCCCAGCATGAGGCCACACCACATGGGTCACATTCCTGTGTAGAAGATTGGGAAATTAGCCATCTGAATTCATGAAAATGGTTTCTTTTGGCTTAATAGGAGCATTCTATAAATCTTGCCATCTCTGGCACCAATAACCCACCAGCGAAGAAGAAAGTCTACCCTTCTGGTAGTTAGGATAGTCAAGACGGTAGCCTTTACGTAACGCTAAAACCCCTGCTCTTTGTTTAAGTTTAATTAATTTTTTTTAAACTTTCAATTACAGTTGACATACATCATTATATTAGTTTTAGGTGTATATACCTCAGTGATCAATACTTAACTTAATATATGATCATCCCAATAAATCCTGTACCCATCCAGTACCACACCTAATTATTATTGACTATATTGCCTGTGCTGTACTTAACATCCCCATCACTATTCTGTAACAACTAATTTGTACTTCTTAATTTCTTCACCTTTTTCACTCACCCTTCCTCCCAACCCCCTCCCCTGCTCTTGGCAAGAGTCCTGCCTGCTCTTTTCTTACATTGGGAAACTGCTACAATTGTGAGGTGATCTCCTGTGACTGTTTGCATGCTCAAATATACCATTGGACTACTGAATTCAGCCTTCATTGATATACATTCTTATTTTCTCCTGAAAAATTATAGTTTTTTAATCTTTGAAGAAGTCCAATGTTATCAAAGTTTGATTTCAGGCACTGTTCTAGACTTTGGAAGTCTGAGAAATATCTGATGATACAAAATTTTGTCTTTAAATCACTTTGATTGTAAAAAGGAAGATGGCTAACATGCTTGCAGAAGTCGGATTGTAAACAGGGCTGAGTAAATTCACTGACCTCTGGCCCCCAAGAACATAACTCCCACTGGAGTGTAGAAATGGCAGACACACAGTGGGGAATGTCCTTCAGTTTGCAGAACAATGTTCCTCCTCAGTGACCATAACCCATTCAGAACAACCTCTGCCATCTGGATCCCAACACAAGGACCCATATGAATTCATTATGTGGGAAACAAGGAGGGCTCAGCTCCACCAGGCTCCCAGAGCTCCCCTTCATCTATAAATACACTATATTAATTTATATGATTTTAATGTTATGATTTTTATTATAATTTTTCTATCTATAGAATCCTAATTGTATATTTCAATCCATAGCTATTTATAACAAGGGCAAGTGTGACATGTGACACAGAGGCAAATTCCTTCAAGTCAATGAGAGAAAATGAAAAGATTTGTAAACATGATCCAGTGCTTCAAGTTCCAACTTTTTTCAGAGGTTTTACATTTTTATTATAATATTCATTATGTTTTTCCAGTAGGACAAAGACCAGAAACAAAGACAAATCTTAAGGATGAACTGGAAACATTTCTTTTCATCGTCTCTTTCCACTTTCCCATATTGACTACAAATTACACTATGAGTAATTTTCATTTTCTTTGCAGCTGCCAACACTGAAATTTCTAAAACATTTTTTTTTTCCTTCAAAAGAGAATCACTACTGTGGTTAAGCCATAATTTTGCAGCAAGACCTACTTTGTAAGTTTTATATGGCTTTGCCTAAGACTTAAACTTTTAATGCCAGTAAAAAATACTTAGCAGGGGTTGGGGTGGGTGTGGCCGGTGCAGGATGAAGGTGAGCAAAGGGGTTGCCAGGGGAGGTGGACATCTGTAATAATGTAAAAAATAAAATAAAATAAAATAAAATAAAATAAAATAAAATAAAATAAAATAAAATAAAATCCCAATAGTAAAGAAATCTGTTAAGAAGAAAAAAAGGATATCTATAAATATAAAAGCTTAACATGCAAATTGTCCCTGTGGGAGTTCGACTGGGAGACCAATCGCTTACTATGATGTGTGCTGACCACCAGGGGGCGGTGTGGAATGAAGGAAGGCTCTGGCTAGCAGCCAGAAGGCCCCAATTGGCCCTGATCGTTGGCCAGGCCTAGGGACCCTACTTGTGCACGAATTTTGTACCAGGCCTCTAGTATTCACAATAATTAAGATTGGCCATTATTTTGAGCCTAAAATTCAGGTCAGATATTAATGTTAGATATTCAGAGATATGTGACAGGCATTAGTAAGGAAATAAAAGGTTTGAATAGAAAAAAGGAATTTGAGCAAGTATTTCTGCTTTGCCTGCTGATGCCAGATTAAGTGGCTAAATCAGACTGGAGTTATTTATTGCTTGGGAGAACACCTTTTAGTTTAACTCAGCTTTGGTCCTTAGAAGCTTTAGTAAACACCCCTAAGTGAAGCCCTGACCTATGAACTGTCTATATTTCTTCCCAAATGTGAGAAAAAAAGAGCGAATAGCAATCAGAGCTACCTCCCCACAAAAAAACAAAACAAAACAAAACAACAAAAACTTAAATAGGGGACCAGTCATCTCTAATATTTCAAATTGTTTGGAGCAATGGATTTTGGTGAAGGAAATGTTTGGCAATTCCTCAAGAAAGTGCTGCTCACATTTAGTATCTCCTAGTAGTGAATGCAGTCAGGCCATAATGCTGAATTTAAATTAGTATAAACAACAAAACAAGCCTCTACGGAAAAAAAAAAAAAGGTGGGGAATGAAGGCACTCCAAGTGTCATTAAAGATGCATCTGTTTATCACCACCCAGTCTCATGAGTTCAAGATAATTCATAAGATTTTTGTGAAGAGAATATCTATTATTGTGGCAAACTTAAATGTATTTTGATATTTGCATGCAATATTTATCTATCTGTTCATTCAAAAAATAGTTGTCCTCATCACTCTAACATTTTTTCAATTTCCTCTTATAAAGTTTTCTTAATGTTCTTTAGGGTGAGACCATGGAATTTCTCATTTCTCACAACAAAGACCATAACTCATTAGAATTATGCTGATGAGTTTTTCTCATGAAATTGTATTCTCATTTACATAAGTGACCAATCTGTACTCTTACCCCTAACTATCAGGCAAGTTGTGACAGATATAGGTAAAGGGGGCCACTATATTCTTCCAACTGTGTTTTCTCACAGTTTTCTGTCCTATGGTTAATGCAATACATTCAATTGAATCGTGAAAGGCCTACTTCTGTACACTGAACTTGAACCTAGTTCTTCAATGTTCTGTGATGTGACTTTCCATTTCTACCTATCTATGATCTATTTCTCATTTCTCTTACTATCCTGTGAGCTGACATGACATCTAGATCTTGAAGAAGAATGCATCATGTCAACAACTTATGGACCAAGGAGAAAGTCGGGTACATTATTGGGTATGTGGTGTAGTAAATGGAACAATGAACATTTATTTGGAAGTTGAATGCATCTCACATGTGAATTTAATGTTTCCCCTTCTCTGATAATGCTCTGCTTAATCTTAAAACCGTTTGTAAAAAAACAAAACAAACTGATGATGTTCTAGGGATTCTAAGTTGAAATTTAGAATTTCTTCTCTTTCATTGTCCCCAGACCCAAATCAAGTTTAATTTTCATTCTCTATTTAGAAAATTGAGATGTAAATAGTTTCCTATTCCATCCCTAACTTTTTACTAGAAATCAAATACTAAAAAGAGAGCCATCAACAATAGCCCAGTGAACAATCTTTCTGATACTGGTTTTGGTTAAAGCTACTTACTAAATAATCACATATTTCCTCAATTATAAGACTCCTGCATTTTTTTAAATTGAAAAAAATGTTTTTACTGATTTTAGAGAGTGAAGAAAAGAGAGAAAGAGAGAGAGAAAAAAAATCAACGTGGAGAGAGATACATTGATTATTTGCCTCCCATTGAGCCAGAAACCTGGGCATGTGCTCTGACTGGGAATCAAATCCGTGACCTCTCAGTGCATGGGACAATGCTCAACCAACTTAGCCACACTAGCCAGGGCAATTTTTTACATTTCTTAAATTTGTGAAAGTGGCTGCTCCTAACAGCTGACTTTTTGTTTAATGCAGTAGTATTTTCTTCCATTCCAAAAAAGTTATTAAATTGATGGTGTAACTTAAAAATCAGTAGTTTCTTTAAACTTATAATATAGTAATATATTTTTTTCTTTTTCTTAGAGAGGCAGTTTCCAAAGGGAAGGATCTAGAAATGTCTGGGGCCTACCACTTTGGGAGCTTAATTAATTCTAAAATCATTTTGCTCGGTGATGTTACCGGAAGCCCAACAGAAGATTCATTGGGAATTTAGCTCAGAAAGGCTCACTGGATGAGCCCTGTTTGAAGCACTCACCATGCATTGTTTTCTCTCTGGATAGGATGCCTCGCTGAAAGGCAGCAGACCTATAGACAGTCAGACCCAGGCATCCCGAGGGTGATTTTCTCTGGCAAGATTAAGTGGAGACCTGAGGTCAACTTCTCAACATTATCTCATTGCTTTAGAGATTTCCTTGAACCTACTTGTCCAGTTCCTTTGATCAGCAAAAATAATAATGGTGAGAGTATTGATTAAAATACCCTATATTTATTTTGGCAAGGTTTACAGCTCTTTAAAATTTTCGAGTGTGTGAGTGTTTATATACCTTCAAGAGAAATCTGAGGTTGATAGGTCAAGAATTACAGTTCCTGTTTGCAGACAGAACAATGAAGGTTCCGGAGTGACACGTTTATGGAGCATGGCGGAAATGAACTTAGGTCTTTGATCCCAAGACTGTGAGGGAGGTAAGAGAGGATGGGTGTGGGCTTTGGGCTTCGATCTCCGTTCTGCCACTTACTGAAGGTGTCATCTCTGGGAGCAGACTTAACTTGCAGCATTCTGAGAATTTGCTGATTTGAGCAGCTGGGACCATCACACCTGCTGATTACAGATCATCAAACCTGTGCTCCAACAGGAGCACAGACGATAGCAGCCTGTGGTGGGGGCTCAGTGCATGGGAGATATCATTATTTCCATTATCTTTTATAGAAATTACTTAGCCTGAAGGAACATTTAGCTGAAACCTAGCTTTGCTCTAGGAAATAATATGGTTAAAGAGCATTGCACACTGAAATGAGCCACATGGACCTTAGAGTGATATTATTTTGCCATAAGGCTGCACTAATTAGAATGTGAACTATGTTGGTGAAACAAAGACCCGAGAAGTCAGACTAGCTCTGAGAAGCTGTCTGTAAATGGTGTCTTGCATGGTAAACCCTCGATTTTTGCGGACCTAGATTTAACGAACTTCAGATTTAATGGACAAAATTTCCAGTCCATATGCCATATGTGAAAGTTAACACTCTGTTAATTTTAAAATGCTCTTAACCAAGATTTGCTTATAATTAAGTTAACAGATTATTATTATTTTATTAATTCACTGTTATTTTCAACAATTTTAGCGAATAGGCCATAAGTTGGGAAAAAACACTAGTAATTTTGCCAACATAAATAAATATTACATATCTACAATAGTGTCTACACATTGAAATCTTAGAGTCACCACTTGTACACAATGTTTGGGGAATGATTAGCACGTGATCACACCGTATCTCACAGTAATTGGTTCTGTTGTCCCCTGGCCATGACCTTCCGCAGCACTTTAACCCAAGTGGGCAGATGTTCAGCCGTCTGCTAAGCCACACCCCAGCCGTGTGCATTTGTTTATTCTTGGTGACTGGTGAATGCCCGCATTTACTAGACCTACTCAGTATACATTTAAAATTGCAGTAATACATATAGAAACCTTTTCTATGAAATTAAACTTTTCATACATACTGACTTTTAGTTACACAAATGTGTTTACATAATTAAAAACTAATTTATCAATTTTTTAACGTATGCCTTCGGCAAACCGACTTTATTATATAACAGACTTCCGGCTTTAATGGACACCGCCCCTCCCCCCTGCCCCCCCCAATTAGTGCGCTATAGCACGGTTTTACTGTAATTTATTACCTGTTTAGAATTATGGCTGTTAATTAGATTACTCCATTAGTTAATTGGCCCTTTTCCTATTCGTTAGCTGAAAGGATGTGCCAACAGGCTTGATCCAAGAGCCTACACAAGAAAACATTTCCCACTCATGAAATGAAGAATAAAAAAGAAAATGCAGTGGCCAGGAAAAAAAAATGTAACGGCACAACAATCCAAAGTCCTGCTCTAGATGAGAGAGGCCTTGGTTCTCTCTGGCTCAGTCTCCGGAGGCAACCCCGGAGCTGGATGGTTTTTGGTGGACGGCTGCGCACCCCTTTAACTACAGGAGAGGGGGCGCTGCGGGGTGGGTGCTGGGGAGGAAGGCAGGGAGGCTTCCGAGGGTGCTTCCCGTTCAGGCCTCCGCCTGACGCTCATGGGATTGACCCTGTCATTCCAGAAGTGGGGGAGGCGAGGCGGGAGGGGAGGGAGGGAGGGAGGCCTCTGGCCGGGCAGGGGAAGGGAAGGTCACCGTGAGGACAGAGCCTCGCTTCTGCTGATGGCGCTGACGGCCCTGGGGCCTGAGGATGTCCAGCGTCTCCCGCGTCACGACAGGAGCAAGGCCTCCCAACAAAGCCACCTCCCGCGTCATTACCGCGGAGCCGGCCAGGGCCATCGCGGCTTCTTCGCGCCCCTCACCATCAAGGGCGCCCCACTCTTCAGATCGGCAAGAGCGGAGGGCAGTCCCGTCTCACCCCCAGCCCCCCAGCCCCCCCAGCCCCCGAGTCCCAGCGTGTGCCCAGCGTCCCGGGAGCGCGCGGGCGCCCGCTCCTCCGCCCCGGGTGTTCCCTTCGCAGCCCCGGGAGCTCTGGGGACAGCGGTGAGACACCCCCCCCCCCCCCCCCCCGCAGCTGCCGACCTGCCGTGCAGGGGTGCACGGCGCGGCCACCACCGCCAGGCCCCCGGGGCCAGCGGAGCCTCCCTGGCGCCCCCTTCTGATTGAAACCAGGATCTCACTTGAGAAACCGCGGGCGGGGACGCCTGTGAACTGCTCCCTGCAGCAGTTCTAGTGCGCCCGGCCACCCCCTTTCTAGGACAGGCACCCTGCAGTAAGTTGGGAAACGCGGGGATTGCAAAGCGAAAGGGGGTGTGGCGCGGAGCCGCTGCGGGACCAGCCTGTGTCCCCCCCCCCCCCCCCCCCCCCCCCCGCAGCCCGCAGTCGCCGCCGCGGGACACGCGACCCCCGACGGCTGAGCTGGGAGCGCACACGCGCCGGGCGCCTCCCCGCGTCCCACCCGGGAACCTCATACTCGGGGAACGATCGCTTCAATGCAAAGGCCTCTTTGAAACGAGGAAATAAAGCTCTCAACCAGGCTAACCGGGCACATTTGAGGTGTTAGTAGACAGATGGAGGCTGTTATTGTTATTGTTTTATCGTTATTACTCAAATGAAGCCAGGGTAAAAATCTTCTAATGTTACACACACACCCCAGGAACCTACCTGGTCTATATCCCAGTCTCTCAAAAAGAGCCGATGTTAAAGAATGTTATTCTGTTTAAAAATGCCATTTGATAGGCACTTCACTGAATGTGATCGGATTTTTACACCTTTTTAAAACTTCACATTATGACACTTGCAAATGAGAAAATAAAATATTTGTCAGACATTTTGAGTGTTGGTTTAGGAAACATGGCCAAACCCCATTATTAGTTCAGCACATTGCATAAATAGATTGCTCTGACCAGAATATTTAGGGGTA
Organism: Myotis daubentonii; assembly: GCF_963259705.1. NCBI lineage: Eukaryota > Metazoa > Chordata > Mammalia > Chiroptera > Vespertilionidae > Myotis > Myotis daubentonii. The sequence goes on along the minus strand of NC_081849.1, from coordinate 75,977,168 downwards.
AATATACAAACAATGACTCTGAATTCTTAGATACCTATGCTGAATTTTCAACAAAAGGTGTTTGATTCTTATTTATGCAAAATGTCTTAAGCCCAGCAGGGTGGCTCAGTTGGTTGAGCATCCTACTCACCACCCCCGCAAAAAAAGGTTGCGGCCTTTGATTCTGGTCAGGTTGCATACTAGGTTGCAGGTTTGATCCCTGATTGAGGTACCAGAGGCAATCAATCGATATCCACATTTCTTTCTCCTTTTCCCTTCCTCTCTCAAATCAATGAAAATATCTTCAGGCGAGGATGTTAAAAAAATGTCTTAAGAATATATTCAATTTTTTGTACTTAAATGGTATTCCGTATATATGATTTTGTACCTATTTAAAAAAAAATCAATATTTTTGTATTAAAAATGCAAAACTTGCATGAAAGGAATCACCGATTTTATCACAGTAATCACCTTGGGAAGGGAAGGAGAGGAATGGGAGAAGAGGATGTTAAGGCCTTAGCTGTATCAGTAATGTTTTTATTTCTCTTACAAATAAGCAAGAGAACAGAACTGAAGCTTATGTGGAAAAATGTTAATATCTAGGTGGTGAACAAGGATGCCTTTTATATTAACTTTTTGAAAAAATATTTAAAAAGTGTTCCTATACATTTAATATATTTCATTATTAAAAATGCAATGAGCCCTGACCAGTTTGGCTCAGTGGCTAGAGCGTCGGCCTGTGGACTGAGGGGTCCTGGGTTCGATTCCGGTCAAGGGCATGTACCTTGGTTGCGGGCACATCCCCAGTGGGGAGTGTGCAGGAGGCAGCTGAATCAATGTTTCTCTCTCATCAATGTTTCTAACTCTCGATCACTCTCCTTCTCCCTCCCTCTCTGTAAAAAATCAATAAAATATATTTTTTTAAAAAATGCAATGAAAGAGTATGTGTGAAATTTCCTATATTCTTGACCAACCGGCGTTAGCTGTGTACATCTAATGCACGTCATTTGCTCTAGTAACACTGTCAAAGTTACACACGTTCTCTCCTTTGCACAGGGTTTGACATTAGTTTTACAAATTCAGGCAGCTTGGCTTTGTTAGTTCTCCTACAGTAGATCTAATAAAACCCATGGAAGGGCTCAGGGACACTTACTGAATGAATTGATTATATCTCAGTCCTTTGGTTAAAATCTGCATTTATTACAACTTAATCTTCGTTCATCTTGTAGCGCTTTTTCTCTCTAAAAGAGTCTCATTTAATTTAAGTTATGTGAATTACTTTAGCAACCCATACATAGTTCAGAGTCAATTGCTGTTATTTTACCCTGGAAAGAATAGCTGTAACATTCATATATTGATATAATATAATAACTTATTAAATGCTTAAGCCATAGCAGGCACTGTGCTAAGCACTTTTCCTGCTATTACACATTTAATCCCACAACCAAAAAGTATGGGAGAAGTCTTATCACTTCTGTTTTACGGATGAGGAACACAGAGGCCCAGGAGAGTTCTGTAATGTGTTTCAATCAGGCCGGTTTCCCTCAAAGCCCATGCTCTAACCTACTCTTTCATCTTCCTGAGATGTCATCTAGCTCACTATTGCTGTAATTCAGAGGAACATCCCAATGTAAGCATCCTGTTTCTTCCTAAGATATGTACTTCTCGCCACATTTGAAAGTTATAATACTAGAATGGCCTTCCAGTTGGTGTGTGGAGCTGGTGGTGTTCCGGCATGTCTACCCACCCCTGTCCAGCTCAGGGCTGTTGAATAGAGGGGACGCACCAGGAATGGTTTTGTACCATCCAGGGTGTAGCTCTACCCTACAAGGCACAGGCTTCTGTTAGTATGAACAGACTGTTTTTCATTCATCAGGGCCTTGTGGTCCTTTTAGGAGGCAACTCCTGTCCTATAGCAAATCTCTTCCCCTCCAACCCCCCAAACCAGTTCCCCTCAGCCATTGTTTATTCATAAAATGGTGTGTGTATTTGTGGCTAAATTGAATGGATCCTTCTAATTTTTCTATATTAAAAACACATAATGTTTAGTTGATTTTTTTACTTGACTGGCTCTTTAAAGACCCAAGGGGGTCTTGGACTTGACTTGGTGCCACTTAAGATAATTTCACAGTAGTCAAGAGGTAATTTCATCAAGAAACATTCTGAGCTTCAGTTAAAATGTAAGAGGCTTTTTTTTTTAGCCCCAGGATAAAATAAAATTTCATTTGCTTTTATTTTTCTGCAATAATGCCAATAAGGAGATATTGCCAGGGGCACAAGGGAAGCCAATTCTATAGTTGAACAAATCGATGGTAAATCTACTTGCCAAATCCTAAACATACCCACGGAATGAGTGTTGTGAAAACATACACACACACACACACACACACACACATGCTGAACTATCCAGGGTAAGGATGAGTTCCCCTAAAATAACTTAATCTCCTATTACTAAGATTCTCACATTCTCAAATTCTTCACACACAAAGTGGGTTAGTTATATACAGTTATGAATTGAAAGCACATAGCATCTTAATTATTAATAACAGACAGCACTTACAGAGTGATAGCATTACTGAATGGTGACTCTGTGCCTGACTCCATTCTAAGCACTTTAATCCTGGAAGCTGGTGCCATTATTATTCCCATTTTTCAGATGAAGAAAACTGAGGCACAGAGAGGGTAAGTCTCTTGCCCAAGGTCTCACAGCTAATGAATGGCAGTCTTACTTCAAACCCCGTATTTTTTTTGTCTGTACACTGTATTGTCTCTTGCTGTATCTTCAAACCAAATATAGGATTCCAGAAAATACTACACAAAACTCTAAATGATGACGATGATGGCAACCAATTACTGAGTCTTTATGTATAGGCACTATGGTGGGCTTTTCTTTTTTAACATATCTCATTTAATCTTACTAATCTAGGGATTTAGATTTTATTATCCTTAGTACAAAGTAAAATTGAAGTTCAGGGAGCTCAAGTAATTTGCTTTAAGTCACAGAGCAAGTTATTGACTGACTTGGGAATTCAAGCAAGTCTATTGCTAGTGCTCATTGCATTGCCTAGCTCCCACACTTGGCATGAGTCCCTAGTTTGGTAAGTAAAGAGAACTAGAATATTCTTCTCAGCACTATAATCGTCATTATAAAATTCATGATCACTAATTACCAATAGGAAGCTTGTTATCTTCCCACCTCAGAGTGAGGTTGGGTATAATTTTAAAATACCTTAACATGGTAATATATATATATATATATATATATATATATATATGGTATATATGATATACCATATATGGTATAGATGGCATATGGTATATACCATATATTACCATATATATTACCATATGGTATATACCATATATTACCATATTACCATATATACCATATATACCATATGGTATATATGGTAATATGGTATTATATGGTATATATGGTATATATGGTAATATATATGGTAATATATATATACTTCGTGGCTTTATAACAGTATTTCTGTTAGAACTAATCACTCTGTAGAATAGTGTCTGACTTTTGAATTAAATGCAAATGAATGGCAGGGTCAGAAAGGTATAAACAGTGAATGACTGCACTTTTTCCTTCATATTTGCTCATAATTATTGATTGGGAGGGGGAAAGAACAGAAAATAAACATCTTAAATAAGTCAAGATTTCCCATCCCTTTAAATTTACGGAGATCCAGTAGATGGAAACATAGTCCGATTCCAGACAATAAAAGCAAAACGACAAGTCCCAGGTGGTGGGGTCTCATGTTGAGAGTTGAAGGCCAAGAGTGTGAAGAAGAGAAGTCTGCCTGTGAGGAGAGGCATCTGCCTCCTCGGCCCCTTGCCCAGCAAGCACACGCCCCTGGCCCAGGCTGCCTTGTTACCTTAGAAGTTTGAGGATGAGGTTCTGGTTTAGGAAGGTTAAGTCACTGCCCCAAGTTCATACAACTAGAAAAAGGTGACGCCTAAACCTAACCCCAGGCAGGTCTGAATTCAGCCAGGGCTCTTGGCTAGTGGGCCATTCCACCTTGGTTTCTAGGTAGCCAAGAGACTCAGGAGTGGAGATGGCTTCTCTGTAGGCTTACCTCACCAAATTATCCATGGAGTAAACATGCTTTTCAAATGTTCACTTGGATTTTAATGTTATCACTTCTGGGTGCATTTTCAAATATGAAAAATGGTTAATATCAAAAACTTACAAGAAAAGAATCTCTAAATATATTAAGAGTTTTCTTTTTGTACCTTTTCTGGGAAGGCTCTTTGGAGATTTTTAAGGAATTGAGAATAGGCTGGGTATAGTAATCCTATATTATGCCGTATTTTGAGCAAGGCCAATCATATTAACTTGATTACAATATATTTTTACTTTTTGAACCACATCAATACAAGACAAAAGAACACACACTGAGCAAGTAATTTTTGCCCTTCTTTTTTGTTGTAATTTGACCACTTTGTAAGACCTGGGTAGATATCTTTGTATCAACAGATTCAGGCATGTACTTGTTTCCTGAGAAGATGATTGTGTTTATATTACAAAGATTAAAACACACACACATAGTGCTACGTGAATGTGGCCAAGTCATCTACTTGGAACTGTAAGTATCTTGGTCTCTTCTGGCACTGCGTGGAAAACATGGTGCCATTGGGCATGTTTCTAAAACTCTCAGACAAGATTTCATGAGTGGGCCCAGCTGGCATGGCTTAGTGGTTGAGCGTCAACCTATGAACCAGGAGGTCATAGTTTGATTCCCAGTCAGGGCATATGCCCGGGTTGTGGGCTCAGTTCCCAGTAGGGAGTGTGCAGGAGGCAACAGATCAATGATTCTCTCTCACCATTGATGTTTCTATCCCCCTCTTCCTCTTCCTTCATCTCTGAAATCATTTTTTTTAAAGATTTCATGAGTAGGCAATATTGATTTCTCTGTAACTGTATCTTTTTTTTCATTTTAGGAGGTTTGTGTACTATATAAAATCAACTATTTTAATGCAGTTTCTAAAATAAAAAATTTAAATACAATCAATGCCTATTCACTATACGCAGAGTACCAACCAAGCTTCTACTTTGAAGCTCATTTCCTTAAGGGTAATTATGGGCTGGGAGAGATGGGAGCAAGCAAGGGCCAAACAAAGCAAAGGATGAAACTAGCCCCTGGTAAGGGGATGGGTTTGTAATTGGCAAAATGATCAGCCATTAAATTATCAGAAGAACAAACTCCTAATAATCCTTAAGGAATTTTCTCCATCACAAATTCTCAAGTGGTGGTGCACAGTGGTACATTTTACTTGGACACTGGAACAGAAAAATCAGAGGGAAATACACATCAGTTCGGGTTTCTATCGCGCACTCCTAAATTCTACCTCGCAAGGGCCGGCGGCCTCGCAGGAATAAATTGGGGTGTTCTATTTTGGGCCTAACTCTAGGAAACAGCTTCTAGGATTGACCTGATCTAAGAATGAGTTATAGATATTATAACCAACTTTTCCTCCACACCAATACCCGTCCCTCCAGAAATCTTAATAGGCTTTTGAGAGCCCCCATTTAGAGCCGCTGCATAAAATGATACTTTGATGAAAAGGGATTGGAACACGGGTTAAAGCCGACATTGAAAGGTGACTGTGGAGGGCACGGTGTTCATACAATCCTCCTTTAATATGTGTGGTGTGCACCTGTGATAAGATGATTCATTACCTGGGGCCGCTCTTTGACAAGCTCTATCGTTCAGCCCTCGGGGTTCTGACGGGACAATCCTGCACCCGCCCAGGAAATATAACAAGGTCAGCTTTTTTCCCTGTGACCTAACTGGAGATGGTTTAGCTTATAATGCATCTCTGTTTACTATTTATGTAAAATAAAAGCAGGGTTCGAGATATCACAGTTCCTGTTCTCCACAGAGCAGGCCAAGCAGGGATGCATAAACTCACTATCAGCTAAATAACTCCGGGAGGAAAAATCTTGGAGAGGGTGCAAGCTCCTTCTCCCTTGTGTGTCATCACCAGAAATACTGTTAATAAAGATTAAAAATGCATGTAAACTATATTGTATATATAAATACAATAATACCTGGAGAAATAAGATTAAAATGGTGAGCCTAGGAAAAAGTAAAAGAAATGGTAACATTTGAGACAGAGTGTCAGGCCTCTGAATGGAGGGCACCCTGGCACCATCAGCTTCAATTCTGGTTTGTTTTTCAAACAGCTTTTATATTAAATGGGGTTTTGAAGATGGAGCCACATCATCTTAAGCTCCATCAGTATTTTGGTGACCACAACACTGGCACATGAGTGGTGTAAGGGAGCGCGCGTACTGCTCAGGACATGAGGAAGGTTTGCTGGCCTGGCAGACTGAAGGGAACCTGCAAGCATACAAGAGACCACCGAGCTTCCATGAGCAGCAGCAAGAAGCTAGGCATGTGCAGCCAACTTGCAGTGGGCTTCACTCTAACTCACCCTTTTTCTTTGATTTTTTACACAATTTTGTCAGTCTTTTCCGATCACCTCCCCATACATCCAGAAACTGGCTTATAATGTCAATTTATTAAACTTAGAAATTTTAGAGCAGTTAGAGAAGGAAACTTACCAATTTCCAAAATTACCCAAGTTTTTAAAGAATGAAAAAAAATAAAAAAGCAAAACCAAAATTTTATTTTTAAAATTTATCTTTTTTAAAAAAATACCCTATTATGAAAAGTTAATTTCTTCAATTAAGGTCTGAAAACAAGTCACCATATAGAAATAAAAACAAAATGTGACAGACATTCTGGGGAGAAGGAAAAAGAAATCTTCCTTCTAAAATATAGAAAAACCTCCCAACCCTTCTCCCATTCTTGACATTGCTAGTAAACATTATTTATTTGCCTCATATAGATGTGGTTACATATCACTGTCATGCAAAAGAAATTCATTTCCTTTCCGAGTTCAATCTGCCATAAATATGCACTCTTGTTCCCATCTCCCACTCACCTGTCCTTGTGCATTAGTAACTAGTTGACCTGTGACCCCCTGAAGACTGGAGAGGGCATTGCCAAAGGCCTGTGAGCTTGCTATGGAGCCCATGGCTGCTGCTGCTGCAGCCGCTGCAGCCTGACTTGCTAGTGGATTATTAACCAGCTGCAAAGAGAGAAAAGATCAGGGTGAAACCACTGAGAGACGCACAGGGACAGCACACGAATACAACATTCACCGGAGGGAGAAAGTTCTCGCCCCAACTAGCTCATGCAAAGGGCCCGGAACCCACCAGAGGGGGCCTGGTGCACATTCCCTCAGAAGCTGTGGGGGTTGGGGGTGGTTGGAAATGAGGCTGGGAGAAAACTATTCTCCACCAAGACTAGGGTGCTTAATGGAGCCTGGGTTTAGGACTAGTCCAGGAGAGAGTGAGGTGGGCCATGGGGGTCTTCCTAGGTGGGGAAATGATTTGGGAGAAGTCCCTGCATTTTGTCCTTTAGACTAAATAAAACTCTGAGGAAATGTCCACTTTCCTTGAGGGAACCAAACAGAATGTGGGATTAAAACAGGAGTAGGAGTGAAAGAGAGGAATAATATATTTTTTTTGGATTTTTTCAAATAAATTGATCTTTTTCATTTGGGAATTGCGGTTTCTTTTAGGGTTATCGGGTAAGGCAGATGGCTCACTCCACCTCCTTCTCTAAAGAAGAAGGAAACCAAAGTCAGCAGAAATGGAAACCTCCAACCTCTGTGCTTTCAGAGGGTGAGTCTAGAGTCCCTTTTTGAGGGACTCACCCTGACCATGAGATTCAAGGCCAATGAGAAAGGTCCTATGGTGAACGGTCAGGTTGACATCTGCTCACTATTTTAGCTGATATATACTGTTCTGTTGGCTTCTTTCCTGGGACAAGAGTGAAATAGAAAGAAGAATTTGATTGGGAAGGGGGGGCGCTCAACGGGGAGGTTATGGCTGCCAAAATCAGTTTTTCATGGAGACCAATTCAATATTCTTTATCCTGCCAATTTTCCACACCACAGGTTTTCAGGCCTTCTGACCATGAGGCAGAAGTGTAGCTTGAACTAAAATCTGCATTTAGGTTAATGACTAGATATAAATTCAAGAAATATTATAACTATTTTCACAGTATTGGTTTTGATACATGAATTTCATTTGTATTTATTCTAGGGTGTTATTTTTTCCCATATAGTTCCTCTCAAGTACAACAATTGTTGTGTGTAGCAATGCATTTTCCATCACCAGTTCCCACATCCATGAAATTCCTGCATTTTAGCAGGAACCTGCCAAGGCTAAGACTTGGGAGAAAAAGAATTAATGCCATACTTAATGCAAGTCCTGGAAGCTCTTTGAAAGATGCATCTATCTTTCTTTCTTCCTTTCTTTCTTTCTTTCTTTCTTTCTTTCTTTCTTTCTTTCTTTCTTTCTTTCTTTCTCTCTCCATCCTTTTCTCAGTCTCTTTTCTTTCTTTCTTTTCATTCTTTCCCCCCCAAAAATATTTCATTATTTAATTACTTTGAAAATTTGCCTAGAATTTATACCATTTCACAATGAGGAAATACTAGTTGTCAAAGGAACAGAAAGAAGAATAGGAATTAATAATTCTTTCTTCATAAATGTGATATTTTTATCTTATTGGTTTCTTTATTTATTACCAATTTTTGCATAACTAGTTCTACAGTAATTCCATTGACCTAGCACATTTTTTAAAAATGAAAATCCATTTTAAGCTTATTCCTTTATGTCTTTTGCCTTTATCTCTCTACTAAAAGACAATCATGATTTTCTTTTTAAGGAGAAAAAAAATTCTCATTCATCAGCCTAAAGAGAAACCCTGTCTTATGCCAGATTACCACCATGAGATTTAAAATTCAGGTTGCCTTGATCTTGGTTTTCTGGGTATATTTTGACAGTGTATATGAGGCAAGTAATGGTAATATTAAGAGAGAACTCTTTTTGTTTTTGGCTTGACTACCTAAAGGGATAAAGTTCATAGTGTGTTCATTTTTCACTCGTAAAGTAAAGAGATCCCTTGAGGAATCCCATCCCCAAACTGCCAGACAGGGACTGCCCATCGGTATACTAGTCTCAGATTGTCTGCCAGCTGCTAGTTTTACATTTCTTTTATGTAATACGTTGAAATCATAATGAAATTCCTGAGTTTCAGGGAGATCTCAAAATAATCTTCTTAATCCTCAAAGAAAGATTAAATTATGTGGAGTTTGGTTTTAGTGTTGAATATACAATTTTGGATGAAAAATGTAAGTTAGTATACACTGAGTGGCCAGATTATAATGACCAGCCAGATTGTTATGACCACCCCACCAGTGCTTCATTGACACTTCCAAAAATACTGAATATTGAAAACTTCCTAATCAAATACTCCCAAGGTTTTATTATTATTATTATTTGCATAACTAATTCACTTCATTGTACTGATGGGGTGGTCATAATAATCTGGTCGGTCATAATAATCTGGCCACTCAGTGTATATGGAATTCTCTCTGAAGAAAATAGATGTGATTCCTATTTAATGAAGGGAAAATATTTTTAGAAGTTGTAAGACATTTCTTAACCTCTAGGTCAATCAAAAATTCATGTAGGAAATTGTGGAATTACTCTCTGGATACAATACAGCAGTGCAGAGTGAGAATTTCCCACATTTAGGACACTTGTATTTTGTTCAGCTATAGCCCCATGCATTTTCTGTAAATACAGGCATTATATAAAGGTTAAACTATTATTCTAAATGTAAAACCAAATAGATACTTAACGGTGGGCTCTGAGCCTTTGTGTAATGGGGCCAGGAATGGGTACCTTCTGCTGCTTTGGAAGATTGCTTCAGCAACCACAAATGTACAGATTTTGTTCATTTTTAATGTTTATTTCCTCTGTATCTGGGCCTAGATCGAAACCCAATTTGTTCCTTTTTGCTGCCTTTCATTCTTAATGATGCAAATGCCAACTGGATGACTCTTATTTCCAGTCTGGCATCCCTAGGTCTTTGTGAAAAGCGAGTGGGCTCTCGGGAGATGCCTTGCTGGCCCTTGGAACTAGAGCTGGAACTACCGGCGAGGGAGTGTGGTGTATGCAGACAGCGGCTACAAGTCAATCTGTAAGCTGACAGCATTTCAGGTGGACCATTGGGCTGTTGATGGATACAACTTGATATCTTTTGGCTTTTCTGTCTGCAACTGCCAAGGCAGGGATGTTATATGCAGAAGACATGTGGCAAGGAGGGGGGAGGGGATGGTGGGGAAACCACAAGTGTTTCCTTCATCACCTCGGGTCATGTCACTCTGTGTTGTCCCCAGTCATGTCATATTAGCAGTGTTCCTATCAACGCTTCCTCTTGATTGGAGACTCGGTGTAGATTTGGACAGCGGGGCGCCCAGGCACAATAAATGCACATAATGAGCATGCTAACGTTCTGGGGTCAACTGGATATTTTGAAGTTGCTGCCAAGTTTAGGCCTTCAGATCTTTCATTGCCAGTGTGCCTGACCAGCCAAGGATGGCCCAGATAAAGTCTGACTGCATTACGTACTTGTATTTTCAACAGACCAACTTGAAAGACATGCTGAATTCTAGTGCATACAATTTATAAACGCGGAAGATCTCAAAGCAAGGATCTGCAGGGGGCCAGAGTTCTCATGCTCCACCCAAATGGATTCTGGTCTGTGCATACAAATGGATTCTGGTCTGTGCATACATCAAGCTATAATTCTGGAACCTTAGATAGTCTAAAAACCTACTAAGAGAAACACGGATTTCTTAAGATACCATCTCCCAAACTTTTAGGGAATAAAATAACAGAATAATTTTTAAAATAGTTTTGTTCAAGTAAGGAAGGACCCCAAACCTCACAGAGCCATGTCTTCCATTCATGCAGTTGAAGGCATCGGCTCTGAAACCAGACTGCCTGGGCTGTGACTTTTAGTAAACTATGCCTCCTTGTCTCATGGGTAGAATGGGTGTAAAAAGAGTATCCATTTTACTATGTAGAAAAATGGAAAATGTTTATGATATAAGTGAATAAAACAATACAAAATGAAAAAATATGCATTTAAAAATAGCAGTTATTTCAGGTACACGCTCACAGAGTAATGACGAGAATTAAATGAGATTACACATGCAGATGTTTGAGAACAATACTTTGCACATATCACATTCTTAATAAATGCTCGTTATTCTCACAGTTCATATTGTGTTTGAGGATGTTGAACTGATCAGTTTATCAGAATTCAAATTCAACTCAACAAATATCTTTCCACTTTTGAAATATTACAAACCCAGGTATGTTCTCCATTTTTATATTTTAACTGTATTCTCTAATTTTGCTGTACTTATTTTTTTTTAAGTATCTTTTTATTGATTTCAGAGAGGAAGGGAGAGGGAGAGGGAGAGGGAAAGACAGAAACATCAATGAGAGAGAATCATTGACCAGCTGCCTCCTACATGCCCCCCACTGGGGATTGAGCCCCCAACCTGGGCATGTGCCCCCCCGGAATCGAACTTGGGACCCTTAGGTCCGCAGGCTGATGCTCAATCCATTGAGCCAAACTGGCTAGGGCACTGTACTTAATTTTTAAAGGGTAGCTTAAAAGAAAATATTAGCTAACTAACACGATTATTAGATGAGGTGAGTAAAAAGACAAATAAGTTGGTTAAAAATATTTCAGACTGGCCTAGCCGGTGTGGCTCAGCGGTTGAGTGTTGATCCAGGAACCAAGAGGTCGCTGGCTCATATCTGGTCAGGGCACATGCCCAGATTGCAGGCTCAATCCCCAGGAGGGGGCATGCAGGAGGCAGACGATTGATGATGTTCCTTTCTCATCAATGCTTCTGTCTCTCTATTACTCTCCCTTCCCCTCTCTCTCAAAATTAATAAAACATATAAAAAATATTTCAGACTGGAGGAGATCATAAAGAAGTATTTTAAAACATGATTTCTCCTGTTTGTCTTGGGCTTCTCATATTTGATTATTTATAGAGAAAATGGTGTTTTAATTTTGAGGCCCGTGTCAGTATGTGACAGACCAGCAAGGGAAACCTCCTTTCTATTACATTATCCACACACTTAGTTTACATTTGTTAGATTTCTACAAGGACACCCATTTTGGAGTTTAATTCCTGTGTTATGTCAAAATATTGTGAATAAATCCCACACTTGCTGATTTGATAGTGGAGCCATGCAGGAAAAAGATTTATTTTAAATTTTTTTAAAATAGGATTTGCAGTTCCTACATCAACATATCAACATTGGTCATTGAGTATAAATCTATAGCGCTTTTGTGCACATCCTTGTTATCTGTGGATACTAAATGTAAAGGGTAGTGAGAAGAAAAGCTTTGATAAAGTCTCTTTTAAAAAAAATATATATTTGAGAACCAAGATGGCGGCATAGGTTAATGCCGGAGATTGCTGCCTTGAACAACCAAATCAAAATACACCTAAAAGACGGAACGGACATCATCCAGAACCACAGGAAGGCTGGCTGAGTGGAAATTCTACAACTAGGAGGAAAGAGAATATCATACCCAGACTCAGAGGAGGCGCAGTGCTGAAGTGAAATACTCAGGTACGGAGTGCGCGCAGGGCGGCTGGCGGCTGAGGGCGCGGTTGGTGCTTTCAATCGGGAGGGAGTCTCAGATTCTGAGCTCCAGATCCGGGCGAGTCTCTAGGGACCCAGACTCAAACGGGAGAAGCGGGACTGTCTGGCTTCAGTCAGAACTCGAAGGCAGCTTTCTCTCCGAGGTTTGCAGTGGTTTCTGGGACTCTGAGAGGCAGAGCCCCTAGGGACGGAACTGAGAGCTGCCATAACTGCTCTCCCTGGCCCACCCTGTTGATCCCAAGCCCGAGCGACCCACCCACCCTGCCCAAGCCCTGCGCAGAGCCATTTGCCAGATAGCCTCAGGTAAAGGCTGGATTAGCACCTCCCTAGAGGACAGAAGTTTTCCCACTGCAGACACAGCTGATTCTCACAGCCAGCTGGCCTGGAGGTCAAATCCCCCTAGTATTAACTACAACAATCAAGGCTTAACTACAGGAGGACTGCACACAAAGACCACTAGGGGGTGCACCAAGAAAGCATAAAAAATGCGGAGACAAAGAAACAGGACAAAACTGTCAATGGAGGATATTCAGTTCAGAACCACACTTTTAAGGTCTCTCAAGAACTGTCTAGACGCCGCCGATAAAGTTATTGAGATCCTCAACAAATCTAATGAGACCCTCGATGTTATGATAAAGAACCAACTAGAAATTAAACATACACGGACTGAAATAACGAATATTGTACAGACTCCCAACAGCAGACCAGAGGACCGCAAGAATCAAGGCAAAGATTTGAAATGTGAAGAAGCTAAAAACACCCAACTGGAAAAGCAAAATGAAAAAAGAATCCGAAAATACGAAGATAGTGTAAGGAGCCTCTGGGACAGCTTCAAGCGTACCAACATCAGAATTATAGGGGTGCCAGAAGATGAGAGAGACCAAGATATTGAAAACCTATTTGAAGAAATAATGACAGAAAACTTCCCCTAGCTGGTGAAAGAAATAGACTTACAAGTCCAGGAAGCACGGAGAACCCCAAACAAAAGGAATCCAAAGAGGACCACACCAAGACACATCATAATTAAAATGCCAAGAGCAAAAGACAAAGAGAGACTCTTAAGAGCAGCAAGAGAAAGAAACTCAGTTACCTACAAGGGAATACCCATACGACTGTCAGCTGATTTCTCAACAGAAACTTTGCAGGCCAGAAGGGAATGGCAAGAAATATTCAAAGTGATGAATACCAAGAACCTACAACCAAGATTACTTTATCCAGCAAAGCTATCATTCAGAACTGAAGGTCAGATAAAGAGCTTCACAGATAAGGAAAAGCTAAAGGAGTTCATCACCACCAAACCAGTATTATATGAAATGCTGAAAGGTAGCCTTTAAGAAGAGGAAGAAGAAGAAAAAGGTAAAGATACAAATTATGAACAACACACATGCATCTATCAACAAGTGAATCTAAGAATCAAGTGAATAAATAATCTGGTGATCATAATAGAATCAGGGACATAGAAAGGGAATGGACTGACTATTCTTGGGGGGGGGAAAGGGGTGTGGGAGATGAGGGAAGAGACTGGACAAAAATCGTGCACCTATGGATGAGGACAGTGGGTGGGGAGTGAGGGCGGATGGTGGGGCGGGAACTGGGAAGAGGGGAGTTATGGGGGGGAAAAAGAGGAACAAATGTAATAATCTGAACAATAAAGATTTAATAAAAATAAATATATTTATATATATTTTTATTGATTGATTTTAGAGAGGAAGAGAGAAAGATAGAAACATCAATGATGAGAGAGAATCATTGATTGGCTGCCTCCTGCACACCCCCCACTGGGGATCAAGCCACAACCCAGGCACGTGCCCTTGGCCGGAATCGAACCTGGTACCCATCAGTCCGCAGGCTGATGCTCTATCCACTGAGCCAAGCCAGCTATGGCTGATAAAGTCTCTTGAAGGCACACTCTTAAGTGATGTCACATATGTATGACATTAAATAAGTGTCACCATAGATGATGGAGGGAGTATCTTGATCCAAGTCTTGCCCCATCTTCTCTTTCTCAGAAATATGCACATTCTACCGCTTGGTAAAGAATTCAGGTTTTTTGAATCTGAACATTAGTAATAGCAATACTTTTCATGAAATTTTGCTGATGATGTTATTCTATTATTAGAAATCTTATTTACAAAAATATGGCAGCAGGATGAGGCAGTATAGCTATGGTATTATATTTCCATGTTTATGCCTTTATTCCAAGAGGGCCTTATGAATACAGAGGCTCAAAACCTTCCTTTGGAGCATAATGGACCCATGATCTATAGTTTTATCATTCTCTTCATGAGCTATGTGGATTTTATAGAGTATGGATTTTGGAGCAGCTCTCTTTGCTACTAACTTTTCAATTTAGAATCCTGCAAATGTGGTGCAATTTGTTTTTCAATGAGGATGTTCATAAATGCATTCATCTCACTCTACTCCTTATTTAGGGTACAAAGTGACTTGCAGTGGCTGCCTGGAAACAAGAAGACCATTGTGGCTTTTTGAGTTCACTCACATACATTCGGTCTTGCTTTTCTTACACTGTGTATGTGAGAACTGTGTCTCAGTTCCTTAGGATTCTTTTAACCAAATCAGCACTTCCACATCTTACCCTCACGTCTTCTCTTCAAAGGTCAGGGAAATTCCAGCAGATACATACAGGAAGGGTGGTCATGTTCATCTCAACAACATACTTGATGTGTGTTTTAGCCTACTAGGCTTTCCCCTGTGGTCTCATGATTATAATGAAAAGGAAAATGGGGGGCGGAGGGGCGGGGCTGGCAACCTAGTTCAGTATCTGGTTAAAACTAATCTTACTTCCCCACTCTGACTGATTTGGGTGGAGCTGCAGAGCCCAACCCCGGGGCTCCACCAAGCTGACGTGGGCGGAGCTGCGGGACCCTCAGGGGCCGCCACAGGAGGAGATATACAGGTCAGAGCCTCCCCATGAGGTCAGTTCAGGCTTTGGATCCGGAATTCCCCTGGACTAGCAGATCTGCGAAATGAAGGTTAAACTTTCCTCCCTCAGAGCTGGCTGATCGTTCTCCTGTGCCTTCTGCCACAACAATCACATGTTATAAAACTCATGTAGCAGTTAGGAATAAGTTCGTGAAGTTGAATATGGAGCCAGGTTTTCCTGCTTGCTCTCTGCGCAGGTCTCCACAGAGATGACAGCATGCTAGATGCGGACCATCCACATTTCTGCCAACAGAAGTCTGATCATTGTTGAGAAGTCTCATGCTGGAGTGGCAAGATTTGCAGTGATGACTCAGGCACTGCAACGTACTAAGATACCTTGATTCATCAATGTAAAATCATATTGAGTTCAGGATAGTTTTAGAATAATTTATATTTTAATTTCGTGGTAAAACTTTAAGTATACTAATTTTCTATTAATGCTTCAAGACCCAGCCATGTTGGTTAACAGGGGAATTTTTAAAGCTACTACTAACTTTTCTAACTCTGAGTAACTTTTCTAAAAGAAAGTTACTACTATCTTTTCCAGAAAGGATGAGGAAGGGAGGAGTTCCAATCCCCCAGGGAATCTGGAGTGTGCTTTAGATCCCGCTCTATCTAAGGCAGGGGTCCTCAAACTACGGCCCGCAGGCCACATGCAAATACAAATCTTGTATTTGTTCCTGTTTTGTTTTTTTACTTCAAAATAAGATATGTGCAGTGTGCATAGGAATTTGTTCATAGTTTTTTTTAAAACTATAGTCCGGCCCTCCAACGGTCTGAGGGACAGTGAACTGGCCCCCTGTTTAAAAAGTTTGAGGACCCCTGATCTAAGGCACAGAAGCTGGGTGTTCATGCTTCACAGAGATTCCCAGAAGAGCTCCCGGGTTGAGGAGAGGCCTGGGAATGAAAGCCCAGGTGATGTTGCATTGCTGGCTCTTTGCTCTTGGGGGGAAGTGGAGTCCTTGGACGGAGGATGCAGGTGCTGGTCATTGAAACCCCTGCCTAAGGGGTGAGGGGAACTCACAGAAAAAAGGGATTCCAAGGGATCAGGGTGGAGCATTAGCACTGCCTGCTACAGTGCAAATGTCACTTCCTTTTACTCGTTAATATTTACTCCCAGAAACATTTATTCAGTACCCACTATGTTTTGGGTGCTGTGTGAGGGGAGACTGTGAGTGACAGATTGGCATGTTCCTTACCCTCATGGCACAATTAAATAGGGAAAGAGGTTTTGGTGGGAAGGAATGGGAAGTAGAGAAAGATGAGTGGGCAAGGGGGCAGGATCCAGACCTTTTAATGGATCCTCAACTATGCCAGGATGTTTGCATTTGCTGTTTTTAAGTCTATAACTCTCCCTTTCAGACATCTCTTTTTCCCAGGCTATCTCCTAAGAGACACCTTCTTGACTACCCTAGCTAAATGGCATTCCCCTCCCCCCCTTTTTTAGAGATTCATGCCAAAACATGTATAAGCAAATGATATAATGTTTGTGTTTATTTCAAAATAATCCAGGGCGGGGTGGGGAGAGTGGGTAGGGAGAGAGATGAGGTTCTTGGTTTGATCATTGTAGAAGCATAAAGGTGGATATTGACCTTCAAACAACATGGGTTTGAACTCTGGGTGTCCATTTATATGCAGATATTTGAAATAAATACAGTAAATATATTTTCTCATATGATTTTCTTAATAGCATCTTTTCCCTCTAGCTTATTTTATTGTAAAGAATACAGTATATGACACAAACAGAATATCCCAAAATATGTGTTAACCAATTGTTTATGTTATTGGTAAGGCTTCTGGTCAGTCAATAGTAGCCTATTAGTACAGTGGGCCCTCCCCATCGGTGGGTTTTCAATGGTGGATCAAAAATACCATGTTTGATCTGTCGTTGGTAGAATCCACGGGTGTGAAACCCGAGGGCACGAAGGGCTGACTGTAGTTAAGTTTTTGAGGAGTCCAAAGTTACACATGAACTTTTTGACTGCATGGAAAGTTGATGCCCCAGTCCCCTGTTCAAAAATCAATTGTCCTATTTTTTCTACTTTTATATTTGCTTGCAATTTTCCATAATAAAAAGTTTTAAAAATTTATTTTTCACTCTCCATCACATCTTCTTACTTGTTTCACAACATTTTGAATCTAACAGTGTATTACTCATTTTTTTGCTCTTTTCGTTCCTCTGTCTAGGATTTAAATGTTTGCTGACGGCTAAATCTTCAGCTCCTTCAAGAGTACCAGGCACTCAGTAGGCCTTCAACCAATGTTTATGAAATAAATGTATGAAGAAGTGAGTTGAACATCTCTTGGCCTCACTGGGAACCTGGTGGGAGGTTGACCCTTCAATATTTATAAAAAAGAGTAAAAATTTTGGAGGCAAATTTGTCTAAACTCTTCTGACATTGTCATACTTTACAGCAAGCATGTCAAACTCAAAGGCTAACATGGGCCAAATAAACAAGGTTTAAGTTTATGTGTGCTGCAAAAAAAAAAAAAAGCTTCAATTTTCATAGAAACATACGTTTATTTCAATAGAGACATGCTGAATTCAAAGGGTAATCGTTAACATAATATAATAGAAAATTTTAATAAAAAATATTTTTTCTTCAACATTCACTTACCAGACACTGAATAACTGCACAAATTAATAATCATAATGCAAATACCACTATTTTTCTTGTTCTCCGAAAGTGAAATATTTCCTGTTGCGCACACCAAACAAGTCAGTACAAGACTAAGGATGTGGCAATCGCCTGCTAAAATATTCACTGCTAGTATTAGTGGAGAGAAATGGTGTGCCTGTGCATAAAGTGCATAAGGTAAATGAATGCAATACGGTTATAGTAATCAGTCATTAGCGAACGTTGTAGTTTGTTATTAATAATTATATGTAACAGGCTATTGTAAAAATTAAGTTAAGAAATTTTTATTAAAATGTTTCTTACATACCGTTATATTGGCTGGGCCGCAAAAATACTCATTGTGGGCCACATGTGGCCCATGGGCTGCGAGTTTGACATGCTTGCTTTACAGTCTCCCACACCAAGCTGACTGACTGGTAAAAGCCTGAAACATGGGTGACATGGTTCTGAGGTTCTTGAATAACCCCTGATGTGTCAATCATGTGAGTTGGCACCAGCCCTTACAGTTTTCCTTCAGCTGCCCAGACAGATTCTCAGAGGTGAAAGGGGGACTGGATAGCATTTCTGACTGGCTGGGAATACTCCAGGATATAAAACTCAACAATGACAGCATCTAAAGATGAAGACCCACAGATACACTGGGCATCTTGGATCAAAAGTTCCCTGACTTTCCTAGAGTTTGCATGGCTGGAATTGAGTGGGGACATGGCTGGGAAGAGGGCTTAATCTCTAGGTTTGATGTTATTTGGGAGCTGAAGGATAAGGTGGCATGGAATGAGGATTTTTACATTTATCCTTGGGCTATGGTGAAAGAGGTAGAGTTGGACCATGGAGCCTACATTTGTACCCAGCCTTGTGGACTAGAACAAAGCCCATGCAGACAGCAGCATGGACAGGAGCAGAAGGATGGACTCAAGTACTTCTGGGCACAAGCAACGCTGCTTTGAGGCCAAATTATGGGGGCAACATCAGTGAACGAGGGGGCAGGCCCTCCCTTTGTGCAACCTCACTGTGGTGGAGCTACACAGGATATCTTCCCACTTGGGCATTTAGATGGTTTATGGCTCCTAGAACCAGTGGACACAGGGTCAAGAGGAAGACTCTAGACAGATGTCACAAACCTTGGACATCATTGCATCTATGAGCACATGTGGACACCTGTGAGAGTGTTCTAGAAGCACACTGAAGAAAGAGGTAAATTCTGCAGGAGGCCCAGGTCAGATTGTGCAGCATTACCCATGAGATCAGCACCGAGGAAATAGGACTGCTTCAAAGAGGAGAAGGAAACAAACAAGTTTGGTCTGCACACTATGATTTGGGAGCAAACTATAAGGAAGCGCTCCAAAGGGAAGCAGCTCTCTTTCAGCTTTAAATTTACGGATAACACAGTCAAGCCCAGAGTTGAGGGGAAGAAATAGCTTTTAACTTATCCCAATACATTTGATTTTGAAGTAGAG
This sequence comes from Myotis daubentonii, assembly GCF_963259705.1. Taxonomy (NCBI): domain Eukaryota; kingdom Metazoa; phylum Chordata; class Mammalia; order Chiroptera; family Vespertilionidae; genus Myotis; species Myotis daubentonii. The sequence continues at coordinate 75,957,573 of NC_081849.1, read as the reverse complement.
AGGTCAGCATTATGGAAACACACCAACTCTAAATCAGATTTCATCTAAGTTATATGTAGACAAATACTGTGTTACCACAAGCCTACACATCTCATTTCCTTTTCTGTCTAGTCCTTCATTTAATAACCTGAAAATCTATCTTTTTATTGAGTTTGGTGCTATTTTCTTACTTACATACAATAGTGCTACTCTTACCAATTGCCTATTGTCATGGCACATTAGTTAGGTGAATTTGTTGATATCTCTGTGTTTTTTATTCTATCATCCAGTTTAAACAAGTGATTGGGAGCACTCCTGTGATGAAAGAAAAAAGGCTATACTTAAAAAAAAAAAAAAGAAAGAAATTGCTGCCACAGTACAGTAGTTGGTATTATTTTAGTTTGGAGCTATAGGAACACACCGCACACTCTTTCCCTGCCCATGCCTACTTTGCTTAAGTTACTTCCCAAGACTTGTGGAGAACCTGCAGGGAAAAGAGGTGCTATCAAGGGCAGAAGAAAGAAGAAAGGATGCAAGACAGAGTATGGTCTGCCCTAGGGAGCCTCAACGCTGCTCATTAGCTATTTCCGATAAATAGCCTGGCCCCCAGACTAACGCAGTGGTGAACAAGGCAGGAGCCTCTTGCCTTGAGAAGCTTCCAGTCTAGTCCATCAACTGTTGATTTCTGTCCCTGGAAGCCCTGCTGCAAGAGTGTGGAGCAGGGAGTCCAGATGAGGTCTCAGGCAACCAAACCCTTGGGAACCAAATCTGAAGGGAATTTTAGGAGTTGATTGGGGAAGTGGGACGGGGAGAGACAAGGCTTCCCAACCACTAGGAATAGTGTGGTCACAGATGTGGAGGTGAGAGACAGCGTTTTGTGGGTGTGGAGCCACTAGGCTGGCACTTGGATATCTTGGGAAACAGAAAGTGAAAGAAGGGAAGTGGCAGATGATGAGATAAGGAGTGAGCTGTGGGTATGGCACTTTATAGGGCTTGCCCTTCATTCTAGGGCAGAGGAACATGACCAGATCTGGGTTAGAATGGTCACTTTGGAGACTGAGTTGGACTGGAGTGGGGGCAGATCAGACTGGAGAGGAAGGAGAACCGGAGGCCCATGAAGCAAAGACAGAGGCAGAAGGCTGCCCTTCACTAGGAAGGGTGTGGCTTGGGCTACCTTGGCACATGGAAGCACAGTCTAGCTCACCATCCATTGACTCAGCAAACATTGAGAATCAACTGTATGCCACATACAGAGATGTGGTCTTGAGAAGGCTAACCTTCCTATAGCACTTTAAGTTGAACTTGCCCAACATTTGGAGCCTTCCCAAAGAAGCAGAACCAAACTATGTTGTCAACCTGACACATAATAACCTCTATTTTGTAAAAACTGCTGTTTAAAATACTCTGCTAGCTGAAACCGGTTTGGCTCAGTGGATAGAGCGTCGGCCTGCGGACTGAGGGGTCCCAGGTTCGATTCCGGTCAAGGGCATGTGCCTGGATTGCGGGCACATCCCCAGTGGGAGGTGTGCAGGAGGCAGCTGATCGATGTTTCTCTCCCATCGATGTTTCTGACTCTCTGTCTCTCTCCCTTCCTCTCTGTAAAAAATCAATAAAATATATTTAAAAAAAAAATACTCTGCTAGTTTTAGACGGTCCCTTGTTCTATAAATTAACGTTGCTTTTAGCTTCTATCTGTTTCTACCCCACCCCCATACCAGGTGCCTGTTAGTTATCTACTAAGTTGTGCTGTGCTTAAGGCCTTAGCTCCCTACAAGATAGTTACAAGGCGCACTGTGCGCCCCCCCCCACCCCCATCCCAGCACACAGGGTTTCTTTTGTTGTTGTTTTTAAAGCCTTCAAAAGGTCTGGAAGTCTCATTCCAAATTTGGGAGACAAAGAGACCTAGAAACTATAAAAAGGGAAAGCTTCCTTCATGCCGGTGCTCAGAATTTGAGACATATTCCTCTGAGCCTGCTAGCGTAATAAAGCAGTGTAACTCCATTTCTCTAAGCGTTGCTTCATTTTTCTCTGGTCTTCTGTAACAGTCTCTTTCCCAAAGATCTTCCAGGATGTACAGAAATAGATGTGTAGACAGATCAATTATGAGCCAATGGGTCCCAGCCACGGTAGGGTGGGCTCAGTGAGCTGTGGGAGCCTTGGAGAACTGGCTAGCTCAATGCAGGAAGAAGAGGGGTGTCAGGAGAGCTTCACAAAATAATTGATAGCTCAATCCTGAGTAAATGATAGGTCCAGTAAGCAGGCATTTAGAGCTGAAAAAGACCAAGTTCAAAATTATGGGAACATCAGAATGTATGGTGTGTTCCAAATGTCCAGAGCAAATTAGGCAGGAAATTTTGAGCTGGGTTCTGAAGGCACAAAAAGAAGAATGTGTGTGTGTGTGTGTGTGTGTGTGTGTATGGCAAGCAGGTGTTCATATGCTATAGAGCAGTGGTTCTCAACTTTCTGGCCCTTTAAATACAGTTCCTCATGTGACCCAACCATAAAATTATTTTCGTTGCTACTTCATTACTATAATGTTGGTACTGTTATGAATCATAATGTAAATATCTGATATGCAGGATGGTCTTAGGCAACCTCTGTGAAAGGGTCGCTCGACCGCCAAAGGGGTCGCGACCCACAGGTTGAGAATCACTGTTATAGACTGTCTCCTGGGCAATTTCCCTGTAAGCTGTTGCTATGAAAACACCTAAATATTCAGACCCTTTTGCAAGATTATGGAGATAAGCTTAACAGCTTTGTAGCTTAGGTAACAACACTGATTGCTAGTCTGCAGGTCTTAAAATATTTATTTTATTAAAGGGAATCTAAACTGCTGACCAAAAATTAACCATGGAATTTTGAGTAATCAAAACAAAGTCATCCTCTTTTGTTTGTTACAAAAAATTACAGAAATGTATTATGAAGGGCCACCATTGTATCCATGGCCGCCTCTGCATGTGAAGACTGAGCTGTGAATTTTTAGAAATTATAATGATATAAATTAATTATAAGTTTATGATAAGATTTCAGGTCTCTGAAAATCTATCCAGACAAGATGGAAGTCTCTTATTTACTTCGGGGTTATTTTACTCCTGAATATGTGTATTTTTTATAGATATTAGTTTTACCATTGAAACTTAAGAAACTTTTCATTAGTTCAACTGTTGAATTGATCACTTATAAAGAACAAAAAAATATGTGTTTTTTTCCTTCCATCCCACTAACCACATTGGTTATTAAAATGTGCTTGTAACAAATGTTATGCATAATATCTTGGTTTTATCCACCCATGGGCAAGCTGTTATTAAATTTTATTGTTATGCATAATGGCCTGCTTGCTTCATAAAATTTATTCACTGAACAGCTGTTGTAGGAGAAAGCTAGTCAGAAGAAATGCTATTCTTCCCACAAAACAATACTACATTTGGGTCATGAATTATTTTTTCCCCAAGGACCAGCAGAAATCAACCCACTTATTATTGGTATGCAATTAAACTTCTGACTATCTACTTTCTTGAATTCACAATAAGGATCAGATTTTCTATTTAGACTATAAGGAGAAGAAATGGCATTTCTGGTCATGTCATCTTTAAGTGAGTGTCCAAATGCAGCCATGGGGTAAAAACCTATGATGGTTCCTTCATTGTAAAGAGTACAGAGGTGCCCTGGCTGGTGTGGCTCAGTTTGTTGGGTGTCATCCAGTGAGCTGAAAGGTTGCCGGTTCTATTCCTGATGGGCTCATACCTAGGTTTCCAGCTCAATCCCCAGTGGGGGCATGCAGGAGGCAGCCAATCGATACTCCCCCCCGCCCTCCCTCCCTCTAAAAAAATCAATTAAAAAAAAAAAAGAAGTATTTTTGGCAGCTGCCACACCCATGTCAGATTAGCTTTGGCCTTGGTGCCCAGAAGAGAACTCTACCATTAGAAAAAACAAATGGTCCAGACTATTAGAGACAATATGACTGTAGAAAGAGGAAGATAAATACATGAAAGAGAAAACAAAAAAAATCAGAATACTCAGAAAAAAATAAAGTACTCCTGTGTTCACAAAATATATTGGTTATAGGTTGATCTAAAAAATTAAGCTAACAGTAAGGACCACTACCTGTAGGAGCTGTTAGCCCAGAAAACATAAAAAGTTGTTGTATAGATTGTTTTGGAACTTCCCGTTAATAAAGCCAAACATAGGCTAAAAAAAAATAAAGCTTAATCTCACCAAGAGCAAAAGCAAAGCTGTGTCAGAATTTTCTTCGTTTAGAGAGAAGAGATAGAAAGTCACTGACTGAAGAAATCAATCTAACCAGCAAAGAGGAACATCTGTTTAAAAATTTTATTGCAATACTGGTAACTATTGAGAAAGGACTGGCTGTGCATTCAGAGGCAGAATCTAGGTAACTAGTGATGGAGGAGGGAAGGTGAAATCATTGGGAGTCAGGGCACCTGGGTCCTCTTCTGAGTCAGCAGCTAACTGGGCCTGCCATCTTGCCCTGCCTGAGCCTCCATTTCCTTCTGTAAAATGAGAAGGTTGAGCGAAACCAGGGGTTCTCCAAAATGATCCCCGATGGGCAGAGAAAGGCAGATGGTTTTAGGGACCTGTGTTACTAAGTTAGTCTTCCCTGATGAATGCCCTGGATAAGCATGGAGGGCCACCAATCCCTCCCCCTCATGCTGCTCTGAGGTCTGGAGAAATCACGGTTTCCTCCCTTCTCTGACAGCTCGGCGGGTTTGGGTTGAGGGTCAGCTCCAGGAATGCTCAGGTTCTCTGGATAGGCCGGAAGACAGGGCTTCTATTACAGAGGTTCTCAACGTGGGGGCCTGAGACTAGCAACTTCAGCCTCACCCGGGAACTGTTAACAATGCATTTCTTGGCCTCTACCCCAGACCTGCGGCTTCAGAACTTCTGGGGTGGGAGCAGCAATCTGGGCTTTCACCGCTCATCGGGTGATGCTGGTGCACATTAAAGCCTGAGAACCCTGAACTAGATGATCTCTAAGGCCTCTTCTACCAGCAAAATTCTACCACGACGCTAAAATGACTGAATAACATTCAGAACAGTACTGTGTTTGAGTCCTCTTCCTGCAAGAGTTACTAAATAAATATGTTATAAATGTTTTCTAAATCTGCTTCAGCAAGTGGGGACTAAGGCTGGAAGTTAATGTTTAGGTAACAGCTTATAGCCAGTTTCTAAGGACAGTGCTGTTCACTGATTTCCGCTGGCTTCCAGCGGCCAATGGGCAGCAAGCAGCACAGTCCCCGCCCACCCTGTGTTGAGACTGGGGCTATGAGCCTTTCCAACATCATCAGAGCTCTCACAGTGTTCTTTCATAGGGAATAGAGATAGAATTTGAATTATATAACAGATTTTTAATAAAAAACGAGATACCTGATGTTAAAAATTAAATAACTGCAAGTCAATCAAGCAACAGCTTTTGAGGGTGATCGCAAAAACTAAGAACAGGCCTATCCCAGCTTTGCCAAACATTGAAGAAAACCACTGCAGAAGGGAGAAAAGAGGGCTGGTCATCAGGCAGAGATACAGCTGAAACTCAGGCAGAGATACCTGCTGGGGATTTGTGTCCGTATAACTTTAGCTGGAAACACCCAAATTATTTGGTTGGGGGGATATATCCATGTGCCTGGATGGTAGAGAGTTTTACTCATGCTTTATTTGATTTTTCAGATCATCAGGTACACAATTTAGCTCCTGTTGGAATATCACTTTAAAAAAATAAGAGCACATTTTAAAATTATTTATGCCTTTATGCTTCTCCATTGCAGTACATGGAGGAAAAATAAAGCAAAATAGTCAAGTATAAAAAGGGAAGAAAATATATGTACTTTTTAGAGGTGACTATATAATCATTTTATAGAAAATATCACTTAAATAAAATAAAATATAGAAATAGAAAATTTAAAAAACCCCTATTAAATAAAAGGTTTACTTTTCCAAGATTTTGGTTCAAGAACTCGGACAAATTGATCAAGATAGTCACATGTATACTAGACTTAGCGGGGTGATAACTTTGTAAGGTATATAAATGTCTAATCACTATGTTGTACACCTTGAACTAATATAATATTGTATGTCAACTGTAATTAAAAAATAAATTTAAAAAATGAAAGTCCCCCAGCCCCCCAAAGCCATCAAATAACAAAGGGAAATGTAATTTCTAAGAATTTATTAAAATACATTGGCAGTTCATGTCTTTAGAACAATTTATTTTTAGCTTGTAGATATGTGTTAGCAAGCAATAGTATTTTGGCAGAACAGCTGAAAATTACAGCAATTCCCAAAGTGCTGGGGTCCAACCCCAGCAGGTCCAGGGGTTCCCAAAGGTGTGGACGGAGTCGGCGAAGAAGGAAGGACACGGAGACAGCGTTCAGTTGATCAGCAGCCTTGCCAGGATCTCTAGCCACAATCTCCAGCCAAGTTCTGTGTCCATGTTCTCTTGCTAGGTTCTCCAGGTTCTCCAGCCAGGTTCTGTAGCCATGTTCCCTCGCTAGGTTCTCCAGCCAGGTTCTGTCTGAGATCTCCAGCCAGGTTCGATCACCAGGTTCTAGTCAGGTTCTCTTGCCATATTTCTGTAGTCTGGTTCAGTCCAGGATCTTTTGCCATGTTCTCTCCAGCGAAGTTCTTCTGTCTGTAGGTTCTGTGTAGGTTCTGTCTTCTGAGTTCTGACTTCTAAGTTCTGAGTCTTGCTGTCTTGTTACATCTGTATTTATACCAGTTGATTAAATCCTATCAATCTCTATTACAAAGGTTAGGGCGTTTCTTATCTCCATTCCAGGGAGTAAAGATTATGTAGCTTAAGCATGATTGTTCATAGTTAAAGTGATTAATTACCCGCCTGGCACTTAGTTGAGGGGTTTTATTCCCTCCCTAACTTCAGGGGAAAATCCCTACCTGGGGATTCAACCTTTCTCGGAGAGGTGACCTTGGTTAAAACACAGCGCCAAGAAGGTGAGCCAACATATTAAGAACCGTATGCCATATATGCCAGGTCCCTTGAAACAGCAAGGATGGACCGGCTCCCGGCACCAAAGTGTGTTAGTGAAACTCTGGTCCTGGGATTTGTGGAATAAAAGGTTTGGAAAACACCACGTGAAGCATTAACCTCTTGGTGATTTATTTTTTATTTTTAAATATATTTTTTAATTGATTTCAGAGAGGAAGAGAGAGGGAGAGATAGAAACATCAATGATGAGAAAGAATCATTGATCGGCTGCCTACTGCAAGCCCCCCATTGGGAATTGAGCCAGCAACCCAGGCTTGTGCCCTGACCAGGACCAGGAATCAAACCATGATCTGGTTCATAGGTCGACACAACTACTGAGCCACACCAGCCAGGCTCTTGGTGATTTACAATGCATTTCAAATGTTAAAGTTTCTGAAAGTTGTCCACATGTAAAGAAACCTGTTTATCTTTTTTAACTCTATATTTCCCAAGAATATTTGACCCTAGTGTCCCCTTTGCATGCAACACTAACTTTTGTTCTGTTATGCACTCTGAGAAAAGTTGGATTATAATTGCTTTGTTATCCGAAGATTTAACAAATGGGCTAATGGCATAAGCTTGAAATCCACCTTGGCCATTCTCATCAACTCTATCTAAAGGAAGGACTTTATATTCCAAACCTAGATGCTCCACAAACCATCTAGGTTTGAACAAAATTCCCTCTGGTGCCTTTGTTAATGTTCATGTAAATTGGTTTGGATAAGATTTACTGATTTAAGATGAATCCTGGAGAGGAACCTTTGAGAATTCACAAATACATCTGCGTTACCATTAAGTTTGCACAAAGGTACTATTTCTCCTTTGCTATTAGGTGAAATGTCATTGTTAAGAGGGCATGATGGTGTCTGATGGTATTTTCATTATTACCTCCTGAGGTAGCACCTTTTACATAAAAAAAGAAGAGGTCGGAATGGAACAGAATTCAATGGAAAGCAGCACACCTGCTAGAGAAAAACCCTTAAGGAAGGAAAACTAAAAGCTAGTTCACTGTACTGGCATGTGGGGATTTGATATAGGTCCATGTGTGTCTATTTTAAATCCTATAAGTTTTAAACTTGATCTGTGATGAATATGCATATTTTTAGCTTCAAAATTATACTCTATTATTTTCTATTGCATGTACCCTAGGAAATAATTGCTAAACAGAGGGCAAACAAGTGGCCACTAAGGCTTTCATTTTGTTTTTAAAACCCTTGGTTTTGTTAACAAAACCAAGAAACACACATTTTCATATATCTAAGATTTAAATTAAGAATTTTTTTTGTGTGTATTTAGAAGCAAATTTACATTTGTTCCTCTATTTTCCTTAGTTTCTGTTACCACAACATTTTTTTAAACCTTAGAAATATTGGCTAAATTTATTTGCACCTATATATCCGTTGCTTTAAAGGCAAGTTACTCAAAGATGTTGATTTGGCTATATCCAAAGTTCCAAGCAAACAACCAAACCAAAAACTCAGTTTTCTTAACACAAAATACAGTTATTGTAAATTGTGACTAAAGCTTACAATTAAAAGCCTGGATTCTAAAACAAATCAATTTTGTTTTAGAACTTGTTAATGACAAGGTTGCATTGAAGCATGCCAGTATAAAATGAAAGCATGTAAAATTATTGTCTGGGAAATAAATTTATTTAAAACATGATATAATCATATGCTACTGTCTTTTTCCTTGATTTTCACTATGTGTGTAGAAAATTAATATAGTACAGTGACTTGATATTTCTGAAAATGGATGACACTATTTTTGCTTGTTATAGCCATTGTTACTAACACTATCACCACTGCATATGTAGTCTTTGTGACAAATACCTTCTCGAGGAGGGAAGAGAATCAATAAACTGATGGATACAGATGTCTATAAATTGCCTGAAGTAAAACAATAAAACTATGTTAAATAAACCCAGGAAATGTAGTGAAAATTGCATTTCATTTCAGAAAAAATTTGAAACAATCCTATAATTTTCTAAACATTTTTTAATGCATTTCTCTCTCATGAACTTTGTCACCTAGTATTCAAATAGTAGTCATGGAATACATTATAAAATAGGTTATTTCAAGTAGAGATGATTTCAAATATAAATTTGGGTTAATGTGCTATACATTAATTTAAAAGAACTGAAAAAGGATGAAATTGGCAGTAAAATAAGGGTTTCACCCAGGGAATTCAATTCATCATTAAGAGAGTCATTCCACGGCCCACTTTACTTTGTTAAAAAATCATTTTTAGCCCTAACCGGTTTGGCTCAGTGGATACAGCGTCGGCCTGCGGACTGAAAGGTCCCAGGTTCGATTCCGGCTAAGGGCATGTACCTTAGTTGCGGGCACATCCCAGTAGGAGGTGTGCAGGAGGCAGCTGATCGATGTTTCTCTCTCATCGATGTTTCTAACTCCCTATCCCTCTCCCTTCCTCTCTGTAAAAAATCAATAAAATGTATTTAAAAAATCATTTTTATAAGCAAATAAGGATACCAACAGGACATTCAAATAATAGAGGTAAGGAGATTACTTTTATTGATTGGGGTCTGAGAGGACTCATACAGAAGTTCCCTCCTCTGTTCGTCAATGGTTAAATTTTCCATATGAGCACTGCACAAAACAGTGAAACACTGCACTGTGAGAACAGATATGTGGTCAGTCCTTGCTTTCACCCAAAGGCCTCCCCATTCCCTTTTATTAGAAGGTGGAAAAGCATCTATTTGGGTCCTTTCTTGAAGGGTTATAACCCAAGGTATTCTAACTTTCAAGAAATAACTTCTTCTGGTGCCCCTTGTATCTTAATAGACAACGCTAGGACCTTCCACCATATGGAGATTCATAAGGATTCCGCATGCTCCCCAGCAGACTAACCTCAGCCAGCATTTAATTGCAATCCCCCATTCTTTAAAGGGGAAAAGGTATTTGCTAGAGACATAATGGAATTATAGAAAGTATACTGTCAGCTCTGTTTGTGGCCTATCTTCGAAGATGGAAAGAAAGACCATAAAATAAAGACGATAAGCACCTTCTCATGGAGACAGCAACTGTGGAGAGAGAGGCAGGCTTCCCACTGGGTGACCCGGGTTCTGGGAGATGAGTGTTAGTCCCAGTGACTTCCTGTTCCCACAGCAGGTTGTGCTCCATGTGGGCTCAGTCTGCCACAAGGCCTCTCGGTACAACCGGTCCCGGGCAGCTCACGCTCCCAGCTGGTACACAGCTTCTCTGAACAGTTGATGCTTAGACTGTTTCCGCCCCACATTTAAGGCTGATGCCAGGAGCCCAATAAAGGGGAGGGGCAGGAGGAACACAGCATGAACTATTACAATCATCTCCCTACTGGCCTGGGGGGGGTGTATATATTCCAAGCCCTCTTTGTGCTGAAAACAGACAGGGAGTCAACCATCTATCTAAGTTTTATGCACAGGATAAGTGCTCATTCTTGCTCTTCTGCATTATTTTCAGAAAGTTAAAGAAGGGATTGTAAATAAAACAAGGAGGAACTCTGACCTAAGCACAACCATTATGAAGATAAAGCGACCTTTCGCCTTGTAGCCTTGTCCCTGTGCTATTGGCAGAGTGACTGTCCTAAAACATTTGCCGATCTCACGCTCTCACTTAAAATCTTTGCTTATTCTCCCTTGAACACAAGGTAACATCTCACCTCTTTGTAGTGACGCAAAAGAGCATTCACAGCCTGGCCCAAATTTACAATTCCAGCCTTATCTTCACTCTGCCTCAGGTATCAGAGTAGGACTAGAAGCTCTGGAGTCCTGTTGCCTGGGTTCTAAACAAGGTTTCCGTCTACCCCACCCATCACCTTGACTGCGTTACAGGTGGGTTCCACTGACAGCGGACTCGGACAGTTTGGCTGGCAGGACCCCTGAAGGAAGGCGGTGGAAGCAAGAGAGAGAGGAGAGGCTAAGAGTGACAGGTTGCCATGTTAAAAACCTTATAAATAATCACAATTCTGTGCAGAGGGTGGGCAGCAAGACAAAGGCTCTGAGGTAGAAACAAGCAGTGATGTTTATAAGCCCCAGGCTTGAAAAACATTTGTAATTATTTCAATATTGGTTATTTTAATTTGTACCCAGTACACATGGCAGATTTTTTTTTAACGTTGGTAAATAATCCCAAATCAGCTGTAGACTCCAACGGACTGGTCCGTTTCAACTTGTACATTTGTACAGACTTCAGCACGATCACCGATATCAGCACACTTGGAGTTGCAGTGTATTTCCTTAAAACTTTTAAAAACTTTATAAGGTTTTTAGCATGGCAATCTGTCACTGTGATTGCAAAAAGGAAACAGCCCAACCATGGTGTCTGGTTCAAGCCCTGGAGCACTTGATCCAAACCAATTGCAAGCATTTCTAATGATGAAGTATCTATTATTTTATGAGCCACAACCAATAAAATTCCTTTCTTCATATGTTAGTGGAACAAACCAGAACTACTGGGGCCAGTTTGGATTTATCCCCCACTCCCTGACCTCTAACTGGGCAGTGCTTTAGATTATTGAATGAGCCTTTGGATCAAAGATCTTTGCACCCCTTACGTTTGAATTTTTTGTTATTTACCATCCATTTTAAGACACCTGTCTGGGGGCAGGGGGAGGGGGCTTTAGTAATATTAAAATGAAGCATTTGGGGAGAAGACAGAATTAAATTATGCTGCCCTTGCAGGAAAGGGTGAGTGAAAATAGCAAAAGTTGAAGATGCATTTCCAGGTGGTCTCACGCCACAGGAACAGTGAGAGGTAGGCAACTGACAAATGAAGAACTGCAGCTCAGAGAAGTTGTCCAGGTTCTTACAGGTGCAGAAAGCCCTGACTACAGATGCTTCTTGATTTACAATGGAATGACATCATCAATCGAAAATATTGTGAGTCAGAGCACCACTGCGTTCTCCCAGCCTCCCCACGAGTGTGGCTCTGTCCTGAACTCCAGCCTGTCCTGCAGGGCCTGCGTGGTGTCTGTCTAGTGACTTCCTGGGGGTGGGGCTGTCTCCTCTGCTGGGATCTGCAGCTGAGGTCTGTCCCTGCACCTTGGTTCTTCTGGATCCTTCCACCGTGAGGCTCAGAGCTGGTGTTGCCCCCATGGCTACAGCACAACTTGCACCCTTTGCCTCCACCCGACACAGGCCCAGAGGGCTGTGCTTTCTGGGTTGTGTGTTTCGGTATCTTCCTGTCCTGAAAGGCAGTGACATTTTTCTCAGCTGTCTTTGGCCTTGCTCTAAGAGCGCCTCTCCCTCTTCTTACCTGTTGCTTATAATCTGGTGTGACTTTTGCAACCAGACACAAATCTAATGGGATCTGGGCAAGAGATTAAGTGTCTTTTCTGTCCTCTAAGTAATGTGAATGGGTATTTTGATAAACATTTTACAATTTCATCATTACTTGTTGTTGCTATATTATTATTTGCTTGTCTTTCAGTTTTCAACTGCTTCAAAGAGGTAAGCTGCTGACCAGATGAGTTTTTGTTAGGGGAATAGTTATCCCGGTTGTGAGGGAAAAATTTTGTTTCTTTTACATTTCATCCGAAATGATGTAGCACAGGAAAATTCTTAAAGATATAAACAGTTTCTAGAAGAGTTTGTATAACTTTACTAAAGACATAAATTGGGTTAATAAACAGAAATCAGGAATCTAATCAACTGATTATGAGACTCCATTTCATAATTAGGTCATTTTTCTGTTTAAATTAGAACAGGGGCATGGTCCCTTGCAATCATGCAAATACCCTGAGGAAGAAAAACATCTATGCATACAAATCAGTCTTTTGCAACCCATAACAAAAGGCTTTATTGGGGTTCTCTGGAAAATAGCGTTGGATGGGTTGGTGAGTGGTGACTCAAGCTGAAACCTCAGTGTCTAGGGAGGAGAAAGTGAGAGCCCACCAAGTTTATAGAAGTGGGAAAAGAGAGACTGGACTGACTGCTGATCACATCTTTCCTACATCACATACATGCTGGGGGCTCTTCCCCGGGTAGATAGCCCTCATCTGGGGGATGAGGTAATGGAAGGGCATATGACTCTCCCCCGAAATGTTCTGTGGCAACTTCCACAGGGGACCTCTGGAGAAACCAATGGTCTGAGTATGAGTAGAATCTTTGATGAACATGGTACCATGAAGCAGGACTTGGGGTCTGTTTTGAAACCTGTCTCACATTACTAAATATTACAGTGAAGGGAGCACAAAAAGGGAAGTCCTCTGAGAGAAAAAGGGTAAGAGGCAGTACTTCTGAAACTTTTCATAGTTTTGCCTCTGTACAGATAGTTATCACAGAAAGAGATAAATGTTGATATGAGAGTAAAAAATAGTTACACAAATGAGGATTCAATTTACGGTTGTTATTATTATTATTTTTTGCTCTCATCTAGCACTCTTACACGTACAATGTTCTCATTTATGATAGTTTAAACATCTCCTACAAGTTGCAATACAAGCAGTGCTGAGCTGAGAATAAAGGTGTGAAACATAGCACCCCCTCCCCAGTAGACTAGTAGAGTGGTATATAACAATAATACTGGAGATACAAACAGATTCCTGCAAAATATGACTTTGTGCATGTGATAATATTTACCATATAACATAGATGTCAGATGCTTAACATCTCACTACTCCCATAGGACTGTGATGCATAGATCTTATTATGCTTAAAGTTCAATAACTTGACCAAGGGGCATGGACACAGCTATAATGAGAACCTGGTCTCACTCACTGCAGGGATGATGCTGCCTTCTCAGAGCATAACTAATAAAAGACAACTTTGTAGGCCAGCTTACACAGCCCAAATTAAATGAAGCCATGAAAATACCCAGTGAGAGTATCTACACTCCTCATGTGAATAATATGGCATTTTTTTCTGAGTTATCTATATTTCTTCAATTGGGTTGGGATGAATAGATCATTTCTAAATAAAACAGGAGAGCATAAAAAATGAAATGAATGGGCTCAATCCCAGTTGAAGCAAGAAGAGTAAAATACTTTTCCCTGCTTGAAAGAAAACGATTCATCTATTCGAGGTTCTATAAATGCCCTCTTTCAGAAAGTCATACCGCTCTGTCTAGAAGGGCATTTTACCTCTAAATGACGAGAGCTTTCATTTTGAGGAAGAACATCCTCTCACTCACTGACCCAAGTGAAGGGCAGCTCTGAAAACCAGCGGAGTCAGTGTTGGTGATGTGTGTGTGTGTGTGTGTGTGTGTGTGTGTGTGTGTGTGTGGAGGGGGTGGGGGGGAGGGGGGACAGGCAGGGTGATAGAACTGAGAGAAGAAACTGGCTCTGGATTTCATTTTGTTTGAAGAAAATTAAAGAAAGAAAAAGAACAATAGGAATCATGTGGGAAATAGCAGAGCTTGTAAGCTATCTGGCTCCACTGTAGGATTATGGGAACTGGGCAGAATTTTACCTGAAAGCATTTAATAATGGGTCATGCACAAAAGAAAAATAACCAATTTATGTGTGTCCCTAGACATCTAATTTAGGAAGGTTGGAACTTAAGGAAAAGAGCTGAAATGATACTGAGAGAAAGCAGAAGAGAGGTGAAGAGGGAGGGTAGTTTGGGGACAAAAGAGGAAAGTGGCTACCTAAGTGGCTACATGGACCTTCAAAAGTGCAATAGTGACTACAGAGCTAAGAGTGTGAAAGCAGGGGAGTGACTGCTGGAGGAAGAGCAGGGTATCAAAGGCCATATTCCCTCCAGAAGAGATTCTAGGAGCTGTGATTTCCATCTGAAAGTCTATGGTTCCAGCTCTCACGTTGGCCGACCTCCAGACAAATCGCAAGGGTGTGCTGTATATTTTCATGCAGTGATGCACTGCACCTAAAACTCAGCTTATTCATAAGGAGCTCAGTTCCTCCTCCCAGAGCCTCGCCTCCTCAATTCCTGGCTCATTCTTCCCTGCGTCCTCTCTCCTCTCCAAGAGTCAATCAATGACTAAATCTTGTCATTTTGACTTTGAAAGTGCATCCACTTCTCCTTTCCACTGCTGTTGGCTTAATTAAGGGCCTCATCTTCTCTCGTTTGGATGATTGCAAGAGCCTCCTCCTGAATCTGCCCTTCGCATGCTCCATGTTTTAATTTCTCCCACAGGAGAAAATCTTGAATAACCACATAACGCTGTCACAATATGAACATTAGACATTTCTGTGCTCACATTAATTGCCAAGAATGACTTCCATCTTTCAAATGATCAAAAATAATCTAATAAGCATCTCACACTGGTCCTCTGAAAATCTGAAGAGTTCTTGCCACTTTTTGAAAGACCCAGGCTGCAAGGATGATACCCATGTTTCCTCGGGTAAATGCCACCATGCTGGAGAAAGAAGGGGTCTTACATATGAACTATGGATGGGCTCATTTTTCAGAAACAGAAACTGAGGCTCAGTGATGGCACCCAATGTGCAGGGCAGGGTGAGAGGCAGAGGCAGGACCTGCGTGAGCACTGTCTGCTGATTCTTTGGGTTCATGCTCTTCCACGCCACACCATACCATGTCATGCCACTTCACACTGCGTCATACCACGCCATGGCACATTGTGCCACCAACATAAACTGATCCTTGCTCGAGTTCCAGGGAGGCTGGCTGGTACAGAGGATGGGTTGGGTGGCATCTCAGGGAAGCAAGGAATCCGGGCAGAAGGTCAAGAGCTATTATATCCTCCTTGTAACCAGGATGGTGGCAAGGGGGGGCAGAGAGAAGGGAATGAATTTAAAAAAGAAAATATGACCACTCACTCCTCCAAAACTTAGCTTGTTTGTTTCATAGCACTCAGTGTGAGCCTCACTATTCTGTCCTGTGTAAGGTTCAAGCAGCACTGTAGTCCAGAAAAAAAGGAAGTTTCTGTCCTACAGTGGGACTCCAACAGCACACTTCCATAGCTCATGGCACCGAGCAGGTCAGTAGTAGAGTCTTGTATGATACCATTAGGCAAATTAATTACCAACTTGCAATATTCTCTAAAAGGGCACAATTGAGTTGACAATACAAGGTGCAATTTATAGAGGGCCAATGGCAGAAACTGTGCTAAGTGTTTTTTTGGGGTTTTTTTTGGCCTTCAAATGAAAATGCCTTAAGAGGTAAGCACTATCACGGACCCATTTTACAGATGAGGGAACGGAGGTTCAGAGAGTTTAAGCAGCTTGCCCAAAGTCACACAGCTAGTGAGTGGCGGAGTAGGATTTAAATTCAGTACAATCATGATGCTCTACTACCTACTGAAAGGGACAGGGATAGACTTTGAGGTGGGGGGAGAGGAGCTACAAAACAACCTGCTTCCCAATCAATATACTACTCTCTCAGCTGAAGTGTCTTGGGAATGAAAGCCGCCCTGAATACTTAGACAAAGGACAGTTCGGGGTATGTCTCTCGGGATTAAGTTCTCCTTTAGGGCTGTTTCTTCTGGGGGGTGAGGGGGGGAGCTGTGTTACATTTTCTCTCTTTCATTCCCTTCCAGGGAGTTTTTATATTTGCACAGTTAAATAGGTACCCTGAATATTTGAAAGAATCAAGGAGGAAGCAGACCTTGGCCAGAGAGCTCATCAATCCCTCCATCCAGACAAAGGGAAAGCGGGTAGGGTAGAAGTCTCTAGAAAGAGCACCATTAGGCTGGCTGATGAGGGGGATGGGGGGATCCCACTGGAAGGCCCCGAAGGCTGGGGGATGCCAAGGGCACCAAAGGCTCAGGGCATAGCCTGCATGAAGGTTGAATTTCCCCACCCTGAGCTCATCACCTGAGTGAGAGCTGGAGAGTAAATGAAAATAGTCATCCCCAGGAGAAAAATGCGTATTCACTTAATGGCTGAAACAAAATGCCATCTCTGTTGTGATAACAAAAGGTTTAAAGTGCATTACTGTCGGTTCTCAGTGCCCTCGTGGTCTGGCTCCTGGGTCATATGGTGCAACAGTCCATGTAATCCCCTGAACGGAAAGAAATTAGGCTCCAAGTGCCAAATGGACACCCACAACATTATATCTGGTAAAACAAGCATATTCTTTCTCCCCTCCCCTTCCAAAACCTCCCCAAATGTTAGAGAAATAGAGAGAAATTCCAGTCATTTCTCATTACTGTGAAGGTCAGCCTGGCTGGGAAAATTGTTTCTGCTTTACAATTCCCCAAACTGTAGAAAGCAGTTAGACTTCTGGACAAAAACTAATGTTGCATTCAAAGGGAAAAGAGGCTGAGGCGGCATTGCTGTAGTAATAAGAGAATTTTTTACTCTTTCCACTTCCCTGTGAACCTAATCAACTGTGACATGAGAAAATATACTGGGCTCACCCAGCCAGAATCGGACTGCCACCTGAAAATGTCCTTAATATTCCACTGTTTGGGACTTTACAATGATCCTTCCGACATCAATTTTGTGCATGTACATCAAAATGCCATTAGAAATGCCCACACACTCCCCTGTTCACGGGCCTGCCCTGGGCCTCCAACCGGAGTCTCCCAGCAAAGATTCCCCGGGATTGACGAATGGTTCCTTTCTGTTACTCATGTGAAAACATTTGCTTATATGGAAAGTTGTATCTTGCCTCTAAGGATCTCTAGGCTGACCTCTCTCTATAAAATAACTCTAGAAAATCATGGGGACACTAAGAATATGAGGGGATTTAAGTTTCTACCCTAAACCCTTGATGAATAAATATTCATTGAGTTATTGAGTTCCAAAGCTTCCCTGCAGATCCAGAGAGTGGTCAGCATCCCACTGTAGGTTGGAGCTCAAAAAAAGTGAACCCACGTGAGTTTGTGCAGGGGCTGTCACACAACCCTAGCAGCTGTCAGACACTGCTGCATGGGCCAGTGTCGGTGGACAGGCACACGACTGCTCTTCACCCTATACTCCTCCATGTCACACATGCATGCATGTTTCCTGGGCTCATACACAGACACATTTACATGCATAAATAATGTGCGACTGTTTTGACAAGTGCTTGGCATATACAATGAAATTCGTGATGACATTTTATTATTTTGTCAGTTATGTGGAGTTGAACAAATCTGCTGTGACTCTTCACAATGGCATTATCATTTGTTCCCTTTGCCCTAATGTTTACAGGAAGTATTACAAATGTTTGACATATAAATTCAGCATTTGACTGACTTTAATAACCATGTGATCAATAAGAAGTGATATTTTTATAGTCCAAGTTCAATATTTAAAGGGTCATGGATAGCAAATCTTCATCAAGGCAATAAGGCTAGATATTTTTATTTTTCAGAAGCCATTATTTCATTTCTTTTTAAAAAATCTTCTATTTGAAATGAATAGAATTAAGAGTTAAGATCTAAAAACACGGGCCACATTACAAAGGTGTGGGCATTATAGGGGCACAGCTATACAGATACGTAAGCTTTAACAGTGGTTTGATGTGGGCATACGGAGAAGAAATTCAACAGGATGAGCAGAGATAGAAATTGGATAGAAAAATCAATGAATGTAAGTCTGGGAGCTTATTCTTTATTCAATAAGAACATCATTTCCTAGCCTCTTTGTAAAATTATTGCGTCTCTAGTAAACTTACAGTTAGCTAAGACTAGGTAGGCAAGTCTGCCTTTCTGAATAATTTCTGAAGGTAAGTACCAACATTCTTCCATATCCCTTTCTCCCCAGCCCTTGCTCCTCTGAGTTTATAGGGTCTTCAGAGTAAATGGAACAGGAATAATCCAGATGGCTGGGCTACAACATAAGACCAGGACTTTTGGTGCTTGGAATACAAGAGCATGTCCCGCATTTGAGTTGTTCATAGGGCCAATTTTATTTGCATTTTAAAAGGGAGCAAAGAGGCATAGAAGGGCTAAACGAAGTGCCTAAGATCATGCAGCTACTAGGCAAGACAGTCAGAACTCTAACCCATGCAGTTAGACTGTAGCTTCCTCTCCTAACTGTCCACTGTACTTATTTTTAAGGGCATAACTATTATTATGATCATTAAAATATCCCTCTGTAGTAAGGGTTGGCAAACTACTGTTCACAGGCCAAATCTGCCCCTCAGCTTGTTTTCTTTATGGTCCATGAGCTAACATTTGCAATGTATTTGATGAGGAGAACCACTAATTCTGAATCCCAGTTAAGAAAATGTTATTCCCCTGTGATAGCTAGTGTTGTGTGTCAGCTTGTCTAGATTATTTGCTGACACACATTATTCTGGATGTTTCTATGTTTTTAGGTGAGATTTACATTTCATTTAAATGGGTGGACTTTGAGTGAACAAGACTGCTCTCATTCAATCAAGTAAAGGCCTGAACAGAACAAAAGGCTGACCCTCCCCTAAGGAAGAGGGAATTCTCTTGCCTGTAGGCCTTGAACTCTAACTGGGGAATTGGCTCTTCCGGTTTTGGACTTGTTGTCTTCCATAAAAGAAGTTATCTTTTTTATATATATTTAATATTTATTATATGTGTCTTTATATATAATAAATGTATTTATTATAAATCTTCATATATAATATATAAAATACCCCCCAAAGAATTTAACTCTTCTCAGTAGTTACGTGTATTACAAAAAGTTTTAATCAGTTACTATTATTATATTTTTAATTTCATCGATAAAAAATGTATGAAAATTTAGTTTCTTTTGTTATATAAATACAAAAAGAATGTCTTCAATTTTGCCCAACACACAATGTCTAAAATATTTACTATTTGGCCCTTTATATGAAATCTTTGCCATCTCCGGCACTCTAGCAATGAGCCTATGGTTGGAGAGCTGAACTAGTTAGAACTAGTGGATCAATGGTTCACATTGTTTGAATGATTGGCAGAAGGTGACCACAGGTTTTAGGGAAGCCACAGAACTGGCTCAAGGGTAAAACCTGTACAGGTGACATGATAACGGTGAACTGCTTTTGAGTAGAGCAGTGAAGGTTGAAAGACAGGACCTTATGCTCTGTGACTTGGTTATTCTCAGGCTGAACTTTGAGAATCCCTCCCCAGAGTCCGGCTTCTTTTGCAACAGGAACACCTTTGGACCTACCTAATTTCTTCACCCACTGCACAGGTCCATACTCTGCCAAAGAGAATTGTATCACCTTTGTCTTTCTGAAAATTCATGTAATTTATGACAAAGATACAGTATTAGTCAGGATTCTACAGAAAAGTGGTACTAATAGTTCGTGTGTGTGTGTGTGTGTGTGTGTGTGTGTGTGTGTGTGTGTGTTTCTTACAGAAAGAGAGAGACATTTATTTTAAGGGATTGGTTCATGAGAATACAGAAGCTGGCAAGTCCAAAATGTACAGGTTAGGTCAGCAGGCTGGAGATAGAGAGAAGAGCTAATGTTGAAGTTCAAGTTTGAAGGCTGTCTGCTAAAGAATTCCCTCTTGCTCAGGGGAAGTCAGCCTTTTGTTTTATTTAGGCCTTCAACTGATCAGATGTGGCCCACCCACATTATGGAGGGCACTCTGATTTACTAAAATTCCACTGATTTAAGTGTAAATATCATTAAAAAATGCTTTCACAGAAACACCCACAATATTTGGCCACATATCTGGACATGATGCCCAGTCAAGTAGACACATACATTAATCATCACAGAGACTAATTTAAGTGGGAGGGTAATGGGAAAAAGGGACATTTGACCAAGGCGATGGTACAATCTGCAGCAAAATAGAGATATACAACCGATAACTGCTGCTGATGCAGGTACCCAGGAGCAAGCTTACTGTATCCTCTGGCTCTTCTTGCCCTTCTAAATTCTCCTCTGCGTAAGGTCCACTGCCTCTGCAGGTCCTCACAGACATTCCAGCCCTAATCTGACACCTCTTTGGATCTCGGAGGGCCCTTGCTATCTGCCCACACAGTCTGATCTTTCATTACATTCTCTTATATAGCACGTGATTCTTGCCTTCTGGGAACATCTTTATAATCTATACAGACAAAAACAGCCCAGAGTCCTCAGGAAGCAGCAATTATGTTCTCTTTCATATACATCGGGGAAATTCACACCCTGTGACTGTCCATCTCACCAATCTGTCAAATCTGTGATATGCCTACTTCACCAGGATATTGGAGGATAATATAAGATAATGTTTGTGAAAGTACTTTGTAAACCACAAGGAATGATACAAATAGAAGATTTTTATTACTGTGATACTGTGGTTAAGAACACAGGGGATGGGAGTAAAATGCTTTTAAATTATTTTCATTTTAGAAGTTTTATAGTTATAGCACTAAAAGGTTTAACCCTTAGCTTTTCTGGGAAAACTCAGCTATCAACAGAAACTTATTTCTTTGAGGGTAATGGATATCAAACATGTTCCTGTACTATCCTGATATTCTTCTATTAGGTGTTTTTAAAAGCACATGCCTTCTCATATTTAATAATTATGTTTATTTTCATGTAATGGGTACCTATTAGATAAATGGCTTCCCAGTTCATTATACATTTGAATGTTTTAATTTAAAATTAAAGATTACAATTTAAACACATCAGAATTTCCTGATTAATCAACATATTTATTTATTTATTTTTTTGATAAATGGCTTAAGTGTTTGGCATGAGTGAACATGGCCCAAAAACCTCCTTGTGATTCTCAAAATATTGGCCCTTAGTCTCCACCTCTATCTTTGGGAGTGAAAATAAATCTCAAAACTTGGTACTTCTGAAAAAATCCCCACCCCACTCCTGTGTCCTCTGGGCTCTCAAAACTCCCTTCATAGCCTGTGTTGGAGGCCACTAGGAGTAAGTCTTCTATCCTATATCCTTATTTGTGTTTGTCACCTTTTCGCCCCCACAGAAATCTGGCTCTCCCTTGAGCGTACTGCTTCCCTGAAGACTTTAGAGATGGAGGCTGCTGTCTCCTATTCCTGGAGTCTCTGGGCCTGGAGGCAGGGTAGTGTCCTGCTTGCTTCTCATTTGTGCTCTCAGGCCATGCACCCTCCAATCTCCTTAAAACCCCAGCTTTGAAGTTCATGTCCTCAGAATATACCACTTGCTACCCACTGTTGCAATAATCTATAGATCTCTAAGTATTACTCCACTTCATGCCTTGAAGTTTTTTCTCCTGACTCTCTGTTACTCTCTGTGGAATCAAACCTGCTGTGTGTGTGAGTGTGTGTGTGAGTGTGTGTGTACGTGTGTGTATTAGTGTGTGTGTACGTGTGTGTGCACATATACAATTTTTGTATTCTTCTGATACCCTGGCCTCTTAGTTGTTCGACTTGCTGGTCTCTAATGAGCATGTCCTTCACCTTACCTCAGCCATCTCGCTGAAGGTCACACTCTGGTATTGTCTAATAACCACATCCCTTTCAACAGCTCAGTTATAAGCATCCTACTCTCTGGCCTCTCCTACCTATGTTTCTAGCACATTCCCTCTAGTACTTCAAACTCCAACAACTCTTTTATCTCACTGGAATCCATAATCCATAAATCCTACCACCTTTCTACTATCCTCACCTCCCTGTCTTGAGTCCTTTTTTCCTTACTCAGCTTAGATTTCA
Source organism: Myotis daubentonii (assembly GCF_963259705.1). NCBI lineage: Eukaryota > Metazoa > Chordata > Mammalia > Chiroptera > Vespertilionidae > Myotis > Myotis daubentonii. The sequence goes on along the minus strand of NC_081849.1, from coordinate 75,935,162 downwards.
TGGTCCAACCTTCTTTTTCCTCTGTGCCTACACCCACACAGATGAACTTGGCTGGAGGAAACCTCATACTGTGCTTAGTTGCCTCACTTTAAATACAGAACCATTAACCTCATGTAGACAGACCCTGGTTACCACTTAGCAAGCCTATGACATTTCCCAGGTCAGTTCACTCTCCCCCTCTCTAGAAAGACCATTTTACATCTCATTTCTCTTCAGACCTCCAGTGCCTCCTTGCCCATTATTGCTCTCAGCTGTTGACCTTCATCCTTAGTTCACTGAGAAAGAAGAACCGATCAGAAAAGGACTTCTAGATCATTTCATTGCTGTAAATCCCCATACACAACATCTATGTTTGTGTTTTGTCTACGCATGTTTTGTTCTGATAGGTGAGCACATTGAGCTGCTTTCTAAAGAAAACCTCCCTCTAGTGCAATAGATCCTGGGCGTCGCCTATTCAAGAACACCCTGGACTTATTACATCAAATTCCCCCTATCCGCAGCAGCTCTATGAACTGCACATAAATACAGAGTTTCAGTTTTTATCTTATAAAACAAAGCCAAACAAAATCTTATCTTAACCCCACATCTTTCCAGCTACCTCACTTTTGCTTCCATTCACAGCAAAATACCTGGAAAGACTCTTCCTTCCTCCCTCCCTCCCTCCCTCCCTCCCTCCCTCCCTCCCTCCCTCCCTCCCTCCCTCCCTCCCTTCCTTCCTTCCTTCCTTCCTTCCTTCCTTCCTTCCCTCCTTTCTTTTTTCCCGACTACTAGATAGCTTTGGAAATTAGCTTTTGCTGCAGATTTGAAAATGTTTCTTAATGAATTCAACTTACAATCACAAGACAGAACCATGCTTATATGTGGAACTTATACTATAATAAGTCATTTAGTCAACTAATGTTATTTCCTGAATCATTAGTAATGCCAAGTTATTCTATTCATTTCTTGTGTTGTCAAATGCTAAAACAAGATCTGCATTCTACAGGTATTTGGAATAGGTACATTTTCCAAAATCAAACTGTAACTACATCAGCATTTTTCACATCTTAATAAAAGATAAAAAAGGAAATTTCCTTATTTCAAAATCCATTTAGGTTCTCAATTGAGAAGCTGCCACATAAACTTTCAATTGGAAATGATGACTTTGCAATGCAATGACATAATAAAAGACAAATATCAAGGGAAGAATCCAAAATAATACTAACTGCCTTCTAAGGAACAATATGTGCAATTAAGACTTGTCTATTCTTGATATCTCCAATGCTTCTTTAGTACTTTTTTTGAATCCATTTTGAGTACTCCAATCCATCACCACCACTTCACCGAAGCTCCTCCCAAGGCCACTACTCACCTCCGGTGCTCCAATGTTAATGCTCAGCCCTCCTCTTATTCACCTTCCAAAAGGTGACACAGTTGATCATTTTCTCCTTCAAGCACCTGACTTACTGTGGCTTCCGGATGCTCCCCTTTCCTACCTCACTGGCCCCTCTTCTTAGTCTCCTTGGCCAATTTCTCTTCCTCCACAGGAATTCTTTTTTTTGTTTTGTTTCATTAATCCTCACCCAAGGATATTTTCCCCATTGATTTTTTACAGAGAGTAGAAAGGAGGGAGGGAGAAAGAGAGAAAAAGAGAAAGAAAGGAGAGAGGGAAACATAGATGTGAGAAATACACATTGATTGGTTTGAGGCTTGGCTCCAGCTCTTAGGCCTCCGCTGCTGAAAGTAGGTTTCTGGCCTTTGCTTACAATGTTGCGATCCTGCTGGCTGAAGCCCGGTGGACTAAAGCAGGTTTCTGGGGTTTTGTTTAGCTCCTATATTTGTTACATAGTTGCTTAGAGTTGCAGCTCAGAGGCATGCAGCGGCAGGCAGTCAACGTTGGAGTCCTCCGTCACTGAAGCAAGCAAGCCTCATGTTAGTTTCAAGCTTCCTGGCTGCCGGCCGCCATCTTGGCTGGCAGTTAATTTGCATATTGCCCTGATTTGCCGGGAGCCGGTCCATCCTTGCTGTTTCAAGGGACCTGGCATATATGGCATACGGTTCTTAATATGTTTACTCACCTTCTTGGCGCTGTGTTTTAACCAAGGTCACCTCTCAGAGAAAGGTTGAATCCCCAGGTAGGGATTTTCCCCTGAAGTTAGGGAGGGAATAAAACCCCTCAACTAAGTGCCAGGCGGGTAATTAATCCCTTTAACTACGAATAATCATGCTTAAACTACATAATCTTTTCTCCCTGGAATGGAGATAAGAAACGCCCTAACCTTTGTAATAGAGATTGATAGGGTTGAATCAACTGGTATAAATACAGTTGTAACAAGACAGAAACACTCAGAGCTTAGAAGAGAATTCAGAAGACAGAACCTACACGGAGCCTGGAGACAGAAGAACTTCTCTGGAGAGAGCATGCCGGAGGATCCTGGAGAGGGACTGGCCTCGGAGCCTAGAGACAGAGCCTAGCGGGAGAACATGGCAAGGGATCCTGGACTGAACCTGACTACAGAGATTGGCAGGAGAGCCTGACTGGAACCTGGACACTGAACCTGACTGGAGAGCCTGGACAGAACCTGGCTGGAGAACCTAGCGAGGGAACATGGCTACAGAACCTCGCTGGAGATCCGAAGCAGAACCTCTCTGGAGATCCGGGCTAGAGATCCTGGCTAGGCTGCTGATCAACTGAACGCTGTCTCCGTGTCATTCCTATTTCGCCGACTCCGTCCACACCTTTGGGCACCCCTGGACTCGCTGGGGCAGGACCCCGGCATATGGCGCCCGAACAGGGACCCCTAGGTAAGCGCCCCACACTCGGGACAGATCGGACTCCACCGTAGGAAGAGGGTGGATAGTCTTCGCCGACTCCGTCCACACCTTTGGGAACCCCTGGAACAGGATTCCCTTAGGTAAGCCCCCCCATTGAGAACCTCCACAGTCGGGACGGATCGGACTCCACCATAGGAATAGGGTGGATAGTCTTCGCCGACTCCGTCCACACCTTTGGGAACCCCTGGAACAGGATTCCCTTAGGTAAGCCCCCCCATTGAGAACCTCCACAGTCGGGACGGATCGGACTCCACCGTAGGAAGAGGGTGGATAGTCTTCGCCGACTCCGTCCACACCTTTGGGAACCCCTGGAACAGGATTCCCTTAGGTAAGCCCCCGCATTGAGAACCTCCACAGTCGGGACGGATAGGACTCCACCGTAGGAAGAGGGTGGATAGTCTTCGCCGACTCCGTCCACACCTTTGGGAACCCCTGGAACAGGATTCCCTTAGGTAAGCCCCCCCATTGAGAACCCCCACGCTCGGGACGGATAGGACTCCACCAGGGTGCTACAGACCCCCCTATAGAGGATAAATAGGGTAAGAAGGTGGATAGTACAGAACTTAGATTGAGAAGATGTGCCATACTGAGTCCAAAGAAAGAAGACTCTGTATTGATCTTTAGATTAAGAAGATGTGCCATACTGAGTCCAAAGAAAGAAGACTCTGTATTGAACTTTAGATTAAGAAGATGTGCCATACTGAGTCTAAAGAAAAAAGACTCTGTATTGTTCTTTTAACATATATGCTTGCTAGCAGAGGAATTAAGGTTACTCCCAGTCAGACAGAACGTTTTATACAAGAACTATGTCCATGCTTTTCTGAGGAAGGAAAGGTAAATGTAATGGCATGGGAGAAGGTAGGCCCAAGGAGCCTTATCCTTAACCCCACTGCAGCCTTTCTACCATGGGAAAGTGCAGGATTGGCAAGCTCTCCCTGGGATGATAGATCAGGACTCAGGTAATAGCGGAAAGTGCCAATCCTACTCTTAAAATGGATATAAGAGAGCATTTGAGGTTTTTCTTTTTAATGCTTGCTTTTTAAAAAATAAAAAAGGGGGAATTTGCCGGGAGCCGGTCCATCCTTGCTGTTTCAAGGGACCTGGCATATATGGCATACGGTTCTTAATATGTTTACTCACCTTCTTGGCGCTGTGTTTTAACCAAGGTCACCTCTCAGAGAAAGGTTGAATCCCCAGGTAGGGATTTTCCCCTGAAGTTAGGGAGGGAATAAAACCCCTCAACTAAGTGCCAGGCGGGTAATTAATCCCTTTAACTACGAATAATCATGCTTAAACTACATAATCTTTTCTCCCTGGAATGGAGATAAGAAACGCCCTAACCTTTGTAATAGAGATTGATAGGGTTGAATCAACTGGTATAAATACAGTTGTAACAAGACAGAAACACTCAGAGCTTAGAAGAGAATTCAGAAGACAGAACCTACACGGAGCCTGGAGACAGAAGAACTTCTCTGGAGAGAGCATGCCGGAGGATCCTGGAGAGGGACTGGCCTCGGAGCCTAGAGACAGAGCCTAGCGGGAGAACATGGCAAGGGATCCTGGACTGAACCTGACTACAGAGATTGGCAGGAGAACCTGACTGGAACCTGGACACTGAACCTGACTGGAGAGCCTGGACAGAACCTGGCTGGAGAACCTAGCGAGGGAACATGGCTACAGAACCTCGCTGGAGATCCGAAGCAGAACCTCTCTGGAGATCCGGGCTAGAGATCCTGGCTAGGCTGCTGATCAACTGAACGCTGTCTCCATGTCATTCCTTCTTCGCCGACTCCGTCCACACCTTTGGGGACCCCTGGACCCGCTGGGGTTGGACCCCGGCACTGATTAGCCAATGGGAAGGGTAATGGTCGTACGCCAATTACCATGTTTCTCTTTTATTAGATAGGATGTTTACTTTGAATTTATATTAGTTCACACAAACACTCCATCCATGCTTTTGTTCCGGCCCTCTGGTCCAGTTTAAGAACCCATTGTGGCCCTCGAGTCAAAAAGTTTGCCCACCCCTGCTCTAGACTCTATGCCTATCTCAGAGTGCTGGCAGGTCACATCCTGTCAGGCTCTCTGTGCTTACCAAAAACGCAGAATTGGATGTCTTAGCAGGGTCTCCAGAGGCAACATAGTCTCCATGAGAACAGGCATGTGAGTGGTCAGACTGAATTTAGTCAGCAGAGGAGAGGGGAGAAAGGAAGCAAAACTAAGTTTCACTAAGTGAGTATTAAGTCCTAGGTACTGAAAGGTGCTTTATCTATGTTATTTAACACTCATGACAAATTGAGTGCACCATGTAGTATTTCACAGCTGTAGAAAGTCTCCAAATGTTTGTATATGACTTCAAAGTTTCTACTCTTTCTACTCTAAACTGTGTACCTGAAATTTAGAGAAATTGTTTACATTTGATGCTTTTTTTTGGTTGTTTTAACAACTGTGTATAGCTTGTATCTCATCTCCAAGAATATATATAGTGTATTTGTTACAAAGTTTTCGCCTAATACTAAGTAATACCAATCAACAAAATCCCAATTAATAGATAACTACATTGTGGGTGGCATATCTCAAAAGGAACACTTTCTCTTAGTTAATATTTCACATCTGAAAATGCAATTCTAAATGAGGATGTTAACTACTCCCTTAAAAAGTACTCAAATACTTCAGTGCAAACAAATCTTGCACATAATATATAAAAATCCTCTGTTGCATCTGGAATCTGATAAATATTTATTATCAATGCTGTTTGCTTTTAATCGGTTCAGGATATCATTTCTCCAGCTTCTCAGTAGTTAAATAAAAATGGCATTTACATTACAATATTGCTTGCCAACAATCTCATTTTCTGGTTTAGTCAGCAGTCCTTCATGCTTGATTAGTCTTTAATTATACAAATACCTACATATTAAAAAAAGTTTTCTTTTTTCCATACTTTGAGCATGTAATTATTTTCTCTTGCATTCAATAACCTTTAATTTTAGGATTAAGCAACTGATTCCTTTTAGTATGGATGGATCTTTTCAAGTGTTAAAGCAAATTTGGTTATTGTATTATGAGAAAAATTAACTTTGGGAAACCTTTCATCAATGCATTTGGTAGTACTCTGATCAGCTGTTGCAGAAAGCACCAGGTATCCGAAAAATAAAACTTTATTCTCCTATTTTTTTCCTATTTCTCTGTCTCTTTGGTCTAAGAATGTGATAATTTAAGCAATTAAAGCCTGCAATATACCTATTTTCCCATTTCCATAAATTGGGGCTGAGAGCAGATGCTTTACATTAAAAATATTTCAATACAAAGGCTGTTTATAGTTTTGGTAGGAAACTCCACAAACTATGAACATTTATAATTTTTCTATAATAAATGCACAGAATGTTCAAATGTTAGGAGCATTCTATTGAGTGAGATGATGTTTCTCTCAACGTTCCAGCCTAACCCCGAGGCCAAATAGCAATGAGACTTAGAAGTGGGTACCTTGCTTTTCAAAACTAACAGCGGAGATGGGGAAATCCTTCATATACAGTCTGACACAGTGTTGGACGCTTCTTCCTTATTAGTTTCCTTCTCCATCCTTGGCTACTAAGTCTAGAAACAACAACAACACCCATTTCCTTGTGGGAGTCATCTGAAGGAGCAAACTAATGTGAGAACATCGCAACATGCAATTAGCCACATTTATTATGTAGCCTGTTCTAGGTTCTGCGTTAGCTTTGAAGGAGATGGAGGTGAGTGACTCACCATGCACTAAGCCAAGCCTATGTAGTAAGACAGTCTGTGTTAAAGTGCACCAAAGAGGTGTTTTATTGTTTTTGGTTTTTTTTAATATATTTTATTGATTTTTTACAGAGAGGAAGGGAGAGAGATAGAGTCAGAAACATCAATGAGAGAGAAACATCGATCAGCTGCCTCCTGCACATCTCCCACTGGGGATGTGCCCGCAGCCCAGGTACATGCCCTTGACTGGAATCGAACCCGGGACCCTTCAGTCCGCAGGCCGACGCTCTATCCACTGAGCCAAACCGGTTTCGGCTGTTTGATTGTTTTATTGTTTTATTGTTTAAAAACTTTTCCTCCATCCACAGTTTAATTCAGCTGGAGATAAAGTGTCTTCCTCTCAAACCCAGTTTTCATACAGCTATCTAATGGTTTTTGTTGTTCTACTTTCAGGGTTGAGCTCAGAATCTGAGTTTTTCCAGGACCACCAAGCTCTTCTGGCTCAACATCTCTCACTACAAGAGAACCAGTAAAGTGGTTACTGATTCTCCCTGAGGGTCATCTCAGCAGCTCACCAGACAGCACAACCTGTCTTTGCACACATCTCCCAGGAAGCTCTAGAGTTTGTACCCACTGGTCCGAGTTCTACCACTGTAGGTAATTTATTGTTGTTAGAATTATGCAATAAATAAGATCAAGTCCCTGTGGTTATGGAATTTACATTCTACTTGGAAATAAATAAATAAATAAATAAGCAAATCGATGTCAGGTAGTGATAAGCCCTCTGAAGGATAATGGAGAAAAGTAAGAAGAAGGGTGATGATCCTAGCCGATCTGGCTCAGTGGATAGAGTGTTGGACTGCGGACTCAAGGGTCCTGGGTTTGATTCCAGACAAGGGCATATGCCTGGGGTGCAGGCTCAGTCCCCAGTAGGGGGCGTTCAGGAGGCAGCCAATCAATGATTCTCTCTCATCATTGATGTTTCTATCTTTCTCTCCCTGTCCATTCCTCTCTGAAATCAATAAAAATATATTAAAAAAAGAAAGGTGATGAAACACCTTTTGATGTACAATTTTACATAAGATGGTAAGGTAAGGATTCTTTGATGAAGCAAAAGTTAAGCCAAGACCTGAATAAATGAAGTGAGGGAGCAAGCTAGATATCTAAGGGAAGTGTTTCCAGGCAGAGAGGACAGTAAGCACAAAGGCTTAGTATAGAAAGTCAAAAGTTGACATAGTATAAACGTATATAACTCAAGCTTCTTGGCCCCTAGGGCTCCTCTCCAAATTCTTCTGGATGTATCTCTGGTCTTTACCTCCATATTTCTAAACAATATGCAGAAATATTTTTTCTCAGTTTGCCAGTTTTGGGCATTATCTATAGACTTCCAATGTCGAAGATGAGGATTGCCCACTCTTGCCACCCACACCCTCTTTTATCTTCATTCTTTCAAAAGTCTCTGATTTAATCAGAAGTTCTTTTTTTGCTATGAAAGTTTTGCTTACTGTTGAGCCTATTAGTATACCATGCTTAGACTTCTTTTTTTTAATCCTCACCCAAGGATACGTTTTTAATTGATTTTTAGAGAGGGAGGAAGGGATACACACACACACACACACACACACACACACACACACACACACACACACATATATATATATATATATATATATATATATATATATATATAGAGAGAGAGAGAGAGAGAGAGAGAGAGAGAGAGGAGAGAGAAAGAGAGAGAGAGAGAGACATTGATGTGAGGGAGAGTCATTGATGGCTTGCCTCCTGTATGTGCCCTGACTGTGTACCACCTTTTGGTACACAGGATGATGCTCCAACAGACTGGCCACCTGGCCAGGGCTAGACTTCCTTTATTATAAAAAGTTTTTGTTCTTACCAAGGTCAATTATTGCTTTCCTGATTGTTTGCTTAGTGTTCTTTGTTTCTGTCCATAATTCTCTCCAAAGTCATCACAAGAAAGGCAAAGTTTCTGTTTTCCATACCAAGCATTCTTAGTTTCTCTTCTGTGCCCTTCTTCCCGCTCCCCCAAGGGGCAGCCCTCCGAAGTCCTGTACATTTTTGCCCCAAGATGGACTGGTGGCTTTCTAAGACCATTGTGTAGCTGTCAGCCTGGGACTTCCTTTTGCTCCTTTCTTCTGGTCAACCTCCGATCTTCCTCTTTTTTTGGTTTACTTTTTGTCATGGTGGAACACTTCCTCCAGTAGAGTTGAAGGATACATGACAGATCGATTGGAGAGAAATCTGTTGGAGACTCTGCATCCGACTCTAGTTTACACTCCCATTCGGTAGATAGCTGGGCAGTATATAAAGTACAAGTTGAAAACAATTTTCCTTCAGAATTTTGAAGGGTTCAAGTTTTGCTGTGGAAACCCAATGCTATTCTGATTCTTGATTCCTTGTATTTCACCTATGCCCAACCCATCCCCTCTGGAATTGTTCACAATGATGTGTTCGAGGTGGCTCTTTTTTTTCATTTATTAGTTTTGCATTCAGTGATACTCTCATTGAGGTAACAGATTTTGAATCTGGGACATTTTCTTGAATTAATTCTTTGGTGATGTCATCTGTCTTTTTCTCTCTGTTCTATTAGTTAGAAGTTGGACCTTCTGGGTTGATCTGCTATTCTCTCCTGTTTTACTTGTCCTCTTGACCCTTTGTTTTACATTCTGAGGGATTTTCTTTACTTTGTTGTTCTAAACCTTCTATTGAACTTTTATTTCGTCCATAATGAATAATGAATTATAGTAACTGTTATCTAAACATTCTTCAAATTGTTTTTTAAATGTTCCTTGTATATAGCACCCACTAATTTGTTTTGTAGATGCAGTGTCTTCTCTATGGATAGTCTATAGGATATTAATTTTGAGGGTTTTTGTTGTTAATCCTCACCAGAGGATATTTTTCCATTGATTTTTAGAGAGAGTGGAAGGGATGGGGGGGAAGGGGAGGGAGAGAGAGAGAGAGAGAGAGAGAGAGAGAGAGAGAGAGAGAGAGAGAGACATTGATATGAAAGAGACACATTGACTGGTTGCCTCCTACACTTGCTTCAGGGTAGGAGATCAAACCAGCAACCGAAGTACACGCCCTTGACTGGAAATTGAACCCGTGACCCTACGGTGCTGGAGCCAAAGCTTTAACCACTGAGACACAATGGCCAGGGCAATTTTTAGGTTTTTAATGAAGTTTTCCGCCCTCCTGTGTTATCCCTGTTTCCTGTGAATTCCTTTTACTCTCCAGTTTATTTTGGTTTTTGATTTCAGACAAAGGCATTCCTTAAACATCTATTGCTTCTTTGTTGTTATGTTTTATATAAGAATAAGGCAGTGACTTGACTATGTTGTTGGAGACCCCACATATCAATAAATGAGTCTCTCCTCTCTGACTAGCTGGGGAGTTTTTTCAGAGCAGAATCCCACAACTGCCTAGGGGTGGGGTGGGGTGGGGTGGCGAGGTCGGGAGGTAGGCGGATGCTTGCTTACTTGAATACCTGTATATATAATCTGAGTGTCCCAGTGAGGGCAGGCCTAATCATTCAGGATGTAAACTTTCCCTCCATGCCATGGTCATTAGTAAGGAGTTCTCCCCAGCATATAGCTATACCTGATGTCTCCAGGTATAGAGTTTCTCAATTTCTCATGTACACAGCTGCTGGAGAGAGAGCTGAGGGTCTAACTATTCATTATGCTGTCACTAACCTATCCTCTACTTTCAACAACATGCCTTCCCCTTCTCCTTTTTTATAGCAGCTGGTGTCTCCAACCCCCACCATTTTTGGGGTTCCAACGTTGCCTTGCTTCTCATTGTGTCCCTCTCTCTGGCCCTTGGTATTTAGTTTTTTCAGCTTGGTTAATTCCTCCACCTGCTTTTCCAAATGTTTGTTGACATTACTCGTCTGCTGTTGTCTCTACTTAAAATTTTTTTTCACTTAATGTCATTTTAGTGGGGTTTTAGGAGGGTGTAGAAATAAGCACACTTATTCAATCTATCTTCTTGAATAGAAAGTCCTCCCTTTTTTTTTTTGAGAATTGAAAATACATTTCCTAATTTTAGTTTTATATTACCTTCTCCATTCTTTAATTCCTCAGATATTAACAATCATTTTCCGTTATTTAATCTGTCAGTTGAAAACCCTCACGTCTTAAATATACTGAACCAATTAACCATTTTTGTGTGTGTATTGCCCCTGAGCCTTAACTAACCTATCTTGAACTAATAAATTGTTTATAATTCTTTAGAGCAGGAGTTCTTAAATCTGTTGATCATCAAAATCTCTGGCTTTACCCTAGGGATTCTGATTTTGTAGTTCTTGGCTTGAATAAGGGGAATCTATATTATGAAAGAATCCCCAGGTGACTAAAATATTTTCTTTAATTTTTTCTTATGGAAAATAGTAAACACATATAAAAGAAGACACGATACTATAATTAACTCCCATGGTCCTATCACTCAGCTTCAGTAATTGTCAACTCATAATGAATCTCCTTTCATCTGCACCCTGTCCAACCCACCCCATTCATATTATTTTTCCCCTCCCGTAGATGTCATTTTAGAAAAATTCCAGACATCTGATTATTTTATTTGTATTTCAGTAATACTCTTAAAAAATACTTCAATAATACTCTTAAAAACAACAACTACATACCATTATTGCTCCTCCTAATATTATAGCCCCTTAATATCATCAGATATCTAGTCAGTGGTCACATTTCCAATTGTCTTATAAATTTCATACTCTTTTTTTTAATTTCAGAGAGGAAGGGTGAGGGAGAGAGAGATAGAAACATCAATGATGAGAGAGAATCATTGATCGGCTGCCTCCTGCACACCCCACACTGGGGATCGAACCCACAACCCAAGCATGTGCCCTGACTGAGAATCGAACCGTGATCTCCTGTTTCATAGGTCGATGCTCAACCACCGAGTCACAGTGGTTGGTCCATACTCTTTCTTTTTTACAGTTTGCTTGAATTGTAATCTAAATAAGGTCCACATAATGAGATTGGGTGCTGGGTCTTTGATCTATAGGTTGAATTCCCTCAGCCCTTCTTCTCCTTTGTCTCCTTCTCCCTTTCTCTCTCTGTATCTTATAATTTATTTGTTGAAGAAATCTCCCATGTTTAATGTGTGGCCATCCTGGTAATCATGACTGCTCTGAAGCACCCTCTGGGCCCACCTAAGAGAGAGGCTGGAGCTCCCACCTTGTTAATGAAACCTTGGCCCCCTTCCCCTCATGTCACCTGTAAACCTTTTAATAACATTGCATTTTTGACTCTTGTTCATCCTGAGATTTAAAAACATTAGTTCTACTCGTGTGTGTGTGTGTGTGTGTGTGTGTGTGTGTGTGAGAGAGAGATATCTTTCCCTCTCCTTACTGAACATCATATTTTTTTTTTCTGAGGGAACCTCTCCATTCTAAATTATAATTCTGCTAGCATGGTATTGGTCACCTCACCCAGGTTTCTAGAAATATTCCTGTCAGGTTTTTCCAAATGATTTGGAAGAAGGGCATGTCTCCTGTTGCCCTTCATCCAAGGATTTTCTTGTCTCAAGTAGGATCACATTTTGAAAAAGGATTAGTTAAGTTGTCCAGTAGAGAGAATACAATATATTTATAATAATCACCATTTCCATCTTTTCAGTATATTAAGAGGAAATGCAAATGCAAATGCCTTAGTTTTTGTGATGTTTAGTGAAGTGAAATCAGGTGGGGACAGTTTGCATAAATGCTGGAGGTGGCACAGTGAGCATGAAAAGTTACCCACATAATTTACTGCCCAAACAGGAACAGTTTTGAGAGTGAAATGAGTGCTGTTAGTAACTACACTGGGCAGCAGACATATACAGAGACGGCCCAGTTGAAAGGGCGTGTGCGGAGACGGGGCTCAAATCCCAGGTGCACCCCTGACAAGCTGTGGGCCTCCGGTGGGTTCCAGCTTCTCTGAGCCTGGGTTTCCTACCTCCTGTAGGTGATGTCAAGGCCTAAGTAGGAAACACAGTGACTAGCACAATGCCTGGCACGTGTTAAACGCTTAACAGTATTTTTATCTTTTAAACTGGATCATCATTTTCTACTGGGCAAGTCTATATGCGTTTCTCCAGTTACCAGCGGGGTCCAGGCAGCCAGAGCACGTCAGGGGAGAGTCTCCAGTATCCAAGGGTGGGGTCAGAGGTGCCCCCACAGTGAGAGAGCCACTGCTGTTTCCCTTGGGCCTACCTGCTTTATAGCACGTTTATGTTTTTGAAAAATATGATTTAACTCACAGGTGAATCAGATCTACATTCTGTTAAGAAGGCTTGCTCCTCTCTCTATTATATGCCGAATGTCAAGAACCACCAAATGTGTTGAAATGGTGGGGGAACAGGAAAAAGGAGGTTAGTTAGAACATGATGGTCCTTATTTTGATGTACAGTTTATGTACATTTCTTCCCAAATGAAAGAAGCGGATTTAAAGCAATCTAAATCAAGTCTGCATTTCCCAAAGGCCATTGAGAAGATAGTGTAAAGAACAATGGGGCTAAAACAATTTCTGAGGAATCATCTATATATATAAAAGAGTAATATGCAAATCGACGGAATGGCGGAACAACAAGAACGACCACTCGACCAATCGCTATGAGGCACACTGACCACCTCTCGGTTTCTCCCCCTGGCCGGCAGGCTTTGATCCCCTGATGGCGAACAGGGAACTGCAGGTGGGTGGTGGCGGCTACTGGTGGCCGGGGAAGATGGCCCTGATTACAGGCCAGGCCTAGGGACCGTACCTGCGCATGAATTTCATGCACTGGGCCTCTAGTAGTCATATAAGATCTATTTATTTATAGTCCTTACTATGTGCCAGGAATTGTTCTAAATGTAAAAATAAATAGGTGACATTTCTCTTATTAGTAATTATCTTTATCAAGTAATTTTGCAAATAAATTTAAGATGGCCCGATAACAGGCACTTACATGGTTGTGAAATGAGTAGCTGTTCAATGAGAAAACATCATTTACAACAATTATTGATAGTCCTGGGATACACAGAGGTGTGAGACATAGTTTCTGTCCTTATGGGGCTTATAATTCAAATAAGATAACAAACTTGTTCATGTTAACTATGAAAAAAGGCTCAAATTGTACATGCTAAGTGCCCAATCAGAAAACAGAGAAATTACTGAGGGCTGGGCAAGTATGGGCACTTCGTGAAAGGAGTAGGAAGTGAAGGAAGTGATGCAGGACCAGTGGTGAGGAGAGCAGGCACTCGTGGCTGTGGGCATAGCAACAGCAGAGCCAGTGAGCTGCACAGGGACATTAGGCACCGACAGAGGCTGAGTACAGTGCAGGGAGGTGGGAGGCAGGGTGGAGAGTAAGGCCAGGTTAAAGGTCAAAAAAGGGCTTTGAGCATGAGGGTGATGTGAAAATGTTATTTTAAAAATATATATTTATATGTGTGTGTGTGTGTGTGTGTGTATCCACTTTTATTGATTTCAGAGAGGAAGGGAGAGAGTGAGAAGGATAGAAACATCAATGATGAGAGAGAATCATTGATTGGCTGCCTCCGGCCGCCTCCTACTGGGTTGATATCAAGCCTGCAACTAGGTGTGTATCCTGACCGGGAATCGATTGGTGACTCCTGGTTCATAAGTTGATGCTCAATCACTGAGCCACACCAGCTGGGACGAACATCTTTTAGGAAGATTAGCTTGGCAGTAGTGTGCAAAATGGATTGGACTAGGGAGAAACAAAGTGGGAAGAGCAGGTCAGGGAGGATGGTCTTAGCTCTGCCCTGGGCCGGGGCCAAGTGGGAGAACTGAGGAAAGTTCTAGGCACCTTGCATGTGGAGCTCCGATAGCCCAAGGCTTTTCTGGCCAGGGCCCATGCACCTGGCTGCTGACTTGCAGCTCTCAGGGGACAGAGCTTTTTCCCTTGATAAATCTTCTAGGGACCTCAATCAGTTTAGGGCTCTGTGCTTCCTTCCTCCCATTTTCTCTCCTCCTTTCTTTCTCTTTAGAATTATCTACCCATTTTGTGGGACTACATTGTCAGTTTTTAATATATTACTTAATTTCTCAATTTAATAGGTTTGTTAAACTAGCAATTTCATGTGACTTTTCAGATTGGGGATAAAAGCGTCCATCTGGTCCAGGCTGTGTGTGTGTGTGTGTGTGTGTGTGTGTGTGTGTAGGGGTAGTGATGGCATTACTGTTTTGTTTCTCTTTGCTTGTCTTTAAAATATGTTTTTATTGATTTCAGAAAGAGGAGGAAGAGAGATAGAAACATTGATGAGAAAGAAACATCAATTCGCTGCCTCCTACTGGGGATCCAGCCTGCACCCCAGGCATGTGCCCTGACCAGGAATTGAGCTGGCGACCTCCTGATGTTTGGGATAATGCTCAACCAACTGAGCCACAGCGGCAGGGCGTGTTTTGGTTGTTTTTGACTGTTTGGTACAGTGTTCAGTTTTTAGGAGCTCATCATCACAATTAATATGTTGGGACACTGATAAATTTGCTTCCTGAGCTGTGATATGTCTAAGAGTTTCCGCCTCTGCCTTCCTAAATAGCTGTCTTTCAAGGCAGTGTTTTTCAAATATTTCTTACTATGTCACATAGTAAAAAATACATTTTACAATAAAAGCCAACACACACACACACACACACACACACATATATATATATGTATATATAAACAGTTACAAATATTTCTGTCTATATGTAGATGTATATCTTTCTCTCTATATATAAAACAAAAGCTTCAAGAAAAAAATGCATAGCTTACTTTTTAATTTTTTAAAAAAATTCTGGTTAAAACAACTAAACTAATATAATAACCACTCACAAAATAGTCCATAGAAAGGTCCAGAAGGTATTGACTCTCGAGTGCCAAGGCACTTCTTTTTCTGTGACTGCCTACGTCCCTCACTCACAAAACGTACCATGTTCATTCCTGATGAGACAGAGAGAGGACGGGGGCCTTTTCAGATTGGGGGGTAAAAGAGCACATCTAGTCCAGGAATAAATATGTGAAATTTGGGCAACACCTCATATGACCAAAAAGAAAAGTCTTAGTGCCACAGAGTCATCCGATGACTATTGAATGAGGCCTCCTCCCCCGATCCTTCCCAATCCCCTGGTTTAGGGTGATTCCCCATCAGGGAGGCTGATCTAGTTCCTCAATAAAGCAGAACTGGCTGGAGAAAAGTCCTACGTCGCTCCTAAATTTTACTTTTCGAGAATTCCCAATTGACTGTCTAGACAGGGGGCATTTTAGGGCCCTTTCTTTATGTCCCTAATGAGGAGATGTGTTCCATAAACTGAACCAGTCATGATGAATCACAGCTCAGTGTCAAGGTTGTACTTGGATAAAAAGCTGGACTCCCATTTGTTTCTTTAAAAAAAAATAGTGTCCTTCACCCATCTTACCCCAAACACGTGGTATGGTATAAAGTGGTGCTTATTTAAACGTTAGGATAGATTCCAGGACCGTACCTCCCTGGGAACTCCTCACTACAGCGTCGGTTTTTGCCTCCCTGTGTGACACTCCAGGTTATTTCAATCCATGCCCCAGCTGTAGAGTCATTTTGGCAAGGAGATTTTTCTAAAGGTTTTTTTCTCATTGCTTAGAGCCAAAGGTTTTGTCCTCTGACCTTTTGATTCTCATTCTGCATCTGTAATCAATGTCAGGTCACCACGAGCAAAACTAAAAGGAAGTTAAGTCGGGGGGGGGACCCCAAAGCAAAACGCCCTACGAGCACAAAGCCCCCAGCCTGCCCAGCCAAGTTTTAGAAGCTCACCATTTTGAAATAGTACGGTCGCTTGGAGAAGAGAATATTTCCTCCCCCCACCCCATTTGTTTGGTGCCTGATTTGTTTCTAGTTGCAGCGGGGAGGTCAGAGCAAGCCAAGAAAATGAATGGAGCCAGCCTCCTGCCAGGCTGCCTGGAGCGGGCGGGTGTTACGGATCAGCTAAAGCCAGCTCCCTTTCCCGGGCCAGGCCGATGTAACTCACTGGAGTGGCAAATTACATCAGACCTACAGCTGTAACCCGACATTATGATTAATTTGATCAGTAATTTCTCCTGTTTTTCATTTTAATCGGTGTGACTATTCTGCTGTGGCAGGTCTTTCAGATCTAATTAAGATAAATATCCCAGTAAAAGACTTGGCAGACTTTCCGAGTCAAATCCAGGCATCAAGTGTGAAGACCTGCAGCCCCAGTCAATCACCCGGGGGGAGGGCTGGCGCTGCTCTCCGCAATCAGCCCCTCACACTTAAGCAAATTCATAATCTCCGGCACTGTTTAGTCATTCTCTCAAAACATGTCCCGGGCAGAAAAGGAAAGCCCCAGACAATGTCATTCCACCCCCATGCTCATACTCTGCTGATTTGCCCAGACTACATGGACAGCGCTATAAGTGGGCACTTGACAGAATCCCTGAGTTGGTGTTTCTAAAAAAGATTCTAAGTAAATCCGTGCATATGTATATCTCAAATAAACAAATATGTGTACACTCAAATATGGAACACAGATACGTATAACTATGAAGATTTAAAGTCCACATGCACATATATAGCCTGACCCTTTAATGTAAGCGCACAGCCATCCACTGGTTGGATTTGCGTTGACAGGGTTTAAGAGTTTATTTTCCCAGTTTGTTTTCTTTTAGGTCAACCAGGCATGTATTTATGAATCCTAGTGGCTAATATTTGTACACGTTCTGTTAGGTTTCGGTTTTTTGAGGATGAAGGCATTAATGAGATTTTTATCCTAAAGCCATCTAATCAGTAGGGCCTGCCTGTCCAATCTGGTGCCTGCAGACTTTGGGCAAGTGTGAAGGATTTGCCTGGGTTACTGGGTCTACATGTCCACTCACAGGAAATACGGAACCACCGGGAGCTTCAAAAGAGTGGATGTTTTTGAAGACTTTTTTTTTTCACTTTATGAAGAAAACATTACAATGATGGCACAGTTCCCAATAACCATAAAGCAAATTCCCCCTTGTAATAGGAATGACCATTTTGGAAAACAAACATGTGACTGGAGTACAGATGCTTAACGTCATTTTGTACACACCTCCCACACCCCTGACTAAGGGGTAAAGAATGTCTACAAACCACACAACAGGGTCTTTCACCAGGTAAGCGGGACCATGTTCTGACTGTGATGGCCTCTACATTTGGAGGATGATTCTGCTACTCTTTTGGCTGTTGCTCCTGAAAAAGACTGTTGACATGATGGTATAAAGGAGTCCCTCGTCACCTGCTGAGGCAGACAGACTCAAATGCACTTTTACTGCTGAAGGAAAGGTGGTGGGAATACACTAGTAGGTAGGGTGTGGAATTCACAGTCCTAGAGCTGGGCAATCTTGGGTCTGAAAATTGGAATGAGAGCTTGGACTCCTCACAGAGATCCTGTCGGCCATCTCAGCTCTACTTGAGTTGGTGGCTGCAGACCGCTTTAATCTCTTTGTGCTTGAGTTTCAATTTGGTAGAAATGGCTTCAACAAAACTAATATATTTACTAAAGAAAAAGAAGCCAGGGCACGTGATCTATTTTAAAAGATGGAAATCCCACAATGAAAAAAAGAACTAAACTAAAAAGAGGCAGATTAGTGCAGTGGGCAAGGTTTTATGTCAGATAGATCTTGGTTTGAATCTTGCCTCTTATAGGTCCTTACCCCTAATTTCCTCATCTACAAAATGGAGCTCATAGAAGGACTATCAAAGATTCATTGAGTAGAACTTTACTACTCAAGAGGTGGGCAATGGACCAGCAGCGTCGGCATTACCTAGGAGCTGGTTACCAAAGCAGAATCTGGGGTGGGCCCTTCACCCCAGAACTACTGAATCAGAGTCTACATCTACCAAGGTCCCAAGGAGATTCGCCTGCAAGTAAAGCTTGAAGAGCCCTAGTATAGTTTAGATGAGGCGACATTTAGCAGCAGTTGGACTTCGAATAAGCTCAGTCAGTAGCAGCTGTTCTTGTTTGGAGAGGATGTTAGAGTTGAAAAGGATTATTTCTCTTCTCAGTTATATCTTATTAGTATAAATCACCGGGTTTGAGCCCTGGACAGTGTGCTCAGTGGTTAGAGGTCAGCCTGCACACCTAAGGATCATGGGTTCGATTCCTGGTCAAGGGTATGTATCTGGCTTGTGGGTTTGATCCTCAGCCGATTATAAGAGATAACTAATTGATGTGCCTCTCTCACATCAATGTTTCTTTCTCTCTCTCCTCCCTTCCACTCTCTCTAAAAATCAATGGAAAAAAATATATCGTTGGGCGAGGATTAACAACAACAACAACAAATCACCAGGTTTGAGTTTTTCTGTAAATATTGGCTAGTAACCCAACTTCAGGGTCTGGGAGAGGCTTGAATGAGTGACAAAGTACAGACATGGTTGTTCTTATTCACTGATGGGCTGTCAATCTGGGGGTGGAGTAAGGTTGTAGTAACACTGGCTCATTCTTTTTAGAAATCAAGACCTAGTTTTATTATATTGCAGCAGTAAAGTTAGCACCAACTCATGCAACCACAACTTTGGGTAAAAAACATTTTGTTTAAATAAGAGGTAGGAATCTGCTAGTTTAGAAGTGAATAATTAGAGGCCTACTTGCAGGACCATAAGTATTGTTCTTAACCCCGGCCCCACGCTGGGATTGCCTGAGGAGCTTAAAAAATGCCGATGCCCCGCTCTGGCTGGGCGGCTCAGTTGGTTGGAGAGTTGTCCCATATACCGGAAAGGTTGTGGGTTCAATTCCCGATCAGGGCACATACTTAGGTTTCAGGCTTGATCCTCAGTCAGGGCCCATATGAGAGGCAACCGATGGGTGTTTCTCTCTCACATTGATGTTTCTCTCTCTTCCCCTTCCTCTCTCTTTGAAAATCAATAAAAACATATTCTTAGGTGAGGATTAAAAAAAATGCGGATGCCCATACTGCATCCCACTCAGATTCAATCAGAATCTTTGGGTGGGACCCAGGCATTAGTATTAAAAAAAAAACCTGTTCAGATGATCTCAATGTGCAGCAACACTGATACCACGGTCATTGTGCTTGGAAATTTTCTCTTGAAAAAGAAAGCAAAGGACTGAACAAAATACAGAGGTAGGAGTGCGGGCATGGCCTCAGCTGTTTGGAGATGGTGTGGCTTGGCTGAGTCAAGAGGAGGGAGGAAGGTCAGGCAAGGTGGTGAGATGGCACCAAGGCCCAGAGAATACTTAATTATCTGGTATGAAGATACCCACTCTAATACTTAAGGAGTCTCACTGGCAATGAAAATATTACGCAGATTGTGCCTTGAAGCTGCTTAAAATGGTTTCAATGTGATTGTTACATTCAGGGAGCTTGGAGAAAAACCTATCTTTGCTTAAAGCCTTTAATAACTTTCTGCCTTGTCTAGGTTGGGTCCACGGCCATCTGGCTTTAGCCTTAGGTTGATCAAACTCCTCCCATGCAGTGCAGACGACTGAAGGTGGCAACTTCTCTAAGGAATGTTAAATTTTAAAACCTCAGATAGGAGCGCAAGATTCTTTTCCCTCTGATTTAAAAGGTAGAAGTTTCTGACCCAACCGGACTCAGGAGAGCTTTCCTTGGGAGAAGTGAGAGGGTTCCCCTGACATCTCCTCTCTGAACCCATTCGTGTTGCTTTGTTCTCTTTAAGTACCACGTTTGCAGCCTCACAAGGCAAGGATGGAGAGCTCGGCTCTGGGAAGAACAGCCAGCCTCTGCCAGGAGATGGAGTCCAGCTGAGAAAAGGAGATCCCTAACTTGACTTCTTCTTATGACAATTAAACATCTTCTGGTGCAGAAAACTAAGTGGTAGTGCCACGCTGATCCCCGTCAGATGACAGTCCAGACAAAATGTGTCGGCTGGAAAGGTGGCCTCTCGGGCATCCCCACCAGGTGGCCACGGACGCAGAATTGCCTTTTCAGGTCAACCACCACTCCAAGGAGCACCTGAACTTTTGCCATGGGTTCCTCTTACGCATGAAAGAAGAGACTCTGGCATTGGTATTCTCAACATGGGGCCTTTCTCTGTCTTAACTCTGCACTCACAGGACCCAGTATTCATGTGTGAAGCCAGAATACCCAATTTAATCTCCACAGTGGAGGATGAAAGAGAAGGGAAACAGAGGGCCTCTGAGGGTCTTTTTTTAAAAAAAAAACCAAAACAAAACAAAGTAAAATAAAATAAAACAAAATGAAAAGATAGAAAAAAGAACCAGGATGGGAGCAATGCCCCACAGACATAGAGTTTGACAGCCTGATACTGAGGACTTAGTCCTAATTGACACACAGATTTCAGGCTGATTTGACCTGTTGTTTGGGATCCAAACCTTGTTAAACACAGGGATGGAGCCCTGGCTGGGATTGCTAAATGGTTAGAGTGTTGGCCTGTGCACCAGAGAGCCGAGGGTTCAATTCCCGGGGAGGGCACACACCTGGGTTGCAGGTTCAATCCCTGCAGGAGGATGTGTCTCTCTCACATTCATGTTTCTTTCTCTCTCTCCTCCCTCCCCCCTCTATTCGACTCTCTCTAAAAATCAATGGGAAAAAAATATCCTCACTCCTCAGGTGAGGATTAAAAAAAAAACAAACAACAAAAACAAACACACACAGGGGTAGAGAATGAGGTTCCAGGGTACTGAGGAATCTTCTGGAAATTATTAGGTCAAAAGACAAAAGGGTGGAGGTAAGGTGAGTTGAGGGCACGCCATTTCACTTCTCTTGATTCCATGGGTTTGGGGCTAGGTGGTCCACTGGTGCCCTCTCTCTTCTCCATGCCCTAGCGGGGCTGGTGTGTGAACAGGAGAAATAATGGGCAGTGAAGAAGAGAGAAGGGAGTCACTATGTGAAGGACAAGGTCTCTAAGACCTCAGCTGCCATGAGAGGCAATCCAGCCAGACCTTCCCTGTTGTTCTGGCTAAGTGATGTTGCTCGTTGCCAAATGTAAGGACCATTCTTGCTTTTGGCTTTCCCTGCTCTTGCTGTGATTTTGAGTTTTTCCTTCCCTTCTTTCCCCATCTTTCTATACTTTCTTTCTCCTTTCTCTAGTCGATTGGAGTGGGTCAGTGGAGTTTCATATAATACTAGAGGCCCAATGCATAAAGATTCATGCACGAATGGGCCTTCCTTCCCCTGGCTGCTGGCAATGCCTTGACACTGGCCGGAGCCACCTTTCCGCCTTCCCACTGTCCAGAGGCCTGGAGAGGCTGGAGCGGTGCGGAACGCCTGCATTGTCAAAGACACAAGCATGCACCTTGTCCCCAGCCACTCTGCGCCTGCGTATGCAAATTAACCCACCATCTTTGTTGGGTTAATTTGCATACTCATTCCTGATTGGCTGGTGGGTGTTGTGAAGGAATGGTCAATTTGCATCTTTCTCTTTTATTAGTGTAGATCCTAGGTAAGGAAAAGCAGTTATGTTAGTTGTGTGGATGCTACAATAATTAGAGAAGGAGGCTTTAATGCAATGGTTCCTGAAAGATTTTCTATGGTATTTTAATTACTGTTATATGGAGAAAAGAAAAGGTTCAGTGGTTACATAAATTTGGAATTCCTTGATTAAATCATTTTAACTAGATATCTCTACTGCAGGATGTCTTTTAGCTTTGCATATTCTAATGTTTACTGAGAAATAGCTAGCAGTGTCAGTGTGTAGTATCTATCATCTATCTGTCTATCTATCAAATGACCTACCATTTATCTACCTATCATCTATCTATCTATCTACCTACCTACCTACCTACCTACCATGGATTCTGTTTTCAATCAAATATTTTTTGAACTTGTATTTTGTGGAAGACACTTGAGAAATACTGTGTTAGAAAATGCTAGATGCCAAATAAGGAAAGAAGAATATATATTTCACTGACAACCCAAATGAACATTGTAGAGGCAGAAAAATATACTGTATCAGCATGAAAGGGTTATCGGGTTGAGAACCAGAATTCTGTTAGACAACCGAGACATCCCCCCATCCTTGAACAACTTGGTTGAGAACCAAACTGATTGTGATGAGAGATGTTCAATAACTGAGGTTTGACTGTATTGTGTATAGTTCTTTCTTTTCATGCAATTCAAATGACCTCATTTCAGCTATTTTATAAATAGAATGTGGAGCTGGAAAGGACTTCAGATCATCTAATATGAACTTTTTGTGTAATAACTGACACAAAGGAGTCCCAGAGATTAGGTCATCAAGACTGGGATTACCAAGATTTTTCCTGTTTACCCATATGCTAAACACCACAACTTTGGGAATTTAGAAGAAAAAGATAATTTATTTGTAATAATATTGGTGGAGAAACCAAGATTCAGTGGGTTGAAGTGAAAATTCTTTAAGATTTTGCTCACATGGCTACAATTCTCTTTCTTCCTGCTGCCTACACCCCATCCCAGGCCTTTGTGCAGCTTGCCCTGTGCTGCATGTCCCCCTCCTCAGAAATCCTCCTCCCCTCTCTGACTCGATGTTATAAAACAGATTGATGTGTAATTGTTAGCTTCATTCAAGCTTATATGGGGTTTTCTGTAGTGTGCAGTGAATACTTTTATTGTGTACACACTCATTTTTATATTCCCGTGACTGCTTTTTGTTCAACTTTGAGTTGATCTGTTTATCTCAGATTCCTCTTTAGATTACAGTGTCTAGAGCAGTGATGGCGAACCTATGACACGTGTGTCAGAGGTGACACGCGAACTCATTTTTTTGGTTGATTTTTCTTTGTTAAATAGCATTTAAATATATAAAATAAATATCAAAAATATAAGTCTTTGTTTTACTATGGTTTCAAATATCAAAAAATTTCTATATGTGACACGGCACCAGAGTTAAGTTAGGGTTTTTCAAAATGCTGACATGCCGAGCTCAAAAGGTTCGCCATCACTGGTCTAGAGTCAAGGAAGGAAAAAAGGCAGGCAGGATTCTGATATCCTGCTATCTATCAGGAATGGAATTAGACACTCTCACTTAAGTCATCTCATTCAATCCCCCCATCCACCCTCCCACCAATGAGGAAACTGAGGCTCAGAAGGATGGGCCCAGCAGAGCCAGCATCCGAGTCCAAATTTGCCTGTTTCTAAAGACCACCTTGTCAGTTCTGCAAACCTTCCCCGGACCACAGTGCACATCACAGATGCTTGATGATTGCAGATAAGGATAAAAGCGCTATCTCTCCAACCTGGGTAATATTCACTTGCAAGTCTATACTTCGGGAGTCAGTTTAAAAGCCCATGGATCATTTACCCCAAACCTGTAGGAAATGAATTGAGGCTACAATGTGAGGAATAGCACTTGATCATGAAAGCACAAGAATACTGTATAAGGTGAGAGAAATACTGCCTAGGTTTTGCTCATTCAGAGTGAAGTGCTAGCCAGCACATTTTGGGTACCTCAACTTGCCACTATAACCTGCCGCTATGCACATGGAGGCAAAACTGTCCCAGGAGCATTCTGAACTGGGCTTTGGCATTCGTTTATCAGCCACATTCCACAGACAGTGATGGGACTGGAGAGTGTGTGTGGCGCAGGCTCACTGCTGAGCTCACTGCTGAGCTCGCTGCAGACAGGCCATGGATCTGGTCCCGGTCATGGTCAGAGTGGGGCTGTTTTCCTTGAGAAGTTCTAACTTGCCACGTTCAAATGCTGCAAGAATATTTCCACTTTCATTGAGTCTGGCACCCTTTCCATCTATCAGTACTTGATGTGAGCTTCCATAGTCAGTGGTGTGAACATGCTGCCTGCTTTGTTAAACCCCTTTCTACACGATTTGACTACTACAGAGCAGCACCCAGGTACGGGGAATCCAGACAATGACAAAGAAGCACCGGAGTATATAAAGTATATTCTTGGTAAACTAATTTCCCCCCTGCCACTCTCAAAGCAATATCAACTTTGTTGTTCCTCCCGGATCTCAAATGCTGGCAATAAATTCTTTGAAATGTCAGTAATGTGAACTGAGGGGTGTTGTTTTTTTAAAGGAGATTTTCTTTCTTTCATAAAAGAAAAAATTGTCCCTGGCAGACAATGTGGATAAGCATGTTTTGTTTATTTTACTCTGTGCTGAATATGGTAAAGGGACTCCCATTTCCCACCCGACCTCTTCCTGAATGAGTGAATTATAAATGAAGTGCTCAATTTGCTGGATGGCAGTATAAACAGAAATGAATTCATACTCTTTCATAGCTGTGGTATAATCAACAGTTGCATAGCAAACGTATAGCATGAAAAGCATTTTCATCGGTATGTTATATTTAATCTTCACAATAACTCTCTGGGTTTGGATGGATTTTCTCATCCATAATAATAAAGTGTTCTTTGGTTTTATAGCCCAAGAGGAAGCCTTACTCAGTCTGTGTGGACTCTTCCAGTTTTTAAAAGTTTCTGAGGGTCTGGATTGTTCTGGGAGACTGTTATCTACAGCCATCATTTTCACCAAACATACTCAATTTCATAAAACTATAAATTAGTTCAGTGAAAAATGTCAGACAAAAGAAGTTACTTGATTGTCCTAACATTTCAATTCAATAAAAATGATTGGTTTATTAGACTTGTGCAATACACAGCTAAGGAGGATGGATTTCCACCCCACCTCCCTGCGCCATCTATTATCCAATATGGACTCATGTTTTTCTACTGCACCAAATTTAGTGTCATTTTCAAGTTAAACTAGACAGTGAAATCCAAGGTCTGACTGAAATTTACAGTGCACAGAATGCCACTGACCTTGGAGAGTATTTACTAACTAAACCATTGACACAGCTGGAAGCCAAGCTGGAAGGGACTAGGTTGAGGTGAATGAGGCACTCATCTGGGGCACAGAATTTAAAAGGGTGTGCCCCAAAAACACAGTAATCAAGATGAATAACATCCAATTCAACATTTTAAAAAAATGAATGCAAAAGTTCATGATCAACAGAATAAGTATTACTGATTTTTCTTTTTGCCTCAGGCTCAAATATGGCACACTACTGTTACTAATCCTAAAGTTGACATTTAGTTCACCCTGAATTTTGGCATTCATTGTTGGTTTTTAAAAACAATTATATTAAAATATTATCGATTTTATTGATTACTACATGTTGGGGTGCACCTTGAGTTTTGCATCTGAGATGAGTGCCTCACTCGCCTTGGTCTAGGCTGGGAGAATTCTACAGTGATTTAGCCCTGCGTAGGCACGGAGATGTCTGAGTTCTATTAGCATTTACAATGACCACAAAGGGGTGATATGAATACGTCTGCAAATGGCAGCAGAATATGCCACCCCAAAGTGTTTCACTGCAGCATGATTGTTTTTGAGCTGAAGGCAATTGAGAAGAGCAGATACAAGAAAAGTTCTCCATTATCCTCCTATTTACCTAAAAGCAGGACATAAATTTGTAAAGCTGTCCCCCTTACCCTCTATATAAGGAAGGACATAAATTAATTACTGGAGACAATTCTGGGTTCTTATCAGCCCAGAAATGGCACCAAAAGAATTTGTAAAACAAATCTCTTAAAACTAGCCCTTATCTACTATTAGTTTCCACATATATTCCCATTCCCACAAAAAGCTCATAGTCTTTTTCCTTTGTCTTGTCACTTATCTAAAAATGTGTTGTTCTTTTGTTAAGGTGCTATGTCAGCCAAAGTTCTAACCACCCCTGTTGAGTTACTCATTACTAAATACTCCCATGTGTACATGTGATGCATGTGTTAATAAACTTCTGTTTGTTTTTCTCTTGTTAAGGTCTTTTCTTAGTCTAATTTATGGAGCTCCAGCCTCAGAACCTAGAACCTAGAACCTTTTCTCCCCTTGCACTGGCATAGACACCCAACTGTTTTAGTGGTTTGTAACATAAAACTCCAAATAGAATGGAAGAAGTTCTAAAAATATTTAATTTTACCCCTTCCTTTTATAGATGACAAAAGTTCAAAGCTTTGACTAATATTATGTTAAATTGATTAAGACAAACTGCTGGGGAGAGAAAGAGTTGGCCCAGGATACTGAGTCTTTTCTGTAAGAAGGAGCCATGTTTGGAGACCATTTGCTTTACAAAGGATGAAAGTCATGTAGGTCTAGGTTTAACTATTTAACAACGGTTTGGGTTCTTGGTTTAAAAAAAATGAGCATGTACCACTCACTCTCTGTATCACTCATCCACTTTGGAAATTAGTCCTAAAGTTTGCCAGTGAGAAAACATCCCAAATGAGAAGATCAGGAAAGAGGCTGTGCCTACTGCATAACAGAGGTGGAATTGGGATGCAGTTTACTCTTGAATGCCTGAGTGGTAACAAGACCTGTACATTAGCAAATGTACATAGTCAGGGACAATTTTACGCCCTCTTGAGCAACTTCACTGCTGAGAAGGTGACCATGCTCCTCATTCCTCAGACAAGCACAGATAGCTTTCTCTCTCCTAGCTGCTTCCACTGAGCACTCCCTCCCTCTGTTATTTATTAAAATGTGCAATACACCAAGAAAGGGAAAGATTATCCTGTTTCCTGCCGTGCAAGACGGTGTGCAGATGGCCAAGGTTAAACGCAGCATTTGGTTTCTTAAGCTTCTTTAATGGGTAAGTGGAAAAGCAATCTGGGACCAGAGCTTGCAGCAGTGACTCTCAGAGGATTAAAACTTGACTTTAATTTGGACTCCATGGCTAAGATTAAATCTGTTTCTGTTATCATTATCCCACTTGTGTTTGTCCCCACTCTGTTTCCACTCTGCCACCCAGCTGAGTGGGAAGAAATTAACCTGACCTTGAAGAAAACTCACAGAATCGTTAAGACCTCAGGTTTTGAATAGCCAATAAAATTCTAGAGGCTGGCAACATTTAGATCATAGATTCATAGGTCTGAAAAGGAGTTTAAAACTCATATAGCCCACACATTTAACAGATGAGGAAAACAAAGTCCAGAGAACCAAGGTGACTTGTTCAAATTTGTTAGCTGGTTGGAAGCAGGTCAGAACTAAGATGAGGCCTCAAGCCCTCAAGCTCCCCATTCCCATGGTACCATGACCAGGCTCCAACCATGGCCACTTCATCCCCAGATCACTCAGGAAGGAACATGCACCCATCAGGGCTTTTACACAATGTTTGGAGTTTTCCTTGTGCAAACGAAAACACGCAAGGCACAGTCTGAAGAACAGCCATCTCCAACGTCACAGAAAGGAGATATTTATTTCACCATTCTTATCCTTATGTGGTCTTTATCCAGATCAAAATTATATATTGAAATTAAAAATTTACATGTTTTTTTTTTCTACTCAGGAAGGATTAGGCCATATTTCTCCCCCAAAAGTTAGTTCCTTCCATTTATGTTTCTGATCTGTGTCTAACCAACACACTCAAGTTTCAAATTCTGGCACAGCCTACAGCTGATAAACTACAGCAAAACATAGGAGTATGGATTTATAACCACCCTGGAACCAAAGGTTCAATTCAGCTCACAGATGCATTTTGTTTGTCTCATACTGTTTTCAAAGTTTGACTTTGAGTTTTATACCCAAGTTACGCTTACTACCTGGCCCCTGAAAATCTTTGTGCTTATGATCTATGCTTGGAGAACTTCTTTCCAAACATAGGTAGGGTAGGCAGGTAATGAGTCTCAATGCAGAACATAAAGACAAACCTCCACTCTGGCCCATTATAACCCTGAGGATCAAACGTAGTTAATGAAGTCAGTCCCCTATCTGGTCCTCTGTGAAGTGATCATACTTTCAACTTATATCTGTCTTGAAACAACAACCTGGTTTTGTAAATGCGAGTTATTGCATGGAACTGAACTAAAGAGTGAAAAAAGTTATACTGCAATATCATGGGAAAACCTGATGGGAACTATTGGGAGAATTTTAGATTTAAGTCTAGAGTAACCGGCTAGTGCTGCTCTTTTTTTCATCTCAAATGACCTCATTTAAATATACCTATACAAGCCACTTCCACTGATTTTTTTCCCTGAAGACATCTGTACAGTCCCAGAAATAATTGTTATCTTTCAAAGTTCTTTTAAACAAAAAACCTGAATTATTGGCTTTTCTTGACAATCTAACTTGCATAGTTCTAAATTAATATCTCTGAGACAGATTTTGAATAATGTAAAAAGGTAAAGCCCACATGAAAATAAAAAAATAGAATTTAAGCTGTCATATATGAATTTAGTTTACCTTTATTCCTTTAATAATCTTCAAACCAAAAACACTTTATTCTACTTCAAAAATATCATTACCTTTGCAGTTTCTTTTAAATAGTTTTCTTCTTAAAAAGTTCAAATATTCCATGTTCCACAAAACATATTTCAAAAACAACATTTCAAAATCATGGAATTCTCCATTTCCTTTACACATGCCTATAGTAAAGGAAAAAAACTCCTTTTATTCCTATGCTATAGATTTATTCAAAATTAGTTTTTTTATCTACTTGGTAATACTTTCACAAGTTTTTTTTTGTTTGTTTTTTTAAAAATATATTTTATTGATTTTTTACAGAGAAGAAGGGAGAGGGATAGAGAGCCAGAAACATTGATCGAGAGATCGATCAGCTGCCTCCTGCACGCCCCCCAGTGGGGATGTGCCCGCAACCAAGGTACATGCCCTTGACCAGAATCGAACCTGGGACCCCTGAGTCCGCAGGCCGACGCTCTATCCACTGAGCCAAACCGGTTCAGCGCTTTTACATGTTTTTACCAAATCACTTTTTTGGTTGTTATCCATTAGATCTACAGAAGAAGTTCGAGTACTCTCTTACCAGTGTAGTTATTAAGTTTGTAAGTTAAAACTCCAACAGTAAAAAATTAGAACATTACCTCAGAGTTATAGAGCAAGAATTGAGGCTCTGAGCCTTCATTTGTTGCAGAAACAAAACAAAACAGCCCCTGGATTTCCATGGCAAACCATAAAGAGAACTTTTGGAAATTATCCTAATACAACTTATTTTCATGAGGCTGAGTGGTTACCTCTTCTAAAGTCTCATCAACAGTCATTGAAATGGATTGTCTGCATTTGGCTTTAACTGGCTGATAGAGTTGTATAGGCTGTAAGTGTTCAGGAAGGCTGGTGTCCGCAGACCTCAGCTGCAGGGACTCCTGGATGATACACAACAACTAAAGTCAGAGCTGAGGGCTCTCCTCCCTCAGACTGGGGCAGGTTTTTCTTTGGTAATTGCACTTATTTTGATGACTTGGAAAGAGGAAGTGTTTAATTACACGGTGCACGGATACATCTAATTTAACTGCTCTCAAAAAGTATTAAGCTCATTCTGTGGGATAATAGAGTTGAATTCCAAACGCAGAAAACATTAGGATTATTGTAATCATGCATTTTGTAAATCTGATTATGTCTACTGTTTCCGTAGCTGTCAAGTGTACAGTAAAGACTTTTAAAACTCATTCCAGTCCTATGTCAAAAGTGGTACGTTGTCGCATACTTGTGATATTTAAAAAAAATACAACCTCAAACCCGTCTCAGGAAAATGTCCAAATTGAAAGTAGCTATGACCCAAGTGCCAGGGAAAATACAATTATTCATCTCACCCAAATGTTTTCATTTCCAGGAAAACTTTGGGCCACCACTGAGAATCCAAGTTCATACGAAAAATGTTGGTTCTAAAATAACAAACATAACAAGCAAAGTTGGTCTAAAAGGCTAGGTCTCTAATTTACTTGCCTTTCTGCCTGTGTACCAATTTATTGTGACTTTTGTATACTTTCCTATTTGGGCCCTAAGAATGCAATGGCTATTGCCATCCTAGGGTAGGAGGACCGCATGCCCCACCGTCAGGCAGGGGGGGAGTTGGCTCTGAAATGAATGCATAGGCTGCCCACTCTGCCAGACTTTGTCACTGCACGACAAATGTACTAAGTCATCTGAAATCTCATGAGGGAAAACATTATGAAAGTCTAACACCGAGCTATTAATTTCTGGATCTGATGGGTTGATATCACAGTCACTATGTTTTGAAGCTAATTATTTTAAAGGCCTCTACGTTAAGAAAGGTGTTCTGAACTCTAAAGTTAAATATTCCTGAATGCTCCGATCCATTGCTCCTCAATGATAGTAGGTTAAAGGTGAACATTCACGATTAGCCTGAAGTATCTTGGTTGCCCTCCAGCTGCACAGTAATAATACAGAAGCCTTATTACTTTTTAAAATAACCGTTATAACGCATACTCGTGAGGCTCTCGGCATGAATCTAGAGTACTTGTTAGTCAAGGGAGTGATGGTTGGAATCTGGGACATAAGACTGGGGCTAAATTTCTTTACCCTCCTAACCCCAGAGAGTCTTTAGAAAAATAGAAACAAAAGAGCACAAAGTACTTAAGGTAAGACACTGTCGTATTCATAATATAGAGAAATAACCACCATGCCTCATGGACAGGAGATACAGTTCTCCGCGGGGCTACAAAACGGTGCTAGTAATAATTTTAATTGGATGCTATCTTTGCTGCCTTCAAAAAGTATCATAAAGTGGAATTATTACAGGCTGCAAATGCACTTACAGTGCCGGCCTCTCACCGGAGGAGGCAGATAACATTTATCCTTGGGAGGGTACCATCAACGGGGTTCCATTTGTTCCCTCCACGTGCATCCCCAGTTGCCTGCTATGTGCTTCCCCTGCCTCTGTCTAAAGAGATCAGTTTGAATTAGACGCTGCAGAACTGGACGCTAAGTTTTGCTGGCCTCTGCCTGGGGGGAGGGCGCAGCCCCATGGAAGGGCCCGCGTGGCCCTGGGCCGGGCGGAGGGCGTACCTGCAGAGGGTTGGGTGGCGTGAGCTGCGACGGAAGGCCATGTCCTGGAGATGGGCTGAGTTTCTGAGGGGGGCTTGCATTCTGCTGAGTCGGAGACGGTTGGTTCTGGTTCTGGTTCTGGTGCTGGGGGTGAGGGTGGGGTTGAGGCTGCGGGGGCTGCGACGGCGGAGCTGGCAGCTGCTGGGAGGCGGGTGGCGGCTGCTGGGGCGGGGCCGGCTGGGGCTGGGGCTGCGGCGCCGGGGACGGTGGGGGCGCCTGCGGGTGGCTGCCGGGCGGAGGCGGTGGCGGCTGCAGCTGCTGGAGTTGCTGGAGCTGCTGGAGTTGGGAGTTCAGGGATGAGGTAGCTACAAGGAAAAAACAGACAGACACACACGTGGGGGTGAAACAAACAGGACAGAACATTTTGCTGTGCGTCCCTGGCAGCCTGTCTGGTGTGAGCTGCCCTTTCGAAAAAGTTTACCCTCTCACCCTTGGTACGTGAAAGGGTTGTGGGGCACTGGCAGAGAGAGTCACTGTGCCGGTGTGGCTCAGTGGTGAGCGTGGGCCTATGAATCAAGAGATCATGGTTCAATTCCCCGTCAGGGCACATGCCTGGGTTGGGGGCTCCATCCCCAGTGGCGGGGCTGCAGGGGCAGCCCATGGATGAGTCTCTCTCATCATTGCTGTTTCTATCTCTCGCTCCCTCTTCGAAATCAATAAAAATATATATTTTTAAAAAGAGTCACTTCTTGGGAAAAATGTAAAAATTCAAGGAAGGTGAGAATGTGCCACATCAGGTTGTTACTTTGAAAGGTATTGAGCAGTACAAGCCAAGATATCGCTAGAAATGGAGGTCATGTTTCAAAGTACTTTCTCTCTTCCTTTCTACACTGCTTGGGCAATACACTTATGCTTTCAAGATTTGATTTAAGGTTCAACCAGTTTAATTCTTTTGGTAAATGCTGGGCTGGAGTTAAGAACAGAAAACTAAATAGTTTGTAAGCCTTTCATCACCAATGCGATTAATCGTGTCATTTTCACTTGCCACTTCAGACCTCTGCCAGTTGGCCTAGACATGTTAGTTTCGAGTTTCTACAATACACGATTCTCTGTTTTGCAGAGTCAGAATCCTGACCCTGAGGTTTTTGCCTGCTGATCAAAGATACAGAGATACTCCTCCCCCCAAAATCTGGGTTACTGTAGGCGATTGTGAACTGTATACTGTGGTAACTAAACACATTAGCACCCCAAGGACACGCAAGAAACTGAGAAAATGAAATCATCTTTCAAGATTTCCTTTCTTTCTCTTTTCTTCAAGATTTTCTTATTATGTGAAAAGTAAGAGTTGGTAGGACAAGCTGTCTTAACACTGAGCACACGAAATTTGTTCTCAGACGTCCATCTAGCACTGAACAATTTCTACAGCAGAAAGACATGCAGTTTGGCCAAAGAATGATCTAGAGAAAATTGTTGCTGCCAGTTCATGTCCTTCTTTGCCTGAATTTCAGTCTGAAGACTTTCCAACAAGCCTACAAATAAATATAAGGGTCAACGTTGAATGCATAGGGCTGCAATGTTTTCCTGCTCCTCCCTTACCTAGAATTTGTCAAGATTTCCAGAGGTAATAACTTCTGGTTGCAACATTAAGCTAGTCCCTATTTTTAGAAAATGTTCCTTCAAAAAATCTACTGATTCTATAGTGATATATACGTGTCTTTATATAACAAGTATGTCCTCAAGAACATATTTGTGTGTACTTTGACCCATATTTTGAGGACACCGAAAGGACTTTCTCTGTAAGGAAATCAACCAGTGACTCTCTTTGTAAAGTTAAGAATAATTTTGTAAAATTCATTGAATAACAGTCAGGCACTAGTACTGTGCCAGGTAATACATTGTATTTCAAAACTGCCTTTAAGGAGTTTGTAGTCTATTTGTGGAGATAAGATTAACTCATAAGAAATGATCAGGCTTGAGGTACATGTTACAGAGACCTGCTAACAATAGATGTTTGATACATATCACTAAGTGGTCAACAGTGTGGAAATTGACCAAAATGGCCAAGAGAAGATATTCTGGGTGGAGAAACATCCAGAATCCAGCATGGCTCAGGTGATATTCCTGAAGGACAATGTGGAGAATAGACTGCCTGGAACAGAGGCTCTGGGAAGTTTTGAGTTTAGACTTTAGAGAAGGTAAGGAACTTACTTGTGAAGTGGTGGGAAGATGGAACTCCCAATTAACCTCTCGTGTAAATCAGATTTCAAATATAGACTCAGGTTTGTTTCAACAAGGCATAGCTGTAGTGATGAAATGTAACATGCTAGTTCTTGGGGACACCAACTATCAGTTCTGTGCTCTCAGCTACCATGTAGGGCTTCCACGTTGGGATGTGTTCCACGTTGGTCCTCACTGGGTCAGTGAATTACTCTAGGTCTGCTCAGCGCTCAGTCTGGTGCGTGTCCCTCCTTGTGTGTAAACCCAGAGTGCTCTGAACTCTAGAGGTAGAGGTGGTGTGTGTGAGAGAGGGCTGGAAGATGCCCAGTCAGTAGGAACTCTCTGAACTTTATATTCAATTTTGCTGAAAACCCAAAACTGCTCCAAGGAATGAAGTCTATGTAATAAAAATTCTCAGTCATCATGCCACTTATTGGAACTTAAAGGGTGTGGTTTGGTTTTGTCCTTCTCTGCCCTCCCCCGGCTCCTATTGTACAAAATCACATCTTATTGAAGATCTGGGAGCCCAGCTCCATCCTTACCTCCCAGGATCTTCTCCATTATGGGGCACGGGGGGGGGGGGCAAGGGTGGAGGGAGTGGGGCTGGATGTCTCCTTCGGGTGGACATACAGACTTTGTGAATAATTGCGTCTGGCCTCCTGCCTGATTCAAATAAATCCTGTCCTGATTTCTGTCAGGTGGGAGGCACATCTGTCAGTGCTTATTCCATGGTTGACTTAAATACCATCCTGTTTCATTTTGGTTAGAAAAGCATTTATCTAACGCAGCCTTTAGAAGCAGGAAAGACCGAGGAATATTGGCAGATAGATATTGGCCGACGGCTAGGTGCAACAGACCCTAACCTATTTATGAGACACGGTCCCAAATTTGTCTTCATTCCTTTATGTTGGTGAGTTCACATTGGCTATTTCTTTCCCATGACCTGCAGCTTGCCTGGATAGGCATGACCTAAACTAAACTTTTGAGTTACATAAACTAATTTGGCATCTGCATGCAAAATGGACAATAAAATATGTTCAGATACATCCTGGATACAAAGGAAATCGTGAGTGGGTCATACAAGAATGTAATGTAACTCTTGTCAAAAAAATGCCAAATCCACCTACACCTTTGGTCGGCAAACTGCGGCTTGTGAGCCACATGCGGCTCTTTGGCCCCTTGAGTGTGGCTCTTCCACAAAATACCACATGCAGGCATGCATGTACAGTGCGATTGAAACTTTGTGGCCCATGCGCAGAAGTCGGTATTTTGTGGAAGAGCCGGTGTTTTGTGGACGAGCCACACTCAAGGGGCCAAAGAGCCGCATGTGGCTCGCGAGCCGTGGTTTGCCGAGCCATAGTTTGCCGGCCACTGACCTACACTATAGTATGAAAATAAAAGCTTAAAAATGCTAAAATATCTAGCCTCTAAGTGGCTAATTGTATAAAGCACACTGAGATATGGACACAAGTTAGGAAGGTTCAAGAACATATTTGAACTTTAGGGAATGTTTGCCAATAAAATGGTAATTTTGGAGGATAAAACTCTGACCCTATTTATGATATATTAAAGAGTTTATTTTCTTCCCTGGTATTTATATCTTTTTGTGATTATTTCCTCCATGTCTGGTTACTACACTTTACAGGCCAATGTTAAATATACACGTTAACTACAATAACAGTAGCTATGAAAGAAAAAGAGATCCATAGAAATTTACATTAGGCTATTTAAAACTTTTTAAACTTATTGAAAAAGAAATAAAGGGCAAAACTCAACCACACTCTGAATTTCCTAGAGAGAAGGGAACACTATGGCAAAACCAGTGGTTTGAAATTTCCCAAATAAATAATTAAATATGACAAAGGATTAGCCAAGAATCCTACATTTCTCCATTTGTTCGGTTTCTTTATGTCCATTGTAAATTAGAAACAAATTCTTATTTTGAATTTTTGTTAAAGGTTTCCTCAGGAAACCACACACATAAAGAGAACCACACCAGCAGAGGTATGGAATGATATTGAATGGGATTCACATAAGACTACTTTCAAATCAGAGAAATGGAAAGTAAAAGCAAAACATATACCTACAGATAAAGAGTAAGTCCATGAAAGATTCTGAACACATGTAGATATGTCTTCCACTTAGCAAAGTATTTGAAAGATCTTAGGATTCACAGAAAGCAAAATAGTATTCAAATGCTAACTTTGGTTAACACAAAGTATAACATCCTGTTATCATCAGCACTCTAGTGGGGATCTCAACTTCAGCATTTCTTGGACTTTTCAGGTTGAGGCATATGTGGGCATGTTTGGATTTGAGTGCCTGCGGGAATGAGTACGAGCTATTATTCATGGCTGATGCTACACACTCCTGGACATATCCGGGACTACAGTAGCTTCAGAGAAACACATTTACAGCAGGGATAAGTCTCATGCTAGGGAGGAAGGAAGCAGGTGGGGACTTATCATTGGAAGTGACTAGGAGTCCTGAACAGGGCATGGTAGTAATGGCTATTCAAACCCACTTTTAGCCCCATCCGCTGGCGCAAGCCTGGTCCTAGGGAGAGAGAGAACGCCGAGTTAAAGAAGAGCAACCTTGAAAGTCTGATGCTAAGTGCATGAATCCAGATGCCAAAGACACATATCGAATAATTCCATTTATATGAAATATGCAGAATAGGTGAGTCCATAGAGACAGAAAACAGACTAGTGGTGACCGGTATGGAGGTTTCCTGCTGGGGTGATGAAAAAGTTCTGGAACTAGATAGTGGTGACGGTTGGGCAGCACTGCGAATGTGCTTAATGCCACTGAACTGTATATTTTAAAATGGTGAAAATGACAAATGTTATGCTATGCATATTTTTTAATAATAATAATAATAATAATAATAATAATAATAATAATAACTGTTTCTATATAGTCACACACTGGAGACCAAGCCATGTTGCCTTGGGACACCACAAGGGAAGAGAGTAATCTTTCCCTCCACATGGCTGTGTAGTCCAGAGGGTTAAAGGCAGCTGCCAGCAGGGACTACACCTGGTGAAGCGGAGGGAGGGATGTGGGCAGGGCCGCGCGATGCTGGATGGCACAGGGAGGAAAACGCTGAGCTTGCTGCAGAGGCATAGGTCTGACAGAGCGGAGCACGGGGATTACTATCAGAGGGGACCATGGACTCATACCTGAGCACACACAGGCACCTCCTGTTACTTCCAGAAATGCTGGAGAAGTCTTGGAAGCTGGCGGAGAGCAGTGATGAGATCATGGGTTCAAAACAAGACGGTGCTTAATCGTTTGAAAAGTACTTTCACTGAATAGGCATGTATTCCTTTTTCAAGACAGCCATGTGGAGAGGTGCTATCAGTGCCATGTTATACACATAGAACTTGGGCTCAGAAAGTTTAAGTGACCTTCCCAAGTCTGCCTAGCTGGTGAGAGCTATGGAAAACTCCATCTTAGGCCTGTCGCCTCCCAAAGCCTCTTACCATAACAGAATCACTTATACAGACAGGGCAACCTGTTTTCCCCTGAGAGCTGGAACAAAGATAACTGCCCACTCGTGCACAGGTGCCCTCACAGCCCTGCTCTTGAGCAGAGGCGGCACCAGTACTTGGCTACAGAGGCTAATTTGAAGGTGTCCGCTCCGTGATGAATTGTTCAGCTCTTGGGAAAGTGTGTAAAGTTGTACCTCTGTCTTGCTGCAAGCAAAACCTTTTTTAGAACATGCTGATATGAAACACAAATGTGCATTTTGAGGATAAAGATGCTAATTTGGGGGTGAATCGTGAGTTGTTATTATAGAGAACAGAGACCTGGTGTTGCAGCAGCAGAGGTGAGAAGGAGGACTGCAGGGAAGGTAGGGAAAGGCCACAGTACCTTCATGGCACACGTTTGGTTTGATGGTGAGAGAATGTTTCCTTTATGCTTATACATAGGGCAGCAGCAGCACTGTGATCAGGCTTGGTGACATTTTAAGGAAAATAACTGAGTAGGATATCAGCGTATGTTGTCCACAGAACTCTGTGATGTGTTGCCTCTAAAATTGGGTGGCAGTTATAAGTTCCCCAGATGGATTTCTTCTTCTTCTTCTTTTTTTTTTTAACTGTCCTCTTCATTTTTTAAAAAAATATATTTTTTATTGATTTCAGAGAGAAATGGAGAGAGATAGAAATATCAATGATGAGAGAGAATCATTGATTGGCTACCTCCTACATGCCCTGCACTGGGGATTAAGCCCGCAGCATGTGCCCTGACCAGGAATCCAACCGTGACCTCCTAATTTCATAAGTCAACTCTCAACCACTGAGCAACACTGGTCAAGCAGTAATGAACTATCTATATATATATAAAAGGCTAATATGCAAATGTCCCCTTGGAAATTCGACTAGGAGACTGGGAGCTCGATTGCTCGCTATGACATGTGCTGACCACCAGGGGGCGGTGAAGAATGAAGGAAGGCTCTGGCTGGGCAGCCAGAAGGCCCTAATCTTCCCTGATGGCCAGCCAGGCCTAGGGACTCTACCTGTGCATGAATTTCATGCACTGGGCCTCTAGTTTTTAATATAAAATATGCTTAATAAAATTCTTTGGTATGTAACATTTTATTAGTTTTAGGTATACAACATAATGATTTGATATATATCTACATTGTAGAATGATTATCACAAGTTTTAGTTAACATGTATTACCACACATTGTTCCTTTTTTGTGTGTGTGATGGGAATTTTTAAAATGTACTCTCTTAGCAACTTTTAAATATACACTACAGTGTTTTTTTAAACTACAGTCACTATTCTGTATATTACATCCCCAGTTATATATCTTATAACTGGAAGTCTGTACCTTTTGACCACCCTTACCTATTTCATTCTTCCCCCCTCTCCCCATACCCCTTCTCTGGCAAACATGAACCTGTTCCCTGTATCTATGAATTTGGGTATTTTTTGTTTGTTTGTTTGTTTTTATTGATTTTGAGAGAGAGAGTAATGGAGAGGGAGAAATAGAAACATTGATGTGAGAGTGAAACATTGATCAGCTGCATCCTGCATGCGCCCTACCAAGGAGTGAGCCTGCAAACTGGGCATGTGCTCTGGCCAGGAATCAAACCATCAACCTTTCAGTGCATGGGATGACACCCAACCAACTAGGCCACACCATCCAGAGTGAGTTGGGTGTTTGCAAGATTCTACAAGTAAGACTGTACATGTCTTTCTCAGACTTATTTTACATAGCATTATGACCTCAAGTTACACCCATATAGTCACAAAGTAAAGGATTTCCTTCTTTCTCATGGAAGAATAATATCTTATTATACATACAAGGTAGGACAAAAGTAGCTTTACAGTTGTTTGTAATGTAATAATAATACAATGATAAATAATAACACAAGAATAAACTCTGTGTTTTGCATACTCAGAACTGCAAAGATACTTTTTGCTTTACCCTGCATATTACATTTTCTTTATCCATTTTTCTGTTGATGAATGCTCTAATAAGGCTGCATGGATTAATCTATAGTCAAGCTTATCCAGTGTGATGAAACTAGTTAATTCATGCTGCTGAGAAGCTTTAAATGAGTGTAATAAACATCTTTGATTGATTAAAATTGCAAATATGTGTTAAGAGGGAATATGCATATGAATTTTTTTAAAAATGCATTTTTCTTGAAGGAAAACCCTTTCAGATAGTCTATTAGAAAAGGAGAAATAACTACAAAAAGGTTCTTGAGGGCACAAAGGTGGGAAACCATAGCGGACCTTCCTCTGACTAATTAGGACAACCCGGGCCTAGCTGACCTCTCCCCAGGCACAGGCAAATGTTAGACACTGAGCTGTGAGAAGCCTGGCATGGATGCCCTCCTCGTTAAGTGAGTGTATAGCATGAGTAGAGGAAGAAAATGCAGTCATACCAATGCTAACTTTAAATATATATATATATATCTCCTATATAATAAAAGGCTATTATGCAAATTGACCAAACTGTGAACAACCAGTCACTATGACACTCAATGACCATCAGGGGCAGATGCTTAACATAGGAGTTGCTCCCTGGTGGTCAGTGTGCTCCCACAGGGGGAGCACTGCTCAGCCAGAAGCCAGGTTCATGACTGGCAAGTGCAGCAGTGGTGGTGGGAGCCTCTCCTGCCTCCACGGCAGTGCTAAGGATGTCCCACTGCTGGCCATCAGTCGGACATCCCCTGAGGGCTCCTGGACTGTGAGAGGGAACAGGCCGGGCTGAGGGATCCCCCCCCCCCACCTGCCGAGTACACAAATTTCACGCACTGGGCCTCTCGTTTGTATAAATATATATATAGCATAATATGCTAATTAGACTGGACAGCTGAACAACCTTCCGAACGACCTTCAGGACAAAGCCACGGCTGCGAGAGCCGAGGCAAACTGCTGTGGCTGCGAGAGCCAAGCCCCTTGCACAAATTTTGTGTATTAGGCCTCTAGTATATATATTTCAGAGAGGAAGGGAGAGGGAGAGAAAGATAGAAACATCAATGATGAGAGAGAATTATTGACCTGCTGCCTTCTGCACACCCCACACTGGAGATCGAGCCTGCAACCCGGGCATGTGCCCTCACCAGGAATCGAACTGTGATCTCCTGGTTCATAGGTCAATGCTCAACCACTGACGCACACTGGCTGGGCCCAATGATAAGTCTTTAAATAAGCTTCCTTTAGAAAGGATTGAAGTAACCCCCTCCTGCCATTTCCATCAGATTTTCAACTCCTCTCCAGGTGGTGACACCAGATCAAATGAGAACTCTT
The DNA here is from genome assembly GCF_963259705.1 of Myotis daubentonii. Taxonomy (NCBI): domain Eukaryota; kingdom Metazoa; phylum Chordata; class Mammalia; order Chiroptera; family Vespertilionidae; genus Myotis; species Myotis daubentonii. The sequence goes on along the minus strand of NC_081849.1, from coordinate 75,894,934 downwards.
AGAATTTGAATGTGTATTTTGACTAAATTCCAGTGGATAGATGCTACATGTCCCTTGGTTTTGATTGATTTCTGCATAGCCTACAGGGAATCATTGATTGTAAATGGAAACATTTATTCTTGATTTAAAATCCATTTGTTCAACAGATAAGGCTAAATTTACTCATCAGCAAATCCTAACCTTCCCACAATCACTGGTTTCCTTCTCTTGCAGACTTTGGAGGAGGCTTGGTGAAGAATACAGCTGGGACAATGGGACTCTTGCTTGTCAGTTCTCTATGAACTCTGCTCATTCTCCAGTTCTCCATGACTAACCACGGGCATTTTTGTTTTGTTTTGAGAGGTTTGAAGTTCACAGTACGTCATTGACTATGCCACCTTCACTTCTAATACCATATGAGTTCAGTGACAGAAAGTACATTTGTGAGTGGGGTGAGCTAGGAAGCAGCTCAAAGAAGTGCTCATGTGACATTCAATCCCATTATTTTTCCTCCATAAATGTGAAAAGTTACTTACATCCTTGGTAACCCCTTCTCAGAAGGCCCACTGACCTTCTAACTGGAGGTTAGAAGGTTTAAAATTATAACTCACATTTACTGAGCATGGTTTTTCCAGGGAAACTTTTGAATCATTAGGGTAGAAGTGAAGCCATATTCGTTAAAAACCGAGCTGTCCACATGGAAAGGGAAGATGCATGATCACAGGAGAATATATTACGGGCAATTCTATGGATACTGCGCCTGGTTGAAACAGGGCACTATGTCCACTCAAATTTCTGTTAGGCTATGGACACATGGGCCAGTGCTTATATTCATGGTTGGTTTAATCCATCCCCTCTGCCAGTGTGGGGATTATTCCCTACAGTTATTCTCCAGTGATCTGTCAGTTCAGATTAAAAAAGTTAAGTGACGAAGATGCGGTGGCTGATTCCTTTGGAAGTCTGTGGCTGCTGGAATGTAGAGCGAGAGCTTTCCTTTTGAGAATCTGACCACGCTCTCCTCTTCTTAATTTCTCCCACGGCACCACAGACCTTCCTTACAGAGGCTGCACTTCCAACTCTCTAAGTAGGTAATTCAGCTTTGTTCCTATACAACAACATCAGGGTTGCCAAATAGCTTCACAGATTTGACGACATTTAGTTGTTATTTTTAGAGAAGGGGGGGTAGCGTGTATGTCTTCTCACTTTACAAATGAAGAAATATGAACTCAGACATGATCCTAGGACCACGTATATCCTAGTTTTTCTTGGCCTGCACAATAAATTATAATGTTTTCCTTAAGCTACACCTATTTTTATATTTTGAAGCATAGGAATTAAAAATATACCCTTGACAGATTTGCAATTCCATTCCATATTCATTAAAAAGAATTAAATGACTTTAATTGTGTAGCAAAATGTTTACCACTTAAAATTTACTCAGATTACATCATAAATATTATTATTCTCATTTTTATTTTCTCTTTCTATAGCTATAATAGAATTCTTTTGCAGGAAAATTAATATACTTCATGGCTAATTTGGTTATGTTGTATTAATGTGCAAATTAGCCATTCAATTTATATCGTCCAGTCTAAGCTTTCATATGTAATAAGTTAAAAAGGAAGACAACTAATAATTTAATGGAATTATTAATTACATTACCGATAATCCTACTGGAAGAAGAGTTATCAAACAAAGAATCTTGGGAAAATTCATAAAAAGCAAGAGAGACTGGAAAATTAATGAGGTTAGGACGTAATATGGTCTTACGTATGTGAGTACAAATGTTTTTGCATATGTTTCATGGATTCCTGCAGGCTGGCTGGTTTTGCTTATTGGAAGTAAAGTAGCCTTATTTTTACTTGGTTATTGCTGTATCAACACAAGAGGCAAATACAAATGTATTAGTAAGGATAAATTAGGCTACGTGGTGGTAACAGCAGCCCTACAATCTCAATGGTTGTACCCAAGAAAGTTTATTTCTTTTCATGTCATCATAAGTTGGCAGGGGGCCTTGCCTCATTAAAGAGGTGCACAAGCTGATGGAGCAGCAACTATCTTGACCATTGGATGATGACAAAAGAAAAGAGAGCTTGTCAGGGTGGGAATTAAATGCTCCAGCTCAGAAATAGCCCTGTCATTCTCTCACAAGTCATTGGCCAGCACTAGTCACATGGCACCACTCAAAGGCAAGGGCACCAAGAAGTGTCATGCTATCAACTCCCAGAGAGAAGAGCCAGAAAAAGTTGGCAAACAGCATGAACTACCTCCACAAACGCATCACTCTTCCTCTCAGATAGTTTCCTTGTTTATTCCTCTCTTTCCACTTCCATTTTCCTAAGTTAACCTCTGTATGCCTCGTCTGGATCATTGAAAGAACCTACTTACTGGTCTCTAATCTCTTACCTTCTTTAATCTTTCTCTTTCTCATTCATTAATTCAACAACTGCTGTCAAGTTGTTTCAAGTGCCCATCTGCCATCAGAATTATCCTTCCAACACACAGACAGGGGTATACCACGACTTTTATACAAGAGCGCAATAGTTCGCATCATCCAGAGATGAAACCATGGTGCTTGGACCGTCTCGGAGAATGACTGCACCGTTCCAGACTCATTCTAACCCCCTCTGGACACTCTCACTTCTAGTTCAGAGACAGACACTTCTGGGATATGGCTCAACACGGCTTATGGAAACAAGGCTTAGAAAAAGTTTGAATTGGTTGACAACATTAAAAAATCAGGAGTGTCTACATAAAATCTTCATTGACATTTTTCTTAAAAAAAAATCCAGGGAGGTCTGGCAACGTGATGCTTGTTCTTGTATAAGCACTGGAACTGAATAGCAGCTGCCCTGCCAGGGAGGGCTGGCACCCCCAGTCAGCAGGAGGAATTGCTCTCTTCTGCACCCTCACAGTGGAACATGCACATGGTACCTTGCACTATAATGAATAATGTGCACCTGGTTGCCTCTTTTACCCAACAACTTCCTACCGAAGGCAACCCTGTTTTAGTCAGGTCTTTCTTTCTCTTAATCTTCCTGCCTCCTCTCAGTAATCTGCATGTAGTAGCAGATTGAGACGTCATAATTGCAGGGAACTATAATTTATGTTGCCATTTGTTAACTTAGCTTATTCTTCTTACCCTCATGGTGCCATATGCTTGCTCTGGCTGGGTTCAAAAGAGAAGAGATACCATGAGAGAATTCTGGAGTTTGAAGAGCTCCACTGCTCGTACTTCTAGGAGACTACATGCAGGTGATGTGTTTTCTGAGCATGCCCGGGATCTACAATGAACTGTGGGAAATGTTGTAGATGCATTTTTTTAAAATTAAGTAAAATTTCTGTGTGTCTTTTTTTATAACTATATAGACAAAGGTAGTTATCCTGACACACCTGGGGCCATGTCCTAAAAATTCTGTAGAATAATTTTGTTTGTGACCTAGACAGGCAATTTAGGAAGTGCATGAACATTTAAGAACTCAGGATTTGAAGGTGTGCTATTAAAATTCAACTTGAAGTATGTATATAAAAGGCAGTCAAAGAAGAAATGACAAGCTTAGGAAGCCCTGAAAGGTTATCTGGGTAGACAGAAAAGTGTTTCAGGTTGACATGGGTCTTACATGGACTGATTAAATCATAATCTTGGAAGAGTGAAAAAATGTCATCACAACCCATGGTTGACCTAAACACCAAATCTGGGCAGAAACATCATAGAGCACATAGATTAAGTGGGTTTGAGTTGAAGGTCAGGTTTTTAGTATGTCTGGGCTAGCGGGTTGTGAAAATTGGCTACGTGTAACAATCGTGTTGCCCTGTTACATGAGTGGGTGATAAAAGGGCAGACTCACAATGGGTCAGCTACCACTCTTTCCATGGCCACCCTCTACTCCATGCCATCAAAAAATGCATGCTGTGTTCATCCAAAAAACTGGACAAAAGTGTAGGATGGATGAACACAAATTCACTAACAGTATTGATAAAACAACACTTATAGATCCTTTCTACCTATAATGAATTAAAACATTAATTACAAATCCTGAATAGATTACAGAAACGCTGTTCAGAAGACCTAGATGAGAAAATGAATTTTATGGCAACACAGTATCTCATAAATATGTTACTCCCTGCATAAGGACTCTCATTGCTGCTTGTAATGACCAGAATAATAGTGTCCTGTTTTCTTTTTATATACATATTTATTTATATTTAAATTACTGCTCCCTTCCCTCACCAGTGCCTCTGCCTTCTTCCTTTCTTCCTCCACCTCTTTCCTCCCTCCCTTCCTTTCTACCTATCTTTTGTCCTTACTCTAAACAATTATTAAGCACCTACCATGTGTCAGGGAATGTGCAGGAAGCATAAATAGAAATTAGACTCTGGTTCTGCTTTCCCAAATTTCATTCACAGTCTATCTGGGAAAACGGACATGCAAATGCTCAGTCATGCTATGTTAATATTTATTCTTGTTTAATGATTCTCACTATTTCTTTACTTCCCTCCAAATAAGTATAAACCACCCTTCCAGTTAAAACCATTCACAACAACATAGCCCTTAGCCCATTTTTCGGTGTCAGCTCCAACCAGTCTCCTATGTGAAACCGCCCTTCCAGTTAATCTTCTGATCATCATTGTCCATACATACTCGGCTTTCCTGTGTCCCTGTTTTTGCTCACGTTACACTTTTTGAAATGCAGAAAAAGCGTTTGATAAAATGCAGCACCCATTTATGTTAAAAACACTCAGCAAAGTGGTAATAAAGAGAACATACCTCAATGTAATAAACACTATATATGACAAACCTACAGCCAACGTCATACCCAATGGGCGAAAACTACAAGCCGTCTCCTTAAGATCAGGAGCAAGACAGGGATGTTTGCTTTCACCACTCTTATTCAACATAGGACCGGGAGTTCTAGCCACAGCAATCAGACAACAAGAGGAAATAGAAGGCATCCAAATTGAAAAGGAAGAAGTAAAACTGTCATTATTTGCAGAAGAGATGATACTGTATAAAGAGAATCCTAAAGATTCCACCAAAAAAAAAAAAAAACCTGCTAGAACTGATAAATGAATTCAGTAAAGTAGTAGGATACAAAGTAAATATCCAGAAATCAGTTGCATTTTTATGCACCAATAATGAACCACATCAGAAAGGGAAACTAAAAAAATCATCCCATTCACAATTGCTTCAAAAAACAATAAAATGCCTAGGTATAAATTTAACCAAGTATGTAAAAGACCTGTACTCAGGAAATGATAAGACACTGAAGAAAGAAATCATGGAAGCATGTGCCATGCTTTTAGGGAGGAAAAATTCACATCATTAAAATGTCCATACTACACAAAGCAATCTATAGATTCAGCAAAATTCGTATGAAGTTACCAATGGAGTATTTCACAGAATTAGAACAAACATTTCAAAAATTTGTATGGAACCACAAAAGACTCCAAATAGCCTCAGCAACATGAGAAAGAAGAACAAAGTTGGAGGAATCACACTACCTGATTTCAAACTATACAACAAGGCCATGGTAATCAAAACAGCCTGGTACTGGCATAAAAAGAGTCGTATAGACCAATGAAACAGAAGAGAGAGCCCAATCAAAGGACTTGTATGCATGCATATAAGCATAACCAATGGACATAAGACACGGGGGGATAGGGGAGGCTAGGGGACTGTCTAGGGTGGGGGGGCGGAAATGGACACATATGTAATACCCTTTGTATTACTTTAAGCAATAAAAAAAAATTCCACAAAAAAATAAAAATAAAAGTACCTATTATAAAAAAAAAAGAAGAGAGAGCCCAGAAATAAATTCATGCCTTTATAGTCAATTAGTATTTGACAAAGGAGGCAAAAATATAAATGGAGTAAAGATAGTTTATTTAATAAGTGGTATTGGGAATATTGGACAGATACATACAAAAAATGAAACTAGACCACCTTCTTACACAAGACTAAACTCAAAATGGATTAAATACTTAAAATGTGAGACCATAAAAAATCATAGCAGAAAACATAGGCAGTAAAATCTTGGACATTTCTTGTAGCAATATTTTTTCTGATATGTCTCCTTAGGCAAGGGAAACAAGAGGAAAAATAAACAAATGGGACTTCATCAAACTAAAGAGTTTTTGCACAGAAGGGAAACCATAAACAAAATGAAATGAAAAGACAATCCACCTACTGGGAGAACATATTTGCCAATTATACATCTGGGTTTGATATCCAAAAATTATAAAGAACTTATAAAACTCAATACCAAAAAGCCCAAACATTCCAGTTAAAAAATGGGCAAAAGACCTGAATAGACACTTCTCTAAGAAGGCATACAGATGGCCAATAAACATATGAAAAGATGCTCAATGACACTAAAAATCAGAGAAATACAAATTAAAACCATAATGAGATATCACCTCACACCTGTCAGAATCCCCATCATCAATAAATCAGCAAACAAGTGCTGGTGGGAATGTGAAGAAAAGGGAACCCTTATGCTCTTTTGGTGGGAATTCAGATTGGTGCAGCCACTGCAAAAGGCAGTATAGAGTTACCTCAAGAAATTAAAAATAGAACTGCCTTATGACCCAGCATTTCCACTTCTGGGAATATATCTGAAGAAACTTGAAATACTTATTAGAAAGAATATATGTACCCTATGTCAATTGCAGTATTATTTACAATAACCAAGATTTAGAAGCAGCCCAAGTGTCCATAGGTAGATTAGTGGGAAAAAAAGACATAGCACATTTACAGAATGGGATATTACTCTGCTGTAAAAAGGAATGATACTTTACCCTTTGCAACAGCATGGATGGACCTGGAGAACATTATGCTAAGTGAAATAAGCCTGTCAGAGAAAGACAAGTACCATATGATTTCAGGAATTTAATGAACAAACTGAACAATCAAGCAAAACAGAGAGAGACTTACTCATAGAGAGGGGGAGGACAGCTGGGGGCAGGGAGTGGGTAAAGGTGGAAGGATTGAGCCAAAAAAGAAAAAAAAAAGAGAGAGAGAGAGAACTCATGGACATGGACAACAGTGTGGTGACTGCGGGGGCAGGGGAAATGGAGGTGGAAGAGAGCATAGAGGGGTAAGTGGTGATGGGAAAAAATGAAATAAAAATAAGTAAACAAATAAAAATAAAGATAGATTTCTGCGGGGGGAAAAAGAAAAGCAAAGCAAAGGGCCCAATCTTTAAGATGCCAATCACAGGGAAAGAGTGACTTATAACTTGAGAATTTCTCTCCCAGAATCCTACCAAGTGTATAAGAATCAGAGCTGACAGCGTTCTTGAAACTCATCAAACCAAACTTAACCTTTGAGAAATATGGAAAATGAAACCCAGAGACTTTAAGTGGTTTGCTCAAGCACATACACAGGGAAAGGAAGAATTATTTATTTGTATATATTCTATATAGCTTGAACCAATAACCACTTATACCAAGGAGAGTCTTTTATTGGCTTAGAATTCTAGAGGCAGTTCTAATCTAATAGTTAAAATTTCTATAATTATATAATTAAATGAGTGAAATAATTAGAAAGTACTCTAAAACTTACTTATTAAAGAACTATTTTATCTAAGATAATGCAAGTAAGTGAAAAAAATTCCCCTGGAATTTATCTCCTAGCCTTGGACCATAAATTATTAAACTTGAAAAATATCATTGACACAAAAAACTGAATTGTGTATAAATCTTCATCTGTTCCGTTAACACATATTTACTAAGAGCCGACTGTGTCCCAGACACTCATTGCTCCCATGCAAATCTGAAAATTTAAAGGACGAGGTGTTCACATGAGAAAGGATTGCAGCACTTTCGCACGGGCAACCCATTTCTAAGTCCAGCTGCCTGAGAGTCCATGTTACATGCTGTTGAAATAGGGGGTCCTCTGGGAAACATTGCCCCCCTAATGCATTCAAGGACAGATAAAGCATCTTGTGGACATCTCCTTCCTTCTAGCCTAAAGGAAGGCTTACTGCAGAGGAGGGGGGTTCGGGGAGAGGTTCCTGCTCTGGAATGGAGTGTCTCACATCTCAGGAAGGAAGGTGAGCCCCTGATGCCTTGCAGACTGAGGCAACCCTGTATCACTGGGAAGTTTTTGTAATCTTGGGCCATGCTTGCATTGGTGCCCTCTGGTTTTGCCCCTCACTTTTCAAGTTTGAAAGCATTTACATGAGAATGGACATTGAAAAAGACTTAAATTCACAGTAACAAGTTTTTCTCTGTTAAAATTAGGCAGTTAATAAAATCAATTTCTATTCTGAAAGTCATAATTGCAACAACATTTCATCTTCCTCTGGCTACAGTAAAGTGGGGTAATAGGGTGGAGGAAAACTGCTCTTGCCTTATAAATATATACATTGAAAGTATGTGGATCCAAACTTCAGAAGGTAAGCAAGAAAGCGAAAGTCTTTCAGATGATGCTATGCACAGAGCACCGACCTAGGTGCTCCCAAGTCCTAAGTCTTCGTGGAAAAGAACACAAAGGACTTTGCAGATGGTGAGGGCTGCTTGGTGCTCTGATTTGCCCTGCACCCCTATGGCGTGACTCACTGGTACTGCAACCAGTGGGCACTGCCTGGGACTCAAAGGGGGCTCTGGGGCAAGCTGTGTTCTTAGGTACTTCTCAGCTGCATGCCTGAGATTCCAACCTTTGTTGTCAAATCTTCTCATTTGAGTCCTTGGATCTGGTGGGAATGAGTGTTAAATGCAGTTCTGATTAATATAATAATTGCTCTGTTAATGTTACAGCTAAAAACGGAAATCAAAACACTACATCCTTACTAGTGTTCAGAAGGTCCCTGGCAACATGACAAATTCAAATCTATAAACTCAGGGACCTCCATGAAATGATTTGAGCTTCTTAGCTTTGGATAAACAAGTATTGAACCCTATCGATAGATCCAGAGGTATACGGCTTATAAGATTTCTGCCACTGTCATTCTTGCTGTTACTACTATTGTGACTATTATTACTATGACTACTCTCATTGCTGTTACTTGTGTTGTTACCACTATTATTATTAGAACTAGAGGCCTGGTGCACAATATTCATGCATGGGAGTGGGGGGAGGGGGAGTGTTCCTCAGCCCGGCCTGCAACGATGCAAGCGTTCCACACCTGGTTTGGCCAGAGGCCCTCTGTGGCCAGGCATGGAACACTTGCCTTGTCACCGGGGCGATGATGCAAGCATCCCCCGCCCCCCATCCCGCTCTGGCCACTCTGTGCCCGCTGCCCAGAGACCCTCTGCAGCCAGGATGGAACGCTTGCCTCGTCACTGTGGCGACGAAGCAAGCATTCTGCCAGGCCACTCATGCTGCCAGCTCTCAGTGGCCGCCGCCCCCCCCCCCCCCCCCGGGACTGGGGGACTCTGGCGGGGCTGAGAAGACTGGGTGGCGCCATCTTTGTGACAGAGTGATGGTTAATTTGCATATTACCATTTTATTAGATAGGATACGGTGTCAAGTAGAACTCGAATGCAAGGAGGACCTCCTCAATTTGCTCTCAACCAATTTCTCCCACCTCAAGTGGCTGGATTTCCTCATAGGACAAGTACGTCAAAATAATGAAATCATAAATTTGGGGCAAGTTGTTTAACTGAATCTTAGGACTTTTGTCTATAAAATTAGAAAAATCAGCAAGTCCCCATGGATGTAATAAAGCTAAAATGATATAGTGCATGTAAAGCTCCTAGCACAGTGCCAGCCACCACGTAGGAACTTCCGAAGTATTAATTCTTTCCTTTCCTTCCGGCCCACCACATTCCTGCACAGAAGTGAGAGGTCTGTGAGGTAGGCAGGGAGTTTGAAGGAGAAAAAGGAATGGAATAAAGAGGTATAAAAGGAAGGTGTACACGTGGGAAAGCAGCTACAATCTCCAGTCACCATGAGAGGCCAGTGGAGTTGGAAGGCTGCCTGCCGGAGGGATGGAGGAGAATGGAAACTGTCAGGTAACTCGTGGATATTTATTTTCCTAACAATACAGAGTTATCAGCCTGAAAACACCAACTAACACAATAAAAACGTTTACCGATCCTTCTCTGAGTACTTGTGCGCCACACTCAACCTCCTGTGACCCTTCTAAAACCCTGGTGGTTAACCTGCTGAGATGGCTTAAGGACCTATGCAAATGACCAGTCACAAGTCAGGCCAGGAAAGTCCTTCTGGCAGTGACCCAAGAGTCGGTATGCTTCTCTGGAAAAATTAAGATTCTAAAATGTTAGGGGAAACTTAAGAAATAGAAGATGCTCTCAGATAGCTTATCGAATTAGACAGGGAGCCTCCTGTAAAAGCCCTTATCTGTACCTTGCAATCCCACACTCGGAAGCACAAACCTTCCTTGCTACGGCTGTCAAGCAGAATACTAAAACGGACTGGACCATCAACCTCAGTCATGGAAATGCTATGAAACACAGTGGAGGGGGGGACTGATGACCACAGAAGTTGGGGGTTTTATGTGTTAAATTTGATCACCTGACACTTCATCCTGACCATCTTTAGGAAGATTATCACTGTCATGGCTCCAGTGCCAAAAGATGGTCGAAAAGGTGCCCAGTTTAAAGCTCAGGAGGCTGATGGACTTCACTGGGGCTTAAGAAGGTGCATTTCAAATGGACAGTTGGGAATCATTATTTTCTCCCCTCGCCCCATAGCCTCAAATCTCTCTAATGTCTTTGCTACAGTTTAGTTCTATAAAATAAAACCATTACTAATTTAGCTTCCAACTTCGCTGTCCAAATTTTTATATAGGAATAAGAGTTTTAAATTTTGACTGTTTCAATGAATGTTATTATGAATTTCACATCTTGCCAACTGGATTCAGAAATAGCAATAGTCATATAAAACATGATTATTAAAAATGATAACAAAATCAAAATACAAAGAAGCAAACACATTTGTTTCATGCTCTTCCTTCCAACTCCCTGGTGACAATGTGTTCTCTCACCAAAATGCCTAAAACGAACTGAAATCTCTTCAGAATCTTTAGCTTCTTCTCATAAGGCCTTTTATCTTTACTGCAGGGAAATGTAGATGGTTGCTCCAAACAAGGGCATATTAGTGTAGTCACAATTTTCAAAAGACATAGGAGGTGATCTGCTTACTCAGTTACAGTAAATGCATGTCTCCTGTTGGAATTACTGCTGAATTGAGACTCTCTTTAAGAAAAACCAGTCACCCTGCTCTGCTAGCCTGCTGCCCATTGGGGGTGCTGCAATTCAGTGCACAGCCAGGAGGAACTAGTGAGGCACCAGTGACCCACTCAGGGGTATAGGTCCAGTCCCCAACGGTAGACATCTGCAAAATACCATCAAGTGCAGTGGAAACTGTGCACCATGTGTGCAGAGCGTCACAGAAGCTCAGAGCAGAAGGAGAACTTGGAGGTTGTTGCTAAAGGACTTGGCTTAAACTCCTTCACATGGTTGGAATTTCGTTTGTAGGGCTCCTGTCAGAAAATGGCTAACAGGTTTCACGTCTCCACTGGCTGGGAGCTCAGTGTGATGAGGAGGCCAATTCCATCATTAGCTCTGGCTACACCGTGATTCTTTGGGAAAACTGAAAATCTACCTTTCAGTAAATGTCCAAATTCTGTTTTTGCAATAATACCAAAGCAGCCATACAAGACTTCTTTTGACATTCCTTCCAATATAGTTAGAGCAAATGAACATAAAGGCCAAGTATTCACTAGATTGTCCCAATGAGATCTGGTTTGCAGACTCCTCAGTGTACTGCTTAAAATCCCAAATATTAAGGGGAGAAGGGGAGAAATGGGAATCTATGGTCTTGTGGCCCAGGGTATTTATGCATTCATTCAATAAATATTTGAATTACGTTCCAGCATTGTTCTAAGGATAAAGAAATAGACATAATAGATAACAATTTGTGTCCTTAGGGAACTTATATTCTATTTGGGGGAGACAGACAAGAAGAGGCATAAAGAGTATGTTAGCTGGTAATAATTGCTAAAGAGAAAAATCAAGCAGAGCAGAATAGAGAGGGTGTCAGGAGGTATTAAAATGTTAGATAGAGTAACGAGGAAGGTCCCCAGAAATAGGTGAGGGAACAGGACATTCAGACATGTGTTGAAGAACCCTCCAGGTAGAGGGCATGGTGCAAGGCCAGCCATGTGATATGTTTGGGGATCAGTAAAGAGGCAAGTGAGGCTGTAGGGCATGGAGTGAGAGAGAAGGTAGTGGAGAACGGGGTTTGGAAGGTCAAAGAAAGCAGGAGGTATGCAATCTTGGAAACCATTGTAAGAACTTTGGCTTTTACTCTGAGTGATTCTTTGTTGAGTGTGTTTTCAATAGTGCTATGTTCCTTGGGCTTTTACATAGTAGTGATTTTAATGCTGGTGACTGCTTGGCTTGGTACGAAATGTTTAGGCCACACCTCTCTAGGCTGGATTACCTTGGCCCTAGCTTCTGGAATTGAGTACTTCTGTATAGAAGCTGGACACCAGCTTACTATTTATCCATTCTAACTTCCAATTTCATGATTATGTGTCTGAGTAATTAACCGCTAAGTTCAGTAACAATAGCAAGCATTCTGTGTTAATCCCCCCCCCCCCCAACATATTTTTTTGCTGAATCAGCCCTTTCTTATATCCAGGTATTTTTTCTATTACAGCTTCCATTTACTTTCAAAAATCAATTATATTATGCTGGATCATCTTTGTTTATCCTCCATTATCTTTTCTCTCCTCTAGTTGCTTTAATCTATGATTCTTTTTCTTTTACAGCATATAAATACAGTGCCATTCAGTTTTCAGCCATGACTATTCTGTTCATTGATATTTCTTATTTATTAATCCTTTCATTAATAGTATTTATTCTGATTCATACTGTGTTATATTCTTAAATTCTGTCTTTATACGTTTCATTCAGTGTTACCATTACCTCTTTGAGGACCCGTTTCACAATTTTGTATCTTCTTTTATTTCCTTTACGGAGGATTAAAAAATTTTAAATTTTTTTCCAGGATAAATTCTTCACTTGGCTTTTGCATACACTTTTCCTTTATTTTGTATCTACCCATTTCTATCTCTGCCTTTATATGTGGCTTTCTTTACAACTATAGCCATTTTCATCTATATCTTTAGGCCTACCCCCACATAGCTACATAATTGAATTATTTCTTCTTTAATGCTGTAACGTTATTCATGCAGCCATGGAAAATTAAGTAACTAATTAATTAACTCAACGAGTATTTATTGAATACCTACTAAGTGCCAAGTACTATTTTATGTACTGAAGAAAAATTAAGAATAAAAGCAAATGAAATCTCTGCCATTGTAGAGCTCACATTCTAGTGGAGAGGAACAGAATGTTAATAAACATAATAAGTAGGTACATTACATAACCTGTGAAAATGTGATAAGTGTTATGGGAAAATCTGAAGCAGGGTACGGTTACTAGAAGTGAAATGAATAACCATTCAAGGGTTTTAAGCAGAGGCGTGATATGCTTTGATGTATAAAATAAATACCCTGGCTGCTTTTAGCCATTTATAACATGTGCGCCACCTGGCCATTATTTCCACCCGTGTGATGTGGTAGATTCTCCGTGGGCCTTTTCTTTCCTTATCAGTGAACCTTTGCCCCTCAGAGCTCAATAGAAGGTGGAGGCCGTTCATTGATAAGGGAGTGAGGAGGAGGAGAGAGGTCAGCCGGAGTCGTGAACAGCCACTGTAATCCACTCCTTCCTCTCTTTTTCTGAAATCTCGTCAAAAATCACGCACCAGCATGACTTTACCCAAACAGGGATGTATCCTGCTTCCGGATTGTTCCCCGACCCAGAATGCTTGCTGTTGTTCCTGGAAGTAAAGCAGGTCAACTCCAGGTTTTCCTTTCTCTGCTTCCTGTCTTCACCTTCCTTCCAAAGCAGCCCTGCTCACTCCTCTCTGACAGAAGATGGGAACAGGCAGAGGAGTTCGGGGCGCTGGTCAGACGTGGGGTAGGGACTTCCTCTCTCTGGTGGCCCTTGACTGGTGTGTTTTCTCTTTTGTCTTTCATCAGCCAAATGCATGCTTTTTGCTCTGAGTGACTATAATAGTCAGACTTTCCTCCTGGCTGGGGGGACAAAGCCAGTGTAATTGAACCATCCCCTCCAGCATAACAAGTATGAATTGACGCGTGGTGGTGGTGTTCTAGTAATTTTAAAAAGAATCAGTCCTGTTTTAAGAGGACTGCATTTTCATTTTGATAGTTAAGGCAATGACAGATGGTTTTCATCAATACTTGAGAATTCAAATTTCTCTATCAGACTGGCTTTTTATGAATAAGCCCATGTTTATGGATAATCTCCTTTTTGTTTCTGAGTCTTACGAAATGAAAACATAATAGACATTTGTGTATAACCAATAAGGACACTTATCTCTTCCACACCTGATACATAAAGCTGTTATTTTCCTAAGTGTGTATAACATGTTGAAACTTACTTTAGTTACTTTTCAACCTTGAAAAGCTATCTTCCAAAAAAAAAAAAAAAAGAAGAAGAAGAAGAAGAAGAAGAAGAAAGAAGATCCAATGCATAGATCTGAAAGGCTTCCCATCTTTTACAAGATTTTTTTCTTTTCTTTTTTTGCTCATTGTAAAACACTGTGAAGTATTGCGCTAGGAGGCTATAGACTCTGAACTGTCCTAGATTCGGGGAATTCAGAGTTAAGGCGCCAACAGTAACCTTAACATTGCCTTCTCACAGGGTTACAGCAGCCTTTTGTTATGTGATTGCATCTCCCCAAAGAGCTAAATTCTCCACCGCTTCTCTGCCATTCCACCTGCAAACCCCTCTTTGAAGTTGATGAGGCTCTGGGCATGGTGGGCGACCAGCTCTACTACAGGAGAATTAGGCCCTGTGCATTCAAAACTACAAACTGACACACGCGTGTGTATTTCTTACCCGTGAGGAAAGGTTTAAAAGGCCAACATGTAGCTACTTGATGGTGCCTTCTGGGAAAAAAAAGAGTATGAGCTCTTCCATTTATGTAAGTCACATCCTATGTCATGTCGCCAACTCATATCTAGTTGTTGGATAAAAGCCTCCATTGTACAGGAAAGGTAACCTTGTAAAAATGGTAAGTGTGGTCTTTCTCGGTGTTTTATGCAATTAAAATGTTAACCTTGACATTATACTAGCCCTTCAGTTTTCTTTAAATGTCCTTCAGTTTGCGAATCTGAAGGAAAAAAGAAAAAAATTTTAAGTGTGGGATATCTCTAGCGAGGCAATCTCCTTGTCTGCATTCTCTTTATGGGGAGTCGCGGGGATTGGCTACCTCAGCCAGTGGCCATGGCCACTGTTTGGAGTTTCTTTCAGCATCTCTATTCCCGCGTTTCTTTCAGGAACTTTCGTTCTTACCTTATCCTGCTGTTTAGCAACCGGAGGAGAGAAGGGAGAGCACAGGCAGCAAAGGCCATTCTACCCCAGTCTTCCCCAGCGTGGGTGGGGGTGGGCTCACAGCGCCTCAGCCCTGGCTTGGCCAGAGAGTTTCTCCCTTCTTTGCACCCTAGGGAACCATCGGCAGCCATTTGTGGGGGAGGGAGCAAGGGAATTCAAAATCTTACTATTTTTTCAGTAAGTGTCCTGATTTTGCAGTTGAAATGATGAGGCTATTTTTACATAGCAACATGGGCTAAATTCTCATTTGTCTATAGCCCAGACTCAACTTTGGGTTCTGAATTGGGATGCTTGTAGGGGCAGCCTGGCAATCTCCTTTTTTTTTTTTAAAAAAAATATTTTATTGATTTTTTTACAGAGAGGGAAGGAGAGGGATAGTTAGAAACATCAATGAGAGAGAAACATTGATCAGCTGCCTCCCGCACGCCTTCTACTGGGGATGTGCCTGCAACCAAGGTATATGCCCTTGACCAGAATCGAACCCGGGACCCTTCAGTATGCAGGCCAACGCTCTATCCACTGAGCCAAACCAGTCAGGGCGCAATCTCCTTTCTACTGTGAAGTTAATGAAGCTTAAGCCCCAGGCCCTTCACTGGCAAAGTTCCTGGTGAAGGTCCCAACAATACAGGGTGGAGCAAAAGTAGGTGTACAGTTGTTCATAAGGAAAATAATACAATAATTACTGAATAACAATACAAGAATAAACTCTGTGTTTTGTGTACTCACAACTGTAAACCTAGTTTTGCTCCAGCCTGTGTGTTCTCCTGATTCCATGCTTTACTCAGATACTTTAGCTGCAATTGGTTATAGTCTGTTGTGTCTTTCCACTTTGTTCACCATCTCATCCCTTACTCCAGTCCTTCCCTTCCATCAGGTGGTCCTTGGAGTGGTTGTGAGGATTCATGGGGAGGTTGAGCTGGGGCTATATTTAGTACTAGAGGCCTGGTGCATGAAATTCGTGCAGTGGGGGGGAGGGTCCCTCAGCCCAGCCTGCACCCTCTCGCAATCCGGCACCCCTAGGGAACGTCTGACTGGCTGCCTCAGGGGATGTCCTGATTGCCCCTAACCACTCTGCCTGCCTGCCTGATTGCCCCTAACTACTCTGCCTGCCTGCTTGATTACCCCTAACCACTTGCCTGCCTGCCTGATTGCACCTAACCACTCTGCCTGCCTGCCTGATCACCCCTAACCACTCTGACTGCCTGCTTGATTACCCCTAACCACTCTCCTGCCTGCCTGATCATCCCTAACCATTCTGCATGCCTGCCTGATGCCCCTAACTGCTCACCTGCCTGCCTGATCACCCCTAACTGCCTCTGCCTTGGCCCCCACCACTGAGCTTTCATCCGGAAGGATGTCCAGAAGGTAGTTTGGCTGTCTGGTCTAATTAGCATATTACGCTTTTATTATTATAGATTGGTTTAGTGGGATGTCTTTATGTGGTTTGCAGTTCCTTCCAATAAACAGTGAAATTACTGCTAGATGTGGAGGTGTAGGAAGGGCTTCAAGTACTGTTCCTCCCCCCATTCTTGTGACAGAGATATGCACAACATAAGAACTTGTTCAGTGGTGCCTTGCACTGTAGGTATGTGACTAGTGGAGACAACAATTGAAATGTACAAAGCTAGAAGCTAATTTGTGAAAAATTCTTTTCAATCTCACAATTCTTATAAGGAAAATAACTGATAAAGATTTTTCTCACATTTGACAACAATCCTAAAACCTTACTTGACCAGTAACAAATTAAGCTCTAAGAAATTAAGTTCTAAAGTATCAATATTTTTTTAAAAAGATTAACCATGACAGAGGAAACACTGAATTATTATTCAGTAATTGCTATAGAAATTAATGTTATACTTTTTGTCATTTGAAGAGGTAATCAAAGATATTAACCAAAAAAATGTAGAGATCTTAGCGAGTATGATACGTTACATTTGTAGATTTTATGATATTCATGGCCTTTTCTAACTTTTACATTTGTAACATGTTGTGACTTCTCTTCCTATTCTAAAAAATATTAACTTTAATAGATACATTTATTCTTAATTTTACATTCATTTTCTTAAAGACAGCTCTTTAAATTATACAAGCTTCAGGTTCTACAATCCCAGACCTGCCCCCAAAGAACAATTCTTTTCAGTTTTAAAATATTGACCTAGCAAAGATATGTCTGATTTTTAAAGTGGTGGCTGGTTGTCAATTGTTTTAAATGTATCACAGTAACTGCACAAGTAGTCTTCTGAGAGTATTGTAATTAAAATCCACACCTCATGAGCCATTATTTGGTGGGTCTCTTGATATGTGAACAATCTTGCGCTCTCAGACATGTCTCTGACTGATGCCTTCTGAACATCTTCTAATGGATCCTCCAAGATCTTACCCCAAATCAGAGCTCAAAGTTTGTAATGTCAATACTAAGTTTAAAAAGGAGCAAATAAAATAAACAATCTAAATCCTAACTCTGAAAGAAACAACCAATAGATAGGGTCCTCTATTGGTACAAGAAATAGAAGTCATCTAATTGGGTTTGGACAGAAGTCTTCCATCCAAGGATTAACATTAAAGACAAAAAGATGCTCTGTCCATGCTTCGAATACACACAAATAGCATGCCTTTCTATTTGAAATGGATGCCCCTAGGCTTTTGGTGTTCTGTAGAAATTGCTGAATTCCTGGTCAATTTTCCTGAATTTAGTAAAATATTCAGATTAGGTAGTGACCCCAAAAGTGGGACTGGAGCTGAAAACCCTGAGCCAATGATTACAATGGTGTCAGGAGTGTTAACAACTGATTCTATTCTAGAAAGTGGAATCATACAGAGGTAGGGTAGTGTAGTGGGGGAAGCATGCATTTTGGAGACATGGGTATAGGCCTCTAAACTTACTAAGTGACCCTGGCCGTGCTACTTAACCTCGTTAAGCCTTGGTTTCCTCATTCACAAAGCTAGCATCATAATACCCAATTAACGAGTATGCTAGGAAGAACAAACACAGTGCTGGGGGTAAAATGTCTGGATATTGGTAGATAATCAAAAAATGATAGCTATTATTTTCTTTGTGGGTTTATGACACCTCTGCTGTTCGAAGGTCAAGGTCTTAGACTCATCAATAATAACTGCTTTATAAGCAAGCGTGACTTTATTTTCAACAATGATAATTTATTGGCTACTGACAGGCTGGCAGTTCTGGTTGATTTAATGGGTTGGGCTGTCTTGATTTGTGAACTTGGTTTCTATCTGTTAGAAGCCCAGAATTTTTCAATATTGTTCATGTATAGGATTTCATGGACTGAATTTGCAAATGGAATGTCTCTCACTACAGTTAAGTAATTACAAATAAAAGAGAAAAAGAAAAAAAGAGAGGAAGAAACAGTAATGAGGGTTAATCTTAATGGAAAGAAAATTACACCATATTTGAGTGGTTAAAGAATGGACTATTCTATTACAACAGAAAAACCTATCTATTGAAGTATTCTGGGAATAAATTTAGTTCATTTCTCTTTTCTTTTACAAATATCCAGTGGAATTCACATACATGACAATTCAAGTTATCATGCTTCAGGATGTTCTTAGAAGAAAGGTATATTCACCATCCTACATTTTTTCTTTTTTTGACTATTAATGATTTTTTACTTTTAAATTACAGTTGACATACAATAGTATATCAATTTCATGTGTACAACCTAGTGATTAGACATATAAGTTGCTAAGTGATCATCCCGACAAATCTCATACCCATCTGACACCACACATAGTGATTACTATATTATTCACTCTATTCCCTATGTTAATACTTTACATCCCAGTGACTATTCTATAACTATGAATTTACATATCTTAATCCCCTCACTTTTTCACCCATCCCCTTTACTTCCTTCCCATCTGGCAACTGTCAAAATGTTCTCTGTCACATATGTAATACCTTAATCAAAAAAGAAAGAAAATGTTCTCTGTATCTATGAGTCTTTTTCTATTCTGCTTATATGTTTATTTTGTTTTTTTAGATTCAATGTTTGATAGGTATGTATTTATTGCCATTTTATTATTCATATTTTTTATCTTTTTCTTTTTCTTCTTAAAGAAGACCCTTTAAGATTTTATGTAATACTGGTTTGGTGGTGATAAACTCTGTTAGTGTTTTCTTGTCTGGGAAGCTCTTTATCTGTCCTTTGATGATTTTAAATGATAGCTTTGCAGGGTAGAATGGTCTTGGCTATAGGTCCTTGCTTTTCAACAATTTGAATATTTCATGCCAATCCCTCTGGCCTATAAAGTTTCTGTTGAGAAATCAGCTGACAGTCTAATGGGAGCTCCCTTGTAGGTAATTAACCGCCTTTCTCTCGCTCCTTTGAAGATTTTTTGTCTTAAACTTTTACATTTTAATTAAGATGTGTCTTGATGTGGGCCTCTTTGGGTTCATCTTAATTGCGCTTCCCAGACTTGTATGATTATTCCCTTCACCAGATTTGGGAGGTTTTCCATCATTAATTTTTCAAATAGTTTTTCAATTTCTTGCTCTCTCTTCTCCATCTGGCAAATAATGCAGATGTTGGAATGCTTGATGTTATCCCAGAGGCTCCTTGTACTAGCTTTACTTTTTTTTTTTAATCCTCACTCGAGGATATTTTTCCTGTTGATTTTAGAGAGAGTGGAAGAGAGAGGGAAAGACAGAGAAAAATATCCATGTGAGAGAAACACATCAATTGGTTGCCTCTGGCATGTGCCCTGACCAGGACCCAGCAGGGCGGGGTCGAGGGGAGGAGTCTTGACCAGAATCGAACCTGGGAACCTTCGGTCTGCAGGCCGATGCTCTATCCACTGAGCCAAACTGGCTAGGGCCTACTCTTGCTTTTGTGGATTCTTTTTTCTTGTTGTTGTTCTGATTGGGTGTTTTCTGCTTCCTTATCATCCAAATCTCTGATTCGATCCTCTTCTTTATCTACTTCACTGCTGATTCTGTGTAATGTATTCATCATTTTAATTAATGTAGTCTTCACTTCTGACTGGTTCTTTTTTATATTTTCTAGTTTCATTTTCATGTTTCCTATCACTTTGTTGAAATCCTCACTAAGTTCATCGACTCTTCCTCTAAGTTCATTATGCATCCTTACAACCAGTGTTTTGAACTCTGTATCTAGTAGATTGCTTGTCTCCACTTTGTTTAGTTCTCTTCTGGAGTTTTGTTCTGTTCTTTTATTTTGGGAATGTTTATTTGTCTCCGCATTTTGGCAGCCTCCCTGTGTGTGTTTCTATGTATTAGGAAGAGCTGCTAAGTCCCTGGGCTTGGTAGAGTGGCTTTAGTTATTAATAGGGTCCAGTGGCACAGCTTCCCCAACCACCAAAGCTGGGCCCTCCAGGAGCATCACCCAACTCCTCCACCCCTCCTTGGGCTTTGAACACCCTCCTATTGTATTTGAGCCTGGATTGTTGATTATCTTTTGAAACTGATGTAAAAATCTTCATTATTAAAGGTCTTTCCTTCTGTCACATATGCCACAACTATTTTTCTCAATTTATTATTTTTTATTTATTTGGGGATTTTTAATATAAAGATCTTTTACATTTTTATATATCAAATCTTTGAAGATTTTCTTTAATGGATTGTTTTCCTTTGCTTTTATTTTTAGAAATGCCTAATCCCATTTGAGATGAGATAAATATCACTGAAAGGTGTTTGTACAAGGGCTGACATTATCAGGACTGTGGTTTAGTGAACTAGTCTGACATCATATATATATTTTGACGAAAGACTATTTAATTCTTCAAGAATCTAAAAACAGACCCAACGTGTTTTGCTGTGAACACTTTGTAGAGACAAAGTGAGACAGGGGTTTGGGTTTAAAGGGAAAAAAATAATCAATACAGTGATGGAGGGTTAAGAATGCAAGCATTCAGGCATTCTGTGGAGGATTACCTTCTCTCCATCAAGAGGTCCATAAAAAGGAGCAAACGGAGATCCATGAGGGGAGTCAGCAGGAGCCATGTTTGTTTTCCCCGTTCTCTGTGATAGCTTTTTGCTGAGGGGCCACTGCTAGGTCCCCATTTGCTCCCCTCCATTGGGGTGGCAGGGCAGTACAGGGCAGTGAGATGGATCTGAGTGGAAGATGGGGAGTGCAGAATCTTGGTAAGAAATAATAAAAGTCTGGACTAGGTGGTCTCTCATGAATTACATTGACTAACTACATTTTTTCCCTCTATGAGGAATTAATAAGACTATTTCTTAGAATTTATGCACATTGTTCTCTCCCTGCCTCCCTTTCTTTCCTATGGATATACAGATGGCAGGGTTATTCCTAAGGCTGTAGCTTGAGGGGAGCTGATGTGGCTGGGGGTGTTGTGAATGTCATCACCTGGGACATAGTTGGCACACAGGCTTTGCTCTCATGTTTTCTGAAAGAAGGGGAATCAATCTAACCCCCAGAGCATCACCCACCCAATCCAGTCTATAAGACCAACTTTTTTTTTTGCTTCTTCCAACAATTGCATGAATAAGGATATTGTGAAAAGATAGAGGATAAAAAGAATTATAATCTGAGAATGTGAGATGTTTCTACTTATTCACAGATGATATCCCAGCAGAGGAACTAACACATAAAGTAGTATATGCAGTCAAGGTTGTATCTACACTATAACAGTAGCCTTTTCAGGCACATTGATAAGGGCGGTGGTTCCCCAAGTGTGGCTCTCCAATCCCGCATCCATCATTTAGGAACTTGTTGGAAATGCACGTTTTAGGCTCCGTCCCAGACCAGCTGTTCGAAAACTCTGGGTGGGGCCCAGCAGTGTGCTTTACAAGTCCTGCAGGTGACTCTGATGCATGTCAAGGGTGAGAACCACTGGACTAGATTAGCCCTCAGACCTAGATCTCTGACACTTAGTCACTCATCCCTCAACAATCATTGAATGCTACCAAGTATTCAGTTCTCCAAGCACCGGTTATACGCTGCCTGTAGCCAGCTCTAAGGCAGAGACTCCAGCTCCAAGAAAGACAAGAGGCAGGTGCTCATGTCACTTATGAAAAACGTAATTTTGCTTTTACTCCACTTTCATGGCTCTCATTGATGGTTTCTTTCAAGTCCAGACAACTAGTACCTGTTGGAGTTCGGCAAATCTTATGTTGTGCTAGTCACTGTGGAGGCCCCTAAGGGAAGGTCAGCCATAAACCTGCCCTCGAGGAACTTGGAATTTCATCGGGACCAGTCAGACATGCAGGAAAGAGGCAGTGCTAAGACAAGAGGTGGTTTAAGTACGCAGCTCAGCAGTGCAACCCTGGAGTACACACAGTTCCTCCTTTTCCACCCTATTAATTTTCAAATGCCTGCCTTACCCAAACATTTTGACACTGGCAAAAAGTCCCCAAGAGCATGGAATGTGAGGGAAATAAATACCACAAGTGAAAACCAGTACTTTTGGTATTGGGGCCATCTCTTTTGAACTTTATTCCTGGGTTGCAGAGAGCTCTCCTGTGGTCCTTTACCCCCTTTTTTGGTGAGTTCTTAGGTTGTAATAGTTCAAAGTTTATTTGAACACAATTTGTCTCATATCTTTTGAATTTTCACAGGAGAATGAGGTGTAAAATTGAGAAAATTTGTGAATTTTTTCAAGAGGGAAAATTATGTTTTCTGAAAATGATAGACTGGAGAAAACAGACTTTATCCTCATGCAAAACTCACCGCTATTGTATTAAATGAGTGACTTACGGCTGCCTAAAAGAGGCAGTGTTGACAACCGAGAGCTGGCATACATGAACCAGGAACAAATTAAAAGGAAGAACTCTGCTTTTTGTCTTCAAAAATAATATGTACTAGCCTTGTAGATTTGGGGGAAACTATAAACAAATTACTATTACTATCTGGGCTCAGGAAGGATAATCAACAGTTTCCCATACATCCATGTGAAGAAGTCAGACAAACAGAGGCCACTGGTGGTTAACGTTCATAAATGGCTGAGCGAGCACATGGGGCAGTGTTAACCCAGATGGAGCTCCCTGACGCGCGGCCTTAAAGATCTGTCCCTGGCCCTTTCCTACTTCACATTTTCATTAGTGACTAGAACAGGGGTGGGCAAACTTTTTGACTCGAGGGCCACAATGGGTTCTTAAACTGGACCGGAGGGCCGGAACAAAAGCATGGATGGAGTGTTTGTGTGAACTAATATAAATTCAAAGTAAACATCATTACATAAAAGGGTACGGTCTTTTTTTTTTTTTTTTTTAGTTTTATTCATTTCAAACGGGCTGGATCCGGCCCGCGGGCCATAGTTTGCCCACGGCTGGCCTAGAATAAAGGCCTGGAGGGAATGACTGCTAAGAGGACGACTAACAGAATGAAGGTCCAAAAAGTTCATGACAGGCTGGTATCCTATGTAATAAAAGGGTAATATGCAAACTGACCTAACGGTGGAACAACCAGAACAACTGCTCTACCAGTCACTATGAGGCGCACTGACCACCTCTGGGTCCCTTTCCCCAGCCAGCAGGCTCTGATTGCCCGATGGCGAATGGGGAATCGAGGGTGGGTGGCGGGGAACATGGTTGGCACCAGGCCAAGGCCCCTGCCCCACCAGTCGCCCCACACACAGAGGGTAACCCACGGCAGGGGTGGGGTCGTTGAGTGGGCAGAATGGCCGACCTTTCGGTTTCTCCCCCTGGCCGCAGGCTCTGATCACCCAATGGTGAATGGGGAGCCAGGGGTGGGTGGTGGCAAGGGTGGGGCTGGCTGCAGGCAGTTGGGGAAGATGGCCCTGATCACAGGCCAGGCCTAGGGACCATAGCCGTGCACAAATTTCATGCGCCGGGCCTCTAGTAACAGTATAACAGTCTTGATAAGAAATGTGCCAAAATGAAATATAATAAAGGTAGAGTTATAATTCAAGTGCTAGTTTAAAATACACACATGCATGCACACACGTGCCTCTGCAGAGGTGCTCGAGTGGGGACCCGTGGGGAACAGCAGCACACATTAAAAGGCCTTACAGGTTCTGGATGACAATGAGCAACAGCATTCAGCAGAATGATGTGGTTGCCCAAAGCGAATGTGATCGATAAAAGCACAGAGCCTGGAACAAAGGCTGTAAAATGCACCTGCACGCAGAGCCAGCGGATCCTTCTGGGGAATATTGCGTTCAGTTCTGGATGCCGTGATTTACAAGGGGCATTGAGGAGGATTCCATCATTTCTTGATAATGCCGAAGGACCCTAAAATAAACAAAACTGAAGCTTGTAGGAATGGGCCAATCCTAATGTCACAGGATGACCAAGGAAAGGAGTTGAAAAATTATTAAATAACACGGAAAAACACTTTTGAATTTCAAGGTAGTCTTTTTCCATCACAAAGAACTTAAGTGCAAAAAAACCTAAGAGTAAAAAGGGCAAAATTACAGCTTTTCACCAACATACAAACGGGGTTCAATTTTCCCTACAAAATTAAAAACAGCCTTCCAAGGAAAATGACTGAATGGTAAACTTTCCACTAAGAAGGTTGCTATGGGCGGAATTGTGTCTCCCCCCACCCCCCCACCCCCCCACCCCCAAACTTATATGTTGAAGCCCTAACTCCTAGTACTTTGGAATATGACTCCTATAGAATATTTGGGAGGCAGGGTCTTTAAAGAGGACATTAAGTTAAATGAGGTCATGAGGCCAGGCCCTAATTGGGTCTGACCAGTGTCCTTATAAGAAGAGGTAATTAGGACACAGACACAGACAGGGGGATGCAGGAAGACCCCGGAAGAAGATGGCCATTGACAAGCCAAGTAGAGAGATGTGGGACAGACCTTTCCTTCGGAGTTCTCAGAAGAAACCAGCCTTGACCTCAGACTTCCAGCCTCCAGAACTGTGAGAAAACACATCCTCAGTCTGGGGACCTTCGTTTCAGCAGCCTGACCGGACCAGTACAGAAGTTCAGCAAGGGCTGAATATGGTGGCTGTCCTCTGGCCCCTCCCCCAGCACTTTTCATTCCTCGTGTGGCACTGGGCACTCTGACTCCTCGACCAGCTTTCCGTTCCTCCCTGGTCTGCAGGCATCTTGGCATGCCCTCTGTTATTTGGGACACCTCCATCCCACCGTTAACTGAATTCTGGCTTCCACTTTATTTCAGGTTATTTTTATTTTTTAAATTTTTATTGATTTCAGAGAGGAAGGAAGAGGGA
Source organism: Myotis daubentonii (assembly GCF_963259705.1). Taxonomy (NCBI): domain Eukaryota; kingdom Metazoa; phylum Chordata; class Mammalia; order Chiroptera; family Vespertilionidae; genus Myotis; species Myotis daubentonii. Next base: position 75,869,412 of record NC_081849.1, on the reverse strand, counting down.
GAGAGAGAGAGAGAAACATCAATGATATGAGTGAAGCATCATCGATCGGCTGCCTCCTGCACACTCCCTACTGGGGATCAAGCCCTCAACCTAGGCATGTGCCCTCACCAGGAATTGAACCGTGACCTCCTGGTTCATAGGTTGATGCTCAACCACCGAGCCACACTGGCCAGAAAATTTCAGGTTATTTATTACAATGTTTAACTTTAATAAAATCTAATTTGTTCATTTTTTGTCTTACAGCCTTTTTGTGAAGGATCTTCTGTTCTACACTTGGTTTGAGGTTCTCATTAGAAAGTGAAGGTGATTCATTTGGGGAAATGTACCAGGTCATAGGGCCTCCCTGATTGTCTTGCCTAGGGGAGGGAACCAAGGGCTCTGGCTGTCCAACCAGAAATCAGGGAGGCTGCTCAGGGACTGCTGGAAATGCAGGCAGGATGCTGACAAGGAGTGTGCCTGCTGGCTTGGGGAATGCAGGAGCAGTGGCTGGCTGGCAGCAGAAAGCATGGCCTGAAGGAAGCTGCCTCGAGCACATGCCTGAGTGCTAAATTAATCCAGCTGTGGCTCACCACTCTCTTCTGGCTGAGAGTTCTCCCTGAGGGACCTTGACATCAGCAAAGGCCCTTTGGAGTCGGATGAAAACCCACGTGCAATCCCCGCAAATGCCAGTAAGATGGGGAACCTCTGAGCATTGTTTAGGTTTTAAGCAAGTGCTCCATCAATCCAGTGTATGTAATTCTCACAATTTTTAGATGTCAACATTCAATTATGAATGAGGCTTATACCACATGTGAAACAATTCCAGCCCCTCATTACCTATTTAGCAGTAGTTTTCTGCTGGGCAGGGAGGGTCGTTTTCATGGCCTGCTGTGAAATTGACACACGCTTCTAGCTGTTTTTGTTCTGTTTATTCTTCTCAGTGTCTTTCAGAAATACTAATGCTGTGGACACCATTCAGGAGAGGGGGTTTATTAATTATTTGGGCTCTCTCTCTAAGTGGATCAAACAGAGCTTTATGAGATAGATGAAATACACAGCAGTGGCCAAAAGGGTGGACAGATAAGATGGTCTGTTTATTCAAACAAGATGGAAAGGAAAATGTGAAGTAGGCACTGAAAAATAAAACTGAGAGGAACTGACGGGCCAGACTTCCAAAGCAGGCGAGGGGTGGTCTAATGTGACTGTGCTGGGTGGATCCTGTGACATTCTGCAAAGGGGCAGCCCCAGCCTGGCAGCTATCTTGTAGCAATATCTGGCAGGACACACACTTTTACTTAAGACTGGAATGAAGACTGGGACATGTTTGTCACAAGGGTCTCCCAGACAAAATCAGGCTATGATTATATATGTTAAAGCAATGGCTTTCTGATCCTTGTACTTTTTGGTTCTAGGACTAGTCTGATAAGAGATTGGTCTGAGACAAAACTATACACTTAACCAACTTTTTCTTTTATTATAATAATTAGAGGTCCAGTGCACAAAATTCGTGCACTCGGGGGTGGGGGTGGGGGGTGTCACTCAGCCTGGCCTGCACCCTCTCGCAGTCTGGGAGTCCTTGGCCTAAGCCGATAGTCAGACATTGGGAGCTCCTGTGTCTGCCCCCTTGTGGTCAGTGCGCATCATAGTGACTGGTCATTCTGCCATTCGGTGATTTGCATATTAGCCTTTTATTATATAGGATGTGGCCAATGTTACCACTTGTTAAATGTGAGTTTCAAGTGATTTTTGTCTTATAGTAAAGGTAAAATGCCAATAGGAAACTGGATGATTATGGTGCAAATTTCCACACTTCTAACAGGCATACTTAATTTAGCCTAAGGAAAAAATGTGTATAAGTATGTGAATGTATGTGTGTGAGTGTGTGTGTGTGTGTGTGTGTGTGTGTGTGTGTACAAACCACTATTAAAATAATTAAGCACAACATTAAAGAACACAATTTGCCTCTCCCCCTCCACTCTCTCTGAAAAAAAAAATCAATTGAAAAATATCCTTGGCTGAGGCTTAAAAACAAACAAACAAACAAACAAACAAACAAACAAACACAGACATAGAGCCTGTTGTCACAGAACCCTGGTGCTCTAACTTTCAAGAGGGGAAAACACATTAGCCCATAATCACACATATGGAAACAAGATGACACCCCCTCTCCCTCTGGGAGCTGTGCACGCGGAGGGCAGGGGTTGCCCTGAGGATGAGTCTGTGCTGATGAGGTGGAGAGGGGGGAGCTGCCAGGCAGGGGGAGCACAGTTTGCAGACTCTGAGCAGCGGGAGTGGGCATGACTGGCGGTGGACCTGGAGAAGGAGGCCTGGGGCTGTGCTCAGAGATTTGGGATTTTATTTTAGAAGCCATAGTGGTACAACATGCTAAGATTTGAATTTTGAAAAGATCACTTGGGTTGCAATGTGGAGAACAGATTGGATTGGGGGAAGGGAAGGAGAGAGGATGGGACCTTTTAAATGCATTTATGATGATCTTGCTCTGCTGGGTGCTTTGTAGGGGAGGCAAACATTAAGATTTAAGATTGTTTGGTAGGGAAAATAGTGGGAAATGATTAATTTTAGCATTATTACAATTGATGAGCATCACTCTTCTATTTTCTTGTGGTTCCACAAAGCATAACAATCCAGAGAATTCGCAGAAGCAATTTATGGGGGGAAACTGGACCCCACTTTGAAATAACCAAATAGAAAACTGTATGCTTAGTATCTCTAGGTTTCAATTTCCTTAAAACAATAATGTGGCTTTGTTCTCATTAGGCTATGACAGCAGACACTTATGTGATAAATTAATTCAAATTAAAGTGTGAGGGACTGATACCAGCGTCGTTAGCTCCTCGTTCATTTCCACTAAGGTGTGAAGGGCTGATAATAGTGACTATGCCGCTCTGCAGAGGCAGGACAGGGCCCCTCTTTATGTCCTCAGATCTAGTCCAGTGTCTGGAAAATAGCTGTCGTTACGAAATGCACCTGTATTATCTTAAGTTGCTTGTATTTTGAAAGAATGTGTTTAATAATATATAGGAAGAAATGTCTAAGGAATGAATTTTAGGTAATCTGGCATAAAGACTGTGGAGATCATGTTAAGTAATACGGCCTTCCTAAAACTTACCAAGACAACAATGCACAGGGCTACACAGGACAACTCGATCTCAATATTCGGTTTGGGTGCCCACTTTTCTTCCCCACACCCAACTTCTTATTGTCACCTCACAATCCAGTTTCCCAAGAAAGCAGTGAAACTGATTTTCCTGTGTTGCTTAGAAAACTCAATCACACATATGATCTGGGTTTATCATTCAGGAATCTGTCAAGTGTATACTGTACAGGAACTGTGCAAAAGGCAATCAAACTAAATATTCTTGGGGAAAATGAAAACTCTTCAAATAATCGTACTTAGCATTACAGGAATTCAAACTCACAAAGAGAGTCTTTTGACCTGAGAGTAATACGTAGCATGACCCACAGAGGAGACTATAACAGTCCTTTCCTCAGAATGCATGCTGTGGGAGGCCCTGACTCACCCGCCAGACCCAAGGCTCTGTCTCCCTGGACCCAGCCCTGATCCCCCTGCACAGCGTTCACTGATGCCAGGCCAGGATCGACTCTGGAACGTTCTCATATCATGGGCAACATCCAGCAAGTGCCCCACAAAAGGTCTGTCCTGAGGTCAAATACAAGTCAGCCCTGAGGAAGGAGGAGGTCAAATGACACCTGCAGACCAAGCTTGGTAAGCATCAGCCACCCGTGCCAGGCAGACTCTGGGTCCTGCAGGCTCTTGGTGATCTGGTTCTACCGAGATCAGCCTGCCTCTTCCTTGAGCTCTGGAATGATTCAAGATGCATTTGGTGGAACTCAATGGTACAGCAACTAGTCAAGCAACCATCATTTTTAGTCCATGAAATTCAAGGATAAGATACACTTTTTTTCCCCTTTAAATCAAAATTGACCTAAACTTTGTCCTGGAGTCGGACAAACTCAGACCGCTTGCTACTTCACAGGTCTTGGATCTAAATAGAAAGAGGAAAAGGGAGTATGTTTTTTGGTTTTCTTGTCTGAGATCATTCATTTTCTTTTTTCTTTTCCGCAACGAACTGTGAAGTACTGTTAGTAGGAAAAACTGTACACAATGCATCTTGTTAATAATGTGGCTGGGACAACCTACGTGTAATTGACAAGTAATTGGGTTGAAGTAGCTGCCTCCACCTGGGGGTGGGGTTCTGACCAGGCCTTTGATTCTCCCACAGTGAGATGACCTCATTAGACCTAACTCTCATAATTTAAACACAGTCATTATTTTCTTCCCTGTTACTAATTGACTTAGCCCGTTTTAAATCCTATATAATAAAAGGGTAATATGCAAATTGACTGAACCACACAATGACTGGTTGCTATGACGTGCACTGACCACCAGGGGCCAGATGCTCAACGGAGGAGCTGCGCCCTGGTGGTCAGTGCACTCCCCCTGGGGGAACTCCGCTCAGCCACAAGCAGGGCTGACAGCTGGTGAGTGCAGTGGTGGTGGCTGGAGCCTCTCCCACCTCCACAGCAGCACTAAGACATCCCATGGGGAGTGGGCCTAAGCTGCAGTCGGACATCCCCCAAGGGCTCCTGGACGGCTAAAGGGTGCAGGCTGGGCATGAATGTTGTGCACTGGGCCTCTAGTTTTATAATAAAATCTATTAGCAAACTGTCTGCTATTTTGGTACCAGAAATGTATCAGCTTATCTTTTTTTTCCTTCTTCCCTTACAGTTTTCAAACCTTTTGCTCCATGCTTGTTTAGCCCCAAGCTGTACCTCCCCATCCAGTCTTCCCCAATGATTCAGGCTATGATGCTTTCATACCAGGAACAACCGCATTCACCCCCACTTCAGAGAGTTATGAAAAAGGAGAGTTATGTCCCCATTCATCGGAAATAAAAGGACAACGGACTTTAAAAAGAAACTGCAACCAGTTGCTTAATTTAAGCTGAACATTTTAACTTGGTCCTCAGATGCCACCGATTTGCTACCATATTTAGATTTTGCACAAGACTTGATGCAAGGACTTGGCCGCAGAACTCTCCCTGGTCACCACGTTCACACAGACCTGAGAGCAGGCCCAGTGACCCTCATGATGGATTGTGCCTTCTACCTCAGCCGCCAGGGCATCCACCGTAAGCATGAGGCTCATGTGGATCAGAAAGGGAAGCCAAGAAGAGCCGGCCAACAAAAGAATGAAGAAAGGAAAACAAATTCAAGGGGAGTAACACGGGCCCCCAGTGGCCTTATTATATGAATAGACTGCAGATAACGCCATCTTTCTACCTGAGAGTGTCATAAATTCTGTCATCTTGTTAGGACGGTAGGAGCACTGACCTCACTTCCTCCATTAACGAGCTCGCCCTCTTTTGAGGGGAGATTCTTTCCAAACACACAGCGGCAGACGCACCTTATGAACAGCTTGTCAGCCTTGTGATTCTGGAAGGAACAAACTCCAAAGAGAGGGAGGGCGGTGCCTGGAGACCAGCCGGCCAGCTGAGCAGACTGCGAAAAGGTGCCTGGCCCAGTCACGGCTGGCCGGGGAGGCAGGCTCTTGACTGGGTCTGGGCAGGAGGCGGCTAAAGGCAAAGTGTAGTCTCTGTTTACTGAGAAAGGTGTCAGCGACAGATTGGTGCGTTTTCACGCAATAACCAGGGTTTTCTTCATTTGTCTGGATGCGTTCTCTCTCCGGGGAGACAGGGGAAGCCAAGGTGCATGAGTCGGGTTGGGCATGTGCTACCAAGAGGGCCCGTCTGTACACAGCCTGCTGTGATGTTTCATTTTGTTTCCAAGAGCCACTCAAGTGCCATCCGTCTCCGCACCACCCACCCTGGCTCTCCGATTTCAGGCTGATGTGGGAAACAGCTTTGCGTTTCCCGTGATCCAGGATGGATGAACCGGTCAGAGACTGCGTGCCGCTTCTGTGAGGCGGGGTTTGTGCTGAAATCTCCAGGACGGTCATGAAAAAGAATCTCGACTCTATAAAGGCAAGAAGACGTCCCCGCGGCCAGCTTAGACACCATAAAGGCGAGCTCCATAAAGTTGCCTTTGCTGATGAGCCTGGGTTTGAGTGCCTTGAGACAAACCGCGTCAAACTATATATAAAAACAAAGCACCCGGATGGCAAAGAGGACCTTATCTCTCATTCCTAAGGTGTCTGCTCTCCCGCCCAGGGAGAGCCTCTTCGCTCCGGCTGATTTACGCCCCCTCCGTGGACTCGGGGTGGACAGAGCACGGACTGGTTAGCGCTTGCATTAACACGTAATGAAAATGGCTTGGTGGCCCGGACCCAATGCCCTTTCTTTCCTGTAATGATGGTGCCGAAACCCTTCACAGCACACAGCACAATCAGAGTCTGCAGACCATCAAAATTCATCTGCTGCCTGTGGTGGAGGGGGAGGAAGGGAGCTGGGGTGGGCTGGGCTGAAAGGCGGCTTAGATCTCACCCCGGCTCTTCTAGTTGCACATCTAGACCAGGTGTATGGGGTCATCAGTTATTTCCACTTGCTATTTTGGCCAGTCACATAAAAAATATCCCTGACAATTCTGAATTGCATGTATAAACCATTTTGTGGCTGTTGGTCTTGTTGCTCTCTCTTCCCTTTCTCAGTTTCCCCCGCCTCCTCTCTGAGTTTCCCATATTTCCTCCTCTCTGCTCTATACAACATAAACATTTATCTTCTTGGACCATGTATTAAAAAAAAAAGTAAAGCGAATAGTAAAAATTCAGAGTCAAATGTGAGTGGCAGAGCTATAATTCTTTATGAAGTAGCAGGTAAGATTGATTGTCAAGGGTCAAAAGGCTAGGTCAAACTCCGCTCATTCGTCAGCTGAATGTCATTTTTGTTTTCCCTGTCACCAGATAGCTTTAAAAAAATTGCAACTCCTTCCTCATTATCTGGGACCTGGCTTCTTTTCTGCCATCCAGTATTAATGAAACCGTGCTTCAAGCCTGGCCCTCATCTTCTCTGTCCTTCTCCATGTGCTGCCTGCCTTTCTTAAGCACTACAGAGAAAGTACCATTTCAAAGGCCATTTTCTCCCACAGCCACATTGGAAAATTGCCACTAGAGTGAGAATGATTTGAAAACACATGCGAGGTTTAAATGTTTGACTGAACAAAAATGTAATTAAATCCTAGCAAGTGTAAAGCTTGTGATCCGATATAATTGGATGGCTGCAATATCTTTGCATCTCATAAAGAGGAAAACAAAATGAGATGTAATACCTGGAAGCCATCTAAAATTATGTGTCATATATAAAGAAAAAAAATCCCCCCCTTACTATTTCAGCTGGTCACAACAATGTAATGTGGAACCTAAAATAATGAGTTGGTTTTGTTGGAAATTTAACATGTCACCCACAGCAGGTCAAATGTAGGTTAACATTGTCAAATAATTTCACCTCCAAAAGACTCATTTAATTAGCTCATGTTTAATTTTCCTAAAATAAAAGAGAATTATGATTAGCTAGATGGGAATTAATTGGTGAATGCTTAAGCATAGGTCTGCCAAATGTTAAGTTATTAGATAATAGAGGTAACTCATTCATATCCACAAATTTACATCAACAGCTCGATAGTAGCTTAAAGTTGACACCTTAAGCAATGATGATGAGTTCCTTATTTTGTATCTCTATGGTGTTCTGATTTCTGTCCTCTTTGCTTCTAAATATTGTTAGTACAGAGACCCAGACCAAAATGGATTGATAAATCTAAGTTAGACTTTTATTCATAGTAGTGACATTATTTGGACCAACTGTCTGATCTTTTCTACAAGTATTAGTACTTTTCATTGGCCCAGATCATTCTTATTGGTTGGCAACTGTACAGTGTAACTAAAGTCTTATGTGGGCCAGCAAATTTTGCTTTGTTTCTTTTCCATGACTACAATCCTGCAGTCCCTACGGGAAGCCCGCCACCACGGAAAGTCCTGTTGAGTGTCTCAGGAGGCTGGAAAAGAAAGGGCATGGCTGACTCCGTGTAAGAGCAACACTTGTGGTCACTTTCTTAGAGAGGAAAAAATGATAAAAATAAAAAAGAACCTTCCGTGAAATTCTAGGCTAATTTCAATCTACTAAGAAATAATTAACTTTGACTACAATACCTATTGCTTTTGTAGCACAGCATGTTTGGCCTGGAAAAATGCCATTTGCAAAGTCCTTCACCAGGTTCAGTTTGAAGAAGCTGATGAGCCATAGCCGGTTTGGCTCAGTGGATAGAACGTTGGCCTGCGGACTGAAGGGTCCCAGGTTTGATTCCGGTCAAGGGCACATGCCGGCTTGCAGGCTTGATCCCCAGGAGGGGGGGTGCAGGAGGCAGCTGATCAATGATTCTCTCTCATCACTGATGTTTCTAACTCTCTCTCCCTCTCCCTTCCTCTCTGAAATCAATAATATATACTGATGAAAAGAAATATGGCATAGCCATGTTTAGAACCTGGAATATAGGAGAAAATAGCTCAGAGAAAAAAAATTATATATGGGAGAGACTTGCCCAGGCAGCCTTAAGTTTTTGTCCTGCTCCAGGGAGATGCTAGAGGTGAAAGCTGAACGGCTGCAGCAACAAGAATCCTGGGAGTGAGATCTGGATTCTGAGAGGGGATAGGCAGCGATGGGCGGCCCCGAGGTAGGAGTTGTGACGAGCTAGTCAGGCAGTTCTCCAAAGAGGGGACAGACTCACATGAAAGTGGAAGCTGACAACACAAAAATATGAAATGGATTTTAAAAAACTTGAAATCTATGTAGATAAAATTTTTTAAATAAACGTGTTAAAATGTTATGTTACAAAATATACTTTTCCTTACGTCATACTTTTTTTCAACCCTCGGATGGTGTTTCACTTGATAATTTGTAATGAGAGGAAATTGTTTTACATTTTATCGTTATAACCCATATGCTTATTCTGTATAAGTGTCGCTGGGGCTTCTTGGTGGTCACTACCAAGCCCCAAGTCCATACTGTTTAGCGAAGATGTCTTAACAGCAACACTGCTCACACTGCTGCCAGCAGAAATGCGGAACACAGTCCAGAGGTGACAGAATAAGCCCCTATGGATTGTCCCAAACACAAAGAATGGAAATGTAGCGTCTCTGTCAGTGACCAAGATTCTATTTTGCGAGGCTACAGAATTTGTTCTAATGGACTACCAAAAGCAGGGGCAACTATTTCAAACCATAAATTCAGGTTATTGTTAAAAATGATCATATACATTTTCTTTTAAAATCCCATTTTAATATTGTTGAATGATCCACAGGAGGAACCAGATCACTGGTAGACACAGCAGTGAAAAAGGATAGCTAATATTTTCCACAACTCAATCAAAATGCTAAAAGACATCAAAAGTTTTCAATATGGGCATCAATGAAAAAAGGTTAAGTCTTACTTTTAGATTAAAAAAAGAAAAAAAAAGCTCTACAAAGATAAGATTAGAAAAACTTGGGTTAATGGCAATGCATATGAAACAAACTAAAGATGTTAGTTGATTATAACTCAACAACTGGACATGGCTATAAAATGGGCATGTGGTGGGTGGTTTAATAGCTGGAATAGAATCCAAACCACGGATATAACATCCCTTCTGGGCTTTGCTGTCTAGTTTCCAATATGGGAGCTGGGTGGCCCTAGGGAAGGGTGGTCTGTACAAGGTAATGCTGGGGTGTCTACCAAGGCAGATGGACGGAGGTGCCAAAGTGAAAGGGATTATGGGGGAATGATGAGCAGAAAATGGAAGCATGGGTGCTGACTTAAGCCCTGAAGAAAAGGGTTTCTATTTAGACAGTGTAGATCTAGTTTAGGACAAGGTCAGAAACAATGTTTGGAAGCAGAAGAAAGGTGGGGTTTGGGCTCAAAATAAAAATAACGGCTTAATAATTTGATTATAAAAATGGAATGTGCTATCTTAAGAAGCACTGAGCACCTACTGCCGGGGCCCTGTGGGGAGAGGCTGGGTGACCACCTGCATGAAGAATAGCTGAACTGGATGGGAGCCTGGACTAGGTGTCTTCTAAGGCTGTATATAACTATCAATTTTACCGACTAGTTGATGAATAAATTTGAAAGCATTGATTGAACATCTTTTATGTGCCGGGCACTATAATTCTATGAAGTACCTGGAATTATCAGCATCCACATGGAATGTTGATTTGCCTGCTTTTTTTGCAATGTGGTTTCTATTGTGGATAACTGGAGAAGGGACTAAAAACTTGTCACTTTGCTCACTGTGATAACTGTAGGGCAGATGGCTCATGATCAATATCTCAATGATGGGCTGCAAACCAAAGAACTAGGTGGATGTACATCTGAAACATCTTTTAAAATCTCCCTTCATTGTGGTTTTCATGAAGAGAAAGTTAGGATGTGATAAAGAAGGAAGGAACCAATATTTATTGAATGCTTGTTACATGTGTGTCACTATGCTAGAAGCTTTATATGCATTATGTTTGTTTATTATTCTTAGCCCTATGAGATAGGCATTATCTGTTACAGATGAGAACACAGAAGCTCAGAGAGGTGAGGTGAGTTTCCCAGCATCACACAGCTAATAAGAGGTGGAGCTAAACTCTGAATTCAGGCCTATCTCAATGCAAACAAAGACCATGGTCTTAACATTACATCTTATTGCCTCTAAGGCTAGCTAATCCACTGAGTTGTTAACATTATCTTCAAAATTTAATCCTTTTATTATAATCAAAAGAAATTAAGTAAGTAAAAATAATTTTAAAAAGATAATTGTAAAGCTGGGTCTTTATTTTTTAATGTTTAAAACCATATCTGCTCTTTGAACTTATTTAGGCAGATTGTAGTAATTGCTATGAGGCAAGACCTCTCCTATCTACCTTCTGCATGCCCTGGGGTATAGCCACATACTTTCTCCAGTCAGGGAATACATGCATTTGGTTTAAATATGAGGATGGGGCGGAGCGCCCTGGGTGGGGGCTGGGTCAGAGAAGCTGCACAGAGGGGAGACAATAGCGTCATGGTACGGGATTAAGAAACTTCTGCATCTCAGGTTGGAGCCAAGGGAAATCTTTGAGAGTGCCGGGAGCCGGTCCATCCTTGCTGTTTCAAGGGACCTGGCATATATGGCATACTGTTCTTAATATGTTTGCTCACCCTCTTGGCACTATGTGTTTTAACCAAGGTCACCTCTCTGAGAAAGGTTGTTTCCCCAGGTAGGGATTTTCCCCTGAAGTTAGGGAGGGAATAAAACCCCTTTACTAAGTGCCAGGTGGGGTAGTTAATCACTTTAACTACGAACAATCATGCTTAAGCTACATAATCTTTACTCCCTGGAATGGAGATAAGAAACGCCCTAACCTTTGGAATAGAGATTGATAGGATTGGAATCAACTGGTATAAATACAGATGTAACAAGACAACAGCACACAGAACCTAGACACAGAACCTAGACACAGAACCTAGACACAGAACTTACACATTCCTTCTTCGCTGACTCTGTCCACACCTTTGGGGACCCCTGGACCTGATGGGGTTGGACCCCAACATGAGAGCATTTTGTATAATTTCTGATTCCTTTCCTCTATGGCTGGTTGGAATATATATTTTTTTAAAATTTAACTCACATGATTAAACCATGTTTTAATTCTTTAACAGTTTTAGTTTTTGCAAAATGTTAAGATCCATACATTTGATATCGAAGTTTAAGAAACACCGGATAGCAATTAGGTCCTAGGCAAATATCATTTTTTGAAATAAGTTGGTAGGTAACACTGCCTATATTCCCAAGTGAAATTCCTGAACCTTTGTTACTAGATATTAAATATACCTTGTATTTAAAAGGCCCTTTTGCTAGTTAGTCAGTTGGTCAAAAAACTATGGGTGACTAATATACCAGGTATGATGGATATATGGTGGGTAACATCCTAGGTTTTAGGAGCAGTATTGAAAAATATACTGTCCCTTCGTTGGTCTTTGCATTATGCACATAGCCAACCATAACATCGAAGTTTCCATGGAAAATATGAATTCTGCAATGAGGGGGTACATCACAGGAAGTTGAAGAGGAGTTACAGTCCTTGGGGGGGGGGGCAACAAACACAGCTGAGACAAATTAGAGAGCATTATTTATTTGGGATCTGAAGACTTAGGAGTGAAATCTAGTTTTTGTTACACCTGTCTGACCAAGGCAAGCCATGGTTAATAGCTGCGTTTCCTGGTCTGTAAGATGGGGTTCATCCCCCGTGGCTACTGTGGGTTCTAGGGCCATGTGGAGATGCCGTGGACAAACTTGGCAGAGACCCTTCAGTTTTCACTTTGTCTGGACCCCACGGGTCTAGCTGAGAAGCAATGGCTGCCAAGAACACCCTGACTGAGGACCCAGGCCATCCAGCTGTTGAGGGCTACATATACCCAGGGATCTTATATGTCCGGAGGAGGAGGAGATAGCCCCTGAAATGGCAAATATCATATTATTACCAACCTTGACTGAACTTAACTTAGGGGGAAAATGCCATTTCTTATTCCTTGAGCGTCATGAAGAAACACAAATCTGTTAGGATTTTAATGTTCAGCTCTTCCCAAACAGAAAGCACTTGAAAGCTAGCACACAGAGAAAGAGATGTATATTTCTCCAATGGGTATAGTATCTTACTCCCACTCAGAAGGCCACTATTTTAAAGAACAAAGATCAAATTAAATGTTTAGTGCTATAAAGTGCTGTTGCCACGTATGTCGATATACTTATGAACAATTTATAATTTGAACTGTTTTCCAGACAGCTGGTCATATGTACCTTAAAGTAGTCATAATAACCTGCCAGGAGAAATTTCCTACAGCACATTCATTGGAGAAAATACAGGTAAGCGTGGCAGCCTTTTCAAATTCCACCAGGCCCCTTTATCTTGTGAACAGTTACTGCCACAGCTACAAAACCCACAGAGAGCTCAGAGCTCGCAGGGTTTATTGTGTCCCTGCCTTATAAATTTGCTCCCCACTGTGAAGACTTCGGGCTACAAATATCCATTTATGTCTTCAGAGTCGCACCCAGTCCCTTGTATTCAATGGAATCCACCAGATCTCCAACACACATATAAAGGATCTGCCTTAATCACATGCATGCAGGGAAAATTTATCTCACTATCAAGGGGCCTGCCTGGCTTCTAGAGACTACAGGATCTTGATAATGTGGGCAAGTCTCAGATGGTATAAGAAAAAGCCTTAAATTCTGAGAGAGACAGACAGGATTTGGTTCTGTCAATTTCTTGATGTGTGCTTGGGTGAGTCACCGAAAAAGTCTAAGTTTTTGTATCCTCATCTAAAATAATAATGCATGTCTCACATTTTGAGAGAGCTTAGGTGCTAAATTTTTTCAGAAGTTAGAAAGGAAGAAGGGTTGTCTTTTGGTGGAGCTATTCAGAACCATGTTTCTTTCATGTTCAGTGGACAAAAATCTGTGGGTCTTGGGAATGAGTTAAAGTAAACTTAAAAAGTCATGATTTGGCCCTGGCTAGCTAGCTCAGTGGTTAGAGTGTCGGCCTATGCACCAAAGGGTAGTGGATTCCATTCCTGCTCAAGGGCAGGTACCTGGGTTGCAGGTTGGATCCCTAGCCCTGGTTGGGACACGTGCAGGAGGCAACCAGTTCATGTGTCTCTCCTACATCGATGTCTCTCTCTCTCTCCCTCCTCCCCTCTATCCTCTCTCTCTCCTCCCTACCTCCTTCCACTCTCTCTAAAAAAACAACAACAATGGTTAAAATGTCCTCAGGTGAGGATTTAAAAAAAGTCATGATTTGCACAACAGCCAAAATGTGGAGGAAAAAAACAAATATCCACTGATGGATAAATCGGTAAACAGAATGTGATATAAACATGTATTAGAATATCATGCAGTCTTAAAAAGGAAGGAAATTCTTTAAATGCTACAGCATGAATGAACTTTGGAGACGTTATGCTAAGTGAAATAAGCCAGACACAAAACACTGTATTAATATAAGATACCAAGAGTAGTCAAATTCATAAAGACAGAAATTCATAGAAACAGAAAGTAGAATGGTGGTTGCCAACGGCTGGAGAGAAGGAAGAATAAAAAGTTATTGTTTAAGGGGTATAAAGTTTCAGTTTAGAAAAGATCGAAAAGTTTTGGAGATGTATAGTGGTGATGGTTGCTCACCAGTGTAAATGTACTTAGTACTACTGAATTGCACCTTAAAAAATAGTTAAAATGAGACGTATATGTTACTACAATTTAAAAAACTAAAAATAAAAAGTCATGACTTATAAATGCATTTGCTTTTATAAGTCGTGCATTCTCTGTTTATATTCCTGGTATTTTCCTGTAGTAAATGCTAAAGCTTTTAGAAGATGTGTTTATCTTCCAAAGTGTCCTTCTGTGCCACCCTAAGAGATGTTGCACCAGGATGCTCTGGATTCTAGCAAGATCGTGAATGTCTGCAAATTCACTCGTATCTGCCAACTCGGGAGAATCACTGTTTTAGGGACCTAATATGGTATTTAATGATCACTTTGTAGGCAGAAACTATCTTTACTCACGGATCTTTCCCAGTGTTTCAGTGTGAGATTCTAGCGAAATCCCAAAGCAATCAGCACGTTAACTTATTTTTCTCTTGGTTGCATTATCTTAGGCCCACTTAGGTAGTTTTCTTCCTCCATTATGTTGTTCAATTATCTAGTGTGAGCTTTCAGCGAAAGAACCCACCTATCCCATTTCACTGCCCCCCTAAATTACCTATGAGAAATATATCAAATACATAATTTCAGAGAGTAGTCATAATTATTTCCATTACCAACATGCAGCTATAATTGCCTCTCCAGCAATTTTCAGAAGCAATTGAGAGGAGAGTAAGTTCCAGAGACATGGTCTAGTTGAATCTTTATCTTTGGGCTTGCATTCTGTTAGTGGCATGGTTTCACACTCTGGGATTCCTAAAGGTCAGCTGTGAACTCATGTGGTAGAGGGAAGCAGCACCAATTGTCTTTCCTTTAATGAACACACACATTTAGGTGACTGTTCTAGGCCCAAGGGTTGTCCCAGAGAAGGGAGGGAGCGAGCCATCTGAACATACTCTGGGAGAGCATGGGCTCAACACAGACCCAAACTTTGTACTTATTATTTCTCATGGGTTGAATTAAGTTCCCTCCAAAAGCTATGCTGAAGTCCTAACCTTAGAATATGACCTTACTTGAAATCATGTCTTTCTAGAAGTATTCAAATTAAACTGAAGTCTTTAGGAGGCCCTAATCCATTACATCTTGTGTCCTAAATATAGGGGAAATATGGACACAGATATGAACCATGTCAAGACAGTGGATTGGGGTGATGCATCTATAAGCCAGAAATGCCAAAGATTGCCAGCAAACCACCAAAATCTAGGAAGAGACAAGGAAGGATTCCCTACAGTTTTCAGAAGGAGCAAGGCCCTGCCAACACCTTGATTTTTGGACTCCTAGCCTCCAAAACTGTGAGACAATGGATTTATGTTGTCTTAAGCCACCCAGTTTGTCATACTTTATTAAGGCAACTCCAGGAAAGCAACACATTATTTCATTGTATTTCTACAACCACTCTATGGGACAGGGGTAATTTTTCTCCTGTTTTGCAGATTTGGAAACTGAGGCTCAGAAAGGTAAGGATTGGGACAAAAGTCATGTGAGTGTGGTGAGAAGCCCTAGGCGAAAACTGCTTAGGAAAGTTGACGGTGGCATCTGAGTTGGGCTTGTAGCATGAGCAGAGTCTGCTCAGTGGAGAAGGAGTGACTTCCAGGGTGATCTGAAGGAAGAGGATGCTGCATGAAGAGAAGTTCTAGCATACATGTTGCCAAAGCGAGCACAAGAGAAGTTCCGAATGACTAGAATATAGGATGTGTGGCAAGGAGGGGATGAGAGGACATAGGAAAGGGCAGAGGATTTCAATGGCTCTGTATGCCTTGCCAGGAAGCTGGGAGAGACACAGCCAGTCAGGAGAAGTTGGGAGGCTGGGCAGCTCCTAGTTCCAGTTAGAAACAATATGGGTCAGGACTCAGGCTAGGAGAGGGAGCGAGAAGTGAATTTGGGTGCTATTTCAGAGATCGAATCTAATGTGGGGGTTCATGGGCTTGGAAGTGATTGGCAACGAGGGAGAAGGAAGTTTGTCTTAGTTCTCCAGCCTGAGGGGCCTTTCTCCTTTTCACACTGTCATGGAAGCAAATCACAGAGCCTGGACCATCCTGGAGAACGGAGTGAGGAAAGAGGCAGAATCGGGCTCCACCTCCTGGAGGGCAGAGCATATCTGTGTATGTTATTTGAAATTCTTCTTTAGGGAAGACTTGAGACTCCTTCTTATCTTCTTTTTATCTCTGACTTGCTTGTGTTAGTATCTAAAGGTCTTGGTTAATATCTGGCAAAGGATCATATTCCCATGCTCTTCATCATCATCTCCCAGATTTTCAGACTCTAACATGTTTACAGTTTACTAAAAGTCATCTTTCATCCTCATTATTAAGGAATTCTGGAAGACAGTCAGTGGCTCTCACTTGCTCACTGCTTGTTGTGTAACCAGTGTCAACTGCTTGTTCTGTAATGTAATCAAAATGCTCACTAACTCCCTTTCTACTCATTTTAGAAGAGAAAATTTGGGGAAGGAGAGTTTTGGTCACCAAGTAAATTATCTTTATTTAAGAGTTGGCCTTTCGTCTTAAAAATAGGTCCTTCTAAAAATAAAAAATTATGAATCCAAAAGTAAAGCATAGCATAATGCTTCATATTTTTTACTTATGTGTTTGAGAAAGTCGATCTTGACATTTAGGTTTAAAGAATGTTTGGTGCTGTGATACTTAGCACATATATTTTCAGAGAGAGCCAAACTCAATAAAAAGTACCTCCTCCCTTTCCTATCCCCCCAGATTGAGCTAATTTGGTACTTGGTTTTACTTAACACTTTATTTATTGGGTATCTATTATGGCTCTGGCCTTGAGGGCAGCCAGTCCAGGGATCCACTGAGAATAAAACATGACCCTGGTCTCCAGGGGCTTCAGGGTTGGCAGGAAAGGAAGACACATCAACAGAGACATTCAATGCAAACTGGCAGGTGCTGTCAGGGTGCAGGAGCAGGTCCCTGGCCCGGAGAGAGGAGGATGAATGAAAGTGTGTGGGAAAACTAGCAGCTGCTGTGATGGAAGTGAAGGAGGAGGTAGCTTGGACCCTGCACTGCTGTGGTACCTGGGGGAGGAGGGAATGATGAATTGACTAGTTCTCACTAAATTTCTATTTGGTATTTATGACTCATCTCTTTCCAAGCAACTACGAAGTGCTGTATTTTTTTTTTAAACACAATATAGATTCTTCCCCAGGTTATCTTTGGGCCTCCCTGAATTGTTTATGTAGTTATCATAATACTTACATTTATCTTCACATTTACCACCTGTTTTTTTAAAAAACGAAAGAGCCAGGAACACTAGCCATTTTGTAATCTGACCTAACAACAACCGCATACATATACACATACCCGTTCCTCATCCCCTTCAAAACCTTCTGGAGGCCCCTTCTTGATTAGAAATGATCAAATCTCTCAGTTTTTTTCTTCCACAGCATTTGTTTCCAGGATTTTGAGTTAAAATAAAGGACAATAAATCGAATGACTGGTTGGACTACTCCTGGAGTTCTCACCCTCACATTACAGCAAATTACTCCTCCTGGCGGAGATCATGTTTGAAAATGAGCATTTAGGCATGTTAGCGATGGGAAGTTGTGGCACATCAAGCTGGTCTCCTCAGCCACGAGAGGGGAATTTTGAAAGGCTCACGCTGCTGTGATAATCTGCGCTCCCCGTGGCTCACAGCTGCCCGGCCACTTCTGCTGGCACATTGCCAGCACGTGGGCTTTCTGTGGTTTCTTGACTAGGGGGACTGCTCCCTGATCATAGGAGGTATTTGTTTTACTGGCTGAACACAGGACACTACCTAGATTTCCTTTTTTTTTTTTTAAAAGGTAAACAACTTGGAAATGTTTTCTCTTGCTGTTCATTGAGATCCAGGCTCAACAACGTTTTCTGTAAAGAGCCAGCTAGCAAAGGTTTGGGACTTTGTAGGCTTAAGGTCTCTGTTGTGACTACTCAATTCAACCATTGAATGCAAAAACAGCCACACACAAAATAGAAGTAAATGAGCAAGGCTGGGTTCCAATAAAACTTTTATATTGGACACTGAAATTTGCATTTCATATCATTTTCATGTGCTATGAGAGATTCTTCCTCTTTTGATCCCCCCCACCCCCAGCCCCACCCCAACCATTTAAAAGCAGGGCTGGGCTGATCTTCGATTTAGAGGAATTCAGGGACACATTCCCCAGCTGCCTCGGGGCAAGACTGGTCCCCTTGCTGGTGGAGGAGTTGCTCTGTGCTCTGTGGGCTGTGTGATGGGGACACTGAATGGCCCAGGATGCTGAAAGAGAGGCTTAGAGTCCTCAGAGGAGGAAAGGATCATGAAGAACATTGAAACACAACGGCCTTGTCTCACAGGTGAAGTAAGTGAGCCTCAGAGACCTGCCGACCTGAAGTTAGGTGACTACTAGACGGGACCAGAATACTAGTGTTTTGACACTCTGATGTAGCCATCTTTCTTTTAGTCCATAGTTTAGAGAACGTGAAATAACTGATTGGAAAATAAAGTTTGAGTGGCAGTTTGACTCTCCAAACCTCACAGTGATCAACAAGGATGAGTGTTGCTTCCGAACCTAATTTATTATGAGAGAAGGATCAGGTCTAGGCAGGGTACGCTGGGAAAACCCCAGTAACACTTCATTACCTGAAAAGGTTCATGCCCCTTCACTTACCCTCCACTCTAACGGAGAAGGGAAAAGAAGGAAAAAAGCAATAAAAATAATAATAGCACCATTGCCTGTATGCACTACATATGCATTAAAGTCAAACTGAAGTCAAACCGCCTGGGTTCTAGTCCTGTCTCTATCACATGCTCCCTACTGGAACTTGGCGAGACTTTACACTCTCTGTATGTCAGCTTACTCAGCTGAAAAAATAGGATTATTATGAAGGAAAAATAAAAGGTAAATAATTTATAGGAGAAAACCACACTTATTGCCACTTGGAAATGCCTGGACATGACTATATTAAAAGACATGGTGAAGTAGCCTGATTTTTGTACCTGTAGGTAGAATCCCATGGGGTTATGCTCTTAATAGAATGATGCAGGCGCATGAGATTAGTGATTTAAATACACCAGCATCATCTGAATTGGAGGCTTTCTCAAAGCAGTGAACACTTGGTAAATCTGGTAGCAAATCCAAACAAAACCAAGTTCAGCCCTTCCTTGATGTCAACATTATGGAGTTGCACTCCTGCAAAATTTCCTATGTATTAACTCTCTACATACCATGATTTGGATTTGTATGTAAAATGGATTTAAGTTTATCAGCTCAGATCATTATAAAGATTTTTCATGAACATGACGCCTGGCCAGACATCTGAGAGGCCTGCCAGATTGGGGCAGCTCTTCCTTGTGCGAGGCTGGCCCATGTGTTGTAGGACATTAGCTTCTCTGGCCCTCACCCATTATTCTATGCAATATGAAGCCACACAGGAGCTCTTTCTAAACACTGCCGTTGAGGGCCCTGTAGACACTTCTGCTTGAGCAACTTCACGACGGTTCTCTCGCTCAGATAAGAACATCCACTAAAAGTCATCAGGCACCTTTTGCCTCAGTGCATTCTATACTCCCCTCCCTTTCCCCGTGTGAGCCATCATCCTGACACACTTTCTATGATCATCGCACAAGTGTAAACACTCATAAAGAGAACATCAGGCAGATCTAAACTGGCACCAATTAGTGTCCGGGCACTGAAATTCCAGCTTGGGTGGCTGCAGAATGGGCATGCGATTTTATTTTATCTATTTTCCATTATCTTTGATGGACTTGACGGCGGCAACAAAATCGCAGCCCGTGTGGCACGTGACTCCATGACTTTCACACTCTGTTGCCACGTCCCCCTATGCAGACAGCACATAAAAACAGGGCAGGTTATCTCAGAGGCTGCAATTGGGAAAGTCACTAAGAGCTAATGCTCCTCTGGAATTAGTGTATTTTGAAGAGAAGCTCGGTGTTGTTGTAGGACGCACCTCCAGGATCAACCTCAGTAACCCCTTCTATTCAAACTCTACTCACAAGCAAGCTGTGTGCTAGTTACCTCGCTTAACCACCTGACAGACAAAGGCTGTGGGCAGGTAAGCCTTATATTATGAATAGATTTAATACTGGAAAAAATCTGACAAGAGGAATTGAAGTGTCAGTATTACACTGGCTATTTATGGTTAATAGAATGTGCTCAATTAATATTTAAATTACAGAAAGTTACCTGGATCCTCCTTATGTCAGACGGGTCACAAATTAGACCTTCACAGCATATGTGGTGACAACAACAGGTGTGGGGCTCCTTGAGGCCCCCAGCTCCCAGCCTGGCTCATGCCTTGCTCAGAAGAGGCACTCAGTGCACATTTACTGAGCACAGAAATCAATTAATTTATGAACTAAAAACCAGGGATTTTCAAAGAGCATGAAAACTACAGAAAATGACACTTGTATAGTTGAAGAAAAGAGAACCCAGGACCCAATTCCCTTTGTTTTTTCTACAGTATAATCTTTTAAGTAGACTTTATTTTTCAGAGCAGTTTTAGGTTTGCAGTAGAATGTACAAAGATTTCCCATATATCCCTGTTCTTGGCCATGCATAACCTCCCCCATGACCAACATCGCGCACTAGACTGGTACATTCGTTACAGCTGATGAACCTACATTGACACATCATTATCATTCGAACTCCATAGTTTACATTAGGGTTCACTCTTGGTGCTGTACATTCTATCAGTTTGAACAAATGTATAATGACATGTATTTATTATCATAGCATCATACAGAGTATGCTCACTGCCCTAAAAATCCTCTTAGCTCCACCTAACCCGAACCCCTGACAACCACTGATCTTTTACTATTTTCATTCGTTTGTCTTTCCAAGAATGTCATTAGTTGGACTCACTCAGTCTTTAGCCATTTCATATTGGCTTCCACCCCCCCCCCCACTTAATAATATACATTTAAGGTTCCTACGTGTCTTGATAGCTCATTTCTTTTTAGCACTGAATAACATTCCATGTTTTCATGTGCACAATTAATTTATCCATTCACCTATGGACGGACATCTTGGTTGCTTCCAAGTACAATATAATTTTCATGTGTGTGTTCTCTTTCTTATTCCCCATCCTCCTCACACACTGCAATTCACCTCTCATTTTCAACTTGCCTCTTATGCCATTTTACTCTCCGGTTATGCTATTTCAAGCAAGTGCTACATCCCAGCACCCACCAAAATCATTCTTGGTCATGATAATAATAAAATACAAGGCAGTTTGTGTTCAGAAGACAGAAGCTTCATTTTAAAATCACTAAACCGGGTAATGAATGCCAGGGCCAAAACCTTGGGCTCATTGAGGGTGATTCCTGAAGGCCCGATGAGCGGTGCGGAGGGCCAGGGCCTAGTCGTGGCCGCTCTGATTTCCTGGGGAAATCAGCTCTTTGCTGACGAGCCATTACAACACTCTTCTGATCTGGTGCGAAATCATGTCTGATGACCTTGCCCTTGCTCATATGAATATCCCCCACACCCAGTTAAAGTGATCGCTCTTGGACATTTCTTCTTAACCATAAAAACTTTATTAAAGTCTCCCGTGGATCTTTGCCAAGGGATCTCAGTTGAGGGGTCAAGCACACACCCAGCTGGATTCCACTCCATGAAAAGGGCCTGGCAATCACTGTGTCTTCACAGGAATTCTTCCTTCCCAGGGGGGCGACATCCAAAACCCTGCACTTGGAAGGAAAAGGCAGACCCTCCTTCCTCTCCCTATGATTACTTGATACTTTAACAAACAGAAAATGTACAGACTTTGAACATGAAGGGTTAAAACAGACTTGAACTGAGAAGGGGGAATTCTTCCTGGAAACTCCTTGGAGACACTTGTAATTAATTTGATCTTCTTCAGTCATTAACTCAGACCCGCGGTGCGTCGTCTGCACACTGCTCTATTAATTCACTGGAGATCACTTCCTGGGATTCATTTAGTTAAGCAGCACTGTTGGATTACATTTTAAAACCCTTAAAACTGGTTGTAATTGATGTCTGTTTATAGAGGCTTACTTTAATGGAGTCCAAGTGAGACGGAAACCTCGCCTGCCCGCCTGGGATCCCGCCTTACCACATAAAGCCCGGGTCTGGGAGTACTGGGTCAAATAAAAACCACCGCAGATTAAACGAAACTATTAGTTTAATCTTGATAACAGGTTCTGAAATGGGGAGTATTTCAGTTGTAACAATAGGGATAACATTTTAAACTGCATGCTCCTCTTGAAACGTGCATGTCAACACATGCAAGTGTAAGTCCTTTACTATCAAAGGAACTAAATATAAGTAATAAGAACATGGGTTATGTTTGATGGAGAAAAGCCTCGGGCCTGAGATTTGTGGAGTTCTGGTTTTCTCTGTGCAGGAAGGCAGGGTGGAAGGGTAGCAATGCCTCAGGAAGACTTCCCCAAGGCCACCAGGCTCCCCAAACACCCCAGAGGCCTGCTGACTCTGGGGAGGGGGACAGGTCACACTCAGACCAAACACCCTGAGTCCCAGGCCTGGGGCTCACCTTGGAGCTTGGATGTCTTATCCCAAATAGGCAGAATCGGTGTGGCCCTGCCTTTCGCTAGGCTCAAGGCGGTGTATCTTTATTTTTTCTAGAAAACAGCAAATCAAGAACTGCCCGAGGTACACAGTCTGACCTTTCCATTTATCGCACCAGGCCCGCTTTCCTCTGCCAGGCCAAGCTCTACGTTCGCCTCAAGATTCACCTCAGGGGCTAACGACCCCTCTAATAATCCTCCACTGACCACACCTGACAATAAGAGCAAATGTGTTTTGTTCAAGAGTCATTTGCAGTTTTGACATTCGATTTGGATACCTTTTAGATTTAGTCTTTAGAATAATTCTTTGTGGTATATAGGGAGCATATATGTGTGTGTGTTTATTTACACAAACACACATACATATACACATTTATACATACACATGTATCCACTGAACACCTAGACCAGAGGTCGACAAACTCATTAGTCAACAGAGCCAAATATCAACAGTACAACGATTGAAATTTCTTTTGCGAGCCAAATTTTTTAAACTTAAACTATATAGGTAGGTACATTGTTATTAACTTAATTAGAGTACTCCTAAGGCTTAGAAAGAGCCACACTCAAGGGGCCAAAGAGTCGCATGTGGCTCGCGAGCCGCAGTTTGCCGACCAGGGACCTAGACTATTGATTGAATGTATTTTTTTTAATTTAAGTGTTTTATTGACACTATTGCAGATGTCCCCCATTTTCCCCACCTTTGTCCACCTCCACCCAGCCCCGACCCCACTCCCTTGGCCTTTGACACTCCACTGTCTGTGTCCATGGGCTATGCATATATGTTCTCGAGCTAATTCCTTCACCTTCCTTGATTCAGTCCTCCCCACTCCACCCCCCTCTGAGACCTGTGAGTCTGTTCCATGTATCTATGCCTCTGATTCTGTTTTGTTTGTCAGTGTATTTTGTTCATTAAATTCCACATATAAGTGAGATCATATGGTATTTGTCTCTTTCTGACTGGCTTATTTCATTTAGCATAATGCTTTCCAGGTCCATCCATGCTGTTGCAAATGGTAAGAGTTCCTTCTTTTTTAGTGCCATGTAGTATTCCACTGTATAAATGTACCACAGCTTTGTTTTGTTTTCACTTATCTACTGATGGGCACTTGGGCTGTTTCCAGATTTTGGCTGCTGTGAATAATGCTGCTCTGAACATAGGGGTGCATATATTCTTTCTGTTGGTGTTTCAGGATTCTTAGGATCTACACCCAGAAGTGGGATTACTGGGTCAAACAGCAGTTTCATTTTTAATTATTTGAGGAAACTCCATACTGTTTTCCACAGTGGCTGCACCAGTCTGCATTCCCTCCAGCAGTGCACTAGGATTCCCTTTTCTCCACATCCTCACCAGCACTCGTTTGATGGAGCATTATTAAATGCTGATTTATTGATGAGAGCCATTCTGACAGGTGTGAGGTGATACCTCATTTAATTTGCATCTCTTTGATGATTAGTAACCTTAAGCATTTTTTTTTTTCATATGTCTATTGGCCATCTCTATCTATGTCCTCTTTGGAGAAATATCTATTCAGGTCTTTTGCCCATTTTTTAATTGGGTTTTTTTGTATTCCTGGTGTTGAGTTGTATAAATTCTTTATATATTTTGGATATCAACCCCTTATCAGATGAATCATTGGCAAATATGTTCTCCCCTACAGTGGGTTCCTCTTTTATTTTGTTGATTGCTTGCTTATTTTGCTGTGCAGAAGCTTTTTAGTTTGATGAACTTCCTTCCATTTGTTTATTTTGGCAAAAAATTTCTCTGAGAGATGTTTGAGATTTAACTGCGTATGCTTTCTTCTAGGCTTTTTATGGTTTCAGGTCTTGAAACCGATCAGCTGCCTCATGCACACCCCACACTGGGGATGGAGCCCACAACCCGGGCATGGGCCCTGACCAGGAATCAAACCGGCAACCTCCTGGTTCATTGGTCAACACTCAACCACTGAGCCATGCTGACCAGGCTATTTCTTCTTTTTGTCTGATTGCTATCTTTTATTAAAAAAAAATAGGGTTGTTGTTGGGCCTCAGAGGACCATCAAGAGGAAGAGAACTAACTGCCAAAAGTCATATTTTGGAAAAGGACAGCATAACAGGCCAGGACTCTTAGCCCCTGAACTGCCCCAATGCACCTATGCTCGTAGGCACAGTGGCTGGAGCACACACAAGTTCCTGTCCCAACAGGTGCTTGTTTGGCCTGAATTTCAGACTGCTTTTCTTTCCCCAGTGAGCCTGAGGATTAGCAAAAGTTCTTCTTCCCACAAATGCCAAGCCTTCATCCGCTGCCATGTAGCGGCATAGAACAGTTTTGTGCTCCATTTTTTTTTTAAGGTTTTTATTTTTTTATTTTATTGATTTTTTACAGAGAGGAAGGGAGAGAGATAGAGAGTCAGAAACATCGATGAGAGAGAAACATCGACCAGCCACCTCCTGCACATCCCCCACCGGGGATGTGCCCGCAACCCAGGTACATGCCCTTGACCGGAACTGAACCTGCGACCTTTCAGTCCGCAGGCCGACGCTCTATCCACTGAGCCAAACCGGTTTCGGCATTGTGCTCCGTTTTTATAAATAACTAGCTTTGTTTAATACTTAAGAAACACATAATAACATAATAATCTATAGCATACCAGGAAAACTTGAATGGTATCAGTCCAGAAATGTGTAGAATTCTCATATCAGAGCATACACTTCTTTACTTTCAAGTCTTATAATATGCATTTTGTTTACAGCATCGTTGTAGTTTTTTTCCAACCTACATGAATCATGGAGTTGGATTTTTTTTTTTTTTAGAATATCAAATGCATTGGAGCCTGTAACATATACTTAACAAAATTACCCGGTGCATTTTCTGTGAATAGTACCCAACTCCCTTTCCCTTCTCTTCTGACAAGAGTGCTATTGCTCAGAAAATCGCCATTTCCTTTCACTTTTATTTGACTGAAAACAGCCAAGTTTCTATGGGTTTCCTATGGTAGGGTGATCAGCTCATCTGATATGAGATCACGTTAAAGATGATTGTGGCAATTTGTTCCCTCTTGGTGTGAAACCACATGCTGTCCCCAGAAATCTAACCACATTTTCAGAGTCCTCTTTGTGTGCTCCTATTATTATAAAGACATATATGCACAATTTGAAAATTCAAAAAATGCAGAACAGTATTAAAGAATCACTCCTAATTTGTCATAAGATTACAGAAAATTTTGGTTTTTCTTCTTCTCAGTATTATTAAATTAAAATATTGCTTTGAAATCATTCAAAATCTTTTTTAACCACAAAGAGGAATCTTTAGAGCTCCTGTTTTCTACTTAAGAATGCAATATATGAGGCTCATACTTGGCTTTACACTTATTTAAGATGACATATGTTGAACCTCTAGAGGTGTCCCCAAACTGACATGGTTGAGCAACTCTTGTGTGTCCCAGGCCCCCTTTCCAGCATTGCTTCCTGAAGTAGCCAACTCAGAACACACATTCTAAATTCTCCATCGCCACCAATTCCCATGAAGCCTAAAATCAGAAATGAGAGAAAATAGTGAACCTGTTTTAGATTAACTGGCTCATTTCCTTTGCACTGTGACTCCTTAAAGGTATAAGACTAGTGAATTTTCTGGTTAAGCCAATCTGCATAAATATGACAAAAATAAAAACTCATTTACCTGAACAGCATAGAAAAAAACAGATCACAGAACTAGAGAGATGGGAAGGGCCGAGGAAGACTAGCTCTCTTTTGCCATTTCTTCAATGAGAAATGACAGCAGAATGAAATGTGGTTGGATCCAAGTTCAAGTGCTGCCTCTGTCACTTAACTAGCTGAGTGGTCATGAACAAGTTAAATGCTCTGAGCCTCAGTTTTCTCATTTGTAAAAAGAAGGTTAATGATAGCATCTACCTGAGGGCTGTGGGGAAGATTCAGTGAGACTCTTCAAGAAAAGTGATGAGAATAATGCCTTATAAAAGTGAGGTTTAGAAAAGCCAATTCAAGATAGCCCCAAATGAGAAATTAGTTCCAAGCAATTAGAGAAATACATACTACGGCTTGGATAAGTACTTAAGGGTAGTCATTTGAAGCATAAAGTTTAATGATGTGACATAAGGAATTAGCTGAGGAGGTCTTAGGGAGGAATTTGACATTTTGCAGCTGCTTGACTGAAGGGAGCAGAGCTGGTGAAGAAGAAAGAGCCTCCTGTTATGTCACGTTCCCTGCAGGACAGACGACTTGGTTGAGTCCTGGCTGCTTATGGAATTGGAAGCCCCAGAACTTTTGCCTAGGATTGTTTCCATGGCAACTTTTATTGTTGGCTGAAGGAGGCAGGAAACAGACTTGGGGTGTGTGTGTGTATTTATGTGTGTGTGTGTCTGTGTGCGCGTGCGCGCGCGTGCTCACACTAGTGTACGTGCACAAATGGGTGCACATGGGCTCCTAGCCCCACCAGCATCCCGCAGGGCCTGAGGCTGCAGTTAGGCTCACAAGTTGAGGAAGCCCTGGGCATCTGGGTTCTGCTTTGTTTATAACAAAGCTGGGATCTGGTGGTGGGTGAATAGGCTGAAATGGGCACTCCACAGATTTTCCTAAGGAGTAGCGGAAGCTGTTGGAGAGTAAAAGGAGACAAATAGAGAGCTAGAAGCTGGAGCAGCCAGATGAAGGGCTTTGATACAGACATTTCTAGTATGTACACAAGTACGCCCATGGCATGAGCATGCCATAAGCAGATGGCAATGATGTGGAAGGGATTGGAGGTAGTGGCCGGAGGAAAAAAGGCTTCATTCCGGAAAATAAGGGTTAAGTGTGGGAGCTAAGCTGGTGTTTATTGGGCTTCTCTAGATTCCACCTTTCTGCTCTCAAGGTCTGGAAAAATTGAGAATGCACAGGCCAGTCTGCTTGTGTGTCCCTGAGCAACCTGATCATCACTGACTTCAGAGAGGCAGCCCTGCCGTAGGAAAGTCCCCAGGGAGAAATTTGGTGCCAAGATTCTGGGCTGGGAGTGTCCCCGAGCTTCCTGCATCCACTAGGACGCTCCCAGCTGGCTCTCTGGGCTGGCCTCTTGTCTTTGACTTACCCATATAGTCTGAATGGCCCCACCACCTCCTCACTAGGGCCCCACAGGCCATTTTGCTTTCTCTCCTCAAGGGCAAGAACTGAGAAGCTTCTCAACACTACGTCAGGCTAAAGAACTCATTGAGGATTACATTTGGATAAATAGTTCATTGGCTCAAAAAGCTGGCCACTGTTTTATTTATTTATTTTTCTGATTACAGGACAACACTGAGACTGGGAAGTAAAAAAATAAGAATCAGCTGTTTAGAAGTTATGCATAGACTGTATTGTTATGAAGGTAGAGCTGGTTGTTTGTTTTTGTTTTTAATTAATCTATGATCTTAAAATGTCTCTGCTTCTAGATAATCATCTAACTTTTGATAGAGTGATTACCAGCTAATGCTACCAAATAACAATCATAATTAAACAAGTTACATGAGTCCTCAGGCCCTGAAGCAATTTCTGTAAAGAATGAGTTTGTCCTTAAAATGGTATAATAAGCAAAAAATTAGGTGCAATTCACCCAGAACAGTATGTTATACTGGGAGAAGGTAATATGCTTACTCATTCTTAACAGTTACAAATGGCCTACAATTAGCTTTCTTTCTTCCTTGCCATTTATGTTTTACCTTCTTGGTGCTATGAAGTGAGCAAGGTGCTTTATAGCTGCTATGGTGATTCCACCTGGATCACTTTACAACATCACAAATCCTCCCATCCTCTTTACCATGTAGGGTAAAAATACACAAAGAATCCAGAAAACAGTTTGTGGTTATTGGTGATTTTTATACCTCAGATGTCAAAAAAGATATTAAGCATAATTTGAGCCCAGTAAGAAATTAGCAGGTGACAACTGTGTTACCAAACTACAGGTTGTCCGAGAAGAGTCTCTACAGAATGAAATGACCAGGAAAAAAGATGGGTTAATTCATTAAGCATAAAATTCTTGAAATGTAAAATTTGGGGCTCATGCCAGCTGCCAATGAGGACAGAATAAACTGAAGCATGATGTATGACCAACATGAAAGGTCTCTGAATAAAACCCCAAACTCCAGCATAGAGATATTAACATTCTTTCCCAATTTTCTCATCTACACACAGTAAATGTTTTCAAAAAGTAAAAGGTAGATCTTTCCCCTTCAAACCTCTCAGAGTACAGAGAAGTGCTGCTGCCTCTGGGTATTTTTTCTTTCTGGAAGAAAAATAAATGAAAACAGAAAAATATGGGACTACTGTTTCTATTGTGAGTTACAATCATAATAACCAAGTCATCTGCATGGTATCATCTGAAAGTTAATCTCACCCAAACATATGAGAGCTAAGAATATTTGATGTTTGTTCTTATGTTTAGTTTCAATGCAACTTAAATTTCTTTCCCACTGCAAATCTGGCAACAGATAGGAAATAGAGAGGGATAGTTAAGCTGGTGGACCTAATCATTTAGTTTCAAAATCATGGATGTAAATAGTATTAAGCACGGATTTTTAAAAAAATGTATCTTTACTGTTGACATATTTTCTTTTAAGAATTTGTGGTTGCCTTTGCATGTCTGAAAGCTTTTACATGAAAACTTATTGATATAAAAGAACAAAAATAGAATAAGCATGGGGGTGCAGTGCACATATAAATTTCCCCTACGCTCACTCTGCCTCCTAGGCACACTAAGTTTCAGTAATTTGTACTTTCTGAGTGGAATTTGTTATTTTATATGTGATTTTTTATTCAGATGCATAAATATTATCTTTTTAGGTGTTTTAGGCTTGAGATTGCAGTTTAAGGCTCCATTTTAAGCCCATTTCTCTCCCCTTTTTAAATCTTGCTCTTTATTTCTCAGCAGGCATTTCTCAACATTGATAGGTATGTATGGAGTCTAAGGTTGTGCCTTTCACACCCATACACAGCTGGATTGTGGCTGTATAATTGCATGGAGACACTATGTGTGCAGTTTAAAGAAGGTGGGTTATGGTTTCTGTTGCTGGATAATGCCTAATAATTTTCAGATGTGTATCAGAAAAACATAAACCAATACAAATAGGAGTTTAAACTTTCACTGCATTAGGAAGATGTTTCCCCTTCAAAAGTTGAAAATTGTATTTAAGCATACTTCATTATTGAAATTCTAACTAGTTTTACAATGGCTAATATCTAGATTTTCTAGAACTTAAGTTACTCTTGACTTTCAGGCAGATGTATTTTCCCCAAGTAGTAGGCAGTAAGCCAATCACAATATGAGAAAGTGGAAAGTTTCCACTGCTTCTTCCCTCTAGTACCCATTCTCCTTTGTTAACTAGGCTAAGCTTCCCAAAATATAAATATATGTGGTTGGTGAGCTTAGCTTTGGCTTGTGGAAGCAAACATATGGGACAGCCTTAATTTGAGAAGATCTGATGGGAGTTCCTCAGAAGAGAACTGGTAAACAGTTAGGTGCATATATGCGAATTCATAATAGACGTCCATGGTGTGTCTTAGGTTCCATTTGCTGGCTGTAACAAATTATCACAAATTTAGCAGCATAAACAACACGAATTTGTAACCTTAGATTCCTGTGGTCAAAAGTCTGAGATGGGGTTTCCCGGGTTAAAATCAAGGTGTCACAGAGCTGCATTCCTTCTGAAGGCTCTGGAGGAGAATCTGTTTGCTAACCTTTTCCAGTTTTTAAGTTCCCCTACATTCCTTAGATCATGGCCCCTTCCTCCATCCTCAAAGCCAGCAAGGGCTTGTTGAGTCTTTCTTATGTTGTATCACTTTGACTTGCTTCTGTCATCGTATATCATTCTTTGACCCTCACTCCTTTTCCACTTCTCTCTTCTGCTTTTAAGAACTTCGTTCATTGAGTCCACCCAATAATCAGGATATTCTCCTTATATTAAAGTCAACAAATTACCAACCTTAATTCAATGTACAACCTTAATTCCTCTTTGCCATTTAACATAACATATTCACAAATTCTAGGGATGATGATATGGACATCTTTGGGGGTGGGGGCAACATTATTTTGCCTACCATAAGGAGAGTTTAACATGGAATACATTCTATTCTGCTCTTCCTTACTCATT